>NC_140052.1:0-600000 GCF_963513975.1 Fringilla coelebs
AATTAAAGGCATCGCAGAGGCCAAGTTGTGGCAGTTTTGCGATGCCCTTGGGATGCCTTTTGCAGCTGCAGTGTTCCTGGAGCTCTGGGCTTTTAGTTTTCAGAACCCTAACCCTAACCCTAACCCTAACCCTAGGCCGGGCAGCAAATCAGCCTAGGGTTAAGGCAGGTGCCACAATTAAAGGCATCGCAGAGGCCATGTTGTGGCAGTTTTGCGATGCCCTTGGGATGCCTTTTGCAGCTGCAGTGTTCCTGGAGCTCTGGGCTTTTTAGTTTTCAGAACCCTAACCCTAACCCTAACCCTAACCCTAACCCTAGGCCGGGCAGCAAATCAGCCTAGGGTTAAGGCAGGTGCCACAATTAAAGGCATCGCAGAGGCCATGTTGTGGCAGTTTTGCGATGCCCTTGGGATGCCTTTTGCAGCTGCAGTGTTCCTGGAGCTCGGGGCTTTTTAGTTTTCAGAACCCTAACCCTAACCCTAACCCTAACCCTAGGCCGGGCAGCAAATCAGCCTAGGGTTAAGGCAGGTGCCACAATTAAAGGCATCGCAGAGGCCATGTTGTGGCAGTTTTGCGATGCCCTTGGGATGCCTTTTGCAGCTGCAGTGTTCCTGGAGCTCTGGGCTTTTTAGTTTTCAGAACCCTAACCCTAACCCTAACCCTAACCTAACCCTAACCCTAACCCTAGGCCGGGCAGCAAATCAGCCTAGGGTTAAGGCAGGTGCCACAATTAAAGGCATCGCAGAGGCCATGTTGTGGCAGTTTTGCGATGCCCTTGGGATGCCTTTTGCAGCTGCAGTGTTCCTGGAGCTCGGGGCTTTTTAGTTTTCAGAACCCTAACCCTAACCCTAACCCTAACCCTAGGCCGGGCAGCAAATCAGCCTAGGGTTAAGGCAGGTGCCACAATTAAAGGCATCGCAGAGGCCATGTTGTGGCAGTTTTGCGATGCCCTTGGGATGCCTTTTGCAGCTGCAGTGTTCCTGGAGCTCTGGGCTTTTTAGTTTTCAGAACCCTAACCCGTAACCCTAACCCTAACCCTAGGCCGGGCAGCAAATCAGCCTAGGGTTAAGGCAGGTGCCACAATTAAAGGCATCGCAGAGGCCATGTTGTGGCAGTTTTGCGATGCCCTTGGGATGCCTTTTGCAGCTGCAGTGTTCCTGGAGCTCTGGGCTTTTTAGTTTTCAGAACCCTAACCCTAACCCTAACCCTAACCCTAACCCTAGGCTGGGCAGCAAATCAGCCTAGGGTTAAGGCAGGTGCCACAATTAAAGGCATCGCAGAGGCCAAGTTGTGGCAGTTTTGCGATGCCCTTGGGATGCCTTTTGCAGCTGCAGTGTTCCTGGAGCTCTGGGCTTTTTAGTTTTCAGAACCCTAACCCTAACCCTAACCCTAGGCCGGGCAGCAAATCAGCCTAGGGTTAAGGCAGGTGCCACAATTAAAGGCATCGCAGAGGCCATGTTGTGGCAGTTTTGCGATGCCCTTGGGATGCCTTTTGCAGCTGCAGTGTTCCTGGAGCTCTGGGCTTTTTAGTTTTCAGAACCCTAACCCTAACCCTAACCCTAACCCTAGGCCGGGCAGCAAATCAGCCTAGGGTTAAGGCAGGTGCCACAATTAAAGGCATCGCAGAGGCCATGTTGTGGCAGTTTTGCGATGCCCTTGGGATGCCTTTTGCAGCTGCAGTGTTCCTGGAGCTCTGGGCTTTTTAGTTTTCAGAACCCTAACCCTAACCCTAACCCTAACCCTAGGCCGGGCAGCAAATCAGCCTAGGGTTAAGGCAGGTGCCACAATTAAAGGCATCGCAGAGGCCATCTTGTGGCAGTTTTGCGATGCCCTTGGGATGCCTTTTGCAGCTGCAGTGTTCCTGGAGCTCTGGGCTTTTTAGTTTTCAGAACCCTAACCCTAACCCTAACCCTAACCCTAGGCCGGGCAGCAAATCAGCCTAGGGTTAAGGCAGGTGCCACAATTAAAGGCATCGCAGAGGCCATGTTGTGGCAGTTTTGCGATGCCCTTGGGATGCCTTTTGCAGCTGCAGTGTTCCTGGAGCTCGGGGCTTTTTAGTTTTCAGAACCCTAACCCTAACCCTAACCCTAACCCTAACCCTAACCCTAGGCCGGGCAGCAAATCAGCCTAGGGTTAAGGCAGGTGCCACAATTAAAGGCATCGCAGAGGCCATGTTGTGGCAGTTTTGCGATGCCCTTGGGATGCCTTTTGCAGCTGCAGTGTTCCTGGAGCTCTGGGCTTTTTAGTTTTCAGAACCCTAACCCTAACCCTAACCCTAACCCTAACCCTAACCCTAGGCCGGGCAGCAAATCAGCCTAGGGTTAAGGCAGGTGCCACAATTAAAGGCATCGCAGAGGCCATGTTGTGGCAGTTTTGCGATGCCCTTGGGATGCCTTTTGCAGCTGCAGTGTTCCTGGAGCCCGGGGCTTTTTAGTTTTCAGAACCCTAACCCTAACCCTAACCCTAACCCTAGGCCGGGCAGCAAATCAGCCTAGGGTTAAGGCAGGTGCCACAATTAAAGGCATCGCAGAGGCCATGTTGTGGCAGTTTTGCGATGCCCTTGGGATGCCTTTTGCAGCTGCAGTGTTCCTGGAGCTCTGGGCTTTTTAGTTTTCAGAACCCTAACCCTAACCCTAACCCTAACCCTAGGCCGGGCAGCAAATCAGCCTAGGGTTAAGGCAGGTGCCACAATTAAAGGCATCGCAGAGGCCATCTTGTGGCAGTTTTGCGATGCCCTTGGGATGCCTTTTGCAGCTGCAGTGTTCCTGGAGCTCTGGGCTTTTTAGTTTTCAGAACCCTAACCCTAACCCTAACCCTAGGCTGGGCAGCAAATCAGCCTAGGGTTAAGGCAGGTGCCACAATTAAAGGCATCGCAGAGGCCAAGTTGTGGCAGTTTTGCGATGCCCTTGGGATGCCTTTTGCAGCTGCAGTGTTCCTGGAGCTCGGGGCTTTTTAGTTTTCAGAACCCTAACCCTAACCCTAACCCTAGGCCGGGCAGCAAATCAGCCTAGGGTTAAGGCAGGTGCCACAATTAAAGGCATCGCAGAGGCCATGTTGTGGCAGTTTTGCGATGCCCTTGGGATGCCTTTTGCAGCTGCAGTGTTCCTGGAGCCCGGGGCTGTTTAGTTTTCAGAACCCTAACCCTAACCCTAACCCTAACCCTAACCCTAGGCCGGGCAGCAAATCAGCCTAGGGTTAAGGCAGGTGCCACAATTAAAGGCATCGCAGAGGCCATGTTGTGGCAGTTTTGCGATGCCCTTGGGATGCCTTTTGCAGCTGCAGTGTTCCTGGAGCTCTGGGCTTTTTAGTTTTCAGAACCCTAACCCTAACCCTAACCCTAGGCCGGGCAGCAAATCAGCCTAGGGTTAAGGCAGGTGCCACAATTAAAGGCATCACAGAGGCCATGTTGTTGCAGTTTTGCGATGCCCTTGGGATGCCTTTTGCAGCTGCAGTGTTCCTGGAGCTCTGGGCTTTTTAGTTTTCAGAACCCTAACCCTAACCCTAACCCTAACCCTAGGCCGGGCAGCAAATCAGCCTAGGGTTAAGGCAGGTGCCACAATTAAAGGCATCGCAGAGGCCATGTTGTGGCAGTTTTGCGATGCCCTTGGGATGCCTTTTGCAGCTGCAGTGTTCCTGGAGCTCTGGGCTTTTTAGTTTTCAGAACCCTAACCCTAACCCTAACCCTAGGCCGGGCAGCAAATCAGCCTAGGGTTAAGGCAGGTGCCACAATTAAAGGCATCGCAGAGGCCATGTTGTGGCAGTTTTGCGATGCCCTTGGGATGCCTTTTGCAGCTGCAGTGTTCCTGGAGCTCTGGGCTTTTTAGTTTTCAGAACCCTAACCCTAACCCTAACCCTAACCCTAGGCCGGGCAGCAAATCAGCCTAGGGTTAAGGCAGGTGCCACAATTAAAGGCATCGCAGAGGCCATGTTGTGGCAGTTTTGCGATGCCCTTGGGATGCCTTTTGCAGCTGCAGTGTTCCTGGAGCTCTGGGCTTTTTAGTTTTCAGAACCCTAACCCTAACCCTAACCCTAGGCCGGGCAGCAAATCAGCCTAGGGTTAAGGCAGGTGCCACAATTAAAGGCATCGCAGAGGCCATGTTGTGGCAGTTTTGCGATGCCCTTGGGATGCCTTTTGCAGCTGCAGTGTTCCTGGAGCTCTGGGCTTTTTAGTTTTCAGAACCCTAACCCTAACCCTAACCCTAGGCCGGGCAGCAAATCAGCCTAGGGTTAAGGCAGGTGCCACAATTAAAGGCATCGCAGAGGCCATGTTGTGGCAGTTTTGCGATGCCCTTGGGATGCCTTTTGCAGCTGCAGTGTTCCTGGAGCTCGGGGCTTTTTAGTTTTCAGAACCCTAACCCTAACCCTAACCCTAACCCTAGGCCGGGCAGCAAATCAGCCTAGGGTTAAGGCAGGTGCCACAATTAAAGGCATCGCAGAGGCCATGTTGTGGCAGTTTTGCGATGCCCTTGGGATGCCTTTTGCAGCTGCAGTGTTCCTGGAGCTCTGGGCTTTTTAGTTTTCAGAACCCTAACCCTAACCCTAACCCTAACCCTAACCCTAGGCCGGGCAGCAAATCAGCCTAGGGTTAAGGCAGGTGCCACAATTAAAGGCATCGCAGAGGCCATGTTGTGGCAGTTTTGCGATGCCCTTGGGATGCCTTTTGCAGCTGCAGTGTTCCTGGAGCCCGGGGCTTTTTAGTTTTCAGAACCCTAACCCTAACCCTAACCCTAGGCCGGGCAGCAAATCAGCCTAGGGTTAAGGCAGGTGCCACAATTAAAGGCATCGCAGAGGCCATGTTGTGGCAGTTTTGCGATGCCCTTGGGATGCCTTTTGCAGCTGCAGTGTTCCTGGAGCTCTGGGCTTTTTAGTTTTCAGAACCCTAACCCTAACCCTAACCCTAACCCTAACCCTAGGCCGGGCAGCAAATCAGCCTAGGGTTAAGGCAGGTGCCACAATTAAAGGCATCGCAGAGGCCATGTTGTGGCAGTTTTGCGATGCCCTTGGGATGCCTTTTGCAGCTGCAGTGTTCCTGGAGCTCTGGGCTTTTTAGTTTTCAGAACCCTAACCCTAACCCTAACCCTAGGCCGGGCAGCAAATCAGCCTAGGGTTAAGGCAGGTGCCACAATTAAAGGCATCGCAGAGGCCATGTTGTGGCAGTTTTGCGATGCCCTTGGGATGCCTTTTGCAGCTGCAGTGTTCCTGGAGCTCTGGGCTTTTTAGTTTTCAGAACCCTAACCCTAACCCTAACCCTAGGCCGGGCAGCAAATCAGCCTAGGGTTAAGGCAGGTGCCACAATTAAAGGCATCGCAGAGGCCATGTTGTGGCAGTTTTGCGATGCCCTTGGGATGCCTTTTGCAGCTGCAGTGTTCCTGGAGCTCTGGGCTTTTTAGTTTTCAGAACCCTAACCCTAACCCTAACCCTAACCCTAGGCCGGGCAGCAAATCAGCCTAGGGTTAAGGCAGGTGCCACAATTAAAGGCATCGCAGAGGCCATGTTGTGGCAGTTTTGCGATGCCCTTGGGATGCCTTTTGCAGCTGCAGTGTTCCTGGAGCTCTGGGCTTTTTAGTTTTCAGAACCCTAACCCTAACCCTAACCCTAGGCTGGGCAGCAAATCAGCCTAGGGTTAAGGCAGGTGCCACAATTAAAGGCATCGCAGAGGCCAAGTTGTGGCAGTTTTGCGATGCCCTTGGGATGCCTTTTGCAGCTGCAGTGTCCCTGGAGCTCTGGGCTTTTTAGTTTTCAGAACCCTAACCCTAACCCTAACCCTAACCCTAGGCCGGGCAGCAAATCAGCCTAGGGTTAAGGCAGGTGCCACAATTAAAGGCATCGCAGAGGCCATGTTGTGGCAGTTTTGCGATGCCCTTGGGATGCCTTTTGCAGCTGCAGTGTTCCTGGAGCCCGGGGCTGTTTAGTTTTCAGAACCCTAACCCTAACCCTAACCCTAACCCTAACCCTAGGCCGGGCAGCAAATCAGCCTAGGGTTAAGGCAGGTGCCACAATTAAAGGCATCGCAGAGGCCATGTTGTGGCAGTTTTGCGATGCCCTTGGGATGCCTTTTGCAGCTGCAGTGTTCCTGGAGCTCTGGGCTTTTTAGTTTTCAGAACCCTAACCCTAACCCTAACCCTAACCCTAACCCTAGGCTGGGCAGCAAATAAGCCTAGGGTTAAGGCAGGTGCCACAATTAAAGGCATCGCAGAGGCCAAGTTGTGGCAGTTTTGCGATGCCCTTGGGATGCCTTTTGCAGCTGCAGTGTTCCTGGAGCTCTGGGCTTTTTAGTTTTCAGAACCCTAACCCTAACCCTAACCCTAACCCTAACCCTAACCCTAGGCCGGGCAGCAAATCAGCCTAGGGTTAAGGCAGGTGCCACAATTAAAGGCATCGCAGAGGCCATGTTGTGGCAGTTTTGCGATGCCCTTGGGATGCCTTTTGCAGCTGCAGTGTTCCTGGAGCTCTGGGCTTTTTAGTTTTCAGAACCCTAACCCTAACCCTAACCCTAGGCCGGGCAGCAAATCAGCCTAGGGTTAAGGCAGGTGCCACAATTAAAGGCATCGCAGAGGCCATGTTGTGGCAGTTTTGCGATGCCCTTGGGATGCCTTTTGCAGCTGCAGTGTTCCTGGAGCTCTGGGCTTTTTAGTTTTCAGAACCCTAACCCTAACCCTAACCCTAACCCTAGGCCGGGCAGCAAATCAGCCTAGGGTTAAGGCAGGTGCCACAATTAAAGGCATCGCAGAGGCCATGTTGTGGCAGTTTTGCGATGCCCTTGGGATGCCTTTTGCAGCTGCAGTGTTCCTGGAGCCCGGGGCTTTTTAGTTTTCAGAACCCTAACCCTAACCCTAACCCTAGGCCGGGCAGCAAATCAGCCTAGGGTTAAGGCAGGTGCCACAATTAAAGGCATCGCAGAGGCCATGTTGTGGCAGTTTTGCGATGCCCTTGGGATGCCTTTTGCAGCTGCAGTGTTCCTGGAGCTCTGGGCTTTTTAGTTTTCAGAACCCTAACCCTAGGCCGGGCAGCAAATCAGCCTAGGGTTAAGGCAGGTGCCACAATTAAAGGCATCGCAGAGGCCATGTTGTGGCAGTTTTGCGATGCCCTTGGGATGCCTTTTGCAGCTGCAGTGTTCCTGGAGCTCTGGGCTTTTTAGTTTTCAGAACCCTAACCCTAACCCTAACCCTAGGCCGGGCAGCAAATCAGCCTAGGGTTAAGGCAGGTGCCACAATTAAAGGCATCGCAGAGGCCATGTTGTGGCAGTTTTGCGATGCCCTTGGGATGCCTTTTGCAGCTGCAGTGTTCCTGGAGCTCTGGGCTTTTTAGTTTTCAGAACCCTAACCCTAACCCTAGGCCGGGCAGCAAATCAGCCTAGGGTTAAGGCAGGTGCCACAATTAAAGGCATCGCAGAGGCCATGTTGTGGCAGTTTTGCGATGCCCTTGGGATGCCTTTTGCAGCTGCAGTGTTCCTGGAGCTCTGGGCTTTTTAGTTTTCAGAACCCTAACCCTAACCCTAACCCTAACCCTAGGCCGGGCAGCAAATCAGCCTAGGGTTAAGGCAGGTGCCACAATTAAAGGCATCGCAGAGGCCATGTTGTGGCAGTTTTGCGATGCCCTTGGGATGCCTTTTGCAGCTGCAGTGTTCCTGGAGCTCTGGGCTTTTTAGTTTTCAGAACCCTAACCCTAACCCTAACCCTAACCCTAGGCCGGGCAGCAAATCAGCCTAGGGTTAAGGCAGGTGCCACAATTAAAGGCATCGCAGAGGCCATGTTGTGGCAGTTTTGCGATGCCCTTGGGATGCCTTTTGCAGCTGCAGTGTTCCTGGAGCTCGGGGCTTTTTAGTTTTCAGAACCCTAACCCTAACCCTAACCCTAGGCCGGGCAGCAAATCAGCCTAGGGTTAAGGCAGGTGCCACAATTAAAGGCATCGCAGAGGCCATGTTGTGGCAGTTTTGCGATGCCCTTGGGATGCCTTTTGCAGCTGCAGTGTTCCTGGAGCTCTGGGCTTTTTTCTTTTCAGAACCCTAACCCTAACCCTAACCCTAACCCTAGGCCGGGCAGCAAATCAGCCTAGGGTTAAGGCAGGTGCCACAATTAAAGGCATCGCAGAGGCCATGTTGTGGCAGTTTTGCGATGCCCTTGGGATGCCTTTTGCAGCTGCAGTGTTCCTGGAGCTCTGGGCTTTTTAGTTTTCAGAACCCTAACCCTAACCCTAACCCTAGGCCGGGCAGCAAATCAGCCTAGGGTTAAGGCAGGTGCCACAATTAAAGGCATCGCAGAGGCCATGTTGTGGCAGTTTTGCGATGCCCTTGGGATGCCTTTTGCAGCTGCAGTGTTCCTGGAGCTCTGGGCTTTTTAGTTTTCAGAACCCTAACCCTAACCCTAACCCTAGGCCGGGCAGCAAATCAGCCTAGGGTTAAGGCAGGTGCCACAATTAAAGGCATCGCAGAGGCCATGTTGTGGCAGTTTTGCGATGCCCTTGGGATGCCTTTTGCAGCTGCAGTGTTCCTGGAGCTCGGGGCTTTTTAGTTTTCAGAACCCTAACCCTAACCCTAACCCTAACCCTAGGCCGGGCAGCAAATCAGCCTAGGGTTAAGGCAAGTGCCACAATTAAAGGCATCGCAGAGGCCATGTTGTGGCAGTTTTGCGATGCCCTTGGGATGCCTTTTGCAGCTGCAGTGTTCCTGGAGCTCTGGGCTTTTTAGTTTTCAGAACCCTAACCCTAACCCTAACCCTAACCCTAGGCCGGGCAGCAAATCAGCCTAGGGTTAAGGCAGGTGCCACAATTAAAGGCATCGCAGAGGCCATGTTGTGGCAGTTTTGCGATGCCCTTGGGATGCCTTTTGCAGCTGCAGTGTTCCTGGAGCTCGGGGCTTTTTAGTTTTCAGAACCCTAACCCTAACCCTAACCCTAACCCTAGGCCGGGCAGCAAATCAGCCTAGGGTTAAGGCAGGTGCCACAATTAAAGGCATCGCAGAGGCCATGTTGTGGCAGTTTTGCGATGCCCTTGGGATGCCTTTTGCAGCTGCAGTGTTCCTGGAGCCCGGGGCTTTTTAGTTTTCAGAACCCTAACCCTAACCCTAACCCTAACCCTAGGCCGGGCAGCAAATCAGCCTAGGGTTAAGGCAGGTGCCACAATTAAAGGCATCGCAGAGGCCATGTTGTGGCAGTTTTGCGATGCCCTTGGGATGCCTTTTGCAGCTGCAGTGTTCCTGGAGCTCGGGGCTTTTTAGTTTTCAGAACCCTAACCCTAACCCTAACCCTAGGCCGGGCAGCAAATCAGCCTAGGGTTAAGGCAGGTGCCACAATTAAAGGCATCGCAGAGGCCATGTTGTGGCAGTTTTGCGATGCCCTTGGGATGCCTTTTGCAGCTGCAGTGTTCCTGGAGCTCGGGGCTTTTTAGTTTTCAGAACCCTAACCCTAACCCTAACCCTAACCCTAGGCCGGGCAGCAAATCAGCCTAGGGTTAAGGCAGGTGCCACAATTAAAGGCATCGCAGAGGCCATGTTGTGGCAGTTTTGCGATGCCCTTGGGATGCCTTTTGCAGCTGCAGTGTTCCTGGAGCCCGGGGCTTTTTAGTTTTCAGAACCCTAACCCTAACCCTAACCCTAACCCTAGGCCGGGCAGCAAATCAGCCTAGGGTTAAGGCAGGTGCCACAATTAAAGGCATCGCAGAGGCCATGTTGTGGCAGTTTTGCGATGCCCTTGGGATGCCTTTTGCAGCTGCAGTGTTCCTGGAGCTCTGGGCTTTTTAGTTTTCAGAACCCTAACCCTAACCCTAACCCTAACCCTAGGCCGGGCAGCAAATCAGCCTAGGGTTAAGGCAGGTGCCACAATTAAAGGCATCGCAGAGGCCAAGTTGTGGCAGTTTTGCGATGCCCTTGGGATGCCTTTTGCAGCTGCAGTGTTCCTGGAGCTCGGGGCTTTTTAGTTTTCAGAACCCTAACCCTAACCCTAACCCTAGGCCGGGCAGCAAATCAGCCTAGGGTTAAGGCAGGTGCCACAATTAAAGGCATCGCAGAGGCCATGTTGTGGCAGTTTTGCGATGCCCTTGGGATGCCTTTTGCAGCTGCAGTGTTCCTGGAGCTCTGGGCTTTTTAGTTTTCAGAACCCTAACCCTAACCCTAACCCTAGGCTGGGCAGCAAATCAGCCTAGGGTTAAGGCAGGTGCCACAATTAAAGGCATCGCAGAGGCCAAGTTGTGGCAGTTTTGCGATGCCCTTGGGATGCCTTTTGCAGCTGCAGTGTTCCTGGAGCTCTGGGCTTTTTAGTTTTCAGAACCCTAACCCTAACCCTAACCCTAGGCCGGGCAGCAAATCAGCCTAGGGTTAAGGCAGGTGCCACAATTAAAGGCATCGCAGAGGCCATGTTGTGGCAGTTTTGCGATGCCCTTGGGATGCCTTTTGCAGCTGCAGTGTTCCTGGAGCCCGGGGCTGTTTAGTTTTCAGAACCCTAACCCTAACCCTAACCCTAGGCCGGGCAGCAAATCAGCCTAGGGTTAAGGCAGGTGCCACAATTAAAGGCATCGCAGAGGCCATGTTGTGGCAGTTTTGCGATGCCCTTGGGATGCCTTTTGCAGCTGCAGTGTTCCTGGAGCTCTGGGCTTTTTAGTTTTCAGAACCCTAACCCTAACCCTAACCCTAACCCTAACCCTAGGCTGGGCAGCAAATAAGCCTAGGGTTAAGGCAGGTGCCACAATTAAAGGCATCGCAGAGGCCAAGTTGTGGCAGTTTTGCGATGCCCTTGGGATGCCTTTTGCAGCTGCAGTGTTCCTGGAGCTCTGGGCTTTTTAGTTTTCAGAACCCTAACCCTAACCCTAACCCTAACCCTAACCCTAACCCTAGGCCGGGCAGCAAATCAGCCTAGGGTTAAGGCAGGTGCCACAATTAAAGGCATCGCAGAGGCCATGTTGTGGCAGTTTTGCGATGCCCTTGGGATGCCTTTTGCAGCTGCAGTGTTCCTGGAGCTCTGGGCTTTTTAGTTTTCAGAACCCTAACCCTAACCCTAGGCCGGGCAGCAAATCAGCCTAGGGTTAAGGCAGGTGCCACAATTAAAGGCATCGCAGAGGCCATGTTGTGGCAGTTTTGCGATGCCCTTGGGATGCCTTTTGCAGCTGCAGTGTTCCTGGAGCTCGGGGCTTTTTAGTTTTCAGAACCCTAACCCTAACCCTAACCCTAACCCTAACCCTAACCCTAGGCCGGGCAGCAAATCAGCCTAGGGTTAAGGCAGGTGCCACAATTAAAGGCATCGCAGAGGCCATGTTGTGGCAGTTTTGCGATGCCCTTGGGATGCCTTTTGCAGCTGCAGTGTTCCTGGAGCTCGGGGCTTTTTAGTTTTCAGAACCCTAACCCTAACCCTAACCCTAACCCTAACCCTAGGCCGGGCAGCAAATCAGCCTAGGGTTAAGGCAGGTGCCACAATTAAAGGCATCGCAGAGGCCATGTTGTGGCAGTTTTGCGATGCCCTTGGGATGCCTTTTGCAGCTGCAGTGTTCCTGGAGCTCTGGGCTTTTTAGTTTTCAGAACCCTAACCCTAACCCTAGGCCGGGCAGCAAATCAGCCTAGGGTTAAGGCAGGTGCCACAATTAAAGGCATCGCAGAGGCCATGTTGTGGCAGTTTTGCGATGCCCTTGGGATGCCTTTTGCAGCTGCAGTGTTCCTGGAGCTCGGGGCTTTTTAGTTTTCAGAACCCTAACCCTAACCCTAACCCTAACCCTAGGCCGGGTAGCAAATCAGCCTAGGGTTAAGGCAGGTGCCACAATTAAAGGCATCGCAGAGGCCATGTTGTGGCAGTTTTGCGATGCCCTTGGGATGCCTTTTGCAGCTGCAGTGTTCCTGGAGCTCGGGGCTTTTTAGTTTTCAGAACCCTAACCCTAACCCTAACCCTAACCCTAGGCCGGGCAGCAAATCAGCCTAGGGTTAAGGCAGGTGCCACAATTAAAGGCATCGCAGAGGCCATGTTGTGGCAGTTTTGCGATGCCCTTGGGATGCCTTTTGCAGCTGCAGTGTTCCTGGAGCTCGGGGCTTTTCAGTTTTCAGAACCCTAACCCTAACCCTAACCCTAACCCTAACCTAAACCCTAGGCCGGGCAGCAAATCAGCCTAGGGTTAAGGCAGGTGCCACAATTAAAGGCATCGCAGAGGCCATGTTGTGGCAGTTTTGCGATGCCCTTGGGATGCCTTTTGCAGCTGCAGTATTCCTGGAGCTCTGGGCTTTTTAGTTTTCAGAACCCTAACCCTAACCCTAACCCTAACCCTAGGCCGGGCAGCAAATCAGCCTAGGGTTAAGGCAGGTGCCACAATTAAAGGCATCGCAGAGGCCATGTTGTGGCAGTTTTGCGATGCCCTTGGGATGCCTTTTGCAGCTGCAGTGTTCCTGGAGCTCTGGGCTTTTTAGTTTTCAGAACCCTAACCCTAACCCTAACCCTAACCCTAGGCCGGGCAGCAAATCAGCCTAGGGTTAAGGCAGGTGCCACAATTAAAGGCATCGCAGAGGCCATGTTGTGGCAGTTTTGCGATGCCCTTGGGATGCCTTTTGCAGCTGCAGTGTTCCTGGAGCCCGGGGCTTTTTAGTTTTCAGAACCCTAACCCTAACCCTAACCCTAACCCTAGGCCGGGCAGCAAATCAGCCTAGGGTTAAGGCAGGTGCCACAATTAAAGGCATCGCAGAGGCCATGTTGTGGCAGTTTTGCGATGCCCTTGGGATGCCTTTTGCAGCTGCAGTGTTCCTGGAGCTCGGGGCTTTTTAGTTTTCAGAACCCTAACCCTAACCCTAACCCTAACCCTAGGCCGGGCAGCAAATCAGCCTAGGGTTAAGGCAGGTGCCACAATTAAAGGCATCGCAGAGGCCATGTTGTGGCAGTTTTGCGATGCCCTTGGGATGCCTTTTGCAGCTGCAGTGTTCCTGGAGCTCTGGGCTTTTTAGTTTTCAGAACCCTAACCCTAACCCTAGGCCGGGCAGCAAATCAGCCTAGGGTTAAGGCAGGTGCCACAATTAAAGGCATCGCAGAGGCCATGTTGTGGCAGTTTTGCGATGCCCTTGGGATGCCTTTTGCAGCTGCAGTGTTCCTGGAGCCCGGGGCTTTTTAGTTTTCAGAACCCTAACCCTAACCCTAACCCTAGGCCAGGCAGCAAATCAGCCTAGGGTTAAGGCAGGTGCCACAATTAAAGGCATCGCAGAGGCCATGTTGTGGCAGTTTTGCGATGCCCTTGGGATGCCTTTTGCAGCTGCAGTGTTCCTGGAGCTCTGGGCTTTTTAGTTTTCAGAACCCTAACCCTAACCCTAACCCTAACCCTAGGCCGGGCAGCAAATCAGCCTAGGGTTAAGGCAGGTGCCACAATTAAAGGCATCGCAGAGGCCATGTTGTGGCAGTTTTGCGATGCCCTTGGGATGCCTTTTGCAGCTGCAGTGTTCCTGGAGCTCTGGGCTTTTTAGTTTTCAGAACCCTAACCCTAACCCTAACCCTAGGCCGGGCAGCAAATCAGCCTAGGGTTAAGGCAGGTGCCACAATTAAAGGCATCGCAGAGGCCATGTTGTGGCAGTTTTGTGATGCCCTTGGGATGCCTTTTGCAGCTGCAGTGTTCCTGGAGCTCTGGGCTTTTTAGTTTTCAGAACCCTAACCCTAACCCTAACCCTAACCCTAGGCCGGGCAGCAAATCAGCCTAGGGTTAAGGCAGGTGCCACAATTAAAGGCATCGCAGAGGCCATGTTGTGGCAGTTTTGCGATGCCCTTGGGATGCCTTTTGCAGCTGCAGTGTTCCTGGAGCTCTGGGCTTTTTAGTTTTCAGAACCCTAACCCTAACCCTAACCCTAACCCTAGGCCGGGCAGCAAATCAGCCTAGGGTTAAGGCAGGTGCCACAATTAAAGGCATCGCGGAGGCCATGTTGTGGCAGTTTTGCGATGCCCTTGGGATGCCTTTTGCAGCTGCAGTGTTCCTGGAGCTCGAGGCTTTTTAGTTTTCAGAACCCTAACCCTAACCCTAACCCTAGGCCGGGCAGCAAATCAGCCTAGGGTTAAGGCAGGTGCCACAATTAAAGGCATCGCAGAGGCCATGTTGTGGCAGTTTTGCGATGCCCTTGGAATGCCTTTTGCAGCTGCAGTGTTCCTGGAGCTCGGGGCTTTTTAGTTTTCAGAACCCTAACCCTAACCCTAACCCTAACCCTAACCCTAGGCCGGGCAGCAAATCAGCCTAGGGTTAAGGCAGGTGCCACAATTAAAGGCATCGCAGAGGCCATGTTGTGGCAGTTTTGCGATGCCCTTGGGATGCCTTTTGCAGCTGCAGTGTTCCTAGAGCTCTGGGCTTTTTAGTTTTCAGAACCCTAACCCTAACCCTAACCCTAACCCTAACCCTAGGCCGGGCAGCAAATCAGCCTAGGGTTAAGGCAGGTGCCACAATTAAAGGCATCGCAGAGGCCATGTTGTGGCAGTTTTGCGATGCCCTTGGGATGCCTTTTGCAGCTGCAGTGTTCCTGGAGCCCGGGGCTTTTTAGTTTTCAGAACCCTAACCCTAACCCTAACCCTAGGCCGGGCAGCAAATCAGCCTAGGGTTAAGGCAGGTGCCACAATTAAAGGCATCGCAGAGGCCATGTTGTGGCAGTTTTGCGATGCCCTTGGGATGCCTTTTGCAGCTGCAGTGTTCCTGGAGCTCTGGGCTTTTTAGTTTTCAGAACCCTAACCCTAACCCTAACCCTAACCCTAGGCCAGGCAGCAAATCAGCCTAGGGTTAAGGCAGGTGCCACAATTAAAGGCATCGCAGAGGCCATGTTGTGGCAGTTTTGCGATGCCCTTGGGATGCCTTTTGCAGCTGCAGTGTTCCTGGAGCTCGGGGCTTTTTAGTTTTCAGAACCCTAACCCTAACCCTAACCCTAGGCCGGGCAGCAAATCAGCCTAGGGTTAAGGCAGGTGCCACAATTAAAGGCATCGCAGAGGCCATGTTGTGGCAGTTTTGCGATGCCCTTGGGATGCCTTTTGCAGCTGCAGTGTTCCTGGAGCTCTGGGCTTTTTAGTTTTCAGAACCCTAACCCTAACCCTAGGCCGGGCAGCAAATCAGCCTAGGGTTAAGGCAGGTGCCACAATTAAAGGCATCGCAGAGGCCATGTTGTGGCAGTTTTGCGATGCCCTTGGGATGCCTTTTGCAGCTGCAGTGTTCCTGGAGCCCGGGGCTTTTTAGTTTTCAGAACCCTAACCCTAACCCTAACCCTAGGCCGGGCAGCAAATCAGCCTAGGGTTAAGGCAGGTGCCACAATTAAAGGCATCGCAGAGGACATGTTGTGGCAGTTTTGCGATGCCCTTGGGATGCCTTTTGCAGCTGCAGTGTTCCTGGAGCCCGGGGCTTTTTAGTTTTCAGAACCCTAACCCTAACCCTAACCCTAGGCCAGGCAGCAAATCAGCCTAGGGTTAAGGCAGGTGCCACAATTAAAGGCATCGCAGAGGCCATGTTGTGGCAGTTTTGCGATGCCCTTGGGATGCCTTTTGCAGCTGCAGTGTTCCTGGAGCTCTGGGCTTTTTATTTTTCAGAACCCTAACCCTAACCCTAACCCTAGGCCAGGCAGCAAATCAGCCTAGGGTTAAGGCAGGTGCCACAATTAAAGGCATCGCAGAGGCCATGTTGTGGCAGTTTTGCGATGCCCTTGGGATGCCTTTTGCAGCTGCAGTGTTCCTGGAGCTCGGGGCTTTTTAGTTTTCAGAACCCTAACCCTAACCCTAACCCTAACCCTAGGCCGGGCAGCAAATCAGCCTAGGGTTAAGGCAGGTGCCACAATTAAAGGCATCGCAGAGGCCATGTTGTGGCAGTTTTGCGATGCCCTTGGGATGCCTTTTGCAGCTGCAGTGTTCCTGGAGCTCTGGGCTTTTTAGTTTTCAGAACCCTAACCCTAACCCTAGGCCGGGCAGCAAATCAGCCTAGGGTTAAGGCAGGTGCCACAATTAAAGGCATCGCAGAGGCCATGTTGTGGCAGTTTTGCGATGCCCTTGGGATGCCTTTTGCAGCTGCAGTGTTCCTGGAGCTCGGGGCTTTTTAGTTTTCAGAACCCTAACCCTAACCCTAGGCCGGGCAGCAAATCAGCCTAGGGTTAAGGCAGGTGCCACAATTAAAGGCATCGCAGAGGCCATGTTGTGGCAGTTTTGCGATGCCCTTGGGATGCCTTTTGCAGCTGCAGTGTTCCTGGAGCTCTGGGCTTTTAAGTTTTCAGAACCCTAACCCTAACCCTAACCCTAGGCCGGGCAGCTAATCAGCCTAGGGTTAAGGCAGGTGCCACAATTAAAGGCATCGCAGAGGCCATGTTGTGGCAGTTTTGCAATGCCCTTGGGATGCCTTTTGCAGCTGCAGTGTTCCTGGAGCCCGGGGCTTTTTAGTTTTCAGAACCCTAACCCTAACCCTAGGCCGGGCAGCAAATCAGCCTAGGGTTAAGGCAGGTGCCAGAATTAAAGGCATCGCAGAGGCCATGTTGTGGCAGTTTTGCGATGCCCTTGGGATGCCTTTTGCAGCTGCAGTGTTCCAGGAGCCCGGGGCTTTTTAGTTTTCAGAACCCTAACCCTAACCCTAACCCTAACCCTAGGCCGGGCAGCAAATCAGCCTAGGGTTAAGGCAGGTGCCACAATTAAAGGCATCGCAGAGGCCATGTTGTGGCAGTTTTGCGATGCCCTTGGGATGCCTTTTGCAGCTGCAGTGTTCCTGGAGCCCGGGGCTTTTTAGTTTTCAGAACCCTAACCCTAACCCTAGGCCGGGCAGCAAATCAGCCTAGGGTTAAGGCAGGTGCCAGAATTAAAGGCATCGCAGAGGCCATGTTGTGGCAGTTTTGCGATGCCCTTGGGATGCCTTTTGCAGCTGCAGTGTTCCTGGAGCCCGGGGCTTTTTAGTTTTCAGAACCCTAACCCTAACCCTAACCCTAACCCTAGGCCGGGCAGCAAATCAGCCTAGGGTTAAGGCAGGTGCCACAATTAAAGGCATCGCAGAGGCCATGTTGTGGCAGTTTTGCGATGCCCTTGGGATGCCTTTTGCAGCTGCAGTGTTCCTGGAGCTCTGGGCTTTTTAGTTTTCAGAACCCTAACCCTAACCCTAGGCCGGGCAGCAAATCAGCCTAGGGTTAAGGCAGGTGCCACAATTAAAGGCATTGCAGAGGCCATGTTGTGGCAGTTTTGCGATGCCCTTGGGATGCCCTTTGCAGCTGCAGTGTGCCCGCAGCTCTGGGCCTTTTAGTTTGCGGAACCCTAACCCTAGGCGTAACCCTAACCCTAACCCTAGGCAGGGCAGCCAATCAGCCTAGGGTTAGGGCAGGTGCCAAGGAGAAAGCCGTCGAGGAGGCCAGGTTGTGGCAGTTTTGCGATGCCCCTGGGATGCCCTTTGCAGCTGCAGTGTCCCCTAGCTCTGGGCCTTTTAGTTTGCGGAACCCTAACCCTAGGCGTAACCCTAACCCTAACCCTAGGCAGGGCAGCCAATCAGCCTAGGGTTAGGGCAGGTGCCAAGGAGAAAGCCCTCGAGGAGGCCAGGTTGTGGCAGTATTGCGATGCCCCTGGGATGCCCTTTGCAGCTGCAGTGTGACAGCCTACGGTCACGTGTCAAGAGTTCTACAGCATTGATACCAGACCAGGGAAGGCAGGGATCACAGATGCTAAGAATGATGCCAGGGATTCTGATAAATCCCTCAAAGACCTAAGGTAAAAGACATGGGATACCAAAACAACACAGATAGCACGACAGACAGGTGACATGACATACATCGAGACTGCTCTGCCCTGTGCACCTCAGCTCTGTCATCAAAAGTGAGACTTTGCTTTCATGTGGCCTAAGGAGCCACTTCATGGATGCCCCCATCTCCAAAGCCAAATCAAAAACCCCTCCCGGTGGGTCCTACCCCAGCACCCCACTTTCATCCCCTCTGTGGGTCTTAGCCCTCTACTTATCTCTCAGACATCTGGGCATGCCAGTCTGTGTCAGGTGCACAAGAAGGCCACCTCGCCATCTGGGAAATCCTTGCTGACACCAGGCTGTTGTCTCTCAGTCTGCCAAGAGAAAGGAAACCAAACATCAATGCACAACCTCAGCAGCACAGCGACCAAAACATAATTCTGCTACTTGCCAGTCTCCTAAGAATGCCCGGCTCCTCGGGCCGCAGACTTCAGGCTTCCTCGGAGGGTGACGCCATTGTCACAGGATGCACCTCGGTTAAGAGGAGACAAGGTGACGTGGCACTGCTAACACCTGAGGGGAGCCTCGCACCTCCTCCCGACCTCCCCGACTCACCACAACTCCTCGGCCATTGCCAAGGTCTGCCTGGGTGACACCTTTGAACAGAAATGGCAGAGCCTTCATCACCAAGTTCCATAACACATCCAGAGGGCTCACAGGAGCAGCAAACCTGGTCCATCGGCCGATTAGTGACAAGGCCTGGCACAATCCGACGGGACTGACTAAAGGGCACAAATGAGAATGGATGCTTAGAGTTGTACCAGAAAGTGAGACCTGAGCAACAACAACTGCTTCTATACACTACTCACCTTGCCCAGCTCACCTTTACTGCTGTTATCCAGATATACTTCCTAAAAAGAAAGACAAAGAACAGTGCTGTAACACAGTCACCATTTACACTTCTGCTGCAGAGACAAACATGGACTGACCTGCTCAGGGGTAACCCCTTCACCTGGGATGGGGCACTCTGGCACAGATTTAATCCAGATGAATCTGAAAAAAAAGGGAGCACAATAGTCAAAGTGTTGCAGGATAACTGAAGAGCCCCAGACATCTTGTGTCCATCTACAAATCCTATCTAGAGTCCCACTACACCCCACATTACCAATTTCAAGTCCCAGGGACATCTCCTATACCACCACACTATGCAGCAGGGCAGAGCAGCTCCAGCACAAACCTGTGCAGACACCCGTGACACAGGACAGGACATGACATGACAAACAATGGGCACACAACAGGGTCAGAAAGCACGAGGCAAGGAAAATGACTGCAAGGACTGAGAGAATGCAAAATGAGATAACTGAGATGAGACCAAAGGTGAGCTGATGAGGCTCAGAGAACCCTGGAGGAAGAAGATGCTAACTGAATTATTTATTCCAAGAACTGCAAAGATGGATGCCTGAGAATCCTACAGCCAGACTCCTCTACCTGACCTCACATTCTAACAAGTCCTAATCTGACATTGTGGATCCTTGTGGGGCGCAGCTGTCCAGACAGCTCAGAACAAGACCTGAAAAGACATGGGACTGGATGCTTCCAAAGAGAGAAGAGATTCTGATGCCTGTCTGAGATCCTGAGTCAAAAGTTCTATGGCATTGATGCCAGGATAAAGAACACAAATCACAGATGCCAAGAATGGTTTCTGATAAGCCCCTCAAAGGCCTAATGAAAAGGACATGACATACCCAAACAACACAGAATGCACGATACACAAGTGACATGACACACACTGGTACTGCTCTGCCCTGCGCACCTCAGCTCTGTCATCAAAAGTGAGACTTTCCTTTTATGTGGCCTAAGGGGCCACTTCATGGACACCCCCATCTCCAAAGCCAAATCAAAAACCCCTCCTGGTAACTCATGATCATCCCCTCTGTGGGTCTTAGCCCTCTACTTATCTCTCAGACATCTGGGCATGCCAGTCTGAGTGAGGGGCACAAAAAGGCCACCTCGCCATCTTGGAAATCCCTGCTGACACCAGGCTGTTGTCTCTCAGTCTGCCAAGAGAAAGGAAACCAAACATCAATGCACAACCTCAGCAGCACAGCAGCCAAAACACAATTCTGCTACTCACCATTCTCCTGAGAATGCCCGGCTGCTCAGGCCCCAGGCTTCAGGCTTGCTCAGAGGCCAACACCATTGTGGCAGGGTGCACCTGGGTTAAGGGGAGACAAGGTGATGCGGCACTGCTGAAACCTGAGTGGAGCCTCGCTGCTCCTCCTCCCTACCTCCCCAACTCACCACAACTCCTCAGCAGTTGCCAAAGTCTACCTTGGTGACACCTTTGAATAAAAAATGCAGAGGCTTCGTCACAGAGTCCTCTAATGCATCCACAGGGCTCACAGGAACAGCAAACCCGATCCATCGGCCAGTTGGTGACGGGGGCCTGGCAGAGTGGATTGCCTAAAGGGCACAAATGAGAATGGAAGCTTGGAGCTGCACCAGAAATTGAGACCTGAGCAACAACAACTGCTTCTATACACTACTCACCTTGACTGCTGGTATCCAGAGTTACTTCCTAAAAAGAAAGACAAAGAACAGTGCTGTAACACAGTCACCATTTACACTTCTGCTGCAGAGACAAACATGGACTGACCTGCTCAGGGGTAACCCCTTCACCTGGGATGGGGCACTCTGGCACAGATTTAATCCAGATGAATCTGAAAAAAAAGGGAGCACAATAGTCAAAGTGTTGCAGGATAACTGAAGAGCCCCAGACATCTTGTGTCCATCTACAAATCCTATCTAGAGTCCCACTACACCCCACATTACCAATTTCAAGTCCCAGGGACATCTCCTATACCACCACACTATGCAGCAGGGCAGAGCAGCTCCAGCACAAACCTGTGCAGACACCCGTGACATGACAAACAATGGGCACACAGCAGGGTCAGAAAGCACGAGGCAAGGAAAATGACTGCAAGGAATGAGAGAATGCAAAATGAGATAACTGAGATGAGACTGATGGTGGGCTGATGAGGCTCAGAGAACCCTGGAGGAAGATGCTAACTGATGATTTATTCCAAGAACTGCAAAGATGGATTCCTGAGAATCCTACAGCCAGAATCCTCTACCAAACCTCACCATTCTTACAAATCCTAATCTGCCATAGTGGATCTATGCCAGGTGCAGCTGTCCAGACAGCTCAGAACAAGACCTGAAAAGACATGGGACTGGATGCATCTAAAGAGAGAAGAGATTCTGATGCCTGTCTGAGCTCCCGAGTCAAGAGTTCTATGGCATTGATGCCAGGAAAAAGAACATAAAGAACACAGATCACAGATGCTAAGAATGGTTTCTGATAGGCCTCTCAAAGGCCTAAGGTAAAGGACATGAGATAGACAAACAACACAGAATGCACAATAGACAAGTGACACGACACACACTGGGACTGCTCTGCCCTGCGCACCTCAGCTCTGTCATCAAAAGTGAGACTTTCCTTTTATGTGCCCTAAGGGGCCACTTCATGGACACCTCCATCTCCAAAGCCAAATCAAAATCCCCTCCCGGTGGGTCCCCCCCCAGCACCCCACTTTCATCCCCTCTGTGGGTCTTGGCCCTCTACTTATCTCTCAGACATCTGGGCATGCCAGTCTGTGTCAGGTGCACAAGAAGGCCACCTCGCCATCTGGGAAATCCCTGCTGTCACCAGGCTGTTGTCTCCGAGTCTGCCAAGAGAAAGGAAAGCAAACATCAATGCATGATCTCAGCAGCACAGCAGCCAAAACACAACAATTCTGCTACTCACCATTCTCCTGAGAATGCCCAGCTCCTCGAACCACAGACTTCAGGGGTGCTCAGAGGCAGACACCATTGTGGCAGGGTGCACCTGGGTTATGGGGAGACAAGGTGACAGGGCACTGCTGAAACCTGAGTGGACCCTCGCTCTTCCTCCAGACCTCCCCGAGTCACCACAACTCCTCAGCCATTACCAAAGGCTACCTGGGTGACAACTTTGAACAGAAAGGGCAGAGGTTTCATCACCAAGTCCCGTAACACATCCACAGGGCTCACAGGAGCAGCAAACCTGGTCCATCGGCCGATTGGTGACAAGGCCTGACACTACTACGAGGGGATTGCCTAAAGGGCACAAACGAGAACGGATGCTTAGAGTTGTACCAAAAAGTGAGACTTGAGCAATAACAACTGCTTCGGTACACTACTCACCTTTCCCAGCTCACCTTTACTGCTGGTATTCAGGGTTACTTACTAAAAAGAAAGACAAAGAACAGTGCTGTAACACAGTCACCATTTACACTTGTGCTGCAGAGACAAACAATGACTGACCTGCTCAGGGAATACCCCCTCACCCGGGATGGGGCCCGCTGGAACAGATTTAATCTATCTCAATCTGAAAATAAAGTTAGGACAATAGTCAAAGTATTGCAGGATAACTTAAAAGCTCCAGATATCTTGTGTCCATCTAGAGACCAACAACACCCCACATTACAAATTTTCAGGTCCCCAGGACTTCTCCTATTGCACCAAGCTATGCAGCAGGGCAGAGCAGCTCCAGCACAAACCTGTGCAGACACCCGTGACACAGGACAGGACACGACAAACAAAGGGGACACAACACGGACAGAAATCTCTTGGTAAGGAGCATGACTGCAAGGACTTAGAGAATGCAAAATGAGATAACTTAGATGAGATCGATGGCAGGATGATGAGGCTCAGAGAACCCCAGAGGAAGAAGATGCTAACTGAATGCAGTTCTCGGAATAAATCAAAGATGGATGCCTGAGAATCCTACAGCCAGAATCCTCTACCTAACCTCACCATTCTCACAAGTCCTAACCCACCACAATGGATCCTTGCAGGGTGCAGCTGTCCAGACAGCTCAGAACAAGACCTGGAAAGACATGGGACTGGATGCATCTAAAGAGAGAAGAGATTCTGATGCCAGTCTGAGATCCTGAGTCAAAAGTTCTATAGCACTGATGCCAGGCCAAAGAATGCAGGGATCACAGATGCTAAGAATGATGCCAGGGTTTCTGATAGGCCCCTCAAAGGACTAAGGTAAAAGACAGGACATACCCAAACAACACAGAATGCATGACAGACAAGTGACACCACAGACACTGGGACTGCTCTGCCCTGCGCACCTCAGCTCTGTCATCAAAAGTGAGACTTTCCTTTCATGTGCCCTAAGGAGCCACTTCATGGACACCTCCATCTCCAAAGCCAAATCAAAATCCCCTCCAAGTGGGTCCCAACAGCACCCCACTTTCATCCCCTCTGAGGCTTTGGCCCTCTACTTATCTCTCAGACATCTGGGCATGCCAGTCTGTGTCAGGTGCACAAGAAGGCCACCTCGCCATCTGGGAAATCCCTGGTGACGCCAGGCTGTTGTCTCTCAGTCTGCCAAGAGAAAGGAAACCAAACATCAATGCACAACCTCAGCAGCACAGTGACCAAAACACAATTCTGCTACTCACCATTCTCCTAAGGATGCCCGGCTCCTCGGGCCCCAGGCTTCAGGCTTGCTCAGAGGCTGACACCATTGTCACAGGGTGCACCTGGGTTAAGGAGAGACAAGGTGCTGTGGCACTGCTGACACCTGAGTTGAGCCTCGTCCCTTCTCCCTACCTCCCGGACTCACCACATCGCCTCAGCAGTTGCCAAAAATCTACCTGTGTGACACCTGTGAATTGAAAAGGCTGAGGCTTCATCACGGAGTCCTCTAATGCATCCACAGGGCTCACAGGAGCAGCAAACCCGATCCATCGGCCAGCTGGGGATGGGGACCTGGCAGAGTGGATTGCCTAAAGGGCACAAATGAGAATGGAAGCTTGGAGTTGCACCAGAAACAGAGATCTGAGCAATAACAACCGCTTCTCTCCAATGCTCACCTTTACTGCTGGTATCCAGGGTTACTTGCTAAAAAGAGACACAAAGAACAGCGCTGTAACACAGTCACTATTTACATCCCCCATGCAGAGACTAACAACGACTGACCTGCTCAGGGAATACCCCCACACCTGGGATGGGGCACTCTGGCACAGATTTAATCCAGATGAATCTGAAAAAAAAGGGAGCACAATAGTCAAAGTGTTGCAGGATAACTGAAGAGCCCCAGACATCTTGTGTCCATCTACAAATCCCACCTGGAGTCCAACTACACCCCACATTACAAATTTCAAGGCCCCAGGACTTTTCCTATCACACCAGGCTATGCAGCAGGGCAGAGCAGCTCCAGCACAAACCTGTGCAGACACCCGTGACACAGGACAGGACACAACAAACAATGGAGACACAACAGGGACAAAAAGCACGAGGCAATGAAAATGACTGCAAGGAATGAGAGAATGCAAAATGAGATAACTGAGATGAGACTAATGGTGGGCTGATGAGGCTCAGAGAACCCTGGAGGAAGAAGATGCTAACTGAATGATTTATTCCAAGAACTGCAAAGATGGATGCCTAAAAATCCTACAGTCAGAAACCTCTACCTGACCTCACATTCTAACAAGTCCTAACCTGCCATAATGGATCCTTGCAGAGCGCAGCTCCCATACAGCTCAGAACAAGAACCTCAGAAGACATGGGAGTGGATGCTCCTGAAGAGAGAAGAGATTCTGATGCCTGTCTGAGCTCCTGAATCAACAGTCCTACGGCATTGGTGCCAGGATAAAGAACACAGATCATAGATGCTAGGGATGGTTTCTGATAGGCCCCTCAAAGGCCTAAGGTAAAAGACAGGACATACCCAAACAACACAGAATGCACGATAGACAAGTGACACAACACACACCGGGACTGCTCTGCCCTGGGCGCCTTGGCACTCTGATCAAAACTGACACTTTCCCTTTATGTGGCCTACGAGGACACTTATTGGATATCCTCATCTCCACAGCTGACTCAAAACCCCTTGCAGCCAGCCCCATCCCAGAGGTGCCTTTTCATCCCCTCTAGCCCTTGACTTATCTCTCAGGCATCTGGAGATGCTAATCCCTCTCAGGTGCACGCCGTCAAGGAAGCTGCTGCTGACAGCACTCTGTTGTCTCTGAGTCTGCCAAGAGAAAGGAAACCAAACATCAATGCACAACCTCAGCAGCACAGTGACCAAAACACAATTCTGCTACTCACCATTCTCCTGAGAATGCCCAGCTCCGCGGGCCCCAGGCTTCAGGCTTGCTCAGAGGCCGACACCATTGTGGCAGGGTGCACCTGGGTTATGGGGAGACAAGGTGACAGGGCACTGCTGAAACCTGAGTTGAGCCTCACCCCTTCTCCCGACCTCCCCGACTCACCACAACTCTAAGGAAATTGCCAAAGGCTACCTGGGTGACACCTGTAAATTGAAAAGGCTGAGGCTTCATCATCAAGTCCTGTAACACATCCACAGGGCTCACAGGAGCAGCAAACCCGATCGGTGCTGGGGGCCTGGCAGAGTGGATTGCCTCAAGGGCACAAATGAGAATGGAAACTTAGAGCTGCACCAGAAACAGAGACCTGAGCAATAACAACCGCTTCTCTCCACTGCTCACCTTGACTGCTGATATCCAGATTTGCCTCCTAAAAAGAGAGAAAAAGAACAGTGCTGTAACACAGTCACCATTTACACTCCCCCTGCAGAGACAAACACTGACTGACCTGCTCGGGGGAACCTCCTCACCCAGGATGGGGCACGCTGCCCTGGATTTTATCCTTCTGCATCTGAAAGAAAGTGAGGACAGAAGTCAAAGTGCTGCAGGATAACTTCACAGCTGCAAACATCTTGTGTCTATCTACAAATCCCATCTAGAGTCCAACTAAACCCCACACTACAAATATCAAGTCTCTGGGACTTCTATTCCACCAAGCTATGCAGCAGGGCAGAGCAGCTCCGGCACAAATATGTGCAGACACCCGTGACACAGGACATGACAAACATGGAGACAGTAAACACAACACGTTATGCTACAAACAGAGGGACACAAGGATAAGGGAAGAGTTCCTGGCAGGATTAATAATGGCAAGGACCAAGAGGATGCAAAAGGAGATGACCGATGCTAAGATGACAGTGGATGGAGGAAGCTCCACTAAGGAGCAGAAGAAAAGACTGGAACAGAGTGACCTAAGAACTGTTGGCACGACGACCAAGATGCCTGTGAGACAATGCTACATTTAAAATGCTCTCCATATCATACCATCTTATAAGGCCCTGAATGTACAGCTCACAGCTGGAAAGGATGGATAGTGATAGGCCTGGAAACAAAGCCTCAAAACACACCTGACTCGATGCTGCTGAGATGTGACTCGGATGTGACCGAGCCCACAGGTAAAAGAACAAATTATATTGGCATTGTGCCGAGAAGTGCGAGCATTTGAGAAGCCAGAGATGATGGCTGATACTCATGGTGAGGGCCTCAAGAGGAAAAGGCAGAGATATCTGATCCAAGGTACCCCAAAGACACACGAGGTAACACAGGACACAGACAACACAACACAGACTGGAGCTGTTCTGCACTGCACACCCAACAGCTGCAATGAAAAGTAGAGCCTCTCCCTTTAGCTGTCCTAAGGGGCCTCTTAGAGGACATCTCTTCACCCTCTACTAATTTTTAAATCTGTCCCAGGAATTTCCAACCCACTACTCTCCCATCCTCCCACCTCCAGGCCGTGGCCCCCAACTTATCTTTTGGATGACTGGTGATGTGAATTGGACCTGAAATGAGCCTGCCTCAGAGGGCCCCGTGATGGCCTCTTAGCCTCTCGCTCAGCTACAATAAAGAAAACCAAGAACAATGTATGAGTTCAGGGTTATGTGGGCCAGATCCCAGCAAGTCAGCTACTTACCCTCACCTGAGTACACCTGGGTCTTGAGTCTCCAGCTGCATCCTGATTCCAAGGCTGTGCCTGTTATCCTGAGTGGCACCTGGGTTAGAGAAAGGAAAATTAGATGGCATTCATCTAAGTGCAGTGGAGGAGTTTGTGTGCTCTAAGACCTGGGAATATCTCCACTACACATGTAAAAACACTTTGGGGGCCCCTCAAACAGACACCCTTTCTCACCCTGCTGCCTTCAACCCCCCCCCAATAACTCCTAACCAGACACCTGCTCACCCTCCCTCTCCTCCTCACAATCCTCAACTCACCTGAGGCCTCAATCTCAAACACCATCTTTGGCACTGGGCAGATGCCTTTTGGGACACGACGAATCTGCTGAAAAACGTGCTGTACTTGACCCAGCCTGGAGTTTCTGGAAGCTGCACTCCTCCTGAAAAAAATAAATAAAAAACAACAAAATAAGAACAAAACCAGGAATTACAAAAGCACTTTACCACCCCTGAACACACAACCAAAAATGATGAACTTAAATACTCCCTGTGTTCAATGCTGCTTTCTTCCAGGATCTTCAAAGCCTCTATGACTTTAGATGCCCAAAAGCACCTACAGAAAATAAGCAGAAAAAGCCTCATCTCAGAAACAAAAGGAGAGCACTTACCCCAGCACAGCCCAGAGACGGAATGAAGCCCCTAGCCAAGGCTGGGGTTAATACACCCCTGATTGTGCCCACCCTCGTTCCCACCACACCCAGGAAAAGGGAGGGGGCAAATCCCACCGGGTATAAAAGCCCTCGGAGCAGCTGCAGCTGGTTTGGCTCCTCTGACTTGGATTCCAGGGGGTAAAGGGCTTGATAGAGAAAAAAAAAATTCTTCAGAGAAATAACAGCACTTTCTTTTTTGCCACAACTACTTGGGGAAGAAAACTGGTAAGAAATAAAACTTCAGGAAACCGGTAAGAAATAAAACTTCAGAAAACTGGTAAGAAATGAAACTTTGTGCTTAGGAAGCACAGCTAGGTGAATCAGGTAATTTGCTGCTAACTTACATAATTATTCCTACAGGTGTTGCCCAGATAGCCTTGATGACTACTGAGAAGGAGAAGAATGTTAACGATGTGAAATAGTGTAAGCCTCCATGGGACTGCTAATTAGGTTTATCCATATTGTGAACAAAAATAATAAATAAATAAAAGCCTCCTTGGCAGTATAAGGGTGAAGGAGATGCCAGGCTCACCCTTCTCTGAGTTATCTGGTCCTAAGGTACAGAATGAAGTGCCCTGAAATGCGCATTTAAACGCTTAAAATGCTGGCCCTCAGGGCCCCTCTCGGCTTCTGTGAGTCATCCTGAATCCCTCTCCTTTGCCCCTTTGCCCCTCAGCCCCCTCTAAGCTCCTGTGTGTCACCCTTAGCCCCTCTCCTTTGCCCCTCAGCCCCCTCTCAGCTGCTCTCAGCTCCTGTGTGTCACCCTCAAGCCCCCCCATACCCCTCAAGCCCCCTCTCAGCCCCTTGGTGTCACCCTCCAGCTGCCCCTGCCACCCTCAGCATCTCTGTGTGTCACCCACTGTCCCTTCTCCCTGCTCCTCCCTCAGCTCCCAGCCTCTGCCACTCTCAAGCCCCCCGTTTGCCCCTCAGCCCCCCCTCAGCTCCTGTTTGTCACCCTCAAGCCCCCCCTTTGCCCCTCAGCCCCCTCTCAGCTCTTGTGTGTCACCCTTATTCCCTCTCCTTTGCCTTTCAGCCCCCTCTCAGCCCCTCGGTGTCACCCTCCAGCTGCCCCATGCCCCTCAAGCCCCCTCTCAGCTCCTGTCTGTCACCCTCAAGCCCCCTCCTAGCTGCCCCTCGACTCCGGTATGTCACCCTTAGCCACTCCCCATTTGCCCCTCAAGCCCCCTCTCAGCCCCTCTGTGTCACCCTTATTCCCTCCCCTTTGCCCCCCAGCCCTCAGCCTCTGTCACCCCCAAGCCCCCCCTTTGCCCCTCAAGCCCCCTCTCAGCTCTTGTGTGTCACCCTGAATCCCTCTCCTTTGCCCCTCAAGCCCCCCTTTTGCCCCTCAGCTCCTGTGTGTCACCCTCGAGCCCCCCCTTTGCCCCTCAAGCCCCCTCTCAGCTCTTGTGTGTCACCCTGAATCCCTCTCCTTTGCCCCTCAAGCCCCCTCTCAGCCCCTCAGTGTCACGGCAAAAAACACGTGCTTCTGGTTTAAAATGGCGGCGCCCGGCAAAAAAACACGTGCTTCCGGTTTAAAATGGCGGCGCCCACGAAAAACCACGTGCTTCTCGTTCAAAATGGCGGCGCCCGGCAAAAAACACGTGCTTCCGGTTTAAAATGGCGGCGCCCGCGAAAATACACGTGCTTCCGGTTCAAAATGGCGGCTTCCGGCAAAAAAACACGTGCTTCCGGTTTAAAATGGCGGCGCCCGCGAAAATACACGTGCTTCCGGTTTAAAATGGCGGCGCCCGCCAAAAAACACGTGCTTCCGGTTCAAAATGGCGGCGCACGCAAAAAAAGCACGTGCTTCCGGTTTAAAATGGCGGCGCCCGGCAAAAAACACGTGCTTCCGGTTCAAAATGGCGGCGCCCGCGAAAATACACGTGCTTCCCGTTTAAAATGGCGGCGCCCGCAAAAAAACACGTGCTTCCGGTTTAAAATGGCGGCGCCCGCCAAAAAAACACGTGCTTCCGGTTTAAAATGGCGGCGCCCGCCAAAAAACACGTGCTTCTGGTTTAAAATGGCGGCGCACGGCAAAAAACACGTGCTTCCGGTTTAAAATGGCGGCGCACGGCAAAAAACACGTGCTTCCGGTTTAAAATGGCGGCGCACACAAAAAACACGTGCTTCCGGTTTAAAATGGCGGCGCCCGCGAAAATACACGTGCTTCCGGTTCCAAATGGCGGCGCCCGCGAAAAACACGTGTTTCCGGTTTAAAATGGCGGCGCCCGCGAAAAACACGTGCTTCCGGTTCAAAATGGCGGCGCCCGTCAAAAAACACGTGCTTCCGGTTTAAAATGGCGGCGCCCGCCAAAAAACACGTGCTTCTGGTTTAAAATGGCGGCGCACGGCAAAAAACACGTGCTTCCGGTTTAAAATGGCGGCGCCCGCCAAAAACCACGTGCTTCCGGTTCAAAATGGCGGCGCCCGGGACGGGGTTTTTTTCCTCAGTTTCTGGCGCTTTTTTCTTGCTTCTCGCGCGTCCCGTGTGGACGTGGTGCTGTTCCGGTGCAACCGCACCCGACAGCAGCGCAGGATGTTGTTTTTAGGGCGTGGGTTTTGTGTCAGTGTTTCGGTCTGGCAGCTGGCTGGACGACTGCGTGTTGGGGGTCTTTCCTGGGGCGTGTCGCTATTCTGACGTCATTGAGTGGCTCTGTGAGTGCAACTCGGTGCGCGGGACGGCAGGTGGCGCTGTGAGTGCAGTGCACGGGGCAATGTGCATGCAATGTGGTGTGTGGGACAGCAGGGGGCGCTGGTGGTGGAGGCTGATGGGCACCAGGTAGGGGGAGCTGGATTAGGGGATAGGGTGGGGTGGTGGAGGGGTGTGGGTGGGGGCTGGTGATGGTGCTTGATGAGCACCAGCTGGGATGGGCTGTGGGTGGGAGGGGCTGGGTTGGGGGACCCTCTATACTATATATAAAAAGAAGAAAAACTATACATCCTGTGCAGCAGTAGAAATTTTCAGGCTCATGGGGAGTAAATGGGGTGCTTTTTTTTTTTTTTTTTCTTTTTACTCCCCGGGAGCCTGAAAATTCCTACTGCTGCTTTTTTTATTCTAAAGCTAGAAAAGGAAAGTTAGAAATAGAGAGAATATAGAGAAAAGAAAGGGGTGAGAAGAATCGGCCAATCAGAGCGCTTCAATCTTCGAGTCGTCTATTGCCAGGCAGATAGCAGAACGCAGCACCCCACACAGAGCAAGGACATCCGCTCGAAGGGCTGCGAGCCCAACCCAGACCGCAGCCTCTCCGGGAAGGGCTTTGTGGACAGGGAAAGTGCATATCACCCAGACCAGTGTCCCCTGATGCTGTCTGAGAGTTGTGGCTCTAGCGGGTGCCGAGATTGGCCAGTCAGGGTTGGGGGCAAGGCTGGGGCTTCGGGTGTTCCGGAAGTTTAGGGGGTCCCAGGAAGAGCCGAGACTTCAGGGGTGGAGTCAAAAGTACAAATTTTATCAGGAGGAGGTAAATGAGGCCCTCCCACACTGCATTGACCCTGGCATTGGGGGGAGACCCAGGTATCTGGAGTGCTGAATGTGGGCACCCAGGGATCAGGTGGAGTCAGGCATCAGGTGAGTTGTGATGGAGTCACACAGGGTCCAAGCAGGGTTAGATGGGGTTAGGTAGGGTCACAGCTGGGGTCATAGCCAGTGTCAAGGTGAGGCATAGGGTTGGCAGGGGTCAGGCCGAGGTCAAGTGGGATCAGTCAGGGGGTCACGGTCAGCCAGGTTCAGTGTCACACAGGGTCAGGCGAAGTCAGGTGTATTCAGGAAGGGTCAAAAAAACTCAGGTGAGTCACAGAGTGTTCAGAAAAGTAATAAAGTGGTCAAGTGGAGTCAGGCCAGGGTTAGGGTGAGCCCGGGGGCTGGCAGGGCACCATACGCAGGCGAAAGGGGGGGCAGCGCAGCACTGTGCCCGGCGACCCCTTCAGCCCCGGCAATCCCTCCGGGCCCGGCACCAGACGGAATTCCCGAAGAATCAGCCCCAGGAACACGAACAGCTCGGCCCGCGCCAGCCCCTCCCCCGGGCACGATCGCGCCCCGCAGCCGAACGGCAGCAGCGACCGCGAGGGGGCGCCCGGGGCCAGGAACCGCTCTGGGGGGTGGCGGGTCAGCTCCAAGGGGTTCGGGGGAACCGCAGGCTTGGGGGGAGCGGGCGCGGTGGGTGGGGACCCGCAGGCTTCGAGGGGTTCCGGGGAACCGCAGGCTTGGGGGGAACGGGCGCGGTGGGGGGGACCCACAGGCTTCGAGGGGTTCAGGGGAACCACAGGCTTGGGGGGAGCGGGAGCTCCTCCCTTGAGGGGACCCAAGACATGGGGAAGACCTCCACAAGTTTGGTTGGACCTCGAGGTTCAGAAGGGAGACATGGGGGTTTGGGGTGACCCAGGGGTTCAGAGGGACCCTAAGGCTCGGGGGAGACCCCAGGACAACAGAGGGGATTCACATGTTAGGGGAGGGTTCAGACACCTGAGGGGGGTCTCAGGGGTTTGGGGGTGGGGGGATAGAGGGGAGGAACAGAAGGACCCACAGGTTTTGGGGGGTACACAGATATATGGGGGGACTAATGGGGATGGAGGGAAAACCACAGGTTTGGGGAAGGGGGCGGGGGTTTGGGGTGGTTCAGGCATGGGTGGGGGCACTCATGACACCAAGGTGTTCCCAGGATACCCAGGAATCAGGGAAAACCCCATGGCTCAGAGAACCCAGTTTGATGTTTGAGGAAACCCAGGAGTTCGGGGGGGCACTCAGAGTACAGGCGTACCCACATACCGGGCAGGAAGACCTCAGGGTGCTGCCAGATGTCAGGGTCCTGTTGGGCTGCCAGCAGGTTGGGGACCAGGACAGTGCCGGCCGCTACAGGGAGCCCCCCAAGACTGGAAGGGGACAAGGTGCATGGAGATAGACTAGGGTCTGCTGGGGACTACTGAAAGCTACATGGACCATACTGGGACCTACTGAGGCTCTCTGGGGGTTACTGGGTATGTATGACTGGATGTCTGTTTGGGTCTACAGGGTCCATACTGAGATCTGGCAGGTGCTACTGGGCGTTTCTGGGCGTCTGTTGGAGTCTGCTGGGGCTCTCCGGGGTCTTCTGGGATCTATTGGGTGTGTATTGGAATTTACTGATGCCATACTGGAATCTACTGGAGCCATACTGAGACTTACTTGAGTTTCTTGGGGGTCTACTGGCATACTGGGTGGGATCTGCTAGCACCATACTGGGATCTGCTGTGAGCTACTGGGTATCAACTGGTGTCTATTTGGGCCATACCAGATCTGCCGGAGTCCTGCTGGGGCCATACTGGAGCTCTCTGGCATCTACTGGATATCTGCTGAGGTCTGCTGGGGCCATACTGGGGTCTACTGGGGCTCACTGGGAACTGCTGGAGCCATAGTGAGCTTTTCTGGGGGCTACTGGATGTCTACTGGGGTTTAGTGGGGCCACACTGGGACATATATTGGGATATATTGGGAACTCCGGCTGGGATCTTCTAGGCTCTGCTGGGGCCTGCTGAGGCTATGGGGTCTTCTAGGATCTACTGGGTGTCTGTTAGGGTCTACTGGGGTCATTCCAGAACCTGTTGGGGCCTACTGGGACCTAATGGGTCTTACTGGGATTTACTGGGGTCTGTTGAAGCCTACTGGGTCCTACAAGGACTTACCAGGCTGTACTGGTCTATTGGAGTCTACTGCGGCCCTACTTCTACTGGGCCCTCCTGGGATTTACTGGTACCTACTGGTATATTCGGCTCTTACCAGGGCCATACTGGGACCTGATGGGTCTTAGTGGGACTCACTGGGGTCTAATGGGCTCTGCTGGCTTCTCCTGGACCCTACTGATGATACCAGGCAGTCCCTTCCTGGTCTGTAGTGGTTGCCCTCAGTTGCCCCTCACCCAGACTGGTTGGCAGCGGCTCCTCCCAGCACCTGCCCCGCGCTGGCCCTGCCCTGGTACCTGGTGTGGCGCAGGGCGCAGTGGGGCAGTGCCAGGGGCGCAGGGGGTCGCAGCCGCAGAGTCTCGCTGACAGTGGCCTGAAGAAGGGGCAGGCGCCCCATATCGCCTGGCCCAGGTGGTCCCTGTGACCCCTGCAGCTCCGCCCGCAGCCGTGCCTGCAGCTGCACAGGTGGAGCACAGGTGTGCCGCGTCTGCCTTGGGGTATCAGGGGATGGGGTGCATCCCAGGGGGCACACAATAGCAATGGGATGACAGGGTGACTCCCCAGAATCCCAGACCCTCCCAAACTCACAAACCCACTCCTGGGACCCCAAACCATCCCCATGCCTGGCCCTCTCCCTTGGGGACCCCCTTGAACCCCCAGATCCCCCCAAACCCTCCCCCCAGCAAACCTGCTCCTCCCTCCTCCCTGGGGACACCCCTGAGCCCCCAGATCTATCTCTTGGGACTCTCTCTCCCCAGAACCTGAGCCACCTCTCCATGGAAACCCCAAACCAAGGAGCCACGTGGGGACATGGACACAGCTCTGAAATGCCATCCATGTGGCACCTAAGGGTGGTGCAAGGGCACAGTGTCAGCCCTGGGGAGGAGGACATGGGGGACATGCAGGACATGCAGGGGGGGATATGGGACCCCCAAGTACACACATGGAGCCTTGGCACTGTACAGGGGACACAGGGTGCCACAGGGGGCAGAGCAGCAGAAAATCCACAGAGAAGGGAACATGAGGGACATATAGAACACATACAGGATGTGTGTGGGGACACAGGACCCCTGGGGACACACAGGACCCCCCAGGGCTGCATGGAAGACATGGAGGGACATGTGTTTCACCTCGGGGCGGTGCAGCAAGAAGGCCACAGCCCAGCCCAGAGCAGCCGCCGTGGTCTCGGTGCCCCCAATGAACAGGTCGACCAGCGCCATGTGCAGCCGAGGGGGGCTCAGGGGGCCCCCCCATGCCCCAGAATTACACCCCAGCAGCGCCGCCAGAACAGTGTCCGGGGGAGGGGAGGGGCACGCCTGGCAAAGGGGTGACATGTGCTGGGGGTGTCTCCTGATCCCCAGCTGCCCCCAAACACAGGAGTCCCTTCCAAGCCCCCAAGTCCACCAAAACCCCTGGTCCTACCCCAAGCTTTACATCTCCCCAGCCCCACATCCCCCCTAGAGCCCTGGCTCCTCCCATGCCCTTGGGTCCCCCACAAACCTCTGTTTCCCCCAAAATATGTGGGTGCCCCCAAGCCCCTGGGTACCCCCCAAATTCTTGGTTTCTACTCAGAACCTGGGTGCTTCCAGACCCCCACGTAGTTTCCTGGACCCCCCTGGGTCTCCCCTGAGCCTCTGTTCCAACCACACTGCTCCTGACTGGCTGCCCCCCAGCTCCCCAGGCCTCCCCACCTGGTGCCGCTGGATCTGAGTCTCCACAAATGTGTCACGGTGCTGGACAAGCCGCATCAGCTTCCGCAGTCCCGGGTTGGGCAGGGCCTGTGCACAGGGACTCCATAGGGACCCCCATCCCCAAGAAACCCTGGACCTCAGAGAGACACCCCCTCCCCCAGAGATGCTGCAGAAATCTCCTGAGCCCCAGAGAAACCCTATGGCTGCTCCCCTGAGCCATACAGACCCCTCCAATGTCTCATAGGCACCCTCAGCTCCATAGAGACACTTTACCCCACCTCAGCCCTATAGAGCCCCCACAACTGCCCCTCCCAGGCCCACAGAGATCCCCAACACCATATATGCCCTGTAACACTCCCCCTAGCCCCACACAGACACTATAACCCCTGTCCAGCCCCACAGAGACCCCATAATTCCCCTCCTAGGGTTATACAGTCCCTTCCCAGTGCCATAGACACCACCCAAGCTCCCTATGGACCCTGTAAGCTCCCTGTCAGCCCTACACACCCTTCTCCAGACCAACACAGATCCTATAATCTCACTCCCAACCCCATTTAATCCCACCAGCCCCATATCCCTCCTATGGGCCACATAACACCCCTGAGACTCATAGCCTTTCTCAGGGCCCTAAAGCCCCACCAACGGCCCATAGCCCCCCTGCAGCCCCCCACAATTCCCTCACTGCCCCCACACGGCTCTGTAGCCCTGGGCCCCATAGACCCTCATGCAGCAAAAAGGCCACAGCCCCATAGCCACCCCCAGGACCTGCCAGGCTCACCCGCAGCAGGGGCAGCAGGTCCAGCACCTGTACACTGCTGTGCCCCCAAACCTGCAGCAGCTCCCCCAGGCAGCGGGAGAAGGCCCGGAGCTCCTCTGGAGGGGGCACCTGGAGGAGGACACACCTGTGTACTGTCCAGTACTCAAGTTCTCTCTGGATCCCCCAGAACACCCCCAACATAATTTCAGACACTTGGGTCCCCTCAAACTCCTGTGTGCACCCAAATCCCTGCCACCCACCTGCAAATTGCTCAGTCCCCCTGAACAGCTGGATGTTCCCTCCACAAATTCCTGGGTCCCCCCCAAGCCCCTGGGCCCCCATAAAAACTGTGGTCCTCCTCCAAACCCATCTCCATCCTAGCCACCCCCCCCCCACCCCCGGATCCCCACCAGGTCCCCAAAGAGGAGGCGTGCAATGGTGCTGCAGGTGTGGAAGGTGAACACCTCAAAGGGGTCCAGGGGGGCCTCCCCATGGGAACGCAGCTCCTGGGGGAAAGAGAAGGTTAGAGAGAGCCCTGGGGGAAATAAAGGGGGAGTCCAAGGATGGGCTAGGGGGTTGCAGCAGAGAATTGCAGAGCTCTAAGGGAGTACTGGGGACTCACAGGGATAATGCCCTTTTGGGGTGCAGAGGGTGAGGTTTGGGTGGGTCAGTTTTGGGGGACAGTGGTGTGGGTTCAGGGTTTGGGGATTGGGTTTGGGATGCAGAGATTGGGGGCTGTGTGCAGGGGGCAGGGTTTGGGGGGCAGTTTTCAGATGCAGGGGCCATGGTTAAGGCGCACGGGTGCGGTTTGGGTGAAGAGAATGGGGTTTAAGGTATCAGTTTTGGGGTGCATGGGGCAGGGTTTTGCTGGTCAATATTGTGTGGGGAATCTGTTTTGGAATGCAGGGAGTGGGGGTGTCAGGGTTGCAGGAAGACCACTTTGGGGAGAAGTCAGTTTCAGGGTCTCACCTCACACAACTCCCGGCCCTGCAGCCAAAGGAGGGGCCCAAGATGCCCCCCAGCCCGTGCCAGTGCCCCCCGTACTGCTCCCCGCTGCTGCCGCCAGCCAGGGCAGGGGGCTCCCAGCGCCAGGTCCTGGCCCCCCCGTGACACCAGCGACCCTGGCATTGGGCAGGAGGAGTCAGGGACCCCCAGAACTCCAACCCCCAGCCCCTACAGGGACCCACCTCCAATACAACAGGGGTCTTCTACAGGGCCCCACTACTCCATAAAACCTCCTTCAACCCCATAGCCGCCTCCTCCATAGGACCCTCCTAATAGGACCCTCCACCCTGGAGGCTGAAGGGTGTTTCTGGTGGGGCAGAGACCTCTAGAAACTGCCCTAGCCCCTACAGGCAACCCACCCCTCCAGAACTGCCCCCACCCCCTCCCAGTACCCATGTCCCTAGCCCCACAGGGACCCCTTCCAAACCCCATAACAACCCCTTCAATCTGATAGGGACGCCCTCAAAACCTATAAGGACTTGCCATCCCATAGCCCCCCCCCCCAACCCTTAGTGACCCCCCCAAGCCCCACAAAGAACCCCACAAACCCCATACTGACTCCCTTCAAATCCCCCGAAGAGCTTCACTACACACAGGATACCCCCCAAACCCCAAAGGAACCCCTCCAACCTCCCCCCGCCGTAGCCCACCCGGCCCTCCCTGCCTCCATACCCAGATAACTGGGAGGGCGCCCCAGCCAGTCCCCCCAGTGCCGGACCAGCGCCTCACGGATGGTCGCCACCGAGCTGGGCATCAGCACGTCTGCAGGGAAGAAGAGGGGCTGGGGGGTACTCCAAAACTGGGGGAGATCCCAAACCAAGTGGAGAGTCCTGGCGTGGGATTTTGGGGGGAGCATCGGGGGATTTGGGCCCCAGGAAAGGTTTGGGGGGTTTGAGGAGAGGTCCGAAGTTTGGGGAGGTCCCCACGGCAGGAGGAAAGGGGAGGGTTGGGGGTTCGGAGAGTCCCTAGGGAGCGGGGAGGGGGGGGGGGTCTGGGGGGTTGTGGGATCCGCGGTAGTTGGGGTAGGGTCGGTTTTGGGGGTCCCGCACTCACCGCAGTTCCCCGAGCGCAGGCGCAGCACGGGCCCGTGCCGCCGCGCCAGGCGGCTCAGGTGCAGCGCCCCCTGCGGGTGCAGCAGGTGCAGCGCGCCCCAGCGCGGGCCGCACCCATCGCCCCGCCGCGACAGCCGCGACAGCAGCGACAGCGACAGCAGCAGCGACAGCAGGCACAGCAGCAGCGCCGCAGCCGCCATGACCCGCGGGGGAGCGGTCCGGCGAGCCCCTATATTGGGGAACCCCCAAACCACGCCTTAAGTCCTGCCCCTCGCAGGTGGCGCGCACGCGCTCCTCGCGACAACCCCCCCTGTAAGCATAAAAGTGGACGCCAAACCCAGTCCCATTAAGAGCGCCCCCTAAAAGCCCACCACTTGAGGCTCGGGCCTTACACAGGAGGCTCAAAGCCCCGTCTCTCATCAAACCCTGCCCCTCACCGGCCGCTCTGCCTTTATAAAGAAGAGCCCTTGCCCCCCGGCCCTGGAGGCAGCCCCCCATCCTCCCCATCCTCTATAAAACGGACCCGTAGTCCCTGCCCCAGAATCCCTGCCTCATGATGCATTGATTCCTCCATAAAGCACACCTCTAATCCCCTAGCCCCCCAACACTATAAAAGTGTCCCCTCAAGCCCTGCCCCTCCAAACACCACCTTATAAAAGAGACATTTTAAGCTCTGCCCTCCTCCTCACCTCCCCAGATATCCCCTATCGTGATCCCCACAGCCCTTGTGGAGGTGCTCCCACCCCCCCTTAAGTCCCTGCACCCAGAGCCTCCTTCACAGATGTCTCCCCCCAATTTTCCTCACTCTGGCAGCAGCATTTGAGGATGAGGGACATTTACTGGGGTCCAGCAGTAGTGAGGGAGGTCTCTAATACAGTTTGAGTCCTAGGGATGTCCCCTTGGGAGGTGATGTCACTCCAGTTCGTGGGTCCTGGAATGATTACAGGTGGGGACCCACAATAATCTGAGAAGTGCTGAAGTCAGGAAGGGGACCCCCACCCGGGGATGTGTTTCTGGGGGAGTTTGTGGGGTGCCATGGTGAGGGCCCTCAGGAGGGGAATTGCAGAAGGGAGTTCCAGGTGCTGGGTGTTCTCTCAAAATGTGGATCCCCCAGGGACCCCAATAAGATTAGGGATGTGGGTCAGGAGCAGGGTGCCTGTGGGTGGGTGCCAGGCACTGGGCTATGGTGTGGGGATCCTGGGGGTGTCCCCCATCAGATGCTCCCCCTCTGGAGCCCCTGCAGGTGTCGGGCCAGCTGCAGGTCCTTGGGGAGCAAGATGATACAGTGGGCAGTGAGTGCAGTTATGTGTCCTCCATCCCCTGCACTCTGAAGCCCCTCAGCACCCCCTGACCCCTTGACAGCATCTCCCAGGGGCAGAAACCCCCTAAACACGCTCTCAGGACACAGGGTCCTTTCAAATCCAGCCAAAGGCAGCTCAAACACCCTATGCCCCTCAAAGTGGGTAGTGGGCCCCAATATCAAGTGACCCTCCCCCCCATACCCTGACAGACTTCCCCCGGGGGAAAGGGTCCCCCCATAGCACTTCTGCCAGCCCCCCATCCATGGATACCACAGACTGCCCCCACAAACCTCTCAGCCCCCATGGGCTCTCCCTGAGCCCCAACAACATCCCCTTAGCACCCACAGAGACCCTCCTAGACCTCCCTAATTCCCCAGAGACAACACCAGAACCCCCAGGATCTGCCACAGCCCCTCTGGACACCCCCACCCCCCCCCCAGTACACACAGCTCCCCTCCAAGTGCCCACAGAATCCTCCCAGCCCCCTCAATTCCCACAGGAGGCCCCTCCTTGGACCACCCTTGGCCCTCCTGAAGTGCTAGCAGACACAGGGGGACAGGGGAACACAGGGAATGTTGGGGGACACAGGGGGACATGGGGGATGTGGTGACATGGCAGGACATGTGGGGCCATGGTGATGTGAGGGGGATATGGGGGTCATGGAAGGCACAGGAGTGGGAATTATATGGATGGGCACAGGGGACATGGAGGGGGGCTGTGGGAGGCACGGGGACCTCCTGGTCTGGGGCCACATCACCCTAGGGAGACCTTGGGGACATGCCAGGAGCATGGGAACACCCTAGTTGTCACCCTGGGGAGACAGTGGGGACACCCCAGGGACGGGGACACCCCAGGGACAGGGACATGCTGGATGGGGACACCCTGGAGACACTCCGGGTAGGGGGACAAGGGGGTGACATCTTGGGGATATCCTGAGCATGGAGACTTGGAGAGCACTCCCCTGGGGACATCCACTGCGGGGAAAGGGGACACAGGGATAGCCTGGGGGCATGGAGACAGCCCTCTAGGGACCCCCTAATGGGACAGGGAGACAGTGCCACCACAGGGAAAAGGGCACAGGGGACGTCCAGGCTGGGAGGCCTCTGGGGGATGGGTGGACGCAAGGACATCAGGAGACACACAAGGACACTGAGGGAGGACAAGGCCATGTGCTGGGGGGAAGGCAAGGACATGGTGGGGCTGGAACAGTGTGGAGGAGAGGCCTTTGTGTGGGGGTGGTCCTGGGGGCTTCTCAGCAGATGTTTGCCCGTCTCAGGGTGGATTTGGAGGATCCAGAGGGTGGTGGGGGACCCCGGGAGGGTCCTGGGGTGGATTTGGTGGCATCTAATGGGGGTTGGAGGGTTCCCAGTCACTCTGGGGTGTACTAGGGTGGATTTAGGGGGTCTGGAGGGTTCCGGAGAGTGTTTGTGGGGATTCTGAAGATAGAATTTGGTGTTCCAGGGTAGACTGGGGGGAGGGCAGTCTGGAGGGGTTTGGAGGGTCACAGTAGGTGTTTGGGGGATTCCTGGGAGGGAAAGGTTTCCAGGTTACATTTGGGGGCCTCCAGAGGCATCACAGGGAGTAGACAGTGTCTGAGGGGGGCGGGGGGGGTCTTGTGGTGAATTTGAGGGGTTTGAGGGGTCAGGATGTCCTTGAGTGGATTTGGAGTGTCCCAGGGGCTGTTTGTGAGGATCCCGGAGTTGATTTGGGGGATGCAGGGTGGAATTTGGGGGTCTAGGGGGCTGCAGTGTCCCACAAGATGTTGGGGGGTGATGGGGATTTGGGGTTTCCAGAGTTGATCTGGGGGGACCCTGGGTAGATTTGGGGGACCACAGAGGGTGACAGGGGCTGGAGGGGGGTCCTGATGGATGTTGAGATTCCCAAGACGGATTTGAGGGACTCCTGAGGGTACCAAGGCATCTCTGGAGAACTGGGAAGATTCAAGGGCATCCTGGGGAACACTGGGAGTCCTGGGGTGGATTTGGAAGGGTTCCAGGGGCTGTTTGGGAGGTTTCCCAGAATGGATTTCTTGGAAGACCTGTGGAGTCCCAGGGGAATTTGGGAGTCCCTGGGGGATATTGAGGAGCTCCAGGGTGGGGGGAGTGGGAAAAAAAGGCAGGTGCCACAACCCAGCAGTCAGGGGTGGTAAATTCTTTGTAAATTGTCATCAGGCTGAACAAAGACCCCAGACACGTGTCAAGGGGTCAGCCTCATGAGGCACAGTCACCCAGAAATCCAGACAAAGCTCAATGCACATGATCCACATGGAGGAACCTTACACAGGGCATACTGTTGTCATTTCCCAGTTCACTGGCAGAGGGGCATTGATGGTGAAGTGCCTCACCTGCTTCAGGAGCAAAAAGACAAACTCTCTTTCTCCCTTGTATTGGCTGTAGAGAAACTGTCCTGGGAATTCCAGCAATTCACCCATTCAGCATCCCAGAGGAATGTCCTGCCCCCACCCATACAGACCAGACTCAGCTATCAGCAGGCATCCTTTCTCCCTCAAGGTAGGATGGAGATCTCCCTCAAGGTAGGATGGAGAAGGAGCCATTCGGACACCAGCAGCCCTCTGTTGCCCCTGAACAGCTGAGCTGCTTACCCCAGCACCTCTAAGAGCTGGGCCACGAACCAACAGTCCTCACCCGTGCCTGGAAAGCCAGTCCATCTCCAGAGCACCAGGGAACTGGCCCCTCTCAGCCTAGGTAGGCACACATCTGCCTCCACCTGAGCCCCACAGCTGCTCTGCTCAACCAGATGTGCACTGCAGGACCGGCCCAGAGCCCTTCAGCCCTCAGAGAAACAGAACCCATTCTTGGATGGCTTCAGGGGGCAATTAGTGGTTTCAGAAAAAAGGCAGAACTGATCAACACAGACCAGGAGCACAGGCATCTGGGTTTGCTGCTGGTGGCTGGGGTGTCACTGCCCTTCCTATACTTACAAGTGCACAGCAATGGCTTCCCCAGCTAAAACACTAAGGACCCCCATGGATCAGTTCAGTGCCCAGACCAGCTTACTCTCTTCACTTGGGATCCTACTGGGGTGCCTGGTGTAACCACCGCACTGGCAGGGCTCCTCTTGCCCCTCAACATGTTCTATTTCCTCCCCCACCAGTGCCAAACCCTGCCCTCCCCCAGCTGGGGACAGAAGGAACTGCTATGCTGTGTGTAGTTTAACTCGTTTTATTTAGACTTGAAGGTAACTGCGGCCCAGTGGGACCGTGACGCAGTAGAAACGCAGCAGTACATCAGGACTGGGGTGGGAGCGGGTGAGCTGCAGTGGGGCGTGGTGCCCAGGCTGCCCGAGGAATCGTCAGTCGGTGAGAGAAGGGTTTACGAGAGCTGCCCGCAGTCAGTGATGGTGATCTTCTTGCTTGTTTTGCCATCTTTGGAGCCACAGCGCTCCATGGCCTCCACCACGTTCATCCCCTCCTTGACGCGGCCGAAGACGACGTGCTTGCCATCGAGCCTGCCAGAGAAGCACCAGTCACAGCCGGCCCCTGATATCCCCCAACAGACTACATCTTCCAGATGCAGACCCCCACGCTCCTCCTCCCACAGCCCACAACTCACCACTCGGTCTTGGCAGTGCAGATGAAGAACTGGGAACCGTTCGTGTTGGGGCCAGCATTGGCCATCGACAGGATGCCAGGACCTGTGTGCTTCAGGATGAAGTTCTCATCTGGGAACTTCTCCCCATAGATGGATTTGCCTCCAGTGCCATTGTGGCGTGTGAAGTCACCACCCTATGAAAAGGCACTATTTCAGGACATGGGTGCAGAAGAATACTCTGGAACTGGGTGCAGGAAAAAGGCAGAACCAACCTCTCACCCTGAATCTGCCAGCATCGAACTCCAAAACCTACCTGAATGCCAGACTGCCTCACCCACCCACCTACCCACTAGAGCAGGAGCACCACTCACCTGGCACATGAACCCAGGAATGATTCTGTGGAAGCAGGACCCCTTGTAGCCGAATCCCTTCTCACCAGTGCTCAGAGCACGGAAGTTTTCTGCAAAGGAAATAAAACCCCACCATGAACAGATTTGTTGAGTTCTGGACAGTAGCAGGGCTTGGTGCAGTTGCAGTGGAGCCAAAGTTGCTTTACCAACCTGCTGTCTTCGGCACTTTGTCCGCGAAGAGCTGTAAAGACAGAAGAGGCATTTGTCAAATCTGGGCTGATGACTGGCCACCGCCCCCACTCCCCGAGGCCAATCCAGACCGCGGGAATCCCCCCAGACACTGCTCGGAGCCCAGGGACCCCCACCGGATAGGGGCTCCTTGGCCGTGCCAGCAGCTCTAGATTCCTCCCCGCCTCACACCGTTATCTGCAAGCTCTGAACTAACAGCTGCAGCATCGCTCATCTCACCAGCGGGGCAGAGAAGCGTCCGTTCCGCTGGCCTGGACTAAATTAAACATTAATGTGCTCGAAGCCTTCCTGGGCGGGGCGCGCGCGCCACCTCCCAACGCTTCGGGAGGATTTTGGGCTGGATGCGCCGCCCGTGCGGGAGCGCGGCCCCGAATCCGCAGCAGCCGCGGCGCACGGAGCAGGCCCAGCCGTGCCAGAGATGCTCTGCGCCCCGGGCGGGGTGATAAATGCTTTGCCTTCCAGCGACAATCCCGCGGTGATCGGGTTGCCGGCACTCCCCGCCGGCATCCCCAGACTCGGGCAGCACTGCCCGGGAGCTCGACACGGCTCATCCTGATGCTCAGGGGGCCTTGCGATAAAATGGCGGCGGAGCCGCCACGGCCGCGACCCGCGGTGGGGGGGGGGAACTGCCGCGCCCCCCCCGGCCCCGTGGCGGAGGGGAGGCGCGGCGGGAACACGGCGGTAGCGAGGCCAGCGGCAACGGGGAAGCAGCGGCACCGGACCAGGTGAGCACAGATTCCCTCGGGCGACGGCGCGCCCAGGGCTGGCACCGCGCCGCCGCTCCTCGAGCCGTCCGAGCGCGACGCTCGGGGCCCTTTGTTCGCCCCCACCACCCCCCCCACCGGGCCGGGGGCCCCGCAGCTCCGCAGCCACCAACGCGCTCCCGCCGCGCACGCGCGGCGCCTGCCGGCCCCCCACCGGCCCCGCGCGCCCGGCAAGAAAATGGCAGCGGCGCCCCCTCCCCTCCCCGGCCGCCTCCCGCGCCCACCTCGAAGGTAACGCGACCCAGGGGCTCGTTATTAGCGGCGATGTCGAAGAAGACGACGGGGTTGGCCATGGCGACACACGAGCAGGGCAGCAGACAATCCTCCGTCCGGCGAGCGCGGCGCAGCAGAAGGAGCGCAGTCCCCCGCCGCCCATTATATAGGGTTGAGGAGGGCCCGCCTTCCTCGCAGCGCCCACCAACGGCCGCTGGTGGAGTGGCGGAGTGTCAGGGCAGGCAGCCAATCGGCGGCGCCGTGTTTGAAAGAGGGGGGAAGGGGGGAAAAAAGCGCGGGCGGGGCGGGGGCCGCGGTCCGGCGCTGGGCAGGGCGCGGCGCGCATGCGCCATGCGGAGAGCGAGGAGCGGCAGGATGGGGCGGGCGCGGCGCTGGGCCGCCGTGTGGGGCGGCTCGGGGCGCGGCGGGGTTGCGGCGGCACCGCGGCCTCTGGGGCTTGGAGTTACCGGAGCTGCGGCCCAGCCTTGGCAGCCCACCGCCCGACGTGGGGAGACACCCGATTCCCCTACTCCGCCGTCGGACTGCAGCACCGCCCAGCCGGCCCCGGTTAATGATTGACGCCACAGGTCCGGTTTATCGCCCGGCCGCCGCTGCTCGGGGATATGGCAGGATTCCCTCGCTACTCGCGACGCGCCTTCCCTCCTCTGCCCACAGAGACGCCTGGATCCTCCCGCCACCCGAGGGCCTCCCCTGCTCGCTCAGAGGGGTGGCGGGGCCAGCCCCACAGCGGGATGACAAAAGAGGGGGGACACACGTGGCCCTGCAGAAGGATCCTTTAATAGCCATCGGGGACATACAGGGCAGCTCGGCGCGGGGCAGTGGGAGCTGAGCTCCGCACCCCACACCAGACCCGTGCAGAAAAAGGGGCAGCAGCATTTGCACATTGATAGAGGGGCACGGGCAGCCCCGCAGTGACGCACTTGCCTTTAAATATGGGGAGTCTCAGGGGAGCAGTAGTGTTTCTACACTATGTACAGCCTTGTGCTTCTGGGGGGGCTCAGCCCCTGTGTCCCATCGCAGCCCTTTGAGAAAGCCCCTGCTGTGGGGCTCCCAGCTCTGCAGCGGGCAGGGGCACACAGTGCTGCCCCCCAGCCCCGGGAGGGGGGCGAGGATGGCTCAGTTATTCTCGAAGAGAGAGAGGAGGTCATCGTTGCTGCTGCTGGGGAGGTCAGGGGGCCCCAGGTAGGAGAGCAGCTCGTCAGGATTCGTCAGCTCGGGCAGGAGCTGGGGGCGGCAGTGTGTAATGATCAGCTCCCCACAGCTTCTGCCCACCCCCCTGCAGCAGCTGGGGTCCTGAGCCAGCACCAGGACCCTTGTCCACCCCCCCGAGTACTCACGTCGAGGGCAGCCTCGGAGCCATCGCCCGCCGCGGCCATGCTGGGTGCAGGGGGGAAGACGAGGTCGGCGGTATGGGCCGGGGCTCCCAGGGGTGGCCGTGCACCCCGCGAGTGCAGCGCGGAGCTCGGCTGGCTGCCCGAGGGAGCGCTGTGCAGCCCCGTCTGCACGGCGGGGTGGGACGGTTCCATTCGTCCCGGTGGGGGAAGCTGGAGTGTGGGGGGGGAAAAGAGCATAGCCATGAGACCCCCCAGCCCCCCCACAGTAAGACATGAGGGCTTGGGGGGAGTCCCTCCACCTATAGCCCAGCTGACCTGTGCAGGCAGAGGGGGCACAGGAGGCTTCTCAGGGGCCAGAAGGCTGCCTGGGATGTTGGGCTGGTAGGAGATGGAGGAGGGGCCTGGTGTGAAGTCACTCAGCGTTGAGGGGCCAGGGACACCAGGGGCAGCAAAAGGCTCTGGGAAGCCCCCAGGACCCAGAAAGCTGGAACCTGTGAGAGGAAATGGGGCAATTGGGGGACACACACGCACGGATGGGGTTCAGTCCTGTCCCCCATGGGTCCCTCCCGTACCCGGGGTGCCGTAGTCAGTGGCAGCCCCCGCTGGAGGTTGTGACAATGCTGAGAAGGGCACAGAGCCAGGCCCCAGGGCCGCAATCATCTCCATGATGTTGGGCAGCACCATGTGTGCAGGACTGAGTGTCCGGCACCGCTTCAGCGCTGGCCCCTCCGGCTCCTCCTTGATGTGGACATCAGGTTTGATAGGGACAGGTTTCCAGCTGCAGGTCGGGTCAATGGTGATCTCCTCATGCTCTGAACTGGGGGCAGCAGGAGCACAGGGGAGGTGAGGCTGGGGGCACTGGCTGCACAGCCCCCCAGGGGTGGCACAGGACCAGGCATGGATGGACAAACAGCCAAAGGGAAGGCACTTACTTCTGGATGTAGATCAAGATGCCCAGCATGTATTGGTCAACCTCCAGCCCCTCCAGCAGGGCTGTCTTACTGCAGGCAGAGCGAGAAGAGAATAAGGGAACCCCCACGAGACAGGAACCTCCCCCTCAGGCAAGAAATACTCCTCTCCCAGGGCAGGAAATACATCCCCCACAGATAGTGAAACACACACCCATGCCCTGCAGGCAGGGACAACAGGGCATGGCCCCATTGCAGACCCCACTCACTTGCAGACAGGACACCGCCATGTCCCCCTCTCGCAGTTGAGCTGCAGGTATGACTCCAGGTCAAAGCACTGTGGGGAGAGCAGCAGCTGAGATGGAGGAGGCAGGATATTGGGTGGGGGATACCTCCAACACCCTGTCATCACCACGCCCTACCTGTATGTGCCGGCAGTCATGACCCCTGGCTGGAAGCTGGATCCTCCGGAAGGTGATAGGGCACTTGAGGGACACCTTGATGGCCGTCTGCTCCACGCCATCCTCACCATTGGGCCCTGGTGTCCCCGGGATGGTCCCACTGCTGAAGTTGCGCTTGACTGGGAAGGTGGGGACGAGGGGCACCAAGGGTCAGAACCAGGACCCTGGGATGGGGGTGGCACCGTGGTGGCACCTGGGCAATACTGCACCATCACCCCCATCCTGCTGTGGCCTCCCTGCCACAGTGCATCCTAAGCCCCAGGTGCTCACTTTTGGTGATGCAGTGCTCAGCAGGGAGCAGGCGCTTCTTGATGAGCCCCTGCAGCACCGAGCGCACCGAGGGCCGGTGCACCAGCTGCAGGACGAACAGGTGGGACTGTGGAGAGATGGGAGGCTGAGCTGTGGCCCCAGCCACCACCCTCCCTCTCCTGGTACCCTCCTGGTGACTCACACAGCAGCAGGCGGTGACAGTGATCTGGATAGTGTTTCTGCCGGGCTGGCAGACGTGCTTCAGGTAGAGTGGCTTGTGGGATGTCTTGTTGTCACCACGCTCAATGGTGAGCGGCGTGGCGTTGACGCTCACCTGTACGGAGGCCGGCCAGTTGGTGTTCATCTGCCGGTCCTCGTGGTGGTAGCACTTGAACTGCAGCTCCAGGTCAGGCCTGGGGACAGGCAGGGTGTGGGCAGGGGGGTGTGTCCACACGTGTCACCACACCATGCTGCTCCGAGCCATGCAGAACCGTGCAGTGCTAAGCCATTCCATGTTACAGTGAGTCATATGGCACTGTGACAAACCCCAACAGTACCACAGCACAGCACTGTGCCAGGCCACACCACATCCCACCAGGCTGTGCCATGCCAAGCCATGCCCCAAAGCACTACGCTGCGCCACAACGTGCTGAACACCATGACACCACGCTGAACCATGGCAAGTACAGCTGTGCCATGTCACACTTCACACCGCGATGCAGGACAGCGCCGTTCCCAGCCATACACCCCCGTGCCACATGGCACCATGCAGTGCCCAGCTGTGCTGCCCAGCACAGCCCCACTCCACAGCACATGGTGCCATAGAGCACCCCCCGAGCAGCACTGTGTGACACTACAGAAGGTGCCCCCCAGCATCCCCACCTCATCATGAGCGTCTTGTAGACAGAGTCACGGAGCTGGAAGACGTGGTTGCTGACAGCCAGGTTGTGCTGCAGGCGGAAGGGCTCCAACACCACGCCGTCCCGCACCGGGAAGGTCAGTCGCAACTCCTCGCCGGGGGCCGGCCCTGCGGGACGCCGCCATCAGGGAAAGGACACCTTTCCCCGGGTGCCAGCCACATCCTGGCCACGCCCCAGCCGCGCTCCGCCCACCGCACAAGGACCCACCTTGCAGGAAACCCAACCTCCACAACGCGACCTGCCCACCCCAGAAGCCGCGCCCCGGGCAATGCAAGAAGCCGCTCCCACCCGAAGTGGCCCCAGCCCTGGGGACCACCCCCCTCCCACCCCTCTAGAGGAAGCCCATCCAACCGCTCGCTCCAGGAAACCACACTCTATCCGAGCCCCTCCCGATCCGGATGGTCCCACCCTAAAAGCAGAAGCCCCCCACCAAACCAGCACTCCTATTAAAGCCTTGCCCCCCGAGGCCACACCCTTTATCAAGCTCCTCCCACTAGTCACAGACAGCAGCCCCCCCCCCCCCCCCCCCCCCAATCAGCCCCCAAACCCTGGCAGTAGTCACGCCCTCTTCTCTGAATTCCCTCCCACTCTCCAGTTAAAGAAGCAAAGGCCAGGGAGCTGTCAGAAGCGAGGTCTGCACTGCACACATGGGGGTGATCTCTGTGAAGTGCCACCCACACCAGGGACACCCACCTGAAGGGGACGGGTGCAGGGGGGCAACGCTGGGCTTCATGTCTGCCAGGAAGGGCGACTTGACATCCTGCCCAGGGGACGCATAGGCGGGGATGCCACTGCCTGGTGTCATGGGCGGCGTGGGGTTCCCGGCCAGCGGCGAGCTGGGGTACCCCGGCAGTGACCGGCCCGGCTGTAGAGGCAGCACTTGCCCTCAGCGTCCAGCCAGGCCAGCAGAGCCCCCGCCCCACCCGCTGCCAGACTCACCCCATTGATGGCTGCTTGGCTGTAGGTGCTGAAGCTGGCGCTCTGCCCATTGAACTGGTCGGCTGGCTATAGGAGGAGGAGGGTCTCCAGGGGCTGGCACCGGGGGATGGTGGACACCCAGACCTCCACCCCTTGCCCATGTTCCCCTGTGATACCTTGTAATAGGGTCCAGCACTGCCTGAAGCGGAGAGGTACTGGCCCACGCTCTGCTGCAGCCTGTGGCCAGGGTATGAGGGGGACGGAGCGGAGGACTGGGGGGCGCTGGGGGCATACTGGGCACCAGCTGCAGTGTACTGCCCGCCCTGGAGGTACTGCTGTGTTGGGTACCCCTGTGGGGCCAGGGAGTCAGCACCAGTGGGAAAGGGGCTCACCACATGCCATAGCCCTCACCAACGCAGCACTCACCTCATTGGAGTATGCCCGCTTGAGGCCCTGGCGGGGCAGCTGCTGGCTCTGGGGAGGTCCAGGGTAGGTGTGCTGAGGCACTCGCTGCCCACCATAGAGGGGGCCAGTCCCAGGGGCCCGCACTGGGCTCATGCTCACAGGGGAGACACCAGAGGGGGCCACAACACCTGCCATGCCAGCTGGGCTCATGCTGTTGGGGCCACGGGATCCAGCATGGGGCAGGAACTGGCTGTTGAAAGACTGCCCTGTGCCCATCTGCAGCAACGAAGAGAGAAAGGTCACAGCAGGCCAGGGGGGCTGTCAGCTCCCCAGTTCTGTCACAGCCAGGTTCTTACCGCACTGTACTGGCTCAGCTCCTGGCTCTGTTTCTCCTGCAGTGCAGCCACCGTCGCTGTGGCTGTGGCTGTGGCTGTGGCAGCAGCAGCAGCCACAGCAGCAGCTGCTGCTGCCTGGGTGAAATCAGCAGTGGCCCGGCTGGCATGCGAGGGGAGCCCCATTCCTCCAGGGCCACTCGGGCCACCATTGTAGCTGGAGAACAGAGAAGCAGGAAGGGGAATGCAGTGGCCCTGCAGCAGGGCACATGCCAGGCCACAAAGCACAGGGCTGGCCTTACCTGGCAGCGAAGCCTGGCCCACTGGGGTAGGTGTTACGCCCATAGACGCTTGGCTGCACATAACCCTTCCCTGGTGCCCCCTCAGCGAAGGGCTGCTGTGGCAGGAATGGCGGTGAGCTCATGCCCGAGCTGGTGCCTGCCATGCCAGGCAGCAGTGGGGTGCTGGAGCTGCTTCCCCCAGGGCCCATGGGGCTGCCAAAAACCTGGAGGGCGCAGTGGGAGGCAGTGGGTCAGGCAAGGGCAGTGGCATCCAGGTGCGGGGGATGCCTGGGGTGAGGGTGCTGCTGGTACCTGGCTCTGGGAGGGGTTGCTGACACCCCAGACAGTGGTTACCACGGAGAGGGATCCCGGTGGCTGATTGGTGCTTGGTTGCCAAGGAACAGCCTCATATGCAAATGAACCATCACTAGAAAGAAAAACAAATTAATGAAGATGAAAGACAGAGGGATGGAGGGACAGAGGGATGGAGAGATTGAAGAAATGGAGAGATGAAGAATGGAAGGGATGGAGGGACAGACAAGAGGATGGATGCATGGATGGAAGGATGGAGGGAGGGAGGGAGGGAGGGAGGGAGGGAGGGAGGGATGGATGGATGGATGGATGGATGGATGGATGGATGGATGGATGGATGGATGGGTGGATGGATGGATGGATGGGTGGATGGAGGGACGCTGCCCCGGCGCCCACCCGTGGGGCGCAGGCGGCAGCGAGGGTTTCATGGGGTTCATGGAGCTCATCAGCGGGTGTGGGCTGGGTCTTCCGAGGCCGCGGCGGGCACTGCGGGACGGCGGCACCGTCTGTCACTGGGGCTGCGGGAAGCAGTGGAGCGGCGGGTGAGGGGCGGCCGCCCCCGGAGAGGCCGGGACGGGGGGGGGAACAGGCCGTAGGCTTCGCGACCCCCCAGCCTCCGCGGCCGGGACTGGAGTCCGGCCCGCGGCTGGCACGGGGCGCCGGCCGGCACGCGCCGCCCCCGCTCCGGGCCGCCCCCCCCCCCCCCGCTCCGCGCCGGCCACCGCGGCGTCAGAGCTCCCCGGGGCGGCGGGCGCTGGGGGCTTCCCCCGCGCCTGTGGGCGGGGGGAACCACGGGGACTTCCCGGGGACGGGACGCGGCCCCCGGCCCGGCATGCGCCCTGCTGCCTGGGGTATTTCCAGCCGGGCCCGCCAGCGGGGGGCCGCGGGGTCACCGGCGCTTTCGGTTCCTCCCGGCTCCGCGGGAGGGCGGCGGAGACGGGGTCGCCGCGAGGAAAGACACGGAGAGGGGAACACTCGCGGCGGGCCTGCCCCGGCTCCCGGGAGCCGCCACCACGGAACCACCGGCCCCCGGCGCCCCTCGCCGGCGGTGACAGCCCCCTCCGCTCCTTCCCCGGCGGCACCGCAGGGACAGGCCCCGGGGCCGTGCCCCCCCCCATTGCCATGGCAACCACCCCCTCCACCCCCGGCACGGCGGGGTGGGCCCGCGGGGGCACCGCCAGCCCCGCCCGCCTTCCGCCCCGTCCCCCCGCCCGGCGCTCCCGCTCTCACCGCGGCGGCGGCCCAAGATGGCCCTGGCGGCGCGGGGCGCGCGCGGCTGCGCGGAGGCTGCGCGGGATCTTCAGCCGCGCGCGGCCGCAGCTCCGCGGGGGGCGGGGCCGAGGGGCGGGGCCGGGTGGCCGCCGCGCACAATGGGGCCGCGCGCTCATCAGTATGCAGGCCCCGCCCCCGCCCGGCCAGGCGTGGGTAGCCGAGCGCCGAAGAGCGGTCCGGGCTATGGGGGGAGTGCGCGGCCCCGGGGGCAGCGCGCGTGAGGAACGCGACCGCAGCGGCGGCACCGCCAGACGCGCGGGGATGTGGCCCCCGGCACCGGTATGCGCGCGGGGACGGTGCGCGCTGACACCGTGTGTGACCCGGTGTGTGACAGCACAGCCACGGGTATGCGGCGGCGTGCGGCACACGTACCGCCGGCCACCCCCCTGCAGCCGAAGGACCTGCGTCGCACCGAAAAGCAGCGGTGGGTTTTGGGGACATCGACAGCGAGTCCTAGCTGGGCCTGCCCCTGTCCCCCCGTGGGACTCCTGTGGGAGGACGCGGTGGGCTCGGGAGATGCCAACAACGAGCCCCCTTCGGGAGATCACCTCCCTCGACCCCCACTCAGGATCTCCAATGAGAGGACACGCCGCCCAGCACCAGCCCTGTCTGTCCCCCCGTGGGGGCTCAGAGCTGCGGGATGCTGCAGACACGGAGGGGAAAAACATGCTCCGTGAGGACAGGCAAAGCTGAGACACGGGCGCAGCACTCTTACACCTGCCCGGGCCCTCAGGACGTGCAGATGCCCTGTGTCCTTCCTCCAAGAGGCAGTGGCTGCACATGGGCAAGTCCAAGACTGAGAGGAACTGGGAAGAACCTGACTCACTGCACTGGACACTACCATAGAAGAGCTATGGGGACCAGCCCTCCTGGGGGGTATGGGACACCCCCAGAGATGAGCCCCAGGGAGCAGACATTCCAGGGGTCTGGGGGGCCATGGGTCTTACCCACCATGGCAGCAGGCAGCCCCCAGACCTTCATGCTCCCAGGGTGGCTGCACCAGAGCCACCCTGGCATGAGGCAGACAAGGACTCCAGGCACCAGCGTGCGGTTGACAAGATCTGTAGTTGGGGGGGGGGGAAGAGGGAGGGGAGGCGAGCGAAGGACAGAGAGACGGACAGACAGACGGAGGAGCATGCTGTGCCGTGCCGGCACTCAGGCCAAGTCCTTGAAGGCATCGAGGTTAAAGGCCGTGTCCAGGAGCCGCTGAAGCTCTGTCAGGTGGGTTTTCTTATTGCCAGTAGCAGGGGCAGCTGCTGGCTCCCGCCCTGCATACCTGCCAGGGAGAAGGTGGGCCATGAGAAGAGTCTGTACCAACCAGTTCCCTCCCAGCCTCTCAGCCACCCTCTGCATCCTTACCAGACAGGCTTTGCACGGTTGATGGTGGTGCGAAGCCGGGGTTTGACATAGTCATAGTAACCCTGGTTCTTGTGCTCCTCCTGGCACCACACCAGCTCAGCAGCTGGGTACTTCTGGGCTTCCCGCTGGAGGAGGTCAAAGGGGAACGGGGAGAGCTGCAGAGGACATAGAGTGGTGTCACAGGAGATGTGGGGCAGTGTCTCAGGGGCTGCAGAACCCCCAGCCCGCAGGCATGGCGGCGGCACGACCCTGCTCACCTGCTCCACCCTGGTGATGGCCACATCGGCCTCCATCTGCCGGGCCTTGCGCTCGCGGGTCAGGTCATAGTACACCTTGCCAGTGCAGAACAGCACCCGCTTCACCTGCTCGGGGTTCTGGGCTGCAGGGCCACTGTCAGGGATGACACGGAGGAAGTGGGTGCCTGCCAAGGAAGTGAACAGCACCCTGAGCCACAGCAGTTCACAGCACTGTGCCAGCAGCCACTGCACCCACATCCCATGCCAGCCCCTTCTGGGACCCTGAGAGGCACAGACAGTTCACTCAGTTACAGGCACAACTCCCACCACAAACCATCACGTGCCACTTTGGGCTGCCAAGTCCCAGCAGCAAGTGGCTGCTGATGGAGGAAGCACCATGGAGCCAAGTCTCCCGAGGATGCCAGGCTCAGCCCTAATGAGGTTCTGGTGTGCCAAGGAGAAGGCCCTGGCCTCACTCGGCCAGCCTCCAGCATGGGGAGGCTGCTGCCAGGCAGACTTTACCCAAGGCCACAGGCTCCTGCCCTTTCATGCTGCGGAGTGGCGCAGGGGGAACACAGGCAGCTCCGTGCTACTTGTACCTGGCAGCATGTCGTCAAAGCTGGAGCGAGCTTCAGGGTGGCGCAGCAGCGACTTTGGAGTGAAGATTATCAGCTGGAGTGGGGGAGAAGAGGCAGAGCAAGACAGTCAGCCCTGCCAGAAACACTTCCCCTGCAAGCCAGTGCTGGAGCAGCCTGCCCTCCCCTGCCCATCCTGCCTGAGCAAGGGAGCAGCTGCCAGAAGTTTGCTTCTCATTCAGCTGCAGTGCTCTGCCAGATTGGGCACCCATTACCGACAGCACCAACCATCCCAGTCAGGATATCCCCTAGGGAAGAGGCAGAGGGGCTACCAGGGACCTGCCTGTCCCATGGCTGGAGCTGACTGGAACTGGCTGAAGTAGGTTATGTAGCACTGTCTGTTGGCTCCAACAGCCCAGACCTCCCCGTGGAATTTGGGAAGGGGTCACAGCCCTTGCAGCCCACACGAGACAGCAGCTGCACATCAAGTGCCAAGCCAGTACTGAGCACCATGAGGTTCTTGGCCAGGCAGCAGCCAACTGCCCATGTCCGAGGTGCAGGAAGAAGCTGCCCCCAGCCCAATCCTGTCGGAACTCAGAACATCCCTTTCAGAGTCCAAAGTTGCCGGGACCCCTGCCAGGGGGCTCAGAGACCCTGGCACACAGCCCAGAACACCACTGGGTTCGACTATGAACCGTGGAGCAAACTGCCAGCTCTGCATGAAGATCTAAAAGCTGCAGCAGTTTAAATAGTGTAATAATAAAGTTATCACAGGGTGTAAGTTTTGGGATTTTTAGTATAAAGGTTTTGGAGACAAGATGGAGGGACTTGGGCGTGTCTAGCCTTTCTTCTTCTCTGCCTCCATCTTCAGTGGTGATGTTGGCACTTTTAGATTAGTTTAGAGTAGAACCTCACTGTCTAACATAAGTGATAGGTATTGGAAAATAATTGTAAACATGTTACACATAGTTTTTAGTATATAAAGATAACACCACCCTGGGGGCAGGCAGAGTGCCTGGAACTGTCTTGCTGAGCGGACCTCAGCAAGACAGGAGAAAGAATTTTATAGATAAGATACAATAAACAACCTTGAGACCGAGAAATGAAGAGCCCTGACTCCTTCTTCAAGCGCTGGGCTGGGAAAAGAGACTTTCCAACTTTTCTCGGGGTCACTCTGACAAGCTAGAGACCCCGACACAATCCCAGTCCAGGGAAACACCCAGAAGGAACACAGTGCCCTGCCTGGGCACCAAGCTGGGCACGGAGCTGCTGGCACTGACCGGTTTGCGGAAGGGCAGGAGGATCTGGCGCCGCAGGACGTGGAAGAAGTTGGCTGGAGTGGAGCAATTCACGACAATCCAGTTGCACTCATAGAGCTGACGCACATCAAAGTCATCCAGCTTCTGCCTTGGCCAGCACGCGTGAGGGGATTTCAGGAAACACAAGGTACTTCTTGGCCTTGTGGCTCCAGCAGCAGGCAGAGGAGCAGTCCCCAGCCCTCCCTCCCTCCCTTCCCTCATTCTCCAGAGCACAGAGACCCGCAGAGATCTGGGAGAGGCTCCAGGGCCGTGCCCTCCTTAGTCTGGCCATGGGGGTGGCAAGCTACCCCCTCTCATGCCACTTTCAGGGCTACCTCTCCCTTGGACTATGCCATTGGCCCCCGGTTCCATGGAGGTGCAGCCTGGGCACCAGGTTCAGGCCCTTTCCCCAAACCCTCGGGCCAGCACCAGACCAAGGCAACCCATGCCTCCTGCCATTGGCTCCCACTCTGCTAAGCCCACACAGGTGTTGCTGCCCTCCACCAAGCCCAGTCCAGGACACAGGAGGGCCAGGCTCAGCACACCACCATGGGGGCCACCACTCACAGGGAAGACATCGGGATCATCGTTGCACATCTGCAGGAATCGCTCTGGGCGGGCAGAGGAGTGCTCAGGACCCTAAGGGGACCAAGAAGGGGGATGGTCATTGCAGGCCAAGGCAAGCATGAGAACCCAAAGTCAGGCACTGCCACATCATGAGCAGTGCCACTGCTGTGCAGGCTTTCACCTCCAGGGTGAGCGAGGGGAGTCCTTACCATGCCCTCCATGCCGTGGGGAAGCAGCAGGACAATGCCGTTCTGCCTGACCCACTTGGCCTGCCCGGGACAGATGAACTGGTCGATGATGCACTGAGCAGTGTTGTGGAAATCCCCAAACTGGGCTTCCCAAAGCACCAGGGCATTGGGACTGGCCATGGCAAAGCCCAGCTCAAATCCTGAGGAAAGGAAGAGCAGTGAGAGGGTTGAGTTACCACCCTTCCAGCGCAGCCTCACCCTGGGCAGTGAGCACAGACCTACTCACTCACCCAAGACACCGTACTCTGACAGGGAGCTGTTGCAGACAGTGTACGGAGCCTGGTTGGGCCAGAGGTGGTTCATGGGGATACATGTCCTCTTGTCCACATTCTGATCATGCAGGACATGGTGGCGATGGCTGGAAAAGGGAGAAGAGTAACTTGTCAGCCTTTGGATGCCTTCCAGAAGGGCTGAATTGCCTTTAAAGCCTCCAAAAGTAGGGCTTTACCTAAATGTCCCCCTCTCAACGTCCTGGCCACTCAGGCGGATATGGATGCCCTCTTTGAGCAGGGAGCCAAATGCCATGTACTCTGCCAGGGCCCAGTCGACCGTCCGGTTCTTCACCATCTCCCCACGGGTTTTCAGAATACGGCTCAAACCTGCCAGGACAGAGCCGGTTCACAGCCAGGGACAGAGCTTCAGTGACACCAGCCTTGCTCCACAACCAGCCCCCGGACTGACAGACTGCAAGTGCCATTGGCAGAGGAATGGATTCACCTCTTCAGGAGGGATGAATCATGGATGAGGAAATCAGGACTGCAGGGAAGGATCAGCTCCAAAGAAGAGCTTTTCCTTGGTTCACTTCTCTTACCCACAGCTCCCTCGTGAACAAGTTCTCGTAAGAGTCTGGGTGAGAAGGAACCTTAAAGATCATCCAGCCCGACCCCTGCCATAGGGATTTCTTGCACTACAAGGGAAACCTTCCAGCAACCAAGTTGCTCCAAGCCCTGTCCAACCAGGCCTTGAACACTTCCAGGGAAGCCACAACTTCTCTGGGAAACCTGTGCCAGGGCCTCACCACACTCACAGGGAAGAATTCCTTCCCAATATCCCATCTAACACTGCCCTCTGGCAGTGGGAAACCACTCCCCCTTGTCTTCACTCCATACCCTGGTGCAAAGTGCCTCTCCATCTCTCTGGAAGCCCTTTAGGCACTGGAAGGGTCTCTAAGGTCTCCCTGGAGCCTTCTTTCCTCCAGGCTAGACACACTCAGGTCTCTCAGAGTTCCTGCACAGGGGCTCCAGCACTGTTATCATTTTCAAGGCCTCCTCTGGACCTGCTCTAACAGGGCCAGGTTTTGTTCTGGGGTCCCCAAAGCTCCAGGCAAGGCCTCAAGAATGCAGCACCCAGGGGGAGGATCCCCACCCTTGACCTGCTGCCCACCCATATTAAAGCAGTCCCATATGTCCCTTCCTTCCAGGCCACATCCCAGTCCTATCTCACATCTCTCTGGAACAAATGCCCAGTTTGGCACAGCTTTCACAAGCTCCTACCTCCATGGATAGTGAAATCCTCCACTGGCACTGAGCTGGCCACTTGGCCAATGTGTGTCAGGTCCTCTTCATTGAGGCCAGTGGAAGGGCAGGTCATGCTCCGGGGCTGCCCATCCAAAGTGAAGAAACCTGTCAGAAAGGAGAAACACCATGCTGCAGAAGGTGTGCCAGATCCGTGGGAAGACCTCAGGTCATGGATGCCCTCAAGCAAAGGTAGGGACACCAGGAATGGGAAGAGCACCATGAACCTCCCCTGTGGGGTGGCTTACTAGAAAATCTCTGCCATGGATCTGGAGAGGCCAGGTGCCTCGCTATGGCCTCCAAATCACTGCTAGTGACAGTGACTTACCTGGCCAAGGTGAGTCCAGCCAGTGCTTGATGTGCAAGATCTTCTCATCCTTGGATCTGGCATGGGCCTCCTCACAAATCTTATCGTACTTGGCAATTTCCTCCTGAAAGCCAGAACCAAGAGGCAGAAAAACATTAACGGGAGATCTCCAAATGAGGGTGTTGAGCCTCAGGACCTTGGTAAGCTTGCAAGGATGCTGGAGGGCAGAGGTGGTCCCCACCACAAGAAGTCACAAAGCTGTGCAGTCCAGCCTCAGAGAGCACAGCCACAGCTGGGACCCCTGTACCCCAAGGCATAGCTCTGCTATGCTCAGAGCTGTCCAGCTCTACTGATGCTGAAAGGTGGTGCCAGGGCAAGCAGGGCTGGTGGAACCGCTGCGCCATGAGCTGCCCAAGCAGCAGAACCGGGGCAGGATCTGCCCCAGATACCCAGATCCTGAGCACTGGGACCTGCCTGTGCTGTAGTGGCCCAGAGCTGCATCGCCTGTTCCACACTGATCACAGGGTGATCCTTGAACTATGTTCCTGCACTTTTCAGAGCTGGCACAGTTCAAGGACGAGCCTTGGCGCGGAACTCCATTGCTGCCAGGTCTGCAGCACACACCCAACCCCAGCACAGCTCTGCCACCTTTAGGTTACAAGCACAAGAACGTGGTTCTTGTAGGCCCACGTGGGCCTTCACACCCAGGTCTGAACCACATAAGTAGTTTTCCCTGGAGATGCTTTTCCCTTTCAGGCCCCGCATATGGTACCTCATACTCCGGCTGATTTACCACCCCCTGGGAAATCAGCAGCTCTGCGTATTTCTGCAACACTGGCTTCTGTTTCCGGATCTGTTTGTACATCAGGGGTTGTGTGAACATGGGTTCATCCATCTCATTGTGCCCGTTGCGCCTGTAACAAACCTGCCAGGAAAGGAAAGATGCCTGCCTGTGACCTACCACTCCAAAAGCACTTGGGAGTGTCCTGGGTCACGTGAGGGAGGGTCCCAAACAGCCCAGGAAGGACCCAAGCACACCCCTGGCAGAGTCCCAGCTTCAGGCACTTCCTTACCAAATCCACCACCACGTCCTTGTGGAAGGTGCTTCGCCATTCTGCTGCCACATTGCACACGTAGACCACGGCCTCGGGGTCATCTGCGTTGACGTGGAAGATGGGCGCGTTGACCACGCGGGCGACATCGGTGGGGTACGGCGAGGAGCGGGCCATCCGCGGGTCTGTTGTGAAGCCAATCTGTAGGAGTCAGGGCAGACAGGATAAACACAGTGTTACCAATTTGCATCTGGGATACAGTTTTGCTATGCAGCTCCTTCTCTGGACACTGATATCACAGCTGGCTCAGCATGAGGCAGCTGCACTTTGCTGTCCCAGGAAACTGTCCACACAGCTCCAAGGGCAGCTCAGCTGCTGCAGCTGGGCTATGGATGCACAACCTGCTTGTCTCCTGTGGCTGGACACAGTGGCACATCCTGATACCTGCTGCAGCTGTGGGGACAGGCTGGCCCCAGTGAAACGCCTCAGGTTTCCGTGGTAGTAGACAGGATTAGCCCTGTCAGACCTCACACACTGAACATCAGGTTGTATCACCTCTGCACCAGACTGGGCTCAAAAGCTGCTGCTGTTGAGCAGCTGGGTGAGAAGTACCCCCTGCTGACCCCAGGTTAGGGCTCCTGCCATGAACACTGGCAGGGAAACAGCTGCTGCTGGTTCCAGCTACTCCCTGCCCCAGAGCCTGCAGTGACAGCTCTGCCAGGGACCCACAGGCACAGGGTATTTGCTCCTCACCTGGTTGTTGACCACAACATGGACAGTGCCGTGGGTGGTGTAGGAGGGAAGGTCGCTCAGGTGAAATGTCTCGTACACGATGCCCTGCCCTGCAAATGCAGCATCTCCATGCAGGAGGATGGACATCACCTGGGAGAAGGGAAGCCGTGGTGGTCATCAGGGACAGAAAACAGGGCACCACCAGAAAAGGGCCCAGCTCTCCTCCCCATGAGCTTTCACCTTTATGTCCCAGAAAGGACATAGACCAGCTCATTAACACATCCTATGCTTTCCCAGGGGATGGGAGGGGAGTCAGCCATGGCTGACACACCACTGGGCAGAGACTGTCGCCACCAGCCCCCCCCCCTCAGCGAGGGCAGCATACTTGGGGCACCCTGAGGAGACAGAAAAACAACACCTGGTATGCCCCAGCTGGGCAGCAAGTCCCATTCCCAAATACATACATCCCAAAGCAAAGCCTTTTTCTCACTGGGGGAAGAGAAGAAGCCCTGCTCTCTCACACTTTCAACCCAGAAGCCCCAGGGGCAGGAGCGGGCCCAGGAGCCTCAGAGCCACTGATGTTATTTTGTCACCATCCCAGGGGCTGGCTAAGGACACTGCCTGCCAGGCGAGGACAGGATCAGTCTATTTATATCCAACCCGTGGGGTGTAGGAGGGAGGGAAGCACTTTGGATCTCACTCTTCCACTTCTTAGGATTGGAGACAGGTCTGCAATGAATCACACAGCAAACAGCCCCTTTCCCACTGGGGTGTGGAGAACTGCCTTCTGTTGCCAGTTCCAGCTTTCCCGGTCCCAGGAATGGTTATCTCTAGTCACACTGAGATCCTGCTGCCAAGCCCTCCAAGGTGTGGTGCTTGGATTGCCTTGGGGTTCCCCTCATGTCTCTATCTTCCAGTCAGGGGTTGTGCATTTGCTGTGCCCACAGCCCAGCTCACTTCAGAGATGAAGAAAGCAGCAATGGGAGCCTAGGGTGGACAAGCCCCTCCCAAAGTTATCTCCAAAAACAAAAGGGAAGGATGGGGAGCAAAGTCAGGGTGACATCACAGGAAGTGCCACATCAAACAGAAAGCAGAGCAGTTACTTCACTTTCCCACCAGCCTGTCTCCACCAAAATCCATCCAGCCTAGGCCACGTCACTACACACGTCTAAGCAGCACTCACCTTCTTCCCCTCAGTGTCCCCACAGTAAAACTGCTCTGCCTTAGTCTTGCCTTGAACTACAGGATCAGCTGCTTCCAAATGAGAAGGATTTGCCACCAAGGAAAGGGTGATGTTCCTGTCAGTGACGCGGTTAATCCGCCGGTGGTACATTCCCAGGTGGTACTTCACGTCACCAGAGCCCTGGTGGAGGGGACAGAAGAGTCATCCCAGGAGCATGAGCAGCTTTTGGGGCATGGAAGGAGACAGAGGAGTGCTGACCCCAAGGCTGGAAGAGGAGGGCATTTTTGGAGGTACTGTCCCAACACAGCAGGCACTCACTGTAGGAGCTGAACTGACACCCAGGAAAGCCTGTTCCAGGGGCCAAACCACCACCAACTTCAGCCATGCACCCAGCCTATCTAAATACAGCCGAAGGTGTGGGGGACGAAACAAGTGTGGTGGGTTGGGCAAAGACCCTGAATAACAGGTAACACTTGCCTGAGCTCTACCCACACTGCAGCAGCATGGCCATCCACGGCACCATTGCCAATATGCAGCCAGGTAGCCCATCAGGGCACCTCGAGGCCCCAGGCTGCTGCTTTCTCACCTTGAAATCCCACTGAAGGTCATGGCAGGATCAAACCAGCCCAGCCCAGCTTCCCAAAAGCCAAATCATCCCAGCTTATGATGCTGAAGCTTTGGAGCATGAGTTTATTGCAGTGACAGAGCTGCTTTTGGAGCTGCTTTAGAACCGCAGATGGGGACCAGGGGCACAAATAAACTTCTGCTCCTGGCCACCTCTCAGCAACCACCGCAAGGCTGCTTCATGGCCTGGAGAGCTGCCAACAGCCAAGTCTGTGCTGGAGACAATGGCACATGTCACCCCCAGGACAGGCAAGGACAGACTAGCACTGGCACCTCTACAAAGGCTCCCATCACCCAGGTGTGCTTGCAATGTGGAAATCGTGCAACACCGGTACCACTGAGTGACACCAGAAGCAGTGGCACAATCCAGCCACAGCCCCTGGGGACTGCTCAGAGATAGGCAGCAGCAGCCTGCCGCAGGCAGGAAAGATGCTCACCTCATCAGCAGCCTCCAGCTTGGAGTCAAACTGGCAGAAGATCTGCTCCAGCTCTTTCCTGATCACGTTGGCAAGAACATTCAGGCGTCCCCTGCAAAAGCAAGGCCACTGCTGACAGCCATTGAGTGCTGATGGTGATCTATAACCCCCACTGCCACAGGCCACACCTCCTGTGATGGCTGTGGGGTCACCCAGATACGGGGACTCCCCAGGAGGAGTCTGAAGATCCCGCAGCATAGGGATGGTTTGGCCAACACCACATCCTACATACTTGCTGAGAGTGGGTAGGTGCTGGGATTCCAGCATGATTCCAGCTCTGACCTCAAGCTACCACCCCTCTCCAGATGAATTTACAAAGATGTAAAGATCCTGATGAGAAGAGAGCAGCCAAGGCCTGAGCTCTCCAGCTGAGGTTCATCATCAACCAAGATCAATTTGGTGATGGTAGAAACCAGTGTGCCCTCCAGTACCAAACCCCAGCAGCATCCTCCCACCTTCTACCCGCACCAGGCAGCACCATGGCTAGAGGCAAGGTTACCTGTGGGGCATTCCCATGATCACATAATCCACTCCCTTCTCACTTGACTTATCAATAATGGTCTTTAAGGCTGGGATCAGCACTTCGCATCCCTCCAGACCAAAACGCTTCTCTGAAGACCATTTCCTATGGAGGAACTCCTCAAACCTAGGACGCAAAGGGAGGGAGGGATCAATGAGGGCAGAAACCAGAGAAGGGAAAGGGACTGCACCAAGGGAGCCACAGCACTGGCTGATGTTCAAACTGGTACCGTGCAGCACACAACAGTCACTTCAGTGTCTTCCCACAGAGTTCAGCTGGCCATTTTTCCCCCCTCCAACACCATGCTGCACTTAATCCTTATTTTTAGACCTTTTCTTTCAGGATCATCCACATTTTCAGGCTGTTTGCCAGCACCTGAGCCGCAAGACTGGCAGCTCAGTGGCGTCAACTTGCTCATGAAGCCGATGGCGACAGATGATGTCAAGATGTGACTCAGCTGGTGACTGCATCACTCCGGCTAGGAGCAAACCTCCTGGGGAAGATATGGAGAAGGTGAAGCCCCCCCAGGGTACCTGGTAGAGCGGACCAGCCTGGCCAGCAGCGTGCGCTTCTCTTCGTTGGTGAACTGCATGATGCCTGGGGTCTCAAACTTCTGCCGGATCCACTGGCACTGCTCCAGGTCATTGATGAACATGAACTCCACACCAATGTGCTGGCAGTATGCCGTCTGCTCCAACAGGGAGGGAAATGAGGGGCCATCAGGCAACAGCCAGGGCTTCAGCACCTCAAACCCCAAAGGACTGGCACTTGCAGCACCCCTCTGGATCACAGGGCCAGGGGCTCTTCATTTCCCCCTTCACCCTTTCAGCCAAAGAGCCCTTCTATGCCAGCAAAGACATTGACCCTCATGCCCGGCAGCTGGAGAGGGATCCTGAGGGAACCCAGCTGCCAGCCCTGCGACAGTCCCACTTTAGGAGCCTTGTATGAGTTGTATTCCCAGGAAAAGGGATGTGGCAGGACATGTTCCAGGATGCTGCAGGCCAGCTCGGACCGTGCACATGACCCAGCATCAAGCCGTTTAATTCCCATCCCCTGAGGGGCACACAATCAGTCCCTCAAATCATTTACAACCACCTCAGAGGAGAGATTTTCCCTCTTCATGGCATCACCTGTGAGCAATCCAAAATCCCACACCACAGGGCAGGGGAGAATCAGAAGAAGCTCTTCCCAAAATGAGGAGCCCATTCCTGCAGATGGGCTAAGATGTTGGCAGAGTTTTACCTCTTCCAAGGTCAAGTAGTCTCAGCAGAGACCAGCTGAGCAGCCTGCAACGTGCCTGAGAGCTGCTTGAGCACAGGAGGGGATGAAATTTAGCAGAAAAGGGGAAGTGCCGGTACGAGTGGGAAGCTCCAGTCCCAGGGGTCTCAAACCTGCACCAAGACCCTCTGATGGACACCCATGCAGGACAGCAACACTGCTGCAGTGCCTGAAGAGGGGACCACTGGCCTCCAGCCCACTCCTGTGCTCTGCAAGTACCAGCTGCTGCTTCAAACTGGAAAGCATAGCTGGAGAAGTTTCAAAAAAGGCAATATCCAGCTGCTTGGGGTTTGCTCCACCTTGGGCAAACCAAGTGTGTTGCTGCAATGCAGCAGAAAGCTGGAGACAATCAGAGCTGAGCAGGTTACTCAAGGTGACTTTTGTGAGTGGGGCGAGTGCTGAGAAGCAGTTCCCAAACTGAAAATATTAATATGTGCAGGTTGACCCTTTCCAAGGACTTTACAAAGACAACTGTTCCGCCCCTGCCCCTGGCTGCACACAGACCTGGTGAGACCCCTGCCCTCCTCACCTCCAGCCGACGGATGATTTCCCGGAGTGGAAGAGCCGATTCATTTCCACCGATGAAAGTGGTTGTGGGCAAGTGGAAAACTTTGTCGAGGTCAGATTCATCCAGACCATAAAAGCCTGCAGGATTTGTCATGGGTGGGAGAAGCAAGAGAAAGAAGGAAGGAAGAGGGACGTAGATACCATCACACAGGGACCAGGTACGTTTGGGAGAAGTGAGGAAGGGACAAAAAAAAGCAGCATAAAAAAATAATAAACATGAAGGAGGTTTATATGGATAAAAACCAAGCCATAATTAAACAAAAAGACATTAAGCACAGAACAATGAGTTATTACGGAAAGCACCGCAGGAAATGAACCACAAAGCAATGTATATGCATGGAAATGGGCAATTAAAAGCCAGGGCGAGTCAGGGAGTTTGGAGCCCCAAGAACACAAAAAACACGCAACAAATTATAACAAAGGGGAGAGAAAAGAAACAGGACTTGAGGAGTCACCGAGCACATCAGAGGTGTTGGCATGTGGAGGGAATTAAAAATGGAGAGTCAACACAGAGAAGGAAACAGTTAAAACAGACACAAGCAAACAGACCTCCCCAAGGAGGGAGAGACAGAGAAGCAAGAAAGAGAAAAGGCAACAGGGCTCTGATGGACTCTCCTGAATAGCTCAGCCCGGGAGCAGGGTGGCCAGCAGCCACGCAGGGGTTCGGTTGCCCAGGTCCCCCTTCACCCCAGTCAACAGCTTTTATAATTAGAGCTTTTGCCTAGCTCTGCTCAGCAAACCTCCACCCTTTGGTGCTGGCAGCTGACAATTCGGAGGCAGCTCCTACTCATGGTATGGGGCTGTGGGGAGCTGAGCTGGGCCTGGAGAGGGACCAAGCAGGCCTCAAGAACTGGAGGGTGGTATTTAGGGCTGCAGGCAAGTCCCGCTGTACCCCAAAGCCATCAGAGGTGCCTCACTACCCACTGAAGCTCATGGTTGTCTCTGGGGAAACTGAGGCACAGAATAGGAGGGACAGTGCTGACCTTGCTAAAACAATGCAGAAAGGCAGAAGCAGGTTCAGGAACTGGAGAGTCCCATGACCCTTCTGAAGCAGGAGCGTGGATGAAGGAGTCGGTCTACAGCCCTTTTTCAGGCTCCTGCTCATCCCTCCTGCACTCCCAACAAAGCCTGGTCCCAAGGTGTTTCCTAACTCCAGGTCAGGAGCTGAGTAGACACACATACCACACATACCACTACTCCCAGCTTCCTCCAAACCAGCCCAGGGCCCCAGATTTTAGATAGGGAGCTTTTAGAGGACCTGTTCTTTCAGAGAGGGGATGAGGAACGCCATCTAAGCATGACAAGGGAGTGTAATCCACCTTCCTCAGCGGAATGGGAGGCAAAAACTGGCCCCTCCTGAGCTGGCCCCTTCCTTGAACTTCATGTTAAAAGTCTATCCCTTGCTGTCTGGTCAGGAATGGACAGCAAGCTGTAGACAACCCAGTCCCTGGAAGTGTTCAATGCCAGGCTCGGAGCAACCTGGTCTAGTGGGCTGGGTAGTATGAAAGGCCCCTTCCAGGCTAAGCCAGTCTGTGATTCCACGATGACAGGGCTGGTCACGGCTCATTCCTGTGCAGCCTTGAGGGGGGAGTCCAGAAACTGGGAACACATTCCTGGCTGCCACTGCTGTTCATCCCCTCTGCTCCTGGGACACTAGAGTCCCAGGAGAGGGAATAAAGCCAGGCCCCAGCAGCTCTGCTCTGGAGCTATGCCTAGAACCAGACAGGAGTTGAGAGTTTGGCCCCATGTCTCTGGGGCTTCTCTTTGGTTCCCATTCAAACAGAAATCCCAGAGAGATGCAGCAGGGAGCATCCCACACAAACTGCCTGTTGAAGGGTTTCAGGGAATCCTCAGTAATTTGCTGAAGCTTGCAGACCTGCAGCACAGGGCTTTGGCTTGTTCTCCTGTGATGCTTTGAAGACACTCTGGCACACTTTGGGGAGTATCAGATTTTACAAGGAGTTTTAGGACATCTAAGCATCTTTGCTTCTTCTTTGCTGCAGCCTGACAGCTCTGACAACACTTGGTATTTATAGGCAGCAACACCATCTGATGGAGGAAGACAAGGGACGAGCTGCCAAATTTTCCCTGCGACAAAGCCAGCAGAAGACAGCTTGGATTTTTAGGAGTCTCGAACCAATGAGGAAGATTGAGGCCTTGTAAAATTAATATTCACAACAAAACATGTACTCTAGCAAGCCAGGCATGCAAACACAGTATAGAAAAGGCCAGCAAGGCTCAAACTGAGCATTTATACAAGGCAGAGTGTCACTAACCACACACCTACATTAAGACTTTGAGTAGAAATTAAAAATAAAACATGCCACAAAATTCAGGAGTGGTGGGAGATGGGAGGGGTCCACTTTACCAGCTCAGTTCATGCCCAGAATAACCTATTCAAAGAGAGTCCTGCACTCCAGAGGGTTAAGGGCTCATTAATTGCATACCTCCTACTGTTAACACTCTCAGCCGCTCCTTGAACACAGCGAGGTCTGGGGAGGGCAGTGAGGGGGGATGTAGAAAGGGAGAAGACAGAGAGATGCAGTCAAAGTTAGTAAAAAAAATCTGGAACAGTGAAAACTAGTCATGGAAAGCACAAGTCAAAAGAATACAGTCTTTAAAATACAGGCAAAATCCATCACAGGCAAAAGGGCAGGGATGGAGGATGACTATACACTAGGCAGAAAAGGAATCTTGGTGGGAAGTCTGATGAGAGGAGGGAGGAGCAGGAGGGGAAGGGGGCATCAGACACTGGGGAGTAGTTGAGCTGCATGGTTTGAGATCTCCTCTTGCACCTTGATGGGAGTAGAGGGTGACCTGGCATCTTCATTTGCCATGACCTAAAGCATCCTGCCAAACTGCATCACAGGGAGTGGGACCCTCTGCAGAAGCTGGGAGCTGCCTCCCACCAACACCTGCTCCAGAGGGTTTACTCTGCTCGTGCTACTGGGAGGATTTCAAGGTCAACCCACGGAGGTAAGTGTGCTGCCTTTGCGCAGAGGAGGAGGACTGGGGTGTTGACAAGCAGGCAGTTCATGAGGAAGACAGCGAAGGTGGCGGCACAGCAGGCATGCACAGCCGCCTCTCTGGAGCATGCCTGGTGCAGGTGGGAGCACCAGCACACTGCAACGCTGGGCAAGCATGCAGCACCAGAGCTGCCTGCCCAGCTAGGTTAGGTGATCCAAGTGCCTCAGTCTCACCTAGGTTACAAAAAGGCTTTGGAAACACTCATCATTTGGGTCAGCAGGGAAAATCAGATACTTCCCCAAAGTGGGGAAAAAGAAGGTGGGAGCACCTCAAGCCAAGGTCCCTGCAGGGGCTCGCCTGGCTCTTCCTGAGCTGGAGGATTTCCATCAATTCCCCTTGGAATGAGGCAGAGGCAGCTGCCTTCCACGGGGAGAAAGACAGACAGACACTTAGACACACACAGCCTTCCACACATCACCCAGATTTCAGTGTGCTAAGGTACTATTTCTTTCTTTCTTTCTATTTTCAGGGTCATACTGCGTTCCTGTAGTCATCCTGTCCTTGTTTTATACACTTACCATGCCAGACCAGCTGCAGTGGAAGACCAGGATGAGATTAGTCGGGTTTTTTTTAAATAGAAAAGACAAGACAAAGGGGAATTGGGTGGCTCCAGCCTCACCACTCCTCAGAGGGAGTAGCCCTGGGCAGGTTTTCTCCCTCTGACATTTTCCCCAAAGATCGCACTGCTTAATCCAAAGAGAGCTTCCAAACCAGAGCCAAACCAGTTGCTAATTGAGGCAATTGAGAAGAAGAATCAATTTCTCAGATTAACCATCCAACTCATTTGAATCACAGCACTGCCACTTAAACTGTTGGCAACTGTGATCACATCACAAAAGCTGACCTTTAAAGGACTTCGCTGTTCAGAAAGAAGAAACAAGATTGTTTCCAAGTTTCAAAACCAAACCACTCCTGTTATTTACCGCCCTGTCAAGTGCTACACATTCCTTCAAAGCAAAAAGACAGCAGGATCTGCTTAGAAATTGGCTTCTTCTGCCACAAGCAGGCAACACCCCACCTTAGGCCCAGGTGGAGTTCTGTCTTCTGCACCACCGCAGCTTCTTCTGCACTTCCTGAACACTATTTGCAAGCTAAGTTCATTCTGTTACAGCTAGGATTGACTAGATGAGGTTTTCCAAGATAAGAATATAAAGGGAAAATCTACTCAGTATAAATAATACTTATAGTAAGTTAAACAAAGTCTTTTGCTAAGACCTAGCCACCTGAGTCTGGGGTTCTACCATGAGACACAAGCCCTGCATGAGCTGGCAGCTGCCACCATTATATCTTGTTCCCAGGACTCATTATTTCCTATGAATTCATGGATTCCTGGGAAGCAAATCAACGCTCCTAGCCACTGTTCCTTTGTGGCTTTCATTTTAATATGCCACAAAGGAACAGAGATTAAGCTTAAGGGCTTGATCATACACAAGAGATCCCATGCTGAGGTTTCTTCCAGCCAATGCCTATGGACTATCTACACCTGAATGCTTGACACCACAGTGAGCCACACTCAAACATAGTGCTTGGCTTGTGGCAACTCACCCTGGAGAAGCAGGAAAAATGGAGCCTGGATTGCTTCCCCCAGATGTTGTTACAGCTGTACACTGTAACAAGTGAGTTACACAGCCATGGTGAGTGGCTTTAAGTTCACCTAAAAAGTCTTCCTGCTTTCCTCACAATGCTATGAGCACATGTGTCTTCTCCCACAGCACTCATCTCCCCACCTCTTGCCATCAAAATGGCAAGAGGCACAGGACACACTCTTAGCTGGAGCTGGATGGCTCCTGAGGTTCATCCAAGGGTTGATCTTCCAGAGAAGCATGTCAGAGTCCAGACTATGGGATGAAGCAGCCTCCTCATCATCCATTGAACTGGTCCAACCCAAACCTACTCCCTTCCCTACCGCTCCTGGTACATGTAATCCTGTCCGAAGGTCCAGCAGGTCCAGGGCTGGTGTCCCTGTGCTGGCAGATGAATAAGGAATCAAGGAGGTTTACATGCACCGTGCATTCTGATTGGCTGTGTCAATTGGCAAGGTTAGTAATCATCACTGTTGCTCTACTCTACGTTAGGAGCATGAGCATGCCTCTGGAGCACTCGGAGTGCCAGGGAACCACCCTGGGAAGCACCAGTGAGGTGACAGAGTTCAGCAACCTCATCCTGGCTAGGAGAATGGTAGCAAACTACAGAAATCAGCTCTAAAGCACATGGAGAGGTGCTGGGTTTAAGCACTTTCAGATCAGGATTTCAAGTCCTGGGAACCACACACACTTCCACACAACATTCATGCAGCTCTCACTCAAACGCATTGGAATTTCCACCTCTCTACTTGGACAGGAATGCATCCCAAAGCTTCCTTGTTATGATCACCAGTAGGGACTCACAGTTCTTTCTTGGACAAAAGGCAATTAGAGGATTTACAGATGCTGGGGCAAGCTGGAAGTTCAGGAGAGCCTCAGCCCTGCAGAGATGAACCCAGTACATTCACCCCCAGCTCTGAGGGTCCCCAAGGGCAGCAAGAGGAGCTGGGAGAACAGACCTCCAGCTCTCAACACCAAAAAACCTCGCTGCTTTGCATTTCTAGAAGATGCAATTGCTTCCAGCCCTTCTGGGTTTTTGCTTCTGGGTGAGTAAGATCAGTGGTAACACTGATTGGTACTGGTTGACGATACATGAGCTGAGTGATGGAGTGACAGCCGGAGGATGGCAGGACTGCACTGCTGCTGCTACCGGCAACCACAATTTTAGAGTGATCATTACTAAGGAAACTTCAGACCCCTGGCCTGTGAAGCAATCTACCTACGAAGCTGTGAAAGAGAGGGGAGCTCAAGCAATGCAGCACCAACTGCTCTCAAAGCCCTCACCCAGTTTGTCTGTGGATGTGATAATATCGGCTGGAAGGGAGGAGTCCAGATCTGCATCCAAGATGCCCAGTGGATCGAGTTGTGCTACATGATGCCCTCGAATCTATGAAATGCATCAGGAATGGAAAGGAGAACAGGAACCAAAAGGGAGAGAAAAACAAAAGAGGGGAGGGGTAAAAAAGTTAAATTACATTAGAATTAATTTGCAGAGTAATTCTCACCGACGTTTGGAGAAACAGTTACTGGCGCATCATCAAAATTTACACAACTAATGCCGAGAGGATCAAGCTTTGCAATGTGGTGACCCCTGACCTAGAAGCAACAACACAGATTAGTCATTAAAACAAGGTAACTGAAGAAACATTCCTTTCCTCGGAAGTTCTGTCAGCAACAGGGGGAAGCAGGATGGGTGCTCCATGCCACTACCAAGCATGGCAGGAGCCCACGGCACTGGGGCAGCATTCCAGACAGCAGCGGCAAACCACCCAGCGTGGAGTAGATCTCCCCCTCCCTGCCACCCTGTTTGGATGACAATAGCTTTAATCTTCCTATTGTCCAGCAAAGCATCAGCTGAGCTTCTGCCCCAACAGATCAGCTGCTCCTATGACGCAGCCCAGCTCCTATCCTGTGTGCTCTCCATGCAAACACGTGCATCACTAGCACTAACTCCAGCCCACCTCAGCCCCTGCAAGCCCCTACAAAGGACGTGACCCTCCTCGGCACAAAGTTCCCTTACCTGATATGCCCTGATGAGAGATTGCACTGCAAGATGGTCCTCCACCAGTTTATCCACGTTAGGCTGTGCCTGAACCAGGGACTGGGCTTGGGACAGGGTGGAAAGGCTGGTAGATAGCGAAGGGGGGCTTTGGTAAGCAGTGCCTGGAGCAGCTCCAGCATTGGCGTTGCGAAAAAAGATGTCCCATGACTAGGAAAAAGGAAAGGAGAGAGATGACCAGGGTCTTCACTTGCACTCCAAACACCTCCTCCAGTCAAGGTTACAAAGGTCTCAACTTTACTGCCAAAACAGGGGACAGACCTGCCTCCTCCCCTGTACCTCATCTCCCTACAGCTGCTGCTGAAAGCACCCGCCTGCCTTGAACAAAAGAGCAATAAAGCTCTCCCACTATTCCAGCTGCATCAATATCCCACTTCCCATCCATCTGGATTGTTTCTTTTGGCCTGAGGCAAACACCAGAGCCACCCCTCCCTTGGCAGTGGCACCAGGACAGGACAGAGTGATACTCCATCCCTTGGCTCTGCTCTTGGAACCACTGCTCTGAGCAACAAGCCCCAGCCTGGACTTCCAGTGCATTTCCTTCTCCTCGGGGGAGGCCGCTGCTCTCTAAATACCCTAGTATTTTCCAAAAAATATTTCTGCCCTGTAATCAAACACACCTCTTCCTCTTTCCATGGTCTGAATGGCCAGAGACCTAAATCCCATCATAAGCTGTGTTGTTTAGCCCTCAACCAGCAATGTTTTTATTTTTCTATTTCTTCTTCAATTTTCCCCCATCCTTTTGGTGACACCAACGACAGCACTAAGAGGTAAGCTCTCCCATGCCCAGAACAAGGCAGCTGCCTCCTCTGCTCCTGTTCTCTTTGCAAATGGGCATTTCTAGGTGTTATGAAAACAAATCAAAACACTGGAAAAAAGCCCTGGAGAGACTTGGTGTACTGTCATACTCTCCTAGCACTGTCTGAAAAGCCTGGAAGTGCCCCAGGCCAAACCCAAGTTAACCAGTCTCTTTATAGAAGCACCAACTGACTTGGGGAAGGAGAGAACCTGGCCAAACAAAGTCCAATGCACATCCTCCCATCACGTGTGTGCCTCGTCTCATGTGCCACCAAATGATAGCAAAGGATGAAGGCACAGCAGAACAGCAGCTGTGTGCCAGCACAGACCCAGGAAGCTGCTATGGCAAACAAATCCTGTGGGATTTGCATGCTGGCTTCAGCTCAAGGGTCTCTCCACTGACTGGGAGCTTTGCATCCTGCACCCTGGAGAGCACCAAATGCAGCTTTGGCAATCAGAGATGGGCAAAGCTCAGCCATACCCAGAGTGTTTAAATCAAGCAGAAAAGTGCCCTCAAAGCAGGGGTTGTTTGGAGCAGAAAGCAGTTTTTGTCCCCTGGAAGCAGGGTGGAAAGGACTGAAAATCTGCCCTTTACCGGAGTCGCCCCAGCTCAGCTCTTCCCCCTGGAGCTCCTCCGGTTGCAGCACCCATCACATGCCCCAGGAAGGTATTTTCAGTCCCAATTTACCCAAACACCCCATTGTCCCATCACATGACTGCACAAGCTGAATAAATTTAGAAACAGGTCAGGCTAAACGAACATTAATAAGATCTGGAACATTTTGAAAGTGTAACTGATAAACAATAATTCCCCCAAGGGGAAAAAAAAGGGAAGACAGAAAACACCCAACCCTGTTCTGACTAATAAAGGAAATTTCAGTGGGAAAAGAGGAAGAGCTGCTTTTTGTTCCTTCCCAGCCCTTCCCTTCCACAGGCTCACAGAGCTCCTGGCTGCCCCCAAAGCCATCAGCTCCTGCAAACGGAGGGACAAGCACCCAGGGATGGGCTCTGTGCCCTTGGGATGGAGAGGAACCTGGCTGGAGACTTTGCTCCGCAATTTAAGGTTGGCTCATGTACTGGCAAATAGAGACAGGCAAGAGAAAAGGAGCACCTGTCAGCCTGAGAGGGCGGTGTTGGGGACACGGACAGAGCCAGGGGTGCTGCCTTTATAACCTTCTCCCTTCTGCCATTCATTTCTCTTGGAGTTGCAATTAGTTTCTGTTTTGGAAGAAAAAGTTCACTTTGAACTCTGCAAACAAGGTGTGGCACTTTCACTGAGTGCTTTATTGCTCCACAGAATGATGTCTGGATGGCACAGGGCAGGCTGGGGCTGTGATAAGGGCCATAAAGACATCAGCTTTCAACCTGCTGATGTGGTTTTGAATTCCAGAGAATCCAAGGGCTACCCCATGGGTTTCTGAGGAGCACAGAGGTGTCTCTGGAGCTCCCGTCTCCCATGGGAGAGGCTGCCTCATCAGAGTTATCCTGCTTTATCATGGAAAGGAGAACTTTGAACTTAATCCAGCACTTGACAGAGGTAATAGTAGTAATAAACTCATGGTGTTATTGTCTTCTGACTTTTCTGTGCCGGTGGCAGCTCTGTGAGTGCTCCACCCACTTTTACACCCTGTATAGATGCATACAGGATATAAAATACATTGATTATACATTTTGGGTACAAGAGAGCTCAGATTCAGGGCATTTTTAGACAGTCCCACAGCTGCAACACAAAGCATTAGCCTGGACTGGCCTTCCCAGTGCTCCTCCATGCACTGGCAAAGTAAGATTGGTGAACCAGCTGCCTGCCACACACCAGGACAGTTCACGCTTTAGAGGGATCCTGAGCTCAGTTCTGTGAGTGGAGCTCAGGGCAGGCTCCTCTATTGAGAACAATCCCAAACCAGCTCACCAAGCCAAACCAGCACCTTCTACCGAATTCAGCTTCTGAAGAAGGGTGTGGGCTCATACTGTCATATCCCAGTTTCTCAGCTGGGAGGTCAGGCATGCAGAGCACAGGAAGAGGGGTGACATTTCCCATCCACTGCAGGCACTGAGGGTGCTTTGGGCTGGGACGTGCATAAGGGACACAGTTTCCACATCCAGCTCAGGCTGCTTCCTGCTCCTTCCCCTGCCACAGGCTCCAGAAGCATCAACCCTGCTCATCATGGTCTGCAGGTCTGGCAGCACCTCCTGCTCCAGCAGAGAGAAAATGATGAACATCAGAACTTACAGCTGCAGGAGGAGGAGGAGTAGCCTGAACCAAATTTAAGGCAAATTGAATCTTTGCTGAGAGCAGGCAGTCAAGTAGCAAGCAATGGGTTCAGATATGCACATTGCTGTGTCCTTTATCAACCTAGACAAGGAACTTCAGTTTTCTGAGGGTGATGGAGTCTTAAAACCCCTTAAAATTTAAAAAAGGGAATCCCAAACACAGGCAAGTTAAAGGGTCTGTGCTAAGGGCTGTTTCATGTACAGATCTATGGGGAGAGCTGTGTCCCTGTCACCCAGTTCGACCCAAACTCCAGGGCTGCTGCTTAGGGAGGCTGAACCTACCTGAGATGTATGAGGTAGCACCCACCTGCAGCCACAGCTGTTTGGCCACCTTCCCTGAACCACCCATCAGTTTGCTTAGGGTATGGGGAGACAGTGTGGGCTGTACCAAGCACCAAAGCTGGTCAAATGGAGGGCAGGAGGATGGTGTCCCCACTTTTAAGGCGATGCAGTCCCAGGAGCAAGCAGCACTGACTGACCCCATGGCAGCTCACTGGCACCCATCCATCATGACTTCACCTCCTCTTTCTCCCACTCTTCTTTATTATTCCACTGTTTTTATTATCCAACTCTGCTCATCGGACTTGAAAACTGGAGCTCAGCTAAAGGATTCCATGCAGAAAATGCCCTAAATTAACCTATTTTTTATCTTCCCTATTTTAAGCAAGCACTAAAGCTTATTCTGCAGTTTAAACCGCTGGTGTGTCCAGGGAGGAAATGCATTCAGTGTGCTCAGCTGGGACCATCACACCAGCAAGAAGCCTCAGAGGCTTTTGGTGACAACAAAGACACTCCAGCTCTTCCCAGTTGAACGTGTCCCTCCTCCCTGGTGGGACACAGCACGGCAAGGAGCAGCTGCTCTCTGCGCGACACAGGGACAGAAAAACCTCAGCCAGGTGCCCGTGACAGCCTGACTCCTTCCAAGAGCTCCACCCTAGGATCTGACCCTCCATCTGGCAGGACAGAGGCCAATGCTTATCAAGGACAGGAGTGGCACTTTCCTCTCGTGGGCTGATGAAGCCTGCAAGCCAACACGACCAGAGACAGCTGCAAGCCCAGCAGCTCAGCATCAGGGGACCCATCAAAAAGTGCAGAGAGGACAAAGGAGTGCAGAGAGGAGCTGGGAAGGAATCTTGGTAAACAGGCCACTGGAACAAGGTGGAGTCCACACAAGAGACAAGGCCAGAATGAGGCCAAGTCTGTAGATCAGCAATCTGGCTTTGCACACACAAGCTCAAAGCCAAGCTTATCTACGTCTGCCCCAAAACCGAATACCACCCATGCCAGAGACAAAAAGGAAAGCAGCCACAATGTGGAGAATACCCTCCTTGCCCCTTTTCCCCATCCTCCACTCCAGAATCAATCCTCTTGATGAGCCATCAGAGATGGAAAAATACAGCAATTAGGAGCTTGCTACAAGTGGATTCCCAGAAGCCATTCCTTGTATCCGCTTGTGATCCAGGATGCTGCCCATGTCCCAAGCCCACGGCGTTTCCTCTTGAACAGAAAAAGCTCCTCTTGCTTCTTGCTCCAGGAATCACTGCTGTTGCTTTTGGGCAAAGTGAGGCAGAAGGACCGTCCACAAACATCCAGCCCCTACTGACGAATTCACTTCTCCTCAAGAGGTGGCACTTACCTGCACCCACTGTTCAGACACACAGAGAAGTGAAGATGACGTCCTGGCAAGGTTGATCCTTACCTTATGTACACTTTTGGGATTTTCCAGCCAAGCATAGTACATTTCCTCCACATAGTTTGAACTAGTCCCACTCAGAAATGGCTCAGCAGCCACCGGTGCACTGTAGCACCTAAGCTGTTGGAACGTCCTGGGTGCTGCCTGTCTGTGTTGGGAAATTGTCTTTACAGTCTGTGAGGCCGTCAACGGCCTCAGTTTTGCTGCACAAGTCCTTAAGTTAAGCATTTTTGTCCTGTTGCCTCACACAAGTTCCTGTTGAGGGAGAACAGAAAAGTGACTTATTAATTACTGCAGGAGAGCACTGAACAGAGACCACCCCTCCCTGAGCACAGAGAACCCAGCTTAGGATCAGTTTTTAATTTGGATTAATCCATCTACCCTGTCCCACAGCCAGGTCCCTGATGGCTTGGAAATGCAGTTTTTGCTCAGTACACTTGGCATGGCCAAGTCTGCCTCTCCTATCCCTGGCAGCCTGGCATCATCATCTCCCCTGTCACGACAGTGCAAAGCAAATCTGTTTGGTGGGTACCCAACACCGGCCTCGAATGAGCCACTGCACAACAAAGCCACCCACATCTCTTTATTTCAGCTTCTTCCATCATTCTCCTTCCCAGGCCGGTCTGGGCTTCCACTTCTATGACCACTCTGCTTGGCCGAGGTTTTCTTCTTACTTTGCTGTGATGTGCACCAGGATAAAGCTGGGAAGAAACTGTCTACAGGGAAAATTGCGTGCAAAGTAGGGGTACAGTAGTGCAAAACACTTGAGAAATGGGCTCCAGGAAAGACTGCTGCTCCTCAAAAGCCTAGACCCAAGAATATCAGTGCAGGTGAAAGACCCAAAGAGGGGCTCTTTCCTGCTCAGAGAACCCAGAAAAGTAACCCAGAGCTGGTGTGGGACCTTAGAGAGGTCCCACCTTGCAGCTTTCCGCAGGGCACGTACTGGGAGGCCTGAGGTCAGCCAGGGGGCTTGCAGAGGGGTTTTACACACATCCAACCAACCACGGCAGCCCAAGGAAAGCAGTGGAAATCATCCTGAAGGAAGTGCAGGCAATTGGAGCAACTCTTCTTGGAGCTGCCCTTTCCACCCAGCTCCTCCTGCAAGAGGCAGGAAACAAGGCTAGAGATGACCCGGCTGGCTGGTTTCCATATCATAGACCAGTCCAACGAGCAGCAGCCCAATGGCAAAGCAGCTACTACGGTTCACCAGATTAAAATGAAATTTCACAAGGCACTAGAGAAAACAACACACCCTCGCAGCCAGCATTTTGTTAGCCAGCCTTCTAGCTGAATATAGTTCGGACACAGGCTGCATCAGGAGAGGTTTTAGGTTAGAAAAAGGCTCTTCACCCGGAGGATGTTTGGACACTGGAACAGCCCCCCCAGGGGAGTGGTCAAAGCCTGAGAGTTCCAGAAGCATTTAGACTGTGCTCTCAGGCCCAGGGTGCGACTCTTGGGGACGGTCCAGTGCAGGGCCAGGAGTTGGACTTGGTGATCCCTGTGGGTCCCTTCCAACTGAGCATAGTTTGTGATTCTGTAGTTCTGGCTGCCTGGCATGGCAGGGGCTACACTCCCCATTGCAAACTATAAAGTTTTGGTTCAAAGAGCCTGAGGAAGACCCACAGTCACCTGAATTCAGACAAAGTGTTTGACAGGTTTACCCATAGGAAAAAGGGAACCACTTGTTTCCACCCTGCCCACAATAAAGGCCAGCAGGTGCAGGACCACAAGTGCCACAGCACTGGGCATTCTCCCAGTTCACCCTCATCAGATCCACACAGCAAAACACACACTGTTCTTTTTCTGAAAGGCTAAGAAAGTCAGGAATGTTCAGCCTAGAGAAAAGAAGGCTCCAGGAAGTCCTTAGAGACCCCCACAGTCCCTAAAGCGGCTCCAAGAGAGCTGAGGAGGGACTTTAGACAAGACCCTCGAATGACAGGACAAGGGGGAATAGCTTCCCACTGCCAGAGAGCAGGTTAGACGGGATATTGGGAGGAAATTATTCCCTGTGAGGGTGGTGAGACCCTGGTACAGGTGGCCCTGGATCCCTGGAAGTGTCCAAGGCCAGGGTGGATGGGGTTTGGAGCAACCTGAACTAGTGTAAAGTGTTGCTGTTTATGGTGGGGGGGTGGAATTGGATGATCTTTAAGATCCTTTCCCACTCAAAGCATTCCATGATTCCGTGATATTTCAGAGAGCCAGCTGAATCCGGTGCCAGAACACAGGCATGCATATGGCAGGGAAAGAGCTCTAGGACAGAAGTAGCATCATCATCTCCAGTTTCATATCCAGTTTTGGTGCTGTCACTCAGCAGCATCCCGTGACCTCTCTGGAAAACAGTGAGGTGAATGCCAGAGTTTGACCCAAAGTGGGGAGAACTAGCTGCTCTTTGAAGATCTTTTGTAGGAAAGCTTAGCTAGGAGCCTGCACAGAGACAGGCAAGCTTGGAGCTGGGATGATTGCAAGTTGGATCAAAACAGAGAACCAGAAGCAAGGACGTAGGAAACCAAGTTTGAGATAAGGGATATCAGGGTCACCCAGGAATGCAAAGGTCACACTGGGAGTGACGCCTGAGGAGTGTGCAGAGGGGCAGCCAGCCACAGCCCAAACCTCACCAAAAGGTCATACCTCAGGAATGCCCACAACAGATGACGGCCCGGAGCGCGCCAATAAGCAGATTAAAGTGCTAAATGTGACCCACCCGCGGCCGGGATGGGGACGTCGGCACAGATGGCAGGTGCTTGGTAAGGACTGCGACTTAGGAATACTTTCTAGGTTAAAAACAGCACAAATTCCACCTTCCACAAGCGGCGTGGCAGCGCCACCGGCTGCAGCCACAACTGATCCAGCACCGGGCACCTTCGGGCCCGCGGCAGGCGAGGGCCTCAGAGCGGGTGGGGGCCGGGGCAGACCCTCCGTGTCCGCTGCAAGGCCGACCGCGGTCCACCAGAGCCCTCCGGAGATGTCGGCGAGCCGCCGCGGGCTCGGACGGCATTCCCGGAGCGGGCGAAGGGAACGAAGCGGCCCCGCGAAGGGCCCGGGGCGGGCGCGGGCGCCGTGAGGCGCGCGGGAAGGGGCAGCAGGACCCCCGCCCCGCCCCCGAGACAGCGCCAGGCCCGCCCCTGCCCCGCGCCCCCCAATCAGCACCCGCCGCCGCCGCCCGGGCTTGGCGTCCCTCGCTGCCTATAGGCCCAAAGAGAACAGCTGAGCCCTCCCATTGGTCGCAGGGCTGCCCATCTCGCCACAGTCCCGCCCCCTCCGCTCCCCTCCTCCCGGGCGCCCGGGCGGCGCCAAGGACACCGGGGCGCGACCGTGGGCTACCGGCCCAGCGCAGCCCCCGCGCGACCGCCGCCCCATTCCGGCCCCGGCCCCGGCCCCAGCCCCGGGCCCGACCCCGCCCCCGGCCCTCCCGCCTGGTTAGGTCCAGCTCCACCGTTCGGCCTTGCCGCGGAACTCACCGGCGTGTCCGTACGCCCCGCTCGTGGTCCCGGCGCTGACAGCGGCCCCGACCGCCGGTCCCGCCCCGCCCCGCCTCTCCCGTGCGTCACCACGTCGCGTCTCCGCGCCCCTTTTGCCACGCCCTTCGATCGCGGCCCAATGCGTCTGCGCCGTCTGGCGTGCAGCGGCGGGGCGGGGCCGGGGCGGGGCCGCGCTGGGGCGGGGCCGCGCTGGGGCGGGGCCGCGCTGGGGCGGGGCCGCGCTGGGGCGGGGCCGGGACCGGGACCGGGGGCCGCTGAACGGGCTGGGGACCCCCGCCCATGGCCGGGGAACTCTCACGGCACCCTGGACACCTGGTATGGCCTGGAGACACCCTCCATCATGGCTCTCAGCCCTCATCTTGGCTTGGTGACTCTCACCATGACTTCAGGACCCCAACCGTGCCCTGGCGGCGTCTGCCACGGCCTAGGGGGCCTCCACTGTGTCGTGAAGAACTCCTTGATCTGGGGCAGCTCAGGCTTTTGGGGCTATCCCGCCATGTGTGACAGCCAGCGGATGCCCAGCAGGGCACAGGAGCTGCTCTGAGAGCTCTGCGTTTCTGGCAATTTCCTGGCAGTGAGTCATGGTGGTGCCAGTCTCGGCCACAGGAGCTATGCAGGGCTGGATGGCACTTTCAGGAAGTGAAACGGGTGCCAGGAAAACACCCCAACAGCCCGAGTCCACGCAAGCCCGGCACGCACATCCCCGGCCCTCCCAGCATGGTGCAATCTCCAGCACACCAGATGGACATGAGGATGAGGAGTGCCCCTAAAAGCCATGTCCTGAAGGCCATGTCCCCAACGTGGCATGAGTGGGCACAAGAAACTGAGCAGACAGCAGGGTCCTGCACCCACTGGTGTTGGGACAGTGAGGACAAGAGGGGTGGTAGAGGGGGCATAGCTGGCCGTGGCCTCAGGGGTTGGGGCAGTACGGGAGGAAGCTGTGGGGAAACGGTGGAATGGCAGCGCTTGCACCACCGGCCACTTCCGGGACACCCGCAACCACCGGCCCTGACGGTGACGGATGTCATCACAGCTGGACTGGGGCTGGTGTTGGGACCGGGGTTGGAGCTGGCACTGAGTGAGTCCAGCTCCCTGCTGGGTCAACCAAATGGCAGACTGGCACACGGTCACATGCCCCACACATCAACACAAAACACCCCCTCTGCTCTCTGCCCCACACACCAGCCCTGGAGCATCCTTCTGCTCTGCCCTGCAACCCAGCTCCAGATCATCCGCTGCTCTGACCCATATCTGGTCCTGGAGTATCCCCTGTTCTGCTCTGTGCTCTGCATCCCCACTTCATTCCTAGGGGGTTACCCCCTCGTCCCAGCCCTCCCGTCTCAACAGAGTAATTGGGCAAAAGTGGGTGTTACGAAACCTGGAAATCCCATTCTGACAGCGCTTCCTTCTAGAGGTCTTGAAAACCAGCCACACTGACGCTGGGCTCAGAGAGCAGCCGAGCAGCACTGCAGGGAGGAGCAGGCAAGCAAGTGCCACAGAAGTTTGCAGGTGCTGTAAAGTCTCTGCCCAGGACTCTGCAATCAGTGGCGGCAATGGCATTCGTCCCTGATTTGGACACACTGGAGAGCAGCAGGTAAGAATAGACATGACAGAGAGGACTTTGGGGATGTGATGCTGCATTTCTGACCCTGACTTCACCATCTCCCTTTGCCTTTCAGCCTGAACGAGGAGACGTTGTATGGCCCCAGCTGTCTGTGCCTGCAGAAGGTAACGCTGTGGTGGTGGGAGCGGTGGGGTCCATGTCGTATGGAAGCCAGGCTCTCACCCTACATTGCCTTTCTTCTCCAGAAGCCCCGACTGGACTTGGAGGGGACATCGCCTGGGGTGGGCATCCAGGTGACGGTGACAAAAGGACCCCTTTCCAGGGCCTTTCGCCAGGCTGCCGTCCTGGTGGTTGCTGTGACTAAGCTCTTAAAGCAGCCGACACGCAAGGACTTTGCTGACAGTGACCTTGGCAGCTTCTTGGATGATATTTTTGGTATGAGGGGGATGTCAGGGGTGGCACCCCACCAGAGAATACTCTTGGGGGATATTCTTGGACCTGGGACCAGCATCCTCCTGACTGTCTCGCTCCCCACAGAGCCCGTCTCCTTCCAGTGCATCAAGGACAGTTATACCAGGGCACCCGTTTTCCGCTACACCCGCTCCCAGTCCTTCGACATCCTCGACATTGACCACAAGTGCTTCGTACTGGAGTCACCCACCCAGCTGGTGGCCCTGCACCTGCAGGGACCCTCTGCTGGACAGAAAGGTGAGAGCATATTCTCCCATCCCAATGTCCCTGTCCCCACACCCTGGACCACCCAGGAGCCACCCCACAACCCCAGGACTCCTCCTTTACCTGTCCCTTCTCTCTGCAGTGAAGCTCAACATTGCTCTGTACCGTCCCCGGTCATCGCAGGGTGCTCCAGGGTCTGGGAGGGTGCCGGTGGCATTGGGCATCAAGGGCTACCAGCTCTACATGTCATGTGTGATGAGTGGCACCAAGCCCGTGCTGCAGCTGGAGGTGAGCAGGGGGTCCCACCAGCCTGTCCTCTGTGGGGCTGGGGGCTCCATTCCACCCTGACCACCATTTCACCCCCTTGGCTATAGGAAGCTGACATCAGGAGGGATATTGAGAGTGTGGAGCTGACCCGCTTCATCTTTTACCGCCTGGACAGCCCAGCTGAGGGGACCACCCGCTTCGAGTCGGCCGCCTTCCCCGGCTGGTTCGTTTGCACGTCCCTGCAGCCCCGCCAGCCCGTCAGCATCACCAACACCCCAGACCAGGTGAACATTGCTACCTACGAGCTGAGCGGGCGCTGAAGACCCTGCACCAACCCAACCGGCAGTCACCGGTTTTCAGGCTGTATGTACAAAGTACAACCCCTGGGCACAACCCCCCTCCCCATCTATTTCATGTGAAATAGCAGCTCTGGGCCCCATGGGCCTGAGCCATCCCAGTCTATATTTATTTAATTATTGTGTCTGCCCATTGCTTTGGTACTTATTTGTTGTGCCCTGTTATTTATTTTTGCTTTTAACTTGTATGTGGATGGAGCTGGAAATAAAATGTTTTCTAGGACGGCGTTGCTCAGCTCATTGCTCATGGGGAATGGGGTTATGGATGCGAACATCCTTCTGCTTTGGCTGATATTTGGGTGAAAATCCAGGGTGTGGGGGGCCGCCCCACAGCCCAGGGACCACCCTGACCCATGCAGGACCCTCCACCACTCTGTCTCCATGCCCACACCACAGCTGGGAGGTGACTGAGGTGGGCATCCCATGGTGGATCCCCGGCAGCTGCCTGAAACTGTCACCTCTGCCCCAGCTGTGGCCAGCACATGGCGTGGTGGGCCACAGTGCAGCAGGACAACAAGTGGCGTGGCATGGCGTGGCATTACAGGCTGTGACATGATATCACATGGTATCATGGGGTGCACTATATAATACAATATCACACTACACCGTGTCTTATCGTGTTGCACAGCATGGTGTAGCACAGCATGGTGTGCTTGCATGGTATTGCATGGCATTGCATGGCGTGGTATGGCATTATGTGGCACAGCATGGCACAGCATGGCATGGCTAGATGTGACACGGCATCGCAGACCATGCCGTGGCACTGTCCAAAATAGGTTAGAAACTGTTGTAAAATAGTTGACAGATTGTTAAGCGTGCTCTTAGTTTAGTTATTATATTGTACAAGGGGTTAAAAGGATAGTTGTAAGAAATACGTACTCACACACCTCAGTAAATGCCCCACCCCCCAGCGAAACGAGCCAGCCCTGACAGAACTGTCATGGCGAATCAAGCGCCTTAAACCATCACGCAAATGAAGGATCCAAACAGAAACCAATCCGAAGGAACAAAAAACAGCATAAAAAGGGGCATCCTACTCTGTGAATCCGTGCCGCTTCACCTGGAACATCGGGGACATCACTGCTCAAACGCAGCGCCGGCACTGCAGCATCCTCGACGGGAAGGACCATGCTGAGAGTGGCCACACACTCTCCTTGCACTTACTGAATCGGTGGGAGAGGTGTGGTAATCACATAGAATCTGAACAGAGATTATAACTCCCCAGGAGACATAACTCCCTAGGATTTTCCTGGGAAGCTGTGAGAAGCTGTGAGAAAACTTAGATAAAATAATTAAAGCAATTATTATCTCTCTTTCTGCACATGTTGTTTACAGATACCATTTTCCAGAGTGTGCTATTCCTAATTCACCAGTGGTGTGAGAGGTTTTCACTCCAGGACCAATCCAGCCTTGGTTTAGCGAGTCGGGTTATAAAAGCCGCGCCGTTCCCTCCCTCGAGTGCCTCGGATTAGGATTTTCCACCTCTGCGGAGCGGAGTCCCTGCTCCCGTCCCTGACTCAACGGCGAGCCCTGCAGACCCCGCCTGGAACCGCAGGACGGCCCGAGCCGCACGGCCCCGGCGCCCTTCGCCAGCGGATGCCTCTCGCCCGCCGGAGCGAGGTAATGCTGACTGTGCCCCGCGTCCTTTGTCCCGTTGGGACCGCGGGCATCGCCCCCGGGAGGCCGAGAACTGAGCAAGGGACGGGTTTTCCCAACACAGCAGACTGTCCGTCTCTTGGAGTGGGAGCCTGCTGAGGGACGGCTTTTCCTTAAAATTGGGGAAGCAACATTCCATAGACACGAACAAGCGGATGTCTCTGTGTGGAGGAATCTGATAACTGCCACCAGACTCCCTGTCTCTGATCAAGCACTTTGCGACCTTTTATTTTGGGCCAAAAATCACGGATCCATGGCTCAATGGAGATGCTGAGCCAAGGCTGCGCTTGGGAGAGAGGAGAGGAGTGTGATGGGGCCAGGGGCACTGCTTGCTGGGGCTGGGTGGGTGACAGTAGGGCTCCCCCACCCCTGCCAATCCCCTCACCAGTCTCTTGCCGCAGGCGCGGCGCGGCATCAGTCACTGCGGGCCCCGCCCCGGCCCCGCCCACCCTCCCAGCCAATCACGAAGCCACGGCCGGCGCTCGGCTCTTCTCATTGGTCGCTTTGAAGAAGGCGGTGGCCAATAACGGCGGTGCGGCGGTTGTCAGTAGTGCTGGTGGTGGCTCGGCGGCGGCGCCCGGGATGGAGCGGGCGGGAGCGGCGGGTGAGGGAGCCCGGGAGCGGGGTCTGAGGGGGCCCAGGAGCGGGGTCTGAGGGGGCCTCGGAGCGGGGTCTGAGGGGGCCCAGGAGCGGGGTCTGAGGGGGCCTCGGAGCGGGGTCTGAGGGGTCCCGGTACTGGGGCTGGGGGCGGAGGGGACGGAGCTATGCCTGCGGCGCGGCGGAGCTGTGGGCCCTGTGGGGCGGGTAGCTTGTGGGGAGGCCCGAGTTCTGTGGGAGTGCTGAACTGCAGGCGGCACAGATGGGCCGATGGGGAGGTGTCAGGGGCCGCCTGGGGGGTGAGCTGAGGGCGGGCGGCCCACAAAACTGGCCCTGGGAGGAGTGGGAGTGTGCTGGGGCGTCGTGCTGCTCTCGGGGGTCAGTGGAAGCCTTTCCTTCTGCAAACTGGGCCCTGCACAGTTGAAGTCCTGAGTGGCATCACACTGTGAAGGTCAGGATGCTTAAGTGCCAGTGAGCCTCTGGGCAATATCATGTGCAAGGTCGTTTCTGGGAACAGCATTGCCAGGCTCCCCAGGCAGGGAGGTCGAGAGGTGTGCAATTGAGTGTTTGAGAGTAACTGAGATACAATGTCATAAGTACTCATTCTTTGAGTACTGAGACCGTCCTGTGTACACTGCATTTCCTGTCATCTCTTTGCAGCACAACGGAGGAGCCAGCTGCAGAACTGCCCAGTAGTCAAGGAAAGGCTAAAATGCACAAGTGCCAAGTAAGTTAGGAGGATGTTGGGCTTGGATGCGATGATATGTAAAGGTCTGAGCTATAGGTGGCTCTCCCCACTGGCCAGTGTCTGCTTTCTCTGACCTGTGTACAAAGAACCAGCTCCTGTCAGGGCTCTGCCCCCACAGCGCCCTGGCACCAGTCTGCAGTTACTGACAGCAGGAGCAAAGGAAAGGTTTGAGTGCTGGTGTTTCCCAATGGCTGATGGTGTCTCTTCTGCAGATTTTACAAGACTCTGTTCTCATCTCAGCTCCTGGCTCTGGCAGTGTGGGAGACTCCTCCAAACCCTGCCTGCCAGAATCATTTTGTTAGTTTTGTTGCCCATAGAAGTTTTGTGACAACCTTGGATGTTAATGGCTTGTGTTGCTTTTCTGTTGCCCCACGAAAGAAAAAGGATTAATAGTATGTGGTAGTATTCCTTGACAGGTTTTTGATTTCTGAAAGCTACTCCTAAGCTCCTGTGTCTGAGACAACCAGCAGTGGGTTAGATACTTAATTCTTTCTACTTTTTCTTATGGCTGATAAATAACCTGATAATTTGTTAAATAACCTGATAACTTGTTGGTCTTTTACAGACCCCTTTTAAAGGATTGGACTAATCACCTGAATCCACCCTTAGAACCAGTCTCTAAACTCAAACATGTAAGTAGGAAGCTTTTGAGTCTTTCATGCTTTAAGTGAGTGGTTGTTTAAAGAATCACTGGCAAAGGCAAAAACAGGTTTAATATTAAAGTGAAAGCACAACAAAGTTCATTGTCAAGCTTCACTCTACTTACTGGATAGTTACAGCACATAGAGAAAAAGCAAGCTAAAATCTAAAATCAATCAATCTGAAACCAGAACACAAATGTTCCTCCAAGTACAGCAAATGTGAGAGAGTTTGCTGGCTCTGAGAAGCCCCACTCAGTGGCAGATGCTGGTCACAGCCCACAGCAGTCCAAGAGAGCTCAAAAGGTCTCACTCAGGATCACTGCTTATAGAGTCACAAGAGAATGTATTTTAGTCATAATAATTTTTCATCCTGGCTGCAATCCAGACAACTTACTTTGAAAACCACATCCCCAAGTCAGGGTCATGAGTTCCTGACTCCAAATGGGGGACATACCACAGATTGCTAAATAGCTGGCAATGAGTCAACTAGCTGTTTTTCAAAGGAGTTTAGCTTAGTTAGGATTTTGAGTTTGGGAGACTGCTCCTTTGCCCATGTCCTGGTGGGTGTTGTGTTATTGTTCTGTTGACAGCTGCCTTGTCATGTGGTAATCACGTATCCTCTAAACTGAGAGAGGCATAGCTCTTCCAGAATTTTCCTGGGAAGCTGTGAGAAAGCTCAGAGAAAGAATTAAAACAATTATTATTGCAATCTCTGCACCTGGCAGGCAATCGCTGTTATATTTCCGAGAAGGAATTGTCCCTTCTTGACCAATAGGTGAGAGAAGATTCCCAAAGGCCAATCAGGTCAAAGCTGTATTGGACTGTCTGGCAAAGGCAATGGGTATTCCTCAACAGTATGGTATAATAAAGCAATTGATCAGCCTTCTGCAATCATGGAGCCAATGCTCATTATTCCCTGGTGGGGACTGCTGCTTGGCACAGACATGTTTTATGAAAAATCCTTTCCTTAGGATTTTTCCTCCTGAGAAGCTGAGAGGCCTCAGGAACAAAATGCAAACAATGATTGTCTACTGCTGTGCAATGCAACAGATGGATCTGGGATGGGTCTCACGTGGTTGTTTCTAATTAATGGCCAATCACAGTCTGGCTGTCCAGACTGTCTCAGTCAGAGACAAACCTTTGTTATTCATTCCTTTTCTATTCTAAGCCAACCTTCTGATGAAGTCCTGTCTTCTATTCTTTTAGTATAGTTTTAATATAATAGATATCATAAAATAATAAACCAAGCCTTCTGAACATGGAGTCAACTTTCTCATCTCTTCCCTCATCCTGGGACCCCTGCGATCACTGTCACAGCTGCTATGATATGTTCTCCTTGGAGCTGAGGGCTGCTTTCTTTCCAGGTTAACAGCAACAAGAAGGATGTTCTTGGGACTGTGATGGAGGGTGCTCAGGAGGATGGCAAGCTTGGAACCAAATCCAGACAGCAGACTGGCCGTACTGCTCTGAAGAAGGCTTCAAATACGTGCCAGAGAGCAGGAGGGGTGTGTCCAGTGCAGCCAGGGAACAACGTGACATTTCCTGCTTTGGCGCAGACTAGAGGCAGGCTCCCACCTTCGAGCTCTGGTCACCTAAATCCAAACATGGACCAGAAGCCTGCACTGGAGACTTTCACTGCAGCAGCACCTCAGCTGGGTAATGACCACTCTCTGCACTCCCTGAATGTGGGGCTGCAGGACAGGCTGGTCTGCAATAAGGAAAACCTTGGCCCACAAGCCTCCACATCCTCAGAGCTGATCAGAACTATCCACTCCAATAAAAACAGTCTCAGGAGGGAGAGAGTCTTGGCCCACAGGCAAGGAAGACCTGAAACATCAAGGTCAGCTCTGGGTCAAAAAGGAAGCATGGGTAACCACCAGGCTAAGGAAGAGCCAGATCTGGATAAATTCAGGAAAACCCTGCCAGAATCAAGGAGCATGTCACAAAATACAAGTAATAGAACTCAGCCATTGCAGCCTTCTCGGTTCCTTCCTGCTTCTTCTAATTTGATACATAAAAACCCAGGGACAAAGCAAGGAGAAAATATTACTGTGGGGCAACCTGGCACACCTCCAGGGGGAAGTCTTAAACAGGACAGCCAGCCTCCCTCAGTGAGATTTCACACCAAGCTTCCCACCTTGGGCAAGCCCCAGGAGACCACAAACCTGAAATCCAACCTGAACCCAGTTGTCACTTTACCATGGCCAAGGCTCATGGTTAAAGAGGTGATGGACAGGAAGGACATGAAGGTGTTGGCTCATGGACACACGGCAGCATCCCAAGGGACAGGTCACAAACACCAGTCTCACAGCATACGCAACTCCAAAACTCATGTCCTTGAGGATGATTTGAGAAGCAGGAGAGATCAGCTTAAACCAGAGCTGCCAAAGGCAAGTGGCATGCAGGCTCGGCGTGTTCCAAGGACCCCATCAGCTGCAGATCGTAGGTAAGTGTCAGCTCTGAGTGGGCCAGCACCATCCTGCTGAAAATGGAGTCCAAAGTCTTTTATGAGTGAAAGCTTGTGGGGAGGTTGATGCTGTGAAAAAGAATGGGTTGGGGATAATGTTGGGTGGCACCCTGGGTTTCTCTCCCACCAATTCAGTAAGTGCAAGGAGAGTGTGTGGCCACTCTCCTGCTTCAGCCTCAAGGCTTGGGCTTGAGAGTGATTTCCTTTCCCAGTCTAGAGCTCAGGTGTGTTTCTGAGATAGATATACTGGTTCTTTTTAAGCAGCTGAAGTTGGCTCAAGGAAGATTCCAAGGAAAAACAGCCAGCTCTTGCCAAGCTACTGTCTGCTGTGGTAACTGTGATTTTTGTGTGTGGTGTTCACCTGCCCTCTGAACAGTGAGAAGCTGTGAGACAAGCAGAGAAGAAGGAAAACACAATTCTTATCTGACTTGCTGTGCCTGTGTTGTACTAAAGTACAATGCAATATGGAGATTGTTTTCCCAAAGTGAGGATGTTTTGTTCCCTTGGCCTATCAGGGCCAATGAGTGTGTGTGTGTGTAAGACTGTCACGGGACAGTCATGAGAGAATCAGGAATGAGTGCCGCTCTGTGCAGTTGTGAGCAAGAGTGAGTGCATGGCAGATGCAGTTTAGATGAAATGTACATAGTATAGTATAATAAAGTAATTATTAGCCTTCTGATGATGGAGTCAGATGCTTCATTCTCTCTCTCCCTCGCCAATGTCGGAGTGGTCTTTAATTTACAATATCTGTGTCCTTGGACAGGAAACAGCTGGAGGAGTGGGTAGCATCCAAAGGCAGGATATACAAGCGGCCACCGATGATACAGCTTCAGAAGCAGGCGGTGAAACCATCCTGCAGAAAGGTCAAAGCAACTGAGAAGCAAGAGAATCCAGAGCAGCGCTGCCAAGCAAAGATCAACAACTTCTTAACTGAGTGTCTGAAGCTCATTGAGGAGGTGAGAATAGGAAAGGAGCTGCTCAAATGAGCTTCTCCTCTCCTGAAGCCTGCCAGGGGATGAGGGCCATGTCCCTCCAGTAGCTAAGAGGAGTTGGGAACAAGCATTCAGTGACCAGAGGGGAAACATAGGAAGATACAAGTGCTCATAAAGTTATGGGTAAGCCAAAAGCATGCAGTGAGCTGTGCTGACTGGGAGGAGGGAGAGACCAGACCAACACTGACCACTAGCCCTGCTCCAGGGTTTACTGGCCCCAATTAATGCCTGCACTGGAGTCTATCCTTCAACACCCCTCTGGAATATCCAACTCAATTATCTTAGGGGAAGACAGAGGCAGGGCAGTTTTTATCTGCCACAGTTATGTAGATATTTGCAATGCCAGACTTTTGAGGGCCTCCTCCTGGAAAGTGCTGGGAGCTGTGGTCAGGCACAGTCTGCTTCCTGGTGCACACACTCATCCATGCCATGGACACTTTTCTTCAGGCCCTTACCCTTCTCCTTGCAGGGTGTCCGTGCAGAGGAGATCTCGGCAGTGCTGTCCCTTGTGCCCCATGCAGAGAAATTTGCCAAATTCTGGATCTGCCAAGCAAAGCTGCTGGCCCAGAGTGGCCCCTTTGATGTGTTACAGCTGTACAAAGCAGCAGTCAGTGCTGGGGCTGAGGTGAGTGTTCCCTGCCTCTGCTCTGGAGGGCTTCCACAAGATCCAGGGCCTGGGTTTTTGAATGAGTTTAGCAGCATTAGTCACTGATGAAAAAGTCTTTTAGAGCTGCCGGTCCCATTCCATGCTGCAGGATGTGCCCATGCAGGGTGGGCACCTGGCCAGCTGTGCTAGGTGCTGATGGATCCCACTGGGCAAAGGGGAATACTGTAGCCTCTTCCTGCTGTCCTCAGCACAGGCTGAGCAGCAAAAGCCTTTCCTCCCATTCAGCTCTAACTCTGGTCTCCATTCCCATGCCTGACCTGCCCTGACCCATGTTCTGCTTTTCCTGCAGCCAATCGAAGAGGTCAGAGAAACTGCTCTCAGTATTTTGAAGGATGCAGGCCAAAAACTGGAAGGTAACCTGAGCACTGTGGGGCTGATGAGCACGGGCAGGTGGGGGCTCCCTGGTGTTGCCACCCTGGACGGTTCACAGCCTGTCCCAGCACCTCTTGTCCCTCCTGAGGAGTGTTGTGAAAGTCTGGAATCCTGATCTGCAAAAGGGGACACGATTGCTCTGCCTGGGCTAAGGAGGGTCCTGGCCCTGCAAGCCTCTGCAGGCAGGCACCCTGTCCCTGTCCAGAGTGCGGAGGTGTAATCCCCAGCCAGCGCTGCAACTGTGTTGCCCGTTTTCTTTTGTGCCAGGAGAAAAGGCAGAGGAACCCCTTCCTCGGGAGCCTACCACACCTTGTCCAGCTGAGAGGCAGCCCACAGCGTCAACTCCAGATGTGGTGAGGAGGCCCATGGCCTCGCTCCCCCCCTCAGTCAAGTTACAGGTTACATCTGCATGCAGGTAAGACTGAACCTCCTGCTCCTGGCAGGACACACCCTTCCATGCAAGTGGTCCTCTGCAGGGTTTACCCAAGGCTCTTCTCTCCACAGAGGAAGGGAAATCCTGGAAGGCCCAGAAGTGAAATTTGTAACACCCGTGCGGCGCTCCCTGCGGACTGAGAGGGCTCGGAGTTGCTACCCAGAGATGCTGAAGGACCATGACCCTGTGGTGTCATCCCTCAGTGAAATCCTGGATGCTGAGGAGGAGACTCTCCTCTTCTTCCGGAAAAACAAGGCTTTGCCAGAAGTGACAGAGCTGGAGGGCTTGAGTTCATATCCCCCCAAGAGCCCCTGAGGGGTTGCCAGCAGGAGCAGGCTGCCTGCCCGCTGTGCTGCCTTGTACACGCTCCCCTGACTGCTCTTGCTGCCCCTCAGATGTAGAGGGGAGGGTTTGGTGCAGAATAAGTATGTATCAAATATCTAAATTTTGTTTTAAATATCTAAATGTGTTTTTAAATAATAAACGCAGTTTTTAGTACTAAACTTTGCAGTGGAGATGTGTGTGCCTACACCTGGAGCAGGCAGCAGCACAAGGTAGCAGGCAAGAGACTGGTGAGGGGATTGGCAGGGGTGGGGGAGCCCTACTGTCACCCACCCAGCCCCAGCAAGCAGTGCCCCTGGCCCCATCACACTCCTCTCCTCTCTCCCAAGCGCAGCCTTGGCTCAGCATCTCCATTGAGCCATGGATCCGTGATTTTTGGCCCAAAATAAAAGGTCGCAAAGTGCTTGATCAGAGACAGGGAGTCTGGTGGCAGTTATCAGATTCCTCCACACAGAGACATCCGCTTGTTCGTGTCTATGGAATGTTGCTTCCCCAATTTTAAGGAAAAGCCGTCCCTCAGCAGGCTCCCACTCCAAGAGACGGACAGTCTGCTGTGTTGGGAAAACCCGTCCCTTGCTCAGTTCTCGGCCATGCCCGCGGTCCCAACGGGACAAAGGACGCGGGGCACAGTCAGCATTACCTCGCTCCGGCGGGCGAGAGGCATCCGCTGGCGAAGGGCGCCGGCGCCGTGCGGCTCGGGCCGTCCTGCGGTTCCAGGCGGGGTCTGCAGGGCTCGCCGTTGAGTCAGGGACGGGAGCAGGGACTCCGCTCCGCAGAGGTGGAAAATCCTAATCCGAGGCACTCGAGGGAGGGAACGGCGCGGCTTTTATAACCCGACTCGCTAAACCAAGGCTGGATTGGTCCTGGAGTGAAAACCTCTCACACCACTGGTGAATTAGGAATAGCACACTCTGGAAAATGGTATCTGTAAACAACATGTGCAGAAAGAGAGATAATAATTGCTTTAATTATTTTATCTAAGTTTTCTCACAGCTTCTCACAGCTTCCCAGGAAAATCCTAGGGAGTTATGTCTCCTGGGGAGTTATAATCTCTGTTCAGATTCTATGTGATTACCACACCTCTCCCACCGATTCAGTAAGTGCAAGGAGAGTATGTGGCCACTCTCCTGCTTCAGCCTCAAGGCTTGGGCTTGAGAGTGATTTCCTTTCCCAGTCTAGAGCTCAGGTGTGTTTCTGAGATAGATATACTGGTTCTTTTTAAGCAGCTGAAGTTGGCTCAAGGAAGATTCCAAGGAAAAACAGCCAGCTCTTGCCAAGCTACTGTCTTCTGGGGTTACTGTCTGCTGTGCTGTGATTTCTGTGTCCTTGGACAGGAAACAGCTGAGAATGGAACGAGAAAGGAGCTGCTTGAATGAGCTTTTCCTCTCCTTAAGCATGCCAGGGGGTGAGGGCCATGTCCCTCCAGTAGCTAAGAGGAGTTGGGAACAAGTGTTCAGTGGCAAGAAGGGGAAACATGGGAAAATACCAGTGCTCATAAAGTTATGGGTAAGCCAAAGGCATGCAGTGAGCTGTGCTGACTGCGAGAATGGAGAAGTACCTTGTCAAAAAAGACTATTGTGGCTTAACCCCAGCCAGCAGCCAAGCCCCATGCAGCTGCTCATGCAGTCCTCCACCAGCAGGACTGGGGTGAGAATCATAAGGGTCAAAGACAAGAATTCAGGAGTTGAGGTAAAGACAGTTTAACTGGGAAAGCAAAAGCTGCACACACAAACAAAGCAAAACATCAGCTCCCTACTTCCCATGGCGGGGCAGCTGTTCCACCACCTGCAGGAGAGCAGGGCCCCATCACATGCAGTGGTGAGTTGGGAAGACAAAGCACATCACTCCAAGTGTCACCCCACTTTAGATAGTGAGTAGAGGGTCTGGAATATCTCTTTGGTCTGTTGGAGCCACCTCTCCTGGCTGTGTCTCCTCTCAGCTTCCCACACGTCCCCAGCCTCCCTGCCAGTGTGGCAGCACATAAAGTAGAAATAGCCTTGGTCCTGCGTAAATCTTGCTCAGCAAAAATGAAAATACCTCTTATCATCACTGTGTTTATCGCAAATCCCAAGCACAACCCCCGTACCAACTGCTGGGAAGGAAATTAATTCTACCCCAGCCAAAGCCAGCATGGACCTTGTGTGTGCCACTGACAGCACCCTGGAAGCTGGCAGTGCAGGCTGCAGCAGCAGCCCAGGCTGATTGAGCCGACTCGAGGCAGATCCCTGGTGCGAGTCACAGCATGAGGGAGGGCCCTGGTGGGCAACAGCTGCTGGCATCACTGACCACTAGCCCTGCTCCAGGGTTTACTGGCCCCAATTAATGCCAGCACTGGAGTCTATCCTTTGACACCCCTCTGGAATACTAGACTCAATTATCCAAAGGGAAGATAGAAATGCTGAAGGACCATGACCCTGTGGTGTCATCCCTCAGTGAAATCCTGGATGCTGAGGAGGAGACTCTCCTCTTCTTCCGGAAAAACAAGGCTTTGCCAGAAGTGACAGAGCTGGAGGGCTTGAGTTCATATCCCCCCAAGAGCCCCTGAGGGGTTGCCAGCAGGAGCAGGCTGCCTGCCCGCTGTGCTGCCTTGTACACGCTCCCCTGACTGCTCTTGCTGCCCCTCAGATGTAGAGGGGAGGGTTTGGTGCAGAATAAGCACGGATCAATTATTTAAATGCAATTTTAAATATTGAACTTTGCAGTGGAGATGTGTGTGGGCTAGTGAGTGGTGTGGAGACAGCAGCTGTATCTCCTGGGATTGCGTCTCCCAGGACTGCCCTCAGCTCCCCTGCCATGACACTCTGGTTCTCCTGCTGTAGAATGTTCTCAGTTGGATTGTAATGTTCCAGGCACCTCCCAGTGTCTGGAAGCAATGGCCTGAGTGATTTCCTCTGGAACTGCCTTGTGCCCTACCCGGACACATCTTTGTGGCCCCTCCTGAGAGGCATATCTGCAGCCCCAGTGTCTGGAAGCACAGGTGGTGGCAACGGCTCTGCCTGAGGAGCTGGGGTCCCTGTAGTGCCCCAGCAGCTTCTGTGCAGAGACTGACAGCGGTGCCAAGGGTTGCAGAGGACCTTGGGGTGCAGCAGGCCAGGCCCCCAGCTCCTGGACATGGTTGGGGTCTGGGACTGATGAGCCCTGTAAGTGCACTCAGGCCCCCTCTGCTGCTGTCCCTGCACTTGGAGCAGGCAGCAGCACCGGGTACCAGGCAAGAGACTGGAGAGGGATTGGCACGTTGGGACCCATCCCTGTATGGGCCACCCCTTGCTGGTGTTGGTACTTGGCACCAGTGGTGGTGGATGGAAACTGACCATCATTGTCACTTTGTTATCTTAGTGTAAAACACTCCTACTCCCTTTCTGTGAGTTCCCACGGGTAGCTCCTCACCACGCTGACTCCTTTTCTCTTTCTTCTGCACAGCTGGCTGACTTCTTCCTGTCCCTCACACGACCACCTGAGCCTTCCTCCTCACGGCACAGCTAACAAACTCCAACTGTCGTCACAACTAGCTAACCCACTCTTTTTTAACAGTCATCCTTACTGGACATTGTGGTCAATTAAGGGCAGGCCTGTTCCTACTCTTTGGTAATTAGTACAGCAGCAACTCATCAGGGGCAAGATTGCCTTCAGCACGGTCTCTATTCTCCTACAACCCATCTTCCCACACTGGCAGGTGCTCCCTGCTGTGAACAGTGACCATCCAGCAGCTGTGGAAGGTGAGGGAGCCCTACTGTCACCCACCCAGCCCCAGCAAGCAGTGCCCCTCGCCCCATCACACTCTTCTCCTCCTCTCTCCCTCTCCCAACCCCAGCCCTGGCTGAGCATCTTGACTGAGCCGTGGATGCTGGCAGAAGCCTCAGAGCAGTTCTGGTACGGGGTGGCTCTGCTCTGTGGACTGCTGCTGGCCTGGCCCCTCTGCAGAGCTGGGGGTAGCTCGGGGCTGCCACCTTCTCCCTAGGGGCTTGTGCTTGCACCAGGTGCCCGACAAGGATTTGGGGACTGCCCTTTGCCCCCACCTCTCAGGTGCAGGGACAAAGCAGTTTTCCTTTAAAACCAATTTTATGTCTCTGGTGGTAGCTAGCCATGAGTGCAAGTGGTCCAGGGCCACCGAATGTCCTCCCGTGGGCGGCAGGGCAGTTGGGGTGCGCTCAGGCTTCTCCATCATCTTCCTCCTCCCCACTTGAGTCCTGGGGGACCTGAGGCAGTGCAGAAGGGGCTCAGTGAGCACAGGGCCCCAAGGGCATCAGTGTGGCAGGATGCCAATGTCCTTCTGCCCCTGTGCTCCTGCCACCCACCTGCTGGTGAGGGTCACCACGCTGGGCCAGCCACGGAGGAAGGGCAGTGCTGGCGTCCCCTGAGTCCCGGTGAGAGTGCTCTACTGTTGACTCATGGGCCATCTGCGGGATGGGGACAAGGCTTCCAGAGAGAGGCTGGCACCAGCCCATGCCCCCTCAGGCAGGGAGGGAAACTGAGGAATAGTGGGTGACCAGCAAGACCTGGGGGCTGCCTACCAGGACAGGGGGAGCCCGGAAGAGGTAGCTGAAGGGGTAATAGAGGAAGTTGATGAAGGAGGCAGCGTAAAGGTCTGCGTAGCGCATCAGCTGGTTGGCAAAGAGTGTCTGACGTGAGCCACAGCGGAACAGGCTGCCCATCTTCCCATAGCACATGTCCATCTCATGTGTGACTTTCTGTGGGTGCAGCAGGACAGTCAGGGCACCCAGCAGCTCCTGGGGGCCCTCCACAGAGGAAGCTGTGGCAAGGGGGTGAACTGAGCTGTGTGCCAGCAGGCACAGTGCCCTGGGTGTCACCTGGATCCGACGCTTGATGGAGCTGATGTCTGGGCGCTCGCTGCTGCCACTGTCCAAGTGCCTAGAACGGAACAGACCCAGGTAAGGGCTCACCTGGAGGGTATGCTCCCACCCCTGCCTGTCTCCCACCCCAACCAACTCACTGGTACAGCTCGGCCAGGAAGAGATCCAGGCTCCGCAGCTCCTCAAACAGCTCTGCAAGGGCAACAGGGCCAGCTCAGTGCAGGAGCATCACCCACTGCCCAGCACGACCAACAGAGGGTCAGGGCACGGCCCACTGAAGCAGTTTTGCCATCGAGGGGTGTAGGAGGCTCCAGGCCACCTGCCCTTGTATGGTACAGTCTGTGTCCCCAGCCCAGCACTGCTCACCACTCTTCTCTGTCCAGACCTGCAGCTCTCGGGCCAGCTCAGGCACCACCAGGAAGGTGCGCCAGCCCTGCCGCTTCTTGGATTTCAGGATGTCCCCAAAGATGTGGTCCCCCATGTAGAGGATATCCTTGCCCTTCACACCCAGGAGGTCACACACCACATCTGAGGAGCCTGTGACAGCCAGGGGTCAGGGTGGGGGGTGGGCATGTCCCCCTTGCTGTCCACAGAGCCCAGAGAGCCCAGCTGGGCACTTACCACCAGAGTACACAGCACAGTGCTGCAGGGGGCCAGTGTACGTCCCAATGCGCAGCTTCCCCGTGTCCTGCAGGACAAGAGGGCCCCAGGATGGGGACACTGTTACCTGTGCCTGCTTGGTGGCCAATCAGCCGTGAATCCACCTTGCTGTGCCCACAGGAGCCCCCTCAGGGCCTAAATAGTGCCCATCCTCCCTAGCCTGCAGCAGGGGAGAGGTACCCACAGTGTCCACTTGGCGCAGGACAGTGCCCTCAGCAAAGAAGAGGGGCTTGCGCGTGTCCACCACAATCAGGTCGAAATAGGACCTCCAGGGCCGCCGTGGGACATCAGCCTGTGGATGGGGAGGGGATCAGCAAGAGGGTGCTGATGGCACACTGTGTCCCCCACCTGTGGCTGCAGCTCTCTCCACAAAGAGCAGCAGGCACAACTTTCCCAGGCACTGTGCGGGGGAAAGCTGTGAGAAGACCAGAGAAAGGAATGATCAACAATTCCTATCTTCACTTGCTGCACCTGTTGTAAACATGTGGAATGTGTTATTGAGATCTGTTTACCAAGGGGTGATTTTTTAGTTGTCCAGTGGTGAGGGTGTTTGGATTCAATTGACTAATCTGGAAAAAGCTGTATCGGATTGTCTGGACTGTCTGGAATGGGTTTCCTAACAGTATAATGCAGTATAGTATAATAAAGCAATTGATCACCCTTCTGGAATCATGGAGTCAATGCTAATTATTACCCCATTCAGGGTCCCGCTGCTACGATACCCACCCAGCCCACACTGGGGACAGACTCACCTTGTCCTCATTGCTGAAGTCAAACAGGTAGGACATGATGGCCTGCAAGGACATGTGGCATCATCACTGCTGCCCCCAGGCAAGGCAGATCCTGTCTATGCTTCAACACAGCCCATCTGCCTCCCCCATGCAGGGCAGAGGTGTTGGGGGACAGGGACACCCCTACTCACGTCAGTGTAGGTGTAGTCACTGTTGGTGGCCAGGAAGACCTTCCCCACCTCCTTCATGCGGCTCAGCAGCAGTGGCACACGGGGCTAGTGAGGGGCAAGTCAGTGGGGGGGAGCACAGGGGGGCCACAAGGAATTGATTGAAGGAAGCAGTGTGGGGAGGGGTCCCTGGGGTCCCTGGGTACAACTCACATCCTTCACCACGTATTTCTCCAGGTTCTCCAGCGTCTTCTCCTTGAGGCAGCCCTGCAGGAGGAATGGGGTGGGGCTGGCCAAAACCTCCCAGGGTGTGCGTGTGGGAAAACCCCAGCACACCCACCAGCACCAGCCCCCTGCCCCCTGCACCCACAGAGAGGTGGACGTGGTCCATGGCCTCGCGCACATCCTGGAACATGCTGCGGAAGGACATGAAGAGGTTCCCGTGCTTGTAGCCGGTGTCACAGCTGCAACAGGCAGGAAGGGAGGGGTGAAAGGGCTGCCCTGCTAAGGGAAGCTCCCCCCAAGATTTACACCAGTCTGATTCAACACCAAGCCGCCACCCACCACCTCCCTCTTACTTGACATATCTGGAGCAGTTGGTGAAGAAGTCCACGAGACAGGCATAGAGGTGGGCTTCTGTAAGGGAGAGGGCTGTGAGAAGGGGTGCAGGGCAGGACAGCACCCCAGGGTGGTGGGAGGGCCAGGACAATAGGGGTTCTCACTCACCTGTGAGGTTAAAGAGGGTGTTGAGGATGTGGAAACGTTTCATGTCATCCCGCTGGATGAACTTGTTGGGGTAATAGTGGAGGATTTCGGCTCTGGGGAGGGAGCATGGAGCTACACTCCACCCTGAGGAACCTCCAACTTCCCCCTGCCCCAGGGGTGGTGAATTCCCAGACTCACCCCTTGAGGAAACGGAAGCCATGCGCACAGACCAGCAAGTTCCCGTGGGAATCCACTTTCAGCAGGTTCCCGTACAGGGCATCGAACACCAGCCCCCTGCACCACACAGCTGTCAGTGGTGGGGGGCTCCCTTCCCCTCCCCTCCCCTCCCGTCCCTGGGACCCCCTCCACAAACTGACCGGGTGGGGAAGGTGGGGTCATATTTGTAGGCAAGGATCTCAGGAGGGTACCCGATGGCGACAAGGTGCTCCAGCAACAGAGCGAAGGCCAGCTCCTCGTAGTCTGGGGACTTGTACACTGCAGGGGGGAGCGCGGGATGTGGGCAGGGGCTGGGGGAATCCCACCACTGCCCCACCCTGCCTTAGGGCCCCCACAAAACGCACTGGCCAAGGTGTAGTCCATGTCAAAGCCAAAGCACTTGATCTTCTCCAGCGCCAGGCTCCGGTTGACGAAGATCCTGGGGGTGACCACGGGGGGAGTAACGGGGTAAGGAGAGGTTTAGGGCTGGGGGTGACACAGAGGAAGAGATGGGGTCGTGTTTCCCTGTCCCAGTCCCTGGTCAGTGCTCTGGGAGGGTTGTGTGCTCATCCCGGCCCAGGGCCCCCACAGCAAGTTAATGGAGCAGAAAAATGGGCTGTGGAGCTTCAGGAGGGAGGGGGGACAGTAAGCCCCAGTTCGGACCTGCTCCCACCCCGGCATGTCGACACGGCACCCAGGGCCTCTGCCCCCTCCCGGTGCGACAAGGGTCCTCTCCCGTACCTGAAGCCAGGCCCTTGCTCGGGGTCCCGCTCCCCTCCCAACCCGTCCTTCCCGCAGCCCTCGCCCCCCATCCCCCACTCCTACTGCCCCCGGTGCTCGCAGTTCCCCCGCGGTCCCCAGCCCACCGGTGCTGGCAGTCCCTCCGCAGGGCCCGGGGGTCGCCCAGCCCCGGGCCCCGGGCCGCCGCCGGGCCCCGCTGGCCCTCGCTGCCCATCGCCACCGCCGTCGCCTCGGGCCGCCGCCGCTTTAACGGGGCCCTGCGGAACCGCCCCCCCGGCCCCGCCTCGGGCGGCACGGGGCCGGGGCACCCCGGGGCCGTGACCCCCGGCCGGGGCAGCCAGCTCCCTGTGCTTCCCCGTGCTTCCCGCCTGTGCCCCTCACACGGGGAGCGCTCCCCGCGCCCCCCGAACGGGGCTCCCGCTCGCGGCGCTGCCCCCGCGCCCCCCGGCCGGGCCCTCAGCCCCGGGCCCTGTTTGCCCAGCGGCGAATCATTAACCGGGGTCAGGGCCCTGTCCCGCCGCCGCCCCACAGCCGCCCCGAGGGCACCGCGGAGCCGCCCCGGCCTCACACAGAGGGATCGGGAGGATGGGGCAGGCCCGGCCCGGGGGACAGCCGGGGTGACACAGCGACCCCCCGCCAGGGGCTGCCTCACGTCTTCACACAGGGCCTCCCGAACCCTGCACGGGCCACCCCAGGCACCGGCCCCCTCTCCCGGCTGCCCCCGCCGGGGTTCTTGCGACAGCCCAGGGCCGCTGACGTGGGCCCCGGGCCGGCCTTGACCCACGGCACGTGGAGGGGTAGCGAAGCAGCTGCTGCCCGCGGGCTACCGAGGCACGGTTCAGGCCGGACACACACCCACACATCTCCCCACACCCGGCCCGGGGCTGGCAGGAGCCGCCCCCAGGTGCAGGGCCCCGATAACCCCAGTGCAGGGCTGTTTACAGCTCCTCCCGTGATACACGGGGCACGTGGGCATCTTATCTCTGGCCCCAGCTCCCTCCTGGGGCACAGGGCTGAGGCAGGGAGGGCTGTGGGGCAGCATTCGGGGCCCCCACTGTATCCCAAATCCCCAGAACCACAGGCAGCACTGGCATACGAAGGAAATCTTTATTAAGTCCGAGGTAGCAGCAGTGACAGGGGGCCAGAGGGCAGCCCCCAGGGCCCCCGAGCAGGATGGTGTCCACAGCACTACGCAATGGAGGCAAAGCTGAACACTGCACAGCCTGCGAGAGGGGCACCCCACGACTCCCCGGCCCTTTGTTCCAGGGCAGGCAAGGACCAACCTCTGTCCTTCCCCCAAAAATCACTGCCAGGGGATCGGTAGAAGTGAGAAAGTGGCCCCCAGTAACTGCTTATCTACAGCTACAGCAGATCAGGGGGGTCACCTGGGGGCACATACAGCCCTGGCAGTGCACCCCCACAATGTTAGCGCCAAGACAGTTATATTTAAAAAAAAAAAAAGATACTTCAGTGACAGCACTATGCGCAGATGGGCGCAGGCGCCACCCCACAGCAGGCAGCCTCGGTGGCTCCTCGAGGGAGGACAGCAGTGGGAAGCAGGAGCAGTGGGAGCCCTGGTGCCCTCACACCGTCAGGACAGCAAACTTGAAGACAGCCATGATGGCAGCGCTAATGAGGCCAGAGATGGGGACGGTGACGAACCAGGCCATGAAGATGTTTCGGAAGAGGCGCCAGTCCACTGCCTTCCTGGAGCGCAGCCAGCCCACTGAGACGACGGAGCCCACCTGCACGAGGAGCCAGGGCACTCTCAGCACCAGAGGAGCCCTCTGCACCCCCCAAACACACACTCCTTCACCCCTCAGGCAGAGCCCTGGGTCCTGCCCCGGCCTGTGGGCACTGCACAGAGTGCAGGCAGGGAGTGCAGAGCAAGGAGCTGCCAGCCCAGTGGGGTGACAAGACCAGGATCCCGCAGCACTCCCATTCCCATGGCCTCTTGGCAGGGCCTAGGGGACCATGAAAGGGTTTTGTTCTGCCACCACCTCCCAAGTGCCCCAGGGGCCCACCCCGAGGCTGGGCAGCCACTGTCACTTCACATTGAGATGCAAGCAGCGGAGCTGGGAGCTGACAGTGGCCAGTGGCCCAGAGTGGGGCCTCCCACACAGCTCAGCCCTGTGAGCACCAAGAGTTGGGAACTCTGTGCTCACACTGAGCCAAAGCCATGCCCCTGCTAGCCCTCCTACCTTGCAGTGGGTTGTGCTGATTGGGAGGCCGACGTTGGAGGCAATGACCACCGTCAGCGCTGATGCCAGCTCGATGCTGAAGCCACTGCAGGGACAGAGAGCAGATCAGACCCCAGAACACTGTGGGCTCAGCTCAAGGCAGCACAGCTTGGCTCTGCAGCCTCCCAGATGAACCCCCCAGGATGCAGCAAAGTGTTGGAGCCACACACACCCCAGCTCCACCACTGAAAGCCCCAGTAAAGAATGGAGAGGGGCTCCTGGAGCAGAACACAGCTCTCAGGCTGCATGGAACCTCCCCTCTGCTCCATGGTAGCCCTTACCTGGATGGTGTGATGGGAGTCAGGTCCTTTCCCATCGTCTGGATGACTCTCCTTCCCCAGACCCACAAGCCAATGCAAATCCCTGCACCCCCATAGAGAAGCAGCCAGATGGGAGTTGCCACCTTGGTAGCCACATCACCCGTCTGATAGACCAGGAAGAGTGCAACCAGGGGCCCAATGGCATTGCTGGAAGAGAAAGAGGATCTGGTCTAGAGGGCCAGAGGCTCTTGGCAAGACAGAATATCCCTGGAAGTGTTCCAAGGCCAGGTTGGATGGCAAGTGGAGCAACCTGGTCAAGAGGAACACATCCATGGCAGGGGGTTGGAACAAGGTATTTAAGGTCCCTTCCACCCCAAACTATGTTGTGATTCCATGATTCTGTGAGCACTAGCCCCAGCTAGCAGCCTCCCTGGCTCCCACTAACTCCACTAACCTGACATCATTGCCACCATGAGCAAAGGAGCCAAAACAAGCTGTGAGGATCTGCAAGAACTGGAAGAGCAGAGACACCTCAGGCTTGTCCTGCTCGTGCCACTCTTCCAGGGAGCCAGTGCTGCCCTTGCGGTCAGCAGGCCCCAGCTCTGCCTGGGCTGTGTTCAGGTCCACGTCTGCAGCTGGGTGGGCGTCTGCCACTGCGTTGCAGTAGCTGGTGTAGCTGTCCATGCGGACCCTCTTCTTAGTGTCCACCACAGACCAGCTGAGCTTCTCCCCCTCCTCGGTGTCCCTGGCACGCAGGGAGTCCAGGGGCATGCCACAGATGGCCATGGTGTAGGAGGTATAGCTGTTATTGCGCCGCAGGGGCTTGTCCCCCGAGTCCCCCATGCAGTCCCCCATCTTGGCCAGGTGCAGCTTGTGCAGCAGCTCCTTGTAGAGGCCGGAGTCCTTGTGCACAGTGTGGTACTGGTACTGCCCCCCTGAGCCCAGCTGGTGGCCCACTGCCTGGCTCAGGTGCACCAGGTTGCCGTTGGGCAGCCGCACAGCTCCTGCCAGTAGGGACAGCGGGGTTAGCACCAAGGGGTGCCTGGGCTGGGGGATCTTGGCACCCCAATCACCCCCTGCTACTCACCACTGTCAATGCTTGTTTCCTTTAGGTCGAGGCTGGGAAGCCTCTCCTGCTCTGGGGCCTCCTCCAGCTCCCCCAGGTTGAAGGAGACCATCCTCTCCTCCCCCACTGCCCGGGGGGGGACGGCTGACCCTGCATCAGCAGCGGGGCCCTTGGCATCTCCCAAGGGCATCTTGGCCTCCTCTTGATCCTCCTTTGGGCAAACATTCTTCTCCATCAAGGGGCTTTCAGAAGGACTTGATTTTATCTCTCCTGCAAAGAGAGGCAGCCACCATCAAACCTCTTTCCACCACTGCACCCAAAGCCAGCAGCAAGCCCACGCCCCTTGCCACTCAGATTTATGGCAGCCAAATAAAATTTACAGCTCCTCCACATCCTGAGCTTTGGAAACTGCTGGACAGTCACACCTTGTCCCGGGCACAACAGCCAAACCATCTAAGCCAGCTCATCCCCTATTTTTAGACACCCCCACCCACACGGGGTGTGGTGAACACCATTACGGGGCATTTATGTCAGTAATGTGTAGTGCAGAGGTTCCTCTTTGGGCCATGTTTGTCCCATCCCTGTGGGCAGTGGGATGCTCTGGACCCACTTCTGGAGCGGCTATGACCCCTGAAGCTGACAGAGAGGCGCCCAGAAGAGCCCAGCTCCTCTACCAGCCCAGCAGCTCCAGCCTGGGCTCCTCTCCAGCTTCCACTGGTAGATGACAAACCCAAACAGAAGCTGGTCTCCACCCCCCAAAGGCAGCCTGGTTTCCTGTCCACCCTGGGCAGCCAAACCAGCAGCACCAAGCTGTGGAACCTGAGGCTGTTCCTCCACCTCTAACAGTAAAAGCATGTTTTCTCCAGGTGAAAACATGAGGTCAGCTCCTTCAGACAACAACCAAAACCACCTTCTTGTCATAAACATGACCATTTCCCTGTCACTTTGTTTGCCTCAAGGGCTGGGTTGTGGCATCAACCTTCCATCCTGGCATCCAGTCCCAGCAGAACTGTCTCCCCTTGCATGCCTACCTCCTCCCAGGGATGCTGTGGGCAGGCAGGGAGCATGTCTGACAGGCAGACGTGCCCACCTCACCTCACGGGCAGGAGTTAAGTTAAACAGCTGGAGGATTGTCAAGAACAGCCATAAAGCTGTTAGTCACACCCCAATTACACCAGCACAACAAGGACATCCCCTCATCACCAACTCCCAAGGCCCCAGCCTGCACACATCATTGATATTCAGGACCACATGCAGTTCAGTTCCAAGCACTGCTCCAGAGGCAGAGCTCCAGGCTGATCCTTTGGATGCCTTTCAATAGAGTGTTTTGGGTTTTTTTGCTACAGGGGAAGGATTTCGTCAGCTTTAAACTTGTGATCTGCATCAGCCAGGCCAAGGATTGCTCAGCAGGTATGAGAAGATTAAAGGTTACAACAGGCACATTGTCTCTTGCCTTCTCTCTCCTCTATTAGAGCAGGACAAGCTGTCTGACACTGCCCACAGCTCCAGGAGAGATCACCCTGCAGATCAATCAGCCCCAGACACTGCTCAGCAGCACAACAGCTGCTCCTGGGGGGGTTTGGGTGCCTGGGCTAGGAGCAGGCAGAGCCCAGTGTGCTGAGTGCCCCAGTGACTCAGAGCAGGTTAATCCCTGAGTGAAGAGGAGGATTCTGTTAATAACAGCCCCACAGCTAATGGGATCTCCCACTGGGAAGAGAAGTGGGTTAGCCAGAGCGTGCCCTTCCCCGAGGATTGCAGAGGGACGTGGTACTTACGGTCGATTTTCTTCTTCATTCTCGGACATACAAAGAACCAGACGATGAGAGCACAGACAACAGCACTCCCCGCCGAAATTAGGAGGATACCCCACAGAGGAAGTTTGTCAAAGCCCAGCACTAGGAAATAAAACAACGGATCTTTGAAAACCTCTGGGCAAAACCCTCCTCGATATATGACTTTGGTTTTCCCAGGCACGGGGACTCCATCACCTGCAACAGCCCTGACCTAATCCATCTGCCAGGGAGAAACACTGCTGGGAAGGCATCACTGACCATGCCGAGACCCCAGGTATGCTCTCAGCCGCACAGGTCACATTCCCATCAGCAGCTGACCCTTCACAGCCCCTTCCCCCAGCCAAGCCCTGTACAGAGCGGTGCATGCCCCGGGCTCCACACAGCTCTTGTCTCCTCATTTGCTGCAATGTCAAAGGAAAAAACACCTCCCAGTGTGGCTGCTGCAGCGCCGGTGCTGCTTCCCTGCTCTGAGAGGACACAAATGCCTGGGCTGCTCCCCCCCTGGAGCTCTCCAGCCCCTGCAGCTGCTGGGGAGGGCAGCTCTTCTGCTCCAGGAGTCAATGGCAATTTAGGCTTCATGGCATCTGAGGGGATACATGACCCACTTACGAGCATTCTCACAGGCAGCCTGACTTTGAGCAGAGGACTGGCATCACACAAGCCCAGGTAGGGCATCAGGTGCTTGTGACTATCCAAACCCTACATTTGCTGCTGCAGGCAGTGCCTTATTGCTCCTGAAGCAACCCAGACACCTCAGCAGGCACAAGTCTGCCTGCAAACCCTGTGCTCAAGCAACCTAGAGCTCACTCAGCAGTTCAGGGCTCAGGATAAACACAGATCCACTTTGGATGTGCCAAGCGATCAAATGATTTGGGAGCAGCCCCAGTGCCACCAGCAGCACCACTGCAAACCTATCCTTCTCTGCCCCACGTTGCAGAGTCTGGGGAAAGGGAAGCTGACATCCCTCCAAAAAGTTTTCCAGCCACTGTTTACAGAGCAAACCCTGCCAGAGCCAGCACTGCCTGCCCGCATCCCACCTCCAGAAGCTCCTCCACAACAGGAAACCCACGCTGACAGCAGAAAACAGCTCAGGCCGAGTCATCCCAGCAAACAACAGAGGTGACGGAGCCTCTGGCTCCGCAGGCAAATCCACCTATCCCTGCTGAGCCCACTCTTAGTCCTGCTCGTGACCTGTCCCCTGCAACACAGCATCCTAGCTTGGCTTTTCCACCTGAAGCTCAGACTCTGCAGCACATGGGCCAGCTCTTCTGGACAAGAGTAATTAGCTTGTTTTTAGGGACTGGATGAAGCAGGAGGTGCAGCCCCATCCCTGCTCCTAGCCCCACTGCAGGCAGCCAGCAGATACCTGAGTTTTAGCACAGGTAAGAGAAGGGAAGGGGAAGCCATGTTATTGGCCAGTCCTGGGAAGTCTAAGGAAAAGGTCTGGAGGAGTTTAGGAGTTTAGTTTGAGCAGGTCTCTTTGGCTGGGCAACTACCTAGCCCAGACAGTGCAGGCTAGCCTGCCGCCTTCCGTAACCGGCACAGGCCAGCCGCCTTCTAGGAGATCTCAGCCCTGTAAAGCAAAAAAGGGGTAAATCGTGCATTTAATGGAGGCTTTAGAAAGAATTTCAAAATTCAGGTTGAAGCATTTGCTGTGCACTTACAGGGCGCCCCAGTGTACATGATGGAGAAGAGGTTGATTCCCACAGTGCAAGCGTAGAAGACGGGCAAAGCTCGCAGGCCGTTGGGAACAGGATCTGCCTGGAAAACACAGAGCAGAGCTGCAGAGAGGCACACTGGGGGCTGTGCAGCAGCCCAGGAGCAGGTCAGCAACAGATTCTCTCCAGAAGGGGTTTGTGCCCTCAGTCACCTACAGATGACAGCTCCCAACAGCCTTTAGGGAACAGCCCGCAGTCAGATGGCCCCAGCTGGGAGGGCAGGAGGCAGCATAATACCTGGACCCCACATGGCTCCCCAGAGAGCTAGGGCAGGCCCAGCCAAGGGTTCCAGCACTCCCAAGCCTGGAACAATTCATCTCTGTCTGGCTTCTGAACCCTTTCCCCAGCTCCTCAAACTGCCACCTCCACTTACATTTTTCTTTCAACTTCCCAATAACTTTCAAAGCTTTTGCCCCTTTCCAGCTGACTTGAACAAAATAAAAAGTCCATTAGTCACAAAGAAGCTTATTTGACCACATACCTGGCAGCAAGGCCCTTACCCCAGCAGCAGGAGTGTTTAATCCCCACTGCTGCCCAGCAATTGGGATTTGGCATCAGGACAAGCACACCAAGCCTTCCTGAATGCCAAGCAGCACGAGCACCAAAGCGCCAAGACTGAGCGTGACAGGGCCAGCTAGGCTTTGGGAGGCTGGTTACACAAGGTTACTGTGACAGTGGTGACGCTGAGCTGTTTTAAAGGGCTGCCTGATAAAATCTTAACATCTCTTCAATTGTTAGAGGTAAAACTAAAGGAATTTAACCTCAGATATGCAGAAGAAAATGCTGGAGTTTCTCTGCATAGTTGGGGTCTCAGGAATGCGGCTTCCCCAGCCACAGGAACAATTCTGTCCCTCCTAGCTGAGGAATGCCATGGCTGTGGATAAATACCTTCGCCTGCAGCCTACCCCATGGAAAAAAAAATCCTTATACCAGGATTTTGGAAAAGCCCAGCTGATAGCTCAGAATTGATAAGACCAGAGCTATTTCATTACTAGGAAACAGGGCTGTTCCTGCTGAAGCCAAACAAGACAACTCCCATGTTTCAGAGGGGGGTGATGCCCCAACACCCTCCAAGTCCGCTCTGTGGAGTGGCCACAGGCCCCATTTTCTCCCGTCTTCAGCTCCCAAAGGGCTCCCCTGATGCCAACAGAGACACTCCAGGATGCCCTGGTGACCATAAGCCAACCAGTGAGTCCACTGAGAGCAGCCCAGAGCCCCAAAGCATCAGAAAAGAGGGCAGATAGCCCTTACCTTACAGAGGATGAACCTCTGGACGAGGAAGAACAGGATAGCAGACATGATGCCCGAAAGAAGGGGTGAGATGAACCAGGACAACACTAGAAAGTGGGAGGCACAATCAGCATCCTGCTGCTGGAAAAAGAAGCCCAGGGACACATGGGGCCCATGGCTGGGGTGGTCCTGCCAGCTGCACTTACCAATCTTCACCAACTCAGACCACTTGACACCTTCTTGCCCTTTGGCCACCAGCGAGAAGCCAATGGTGGCTCCAACAATACAGTGGGTTCCAGAAATGGGGAGCTTCAAGAATGAAGCCATCAGCTGCCACACAGCAGATCCTGGAGAAGAAGCAGCCTACTAAGAAAGCCATCACCAGGGCACCCCGGGACACAGTGTCCCTACACCGTGACCTCCGTGCTCCTTACCGGACATGGCGCTGATCGAGCCTGCCATCAGCAGCTCCTGTGTGGAGTTGTACATCTCTACATCAATCAGACCCTTGCGGATGGTCTCGCTGACCTTGGCTCCCAGCAGCACGGAGCCCACCGTCTCAAAGATGCTGGCCAGGATGCAGGCCTGCCGCAGGGTCACCACCCCTGAGCCCACGGCCGTGCCGAAGGAGTTGGCCACGTCGTTCGCACCGACAGAGAAGGCCAGGACGAAGGCAATGATGAAACCCAGGACCAGCATCCAGAGGAAGTCGGCCATGGGGGCGGTGAGCACCGCGGGGGTCGGTTCCATGGCGGGGGCGGGGCGATGGGTTAATAAATTAGGTACAAAATTAAATAGAGGGATCGCTATAGGGCTCGGGGAGACCGCGACGTCCTAGGGGCCCGTCGGTCGCAGGGGCTGGGGGCCGGCTGCCGCGCCATGGTCCGCGCCGCTCCTCATCCTGCGGGAAGGACAGAGCTGAGCAGGGCGAGCACCGGAACCGGCCCTTCCCGCCGCCGGTAACGGCCGCTCCCGCGCGCGCCACCGCCCCCTCCCGCCGCCATGCGTGCGTGCGTGCGCCCGCCCCTGCCCCTCACCGCCGCTCACCGCTGCGCCGCGCCGGGCCGCGCTAACCGGGAATGCTCAGCTGCGGTGCCGCTTGGCTGCGCTGCCGCTGCGCCGCCGCTCGGGCCCCGGTGCTCTCCCGGTCGGTCCCGGTCGGTCCCGGCCGCCCGGACTGAGGCGGCCACAGCGCGCGGCGCCTTTAACACCGCCCTCCGCCCCCGCGTGACCGCGGCCCCGGCCCCGCCCCCGCCCTCGCTGCCCATTGGCCCGCGGGCCGAGGGAGAGGGCGCGGCCGCGCCGCCATTGGGCAGCGCTGAGCACGGAGACCGGGCCCGGCCCCGCTCTCCTTGCGGGCGGCGCGCCGGAGAACCACGTGCGTGCCCGGTGTGCCCCGGTGCAGAGACCGGCACGGCACCGGTACGGCATGGCCCGGCCTGGCCGGGCACATCTGACATGGCTTGCCACCGATGTGGGCTCTGCTCTAGTGTGGCACGGGCGCAGCCCAGCGTCTGTGAGGACCCACGCTGGGCTGCAGCACAGCCCGACACGCTTTGGCACGGGTGTGGGTCCGTGTGGGTCTGGCCCACGGGTAGAACAGCTCTGCTCAGCTCCAGCATGAGCAGCCTGCGCCAGGCACAGCAACAGTACTGCACCAGCCCAGGCGGGCACAAAGCTGCTGGCCACGGGGCTGGCACTGCAGTGTGGCTCAGTCTTACTCCAGCTCTGAACTGGCACCACACATGGGCCTTGTGCCTGCACCAGCCCAGGGGTCCCCACCGGCCTGAGCAAGGACCACACGTGGGGACTGAAACCCGTTCCCACCAGGATCAACCATGGCACCAGTTGGTGCCGTGGCAGCTCAGGGGATCCTGCAAGGTCCCAGGAGGTTCCCAGGAGGTCCCGCAGGGTCCCCCCAGCCCCTCCAGCCTGGGTGGCACAGGCAGGGGCGAGCCCCTCGGTGTGCAGCGTCTGTGGACAGGTGTGCACACCCAGCCCCACGTGCCCAGGCACACGCTGGGGGCACACGTGTGCCCTGAGCAGGGGGAGCCCCACTCCCATTCCCATCTGGGGTGATCATTGCCCAGCAGGAACCACGGCTCAGTGCTCAGAGGCCACGGGCAGCCCCGGGGCAGGGGTCAGCCGGCACAGGAAGCTGGGGTGTGTGGCCAGGGGCTGTGGGGCTGCATGGGTCAGTGGCTGGAGCTGGCACGGCCAGGCCATTGCACACCACCACGTCATGGGGACAGCAGTGACAGGGGGCTGCAGATGGCCCCTGGTACCGGGGGAAGTGGCCAGGGTGCCCCAGCCCTGCCGCACGGCTGCCCCTGCGTCACCCGGGCAGAGTCCGCCCTGTGTCCCCACGGGCCCTGTGTCCCGGGCGATGTGCACTGAGACACAGCACAGCCCAGGCTGGGCCTGGGGGAGGAGGGACGTGTTCCTGGGGCCTGGGGACCCCCTGCCATTCTCAGCTCGCCAAAGCATTAGCAGGGGTGAGCCCACACCTTTCCCCTGTCCCCACTCCACATTCCTGTAACCACTGGGTGTCCCAATCTGCCCTAGGTGTGCGTGAACTGGGGAGGAAACTGGCAGGAGTCCCTGGATGAAGCTGGTAGGATCCATTTTCTGGGTGCCCAGATCCCATAACCCTGTATCCCCAAAGCTGAGAAGGGATCCTGGTATGTCTACACCCCTGCAGGGGTAGAGGGGAGCAGTACTGAGCAGACAGGTGCAGCCACACGTACATGGGACACAGCAGAAAGTGTGCAGGTGTGGGGCCAAGCGTGGAAGGCTGTAGCCCTGAGCCTTGCAGGGGGTACAGAGGGGTACAGAGCCTTGCACAGATCACAGAACTGAAGAGATGGACTCAGGGCCAAGGATGTGCTGGGAAGGAGCAAGCTGGGTGGCCCCAGGACAATACACTGCAGGTTCCCAGCACTGGGAGGGGATCCTTAGACCTTTGTCAGCTTCATTCCTGCAGTGAGCCCCACCCCTGAGCAGTGGGACTGTGACACTGGAGGCAATTAAGGCAGTGAGGAAGCACTCTGGGAGCTGCTGGGAAACGCCCTGGGAAACACTTCAGCCTGTGGCCATCTCACCTGCAGAGCCAGGGGCTACATCCCCCGTCCCAGTAACACCAGTAAGTCTGTAACTCCTGCGCTGGGAGTCTTTGATGGATGCTGAGTGTGCCCTGAAATCCACCTGCTTGGCATCACCACTCCCAGTCCTGGTGCTGGCTTGGACCTGCAGGTCCCTGGTGTTCAACAGCATCACTGGGCATCCCAGCACTCATTGGCACACTCTGGACCTCTTAGGTGTCGCCAGCAGTCTCCAGAAACCCCCAGCACTGCAGCTGTTTGCATCCCTGCCTACCCGGGCTCCACTCCTGACTGATCCTCTTACTTCACGTTGTCCTACTCGGTTGTTAATTGGTAATAAATTAAAATTAATTTTCCCGAGTCAAGCGTTTTGCCCATGACTTAACTGTTGAATGATCTCTCTCTCCTTACCTCACCCCAGCCGTTGTTCCGTGGCTCTCACCCCTGCCACATGTGCCTCCATGGCCCCTCCCTGTGTCACCAGTTGGGCACTCATGTTCTGTTAGAACTTGATCCAGATTCATTAATAGTTTGGTTTGTTGGAACAACAGGAAAGCAGGTTCAGCATAAATACATGAACCACAGAGTGTTAATATGTCATGACAAAAGGTATAGAACAGAATAGATATAAAATATTCCTGAGTCTGAGAGTTGCTGGAGGCTGGGAGGCACTCAGTGCCTGTTCTGGACAGCAGCCAGACACAGGCAGAGCTCCACAGGGGACACCTGCACAGGCAGCCCACCTTCTCCTGGTGTTCCAGTAAGCTGGGATGGAAAAAGCCCTGCCAAGGTCAGCCCCAGCTCACTCAGCCAGCTCCTCTCCTTGCCATGTATTTGTCCAGGAGATGGTGCCCAAGCATATGAAACAATCTCACCTGCATGGGAGACCCACTCACTGCGTGCTGGCGGATCACTGGCAAAGGCATTAGTGAACACAAACTTGAATTACATTGTGGGTAAGGTTGAAAGCACCAACAGTGGGATCATCTGGTCCCACCTCCCTCCTCAAGCGAGGTCATCCAGAGCACATTGCACAGAATTGTGATCAGACAATCCTGGAATATCACAAGTGGGTGAGACTCCACAGCCTGGGCAATCTCTTCCAGTGTGTGGCCACCTGCACAGAGAAGTTCTTCCTCACGTCCAGCTGGAATTAATATGAATTTGCAAAAACACAACAAAGGGTCATGTCCAGGGTCACTGTATTGCTTACATCATGGATAATACATACAGTGAAAATCAAATTAGAATCAATTAGAATCAGTGGCATTGTGGGGCTCCCCGCACTCCCTCAGCACCCAGGGGACCCGCAGTGGCACCCATGTGAGTTTGCTGCCAGTACAACACAATTGATTGTGCTGCTGCTCTTTATTTATATATACAAATATTCTCCAAACATTCTGCTAGCTCCTGTCTGGCTGCCTGGGCCGTCTGAACTGGCTCAGGCAGCTGCAAGGCTGCAGAGGAAGCTGCTGAGGCGTGCTGGGGCGCAGGGTGGGTGTGAGGGTATGGAGCAGCCTGGGCACCCCTGGGCTGTGGGTGCCCGCTGCACAGGGCACAGAGAGAGCTCTGGGCCAGCTCACAGCACCAATCTCCACTGACTGGGCACTCAGAGCTCGAAACACCTGCTGCCACCCAGTGCTGCCTCAGCAGCTCTCCTCCACCCCACCAAATCACTTTCTCCTCTTCCTCCACACATGGATCGCACAGCACAGCACCATCCCCAGCAGCATGGAGCCGAGGATGGCCACGATGCCTTCGATGCAGTATGTCTGGAAGGAGTTGGCATCCACGGCGTTTGTGTCTGCCCTGCCCAGCACGGTGTTGGACTCTGCCTCGTCGTCCGGCTCGGCCCCGCTGGCTGATCTCCTGCTGACAGCGCTGCTGAGCCTCAGGCTCTTCACACCTGCAGCACCAATGATGCATGTCAGTGTGTCCTGCACACCGCTGGCCATCTCACCAGAGGGCTGACATTGCCAACAAATGTTCTTTGCCACTTTGCTAGCAGCTCTGAGCGAGGGACTATCCTGTGGTGGCAACATTTCCACGGCTTCAGGAGAAACCAAGAGAACTCCCAAAGGCCTTGCAGGTCTCCACTCTTTGCACCCTCCCTCTCCTCTCAGCTTTGCTAACACTTTGGAGTGGCCTTAATCCAGTTCTTCCAGTGTCTGCCTTTGCTCCCTGCTCTTGGGGATTTTTCCCACAATTTCTCTTGTGCTCTGGCCAGGGATGATCTGACTGGGGCAAACACGGTCCCCAGGACTCAGCTGGAGACACAGCTGGCAGTACAGACTCTGCACCACCCTTGCAGCTCACCAGTGCCCACAGGGCATGACATGGAGGGTCCCTTGGTGAGGGTCTGAGTGTGGGTGGGGGCCGATGGTGTGCCCCTACAAGCACCTGAAACCTCAGCTGCCCTACTGTGCTGCTCAGGAATGACCTGTACCCACCTCCTACTATCATCTTCAGCTCCCTCAGGATGTCATGCAGCACTTTGGATGTCTCTGCAGAAGATTGTTGCCTTCCATCTTGATACTCTCGACCTTAATGCAGAGAATAAAGTTGCATTTTGCCCCCAGCAAACCCTGGGAGCAGCCCTCAGGCCGTGCAGTCGGTCAGGACTGATGAGTGACTCTTGCAGTGCCAGGGGAATTCCAGTGCAGGGTCCAGCTGAGAAGTTGGAAAAGCCCTGCCTGTGCCCACAGCTGCAACCAGACTTCCCCAGGGAGCTCCCCTCATAGCCTGGAGCACCATCTGTCCTGATGGAACAGAACAGGGAAGAGGATCATGGAAGAACACAGCACACCCAGGCTGTGCTCCCTGATCCTGGGGATCCTTCACATTTGCCCACAATCCCTCTGGCACTCACCCATCTTTGCTGAAGGATACAGCTGTCCCCATGGTCAGGACTCAAGGGGCTGGACAGAGAGTATGGGGGGAGCACAGAGAGCACAGCTGGACACGGGGAGCACAGCTGGACAGGGGGATCACAGCTGGACAGGGGGATCACAGCTGGACAGGGGGAGCACAGCTGTCTGACCAATCGACCCTTGGAGTGAGATGGACAAAACCCACTGCAGGGTGAAGGAGAGTGCCCCCCTTTGGGCCCCAGCTGTGAGAGGGATCCCCTGTGTTGTGCTGGGGCCCCGGGGGGCTCACAGCCAGGCTGCATAGCTGAAGCACGGCCATCCCCACACACCTGCTGCGTGCACGGTGCTCTCCCCGGGGCCTGCCAGGCCTTCCCCAGGGGCCTCCTCCTCCTCCTCCTGTGCTGCAGAGAGACAGAGAGTCAGGGCATGCCGAGCCCCTGCTGCCCGTGGGGCTCTGCAGAGCAGACCTGGCCTGGCTGCCACCTACCCACGGGCTGTGTTTGCCACGGAGCAGCCCGAGCGGGCAGGGCCAGCAGGAGCAGGCTGAGAGCCAGGGCCCAGCGTGCCTGTGCCATGCTGCAGCTGCTGCTGCAGCTGCTGCTGCCGTGACACCCACCACAGCTCCCTGCACTGCACCCCTGCAGGCCTGGCTCTGGGCTCCACAGGGCCCTTTGTGACCTCAGGGGCTTCTACCAGAAACGTTCTGCCATCTCCACGGCAGTGTCTCCTGTTCTCCATCTCCACCCAAATGTTCCCCAGCTGCTGGAGACAGCTCAGGCAGAGCCACCAGACTCAGCCCTTCCCCAGCACACACAGGCTTCTCTGGAGTTGCTCTAGAAAACTCTGCAGAGACCACGTGGGACTTTACCTGTGTCCAGAGCAAGTCCCAGTGCTCCTGGGAGTGTCTGGGGGTATCAGGCAGCTGCTGGTGTGCACCTGCCCTGAGCAGGGACCAAAGGCTTCTTGGTGCTCCCCTGGAGGAGTCAGGAGCTGGCACCTGGGAGTGATGTCAAACCCTTGGTGCCCACATCAGTCACCAAAAAGGACTGGCAGCTGTCAGCTGGCACAGGAGGCTGTTCACTTATTTGGCCCCTCAGGGAGTAAGGAGCACACTCCAGAAAGCAAAGGAAACAGAACTTGTGGGCTGAGATTAAAACAGTTTAAGAGTTGAAATAGTAATAGTAATAATAATAATAATAAAAAAGGACTTGGTGAGAGGGAGACAACAGACAAGAAAACAAGTGATGCACATTACAACTGCTCAGCACCTGCTAACCAATGCCAAGCCAGTCCCCAGATGTCTGGGGGGCACCATGCAGCTGCTCCTTCACCAACCCACCTCTGCTGGCCACCCCCCTGCTGGGCCACTGCGCCACTGCCCTGGGCTGCTTTCAGCCAGCTCCCTCGACAACTTATAAATGACCTGAAAAGTATCTGCAAAGTTGTAAACACGTGTTTTACAGCACAAAGTATGTTGTTCCGGTGTTACTACAGGCATTAAAATGCTCATGAACAGGATCTACGCCTGACTGAAAAGAAATACCCAGACTCTGGGAACTTCCAGCTCCTCCGGCTCAGCCCTGCGCCGGGGAAGATGAGGGAGCAGATCCCGTTCTGGGGAGCTGCGGGAGCAGATCCCGTTCTGGGGAGCTGCGGGAGCAGATCCCTAAGCTCCTCCTGGGAGCTCTGCCGAGGCCCGGAGGGCACGAGGTGACCCAGGACAGCCAGTGTAGCTTCACCAGGGTCACCGTGGCGGGGGGTCACCCGGCCAGAGAGCGGGACCGGAGCGAGGGGACGGCTCGGGAGCTCCCCCAGTCCCGAACGCAGCCGCTGCGGCCGGAGCCGCCCCCGCCCGCCCCGGCGCCGCTGCCGCGCCCGCCCCGGAGCCGCCCCCGCCCGCCCCGGAGCCGCCCCCGCCCGCCCCGGCGCCGCTGCCGCGCCCGGCCCCGGTCCTGCCCACGAGCGGCATCCGCGGGGCTTGGGCGCCATCTACAGGCGCGGAGCGGAGCTGCAGCCCCGCCCCGCCGCGGGCAGAGCCGGGGGTGGCGAGGGGAGGGGGCGGCCGGGGGCACGGAGGACATGGAGGGTACGGGCAGTGGGACCCCGGGGACACGGGGCCGCGGGGTCTAGGCGCCCGCCGCTGCTGCTGGGAGGCGCCAGGAGGTGCCAGCGGTGCCACCGGGGGCCGGCAATGCCCTGGAACCCTGAGCGGGCGGGAAGGAACTCCCGGGCGGCCGGAATAGATGTGCGCGAGGCGGGTTCCGGGCGGACCGGAAGTGCAGCCGAACCCGTTGCCGTGACAGCGGGCCCGGGGCCGCCATGGAGGCCGCGCTCACTGACATGTACGACCAGGCGCTGCTGGGCATCCTGCAGCATGTCGGCAACGTGGAGGAATTCCTGCGCATCCTCTTCGGCTTCCTCTACCGCAAGACCGACTTCTATCGGCTCCTTCTGCGGCCCGGGGACCGCCTGGGCTTCCCGCCCGGCGCGGCGCAGGCCATGGCCCTGCAGGTACCGGCGGGCCCGGGGGGATGGAGCTGCCCGGCCTTGCCGGCGGCCGGGGCTGGCGCTGCCGCGGGGCCGAGCCGCACGGGCCGTGTCTCCCCGGCTGGGCGGTGTTGGTATCGGGCCGGCCGCGGAGTTAGCTCCGGGCAGAGCGGGGGTCCGGCAGCACAGCAGCCCCCGGGGCACCGGCGCCCGGAGGAGTGCAGACGAAGGCAGGAGAGGTCCCTTGAAGTGGGGAAAGCGTCACCCTCGTAAGAAGACAAGGAGCCCCGGAGGCAGGCGGGGACTGCGAGACCCTGGTGGGAAGAATAGCCAGGCTGTGACATGAGCCCGGACCTCGGCTGAGTTTGGGTTCCTGGCTGGTGTCCCCTCGAGAGCTTCTGGGACCGGGCACAATGCAGGAGGGGTAGCGTTCCTGCCGTGGGAGGGTGTTGGGGCAGCCTCATGACACAACCAGAGGTACCCAGCGTGTGGGGACAGTGTGGAAGGGGCTCGTTCCTCCTCATCTTCACTCAGCTGCTGTTGACACAGTTCTGAGGTGTTGCTTTGCATGATCCATGGAGGGCTGGTACTCACCTCTCCCACACCCTCCCCTGTGCTCACTGCATGGGGAGGAGAGCTGGGCTGAGTGGCACGAGCTTCTGTTGTGGTTGTGCTGACAGGAGCCCTCCTTGGGCCATCCTGCACTTCCTAGGCCCAGAGGAAGACTCAAATCGAGCAGGTGTGCCAGTCCCCTGCTGCAAGCACTAAATTTGCCTCCAGAATGTTCCTGGGAAACGAAGGAGGGCTGTGTTGGATGCTTGCACACTTTTTAGAGCACACACTTTTACAGCCCCAAAGCCCGGCAGTGGGGTGGGAGGACTCGCAGCCCGTCCAAGGAGCAGGTGCAGGGGCTGAGTGGCCATCGCCCCTTGCTGCAGGCGCAGTTGTGGGTCATATCTGACCTCCAGCCTGCACTGGGCAGGCTGGGCAGGATGCCAGCTGAGGGGTAGGATTGCATCTCCTGGGATCACATATTCTCCTGCACCTGTCTGCCTGGGCACAGCCAGTGCCAGCTCAGCTGTCCTGCAGCTTCTCCTGGGGCAGCTCGTCCTGCTTGCCTGTTGGAGATTTTGTCTGAGTCCAGGCTTGCCAATGGTCCCTGGGTGAGCCTGAAATACGGAGTAAGGGGAGGCTTTCTTGGAGCCCCCTCCAGCCAAGAGCTGAATCTCACTGCTCTGCTTTTCCCTGGAGTAACCAGCCCTCTTTCCAGGCTAGGGTGTGGATGGCTCTGAGAACACAACCCTGGAAACAATTCCAAAATGCCCCCAGGGGTTTCTGGGGTGTGCTTGACGTAGCCATTGGACTTTCCAAAGAGTCATCAGCTGCTTTTGTGGTGACTGCAGCAGCGTGGTGCAGAGAGAGGCGGGGCAGGAAGGAGCAGGTGCCCAGGTGTGTGGTGCTGCTCCTGGCCTTGTCTGGCACCAGGCAGAGCTGCAGTGCTGCTCGCTGTGCTGCTCACTGTGTTTGCTGTTCCCCGCAGGCGTTCCGGGTGTTCGAGCGCATGGCCAGGCAGGACGATGAGAAGAGGCGCCGCGAGCTGGAGGCCAAGCTGAGGAGGAAGGAGGAGGAGGAGGAGGCAGCTGCAGCTGCCGAGAGGGTGAAGCTGTGTCCTGCAGCTCAGGAGATCGAGGTGGAGACGACGGAGCACATCCCAGCAGCAGATGCTGGGGAAGCTGCGGGCACGCAGGAACCAGCTGCAGCCCAGGGTGCTGCAGCCCCCAGCCCGCCGCCAGTGGAGCCTCCAGGGGCTGCTGCCCCAGCAGAGCTGCCCACGTAAGGCTCTCTCACTCTCTTCATGCTCCTGGTGGGGGGAGGCAGAACTGTGGACAGGGCATCTACTGTTCCCTGCACAGCCCCTTTTGGGTTTTGGCTTTCCTCTGCAGGCACTCAGCCCTTCGGGGGGCTGTCAGGATTTCCCTTGCAGCCTTCCAAGGCTGGAGGCATTGTGTAATTCCCCACAGGGAAGATCGAGCAAGTGCTGCAGAGTTTTCTCTTTAGCTAGGCTTGGTGGCTTTCCAGCAGTGCCAAGCAGCCTCCATTTGTGCAGAAATGGTTTTCTGTCAAAGTCCTTCCTCACCTTCTGGGACACTTCCAGTCTGGCTCTGCTGAGCAGCAAGCTGTGGACTGCAGAGGGCCAGCATGGCCTCTCTGAACCATGTATGTGAATGCAGGTCCTGTACAGGCTTCACTCATCCTTCCCTGGCATCACCCTGACCCTGAGCCAAGTCAGAGCTGCCCAGCCCTTACTCAGGGCCCTGATGCCTCACTGAGGTTTAGACTCCTGTGTTTCTTTGCTGACCAGGTCAGGGGTGTGATGCTGTGAGCTGGCTGTGCAGACTCCATCTCCTCCATCTCCTCCTCTCCTCCCTGGTGTGTTCTGTGGCCAGACCCGTGTGGTGGCTGCGCTGACCCTCTCTGATGGCTACAATGGTCCTGACCACGTGTGGGGCTTTGCTGTGCCTCGTCCCTGCTGTCCCCTGGTGCTTGGTGAGGAGGGGAGCTTGGGCTGGTGATCCCTCCTCCCAGCCAGTTTTGGACATGTCACTGGGGAGAGCAAGCTGTCAGAAAGGAGTGCACCCCTGGAGGATTCCCAAATCCTGTAAGGACTGGGATGGCTGATGCCCCTGAGGAGATAGAGAATTCAGAGCTCAGACTTTGGGGCATATTCCATATGCCTTGGCATATGGAAGGGATAGTCTGAGGACCAAAATCTTGGGAGCAGGGGAATGATAGGTGGCAGGAGTGGAGAGGTTTGGTTCTTCCCCCATGAGTTGGCTGGGCACTCAAACAGGCTCTGTGGTCACAGCTTCAAGGCTGCCAGAGCTCAAGGAGCAGTTGGACGATGCTCTCGGGCAAATGGTGGCATTGTTGAGGTTGTCCTGTGCAAGGCCAGCAGTTGGACTCGATGATCCTCATAGGTGCCTTCCAGCTCAGGATATTCCATGATTGCATTATTCTGGGACAATGTGGAGTCAGGTTCTGCAGCCTTGGCTGGAGCCGTGTTGGAGAAGAGCCTGAGCTCTGGCTGTGTTGGGGATGGGCCTTGGAGTGGCCACCATTGGGGAGGAGGAAAGGGGACAGGCAAGGTGCCTGCTGAGTCACATGGCCCAGTGGGAGGAGGAGAAAGGGCTGGTGTGTAACTGATGTGCATCCCACGGGGTAAAGGTAATCCAGAAGCCAAAAACAGCATCATCTGCAAGGCCTGTGCTGGAGCTTTCTTGGTAAAGGTGGGTTGTCCCTGGGGTTGCCGGTCTGATCCTGACTCCTGGGCAAAATTAGCAAGTCAAAGAAAGCCCTGCCAGAGTGCACAGCAGAGGCCTGGGTGTGTCCAGCCCAGCTTTCTGCCAGTGGAGAAGAGAGGGAGAGATTGGAGGCCTGTGAGCAGAGGGAGCTGGGCTGGGCTGAGTGCCAGTTGCTCCTGTCCCTGTGCAGGCCACGTCTTCTGTGGTTTGCCCTGAGAAGTTTCACTTCAGGACTTTGGTTGTGGGGCAGCAGCTGGTGTGAGGAGAGTTCAGTTGCCTGAAACAAATGTCAGAGCTGCAGGAAGGAAACTGGAGGGATTGGGGAGGAAGGTGGGGCTCGTGTGAGAGCAGGATTGGTCTGACAGCGAGTGTGGTGGAGCCAAGAGGGATGGTTTCTGCTGTGTCTGGTGAGAGCCTGGTTAAAACTCAACCCTTGCAAGCACCACCCTCTGAGTGTGTCCTGGCACTGCTGCAGCTTGGCCCCTGACAGACCTCACACTCAGGTGCTGTTCTGCAGCCTGCGGCTGTGGCATTGAACACCAAGCCCTGCGTGGCAGCTCTCCCCTGGGTGTTGCCACGAATAGGAGGTGCCTTCTACTGCATAGAGCTGCCACTGCACCTTCTGCCCTCCCCAATGGGCTCTTCTCCCTCTTCTCTTACTGCTCCCACCACCCCAAACTCGCTGGTGGGGTGGAACACCTGCAGCCCCCTCGGCGCCCACCCAGTTTAAACCCGTGGTGGGTGAGACCAGGTGCAGGTGGCCCCGTTCCAGTCGCAGGAGTCTCGTGGTTTCCAGGCCAGGAGAGGGGGGTGCGTGCGGGTTGAGGGAGGGCAGAGGAGCCCGCGGGTTTGTCAGGGCGCTGTAGTTGGTTTCGATGCCTCTGGGGGGCACTGGAGCCCCCGGAAAGGCACTGGGGACGGGCGGGCACCCCCCGACAGACTATTAATAATTTAACCAACTGCTTAATTCTCCACAGCCCCTTCCTTCTGAGCAAAACCCAGAGCTACCAGCCTGGCTACGAGGGGCGCATGAGTAATGCACAACTCTGGCAGCAGGAATGCAGAAAAGAGCTTAAACAAAAATATTTTCCATCTCCCTTCCTTCCCCCCGCCCCTCCAGCCGCTGGTGAAGAAAACCGCTGCCACTAGAATCTATATAAAAACTTGCTCATTCTGTCAACCTGACGGCTCTGGAAATGTAGGGCAGGTACCATCCCAGATCTGCCAGCTCCCATCAGAGCCTCGCGCTGCGCCCGGATGCTGGGAACATCTTACGAAGCACAGTGAGATGGTAGCAGATTTTTCAGGGTCGATCCAGATTAATCCAGCCAGTTTTGCAGGTGTGGAGGTTTTCAGGGCTCAGTCTGGGGCCCAGCCAGGTCTCCCCAACTCCCTCACCTTCCCCGCTTGGGAAAGGCAGGTGAATCAGTTCCTCTTAGCTGCCTTGCATGTTGCTGTGCCAGATGGGCCAGCAGCAGCTGGTGTAAATACACCGAGGACTGAGGTGTCTTTGGGGAGACACCCGTGCCAGGAGCTGTGCCGAGGGGGACAGAGGTCTCTGTGCCACAGAAGAATCCAGGCTCCTCTTGCAGCTGCCCCAGTTGTTGCTGCTCTCTTGCTGTCCTTGCCTTGCCAGGAGGGTAGCAGGGCACAGCCCTCCTCACACCTCGCCATGGGGCTGTTTTTCCTTGCGTTGCAGCTGCACAGTCCCAGCTCTGGCTCTTCCCCCATCTGCTCCCAGAAGCCATCCTTGCCTGAGCTCAGCTCCTAATTTTGAACACCTCTGCTGCCCAGCACCCTCCCCTTCCCCCAGCTTGGATTCCATCCTGCATATATTTGCCACACAGCATTTAAAATAGAGCCTGGCAGCCCACGTGTGGCACTGCGCAGCCCGGCCTGTGCTTGTGCTTTATGACTTTGGTTCCTGGCTTCCCTCTGCTCCTTGCTTTCTCCCAGTGTGAACTGGGGAAGCTCTCATCCCCCTGTCCTGTGAGTCCCTTCTCTTACTCCAGGTATGGGCAGGAGGTAGTGCAGGAGGCTGGGAAGGGCAGTCCTGGAAGCCTGTGCATGGTGGTGAATGTCTCACCTTCATGTGTTTCTCCCTCCAGCTCTTGTGTCTCTCCCAGGTGCTCCAGCTAAGTGTGCTCAGGATGGGGCAGCTCTGGTCTGTACTTTAGTGATCGTCTGGGCAGGTGAGGTCTCTGAGAGGAGGATCTTTGGGTGTGGACAGCACAGCCAGGGCTGGAAGCAGGGCCACTGGGACATGGAACACTGTGCCAGGTGGGGCCAGGAGGATGTGCAAATGCCTCATTCCTGAGGAGGCCTTTGGCTGCTGCTGGGCACAACAACATGCAGGGCAGAATGAAACCTTGGGGTCTCTGTGGCCTCAGCCTTCTGTGGTGTGGAGAGGAAAGGGGGAGTAAGAGGAGTGGGCTGAGGTGAGGAGGGGACTCTTCGTGGCTGCCCACTTTGTGGGGCCTTGAAGGAGACCCTTCAGGGATTGTCACACCTTCTGGAGTCTGTGACTGGGGAAGGGGCTCCACTCACCCTATGCACACAGTGCCATTGTGCCAAGGAGGGGGGCAGACTGGCTGCTGCTGAGCAGCAGAGCCCTGGCCATGCTGAGTGCCCCACTCACCTGGTCCAGGTGAGCCCCCACCGGGCTGGTCTCCCTGGCATTGCTCTGCTGTCCCTGGGAGGGGTGTTGGGGCTCAGCAGTGACTTACAGAAGTCCCTGGGGTACTCCTGGCTGGCTGGACTGAACTGAAGTGCATTAATCTAGTGAGCTGACTCCTGACATTCCAGCTCTCTCCTGAGACCCACCACTCCCATTCCCAGAGCCCCTGGCGACCTGGAGTTAACCCTTTCTGGGCCACACCGGGAGCATCCCTGGGATGACACAGCAGTGCTCTGGGAAATTTCCATGAGGCGCCTGTGTGAATCTAACTCAACTTAGCAACGGCTTGGCTTTGCTGGAAGCCCAGATGGCATTTTGTTGTGAGGTGCCTGCAGGATGGGCTTCCTGGCATGGCTGCATCCTCCTTGAGGTGCTGGGGACAGGAATTTCACTGCTGGTCACCCTCTCTGGGGGAGCAGGGCTATGAAGAGGAGCTGTTGCTGCACACTGCTAACTTCAAGGCTGGTTTTGTTTGTCTCAGAGACTGCATTGTCCCAAGCTTTCTCCTCTCAAGCCTTTTCCATTCAGAAGGGAGGGGAACCCTTAGGTTCCCCAGTTTTGTCTGGGACTGTCCAGACCAGAAGCCAGTTAAACCTGTTTCCTTCCTCACTGCCCCTTTGGGCTTTCCTGATGAGCTCACCTCAGAGTCCGTGCTTGTTTTTCCAGCCTGACCTAGAAAAGAGCTGATCTTGATCCATGTTTAAGGAGAATCTGTCCTGGTTCCGATTCCTCTTATGCACGTGGGGCTGTGCACAGGGAATTCCTCCAGCACGGCCAAGGCCTGTCATGAGCAGGAGTCAGACAGAACTCAGAGAACGGCCTGACCTGATACAGCCGAGCTCCATCTGGCCCCGTATCCTGTCTCCATCAGCAGCAGATGCTGGGGGAAGAGAGAAGAGCAGAATGAGCGGTGCAGTGATACTTTCTCTGTGCTTTCCCCCTACCCTGATACATAGTGGCTCAGAGGCTTTCTAAACACTTGTTCCTTCAGCCCTTTGGGGGGATTATTATTAGATGATGAGGAGCAGTCAGGGTGCAGTTTTCCAGTGTTCCCACGGAGAACCAGGCCCCTCCAGTTGGGTAGCTGAGATCAGCACCAGAGTGCCAGCTTCCCTGTGCTGCACTAAGGCTTTTGGTTGCCCTGCCAAGGTACTGAGCTCCAAAATTAGGTCCTGGGACCAAAAATAACTAAATTAAAACCTATAAATTTTTCTTTCAACAAGCAGAAAATCCCAGGGCTGGAAACCAAGGGACAGCATGTGCCCAATTCTTAGGTAAAAAAGCAATTGCTGTTTGGTTGGTTTAATATTGCAGTGTTCACCAAAAGGGGCCTAACATGGAAAACTACCTGGATTGGGCCAGGTTATGTCGGTGGTGCAGGAGTCTGAGAGGCCACCTTGTCCTGTATTCTCACAGCTCAATCCCCTTGGCTTCCTTTGGCCTTATCCCCCTTCCCCAGGCTGCGTGTAGATCTCTCCCTCAGGAGATCTCTGAAGCCCAAGGCTGTATAAGCTCTGTGCAAACAATAAAGATCCCAGGGGTCTTTTCCAGATGGTGGCATGTCTTGCTGTCCTTGACCTAAATATCCCAGCAGTAGTGAAATTTAGCCCCCTGGTGCCAGCACTCCAGCACTCTCTGCAAGCCGGTGGTGGCATTTCAACTTGCCTAATGTCAGTAAGTTGGCGCTGTGGAACAGCTCTGTAAATAACTTGGGACGCAAAAGGGAAGGCTCAAAGCTCTCCTGAAATGAGTGAGCTTGGAAAAGAGCAAGGCTCTGCCCCAGCAGGGAGGGGGGCAGAGCATCTCGGTGGGGCTGGTGGGGGCTCCAGATGCAGAGGAGGCGGATGGATTTGTTGGTTGGCTGCTGAGTAGAGCAGCAAAGGCATCATGTGGGCACCTGGTACCCAGGAGCCTTGACCCCTTCCCACTGCATCACCCGGGCTTGGTGACACGATGGGATCTAGGGGAATGTGTCTTGATGGGCTTGATTTTTGGTTGTTGGTCCTATCCTGGTGGTAAGTTGAAGCTCTGAGGCTTCCTGAAGGTGAGGTGACCTTTGAAGTACAAGTCATATAATGAGCAGCTGAGAGAGCTGGAGGGGCTTATCCTGGAGAAAAGGAGGCTCAGGAGGAACCTTCTTACTCTTGACAACTGTGTGACAGGAGGGGATCTGGCTCTGCTCCTAGAGAACAAGGGACTGAAGAAAACAAAACAGCCTCAAGTTGTGCCAGGGGATGTTTAGGTTGGATATTGGGAAGATTCCTTTATGGAAAGGGCTGCCCAGCCCTGGCACAGGCTGCCTAGGACCATGATGATGGAGTACTTATCCCTGGGGGATTTGACAAACGTGCAAATTTGGCATTTGGGTACATGAGTTAGTGGTGGCCTTGACGGTGCTGGAGACACAATTGGACTTGATGGTCTCAGAGGGTTTTTCCAACCAAAATAATTCCATGATTCCATGATCCTTGTAAGGCTGATGGTGGGCACTGCAGGCTTGAGCCTGGGCTGCACTTCCTGGCTGGGCTGTGCCTCAGGTTTAAGAGTGAGGGGGAAGCCACTGGTTGCATTTTTCACCTTCTGTTTTTGAAAGTGGGATGACCAAGCTGCACAGTGCAGTCCTGGAGGTGTGTGCGGAGGACCCCAGGGATAATGGGCTGTGGGGAAGTGTTGACAGACCTCTGCCCACTTTGGGGGTGAAGAAGACTTTATAAAATTGGATTTGGGTGATTCTCCCACAAACCAAACACACCTGGGTTGGAAGAAATCCTGAGGATTGGGAGGGCCCTGGACCACTGCTGCTCAGGGCTGGAGCTTGCTGCTGGACAAGGAGTGTCGGAGAGGATCGGGATGGATCAGAGAGGATCCTGAAGCTTATTGACTGCAGTGTGACTTGAACTGTAAAGGAAGGGATTTGGCATTCAGCTTGCTTAGTGCTGTGCCAGGGCCCTCATTAGTTGAAGTGCTGGTACAAAGAAGCCTTTGTGGAGCTCTGGGTGCCTCCTGGACCCCAGCGAAGGTCTGGGAGCTGCAGTCTGCGTTTTCCTACCCTGGCACTTCCCAGGCAGAGCCCAGAGACAGAAAGTGCAACTGTCCTGATGTTTTGATGCCAAAAGATGTTAAATCTGGAGGTGGGGAGGAGGCTCCTTTGCAGCTTGCTTGCAGAAGGAGTGCTAAGCTGGGATTTTCCGTGCACACAGTCCCTGCAGCTTTGGGAATGCAGCTTGCTGATGAGGTTAAACCTCTGGCTTCCCTACCTGTTGCTACAGCACCCACACTGGAACCCCAAGGAGCAGAGGGCACACTTTACCCTCTTCAAAATAATCTTAGAAACTGTTTTTTTTAGCCTTGGCTGAAGCTTGGTAGCAGCTTTTTTGGGGTGCACAGACTTTCCTGTAGCTTGAGGCACTTTTGGTTCTCATCTGAAGGGCTAGTAGGCAGAAATTCTGGAAATCTGTATTCCAGTAAATCTGTATTCTGTTGTGTGTGCTGGTGTCTTTGGGTGAGTGTGGCTTTTCTGCAGTAATGCAGAATGGGCTCTGCCATCCCCCTGCCTGCCTAGCTGGCATTGCTCTGTGGTTTCTGCCCTGCTGGGCTGCATGCAGCCCCTTTAGTGCTGGGAGGGCAGGATGCAGGTGTGGTGCAAGGTCCTTCCCCAGGAGGGAGCAGGGATTTGTGGTAGAGTGAATGCCTGGAGGCTGCCAGGGCTCTGACAGGCCACCCTAGGTGGGTGACCTGAGTGTTGCCACGGCGGGAGGATGGTGGTTGCTGACATGGTGCTGGTTCCCAGCAGCCCTGTGCTACCTGCAGTTGAACTGCTCCAGGCTGAGAGGATCACCTTCACTGAGCTGTTCTCAAAATCCTTGGAATTTTTTCCTTCTTCTTATGGGGGAAAAAAGAGGTCCATTGGCATATGCCATATCAATTCCCTCCCATGACACTTTCCCACCTCTGCTCCTCATACTGCTGTGTCTTTTCCTCAACTTCTGCATGCTTGCTCCAAAACTCCTCAGTGAAGAGGAACTCAGTGAGCTGCGCTGCTTCTTCTCAGCTCAACCAGCCAGATCCTTTGGTGTGTTTGGTTCCTGCTCTTTGTGTCCAGCACTGTGTTCACAGAGTTGGTGCTGCAGCTGTTGAGCTCCAAGGACAGAAATGTGTTCAGCTCACTGTCCACAGAGCAAGGATTGCTGTTGCCATTTCCACATTGCTCAGCTCATCGTGCGTCACCAACCCACGGGGCTGGGAATCCCGGAGTAAGAAATGCCCAGAAATCTGTGTATGGGGCTTGACATCCAGCATGTCGACCGAGGACAACACTGCCACCTCTTAGGGAGTCTTGTCCCCTTGTGTGGCTGCCCAGGGTCTCGCCCGTGTGTGGAGAGGGAGTGGCTCCAGTCCCAGGGGCGCGCAGCGGCTGCGCCATGTGGCTCTGAGGAGTGGGGAACAGATCGGCTGCTTCTCGACGGTGCATTGTTAAAGGTTTCACCTCCCCCAAAATGACACATTGCGAGCAAAAATAGAACAAGACAGAACACATAGACCCACCCCCACCATCCCCACCACCCGGCAGCCAAGTGCACGCAGTGCCAAACCCTTGGGTTTAAAAGCTGGTGCTTTGTCACCCTCCCTCCCCTCAGTCCTGCCACCACCTGCCCCAGCCCAGCAGGCGTTCGGGCAGTGCGGTGAGTGACCGTGGCACCAGGAGCGGCCGTACCGCTGGACAATCGCCACCCAACCCACGCTGTCTGCTGGATCTGACCTCTCTCTCCAGCTGCGGGGTCTGGGGATGGAACCGTGGTGTTGGTGCAGGACGTTCTCTGGCCCCCTGCACAGTGGTGCTGTTGAGACAACATGACGGATGCCTTTGGCCAGGAGAGCCACCTCTGGCGTGGTGGCATGGCTTGGCCCAGCCTGCTGTGAGCCAGAGCTGTCTCCTGTGAATGGTGAGGGAAGCTGCCTCCCAGCCAAGGAGCAGGGTCCAATTCTGGAGTGCCACTGGTGTGTGCTAAGCACAGTTGGACCAGGCAGAGATCTGGTTGGAAAACGTCCAGGAAAGGAAGAGTTGCTCCAGGAGGTGGTAGAGCTGTCAGCCGTTTGTCAGCAGTGCCTAACAAGGCTGCGGCCTGCCTTCACCACCCTGGGTCCTCCATGGCTCCAGAGCTGGCAGTTACACTGGCAGTGAAATTATCCAGCTTCGTGAGTCCTCCAGTCATCCTGTTCAGGGGTACAAAGCCCATTGCATGGATTTTTAACATTGGAAACGGAGCTGAAGCAGAGGTTTGTGTTGTCTTGGGTAAACATCTGGAGGGATTTGGGCTGGGAGTTGTGGAGGAGAGGATTGGAGAAGTGATGGCACTGGAACTCACACCCCCAGGATGAGCAGCCATGGCTGGAGGGAAGTTTAAGCACTCTTCAGGGGGAACTTCTCCCCCTGAAGCTGGATGAGGGGCTGCAGGGCCGAGGCCGTGGGGCTGAGCTTGTCCAGTGAGCTGTGCGTGATGGCAGAGGGCAGTGACATGTCCCTTCTTCAGCTGGCCGTGCTCCAGTTTTGGCACAGTAGCAGCTCTGGAGAATGACAGAGCTGTCCCACAGGGACAGGTGGGCTGGGAGTAAGGCTGCTGTCACCTGCACAGTCCCTGTACTGTGCAGAGAGATTCTGGACAAAGTCCCTGCAGAGCAAGTCCTGCCTCAGTTTCCCTGTTGCACAGTTAACACTGGCTGTGGGGCTGGTGAGTCCACTCATGCCCTCATAGGCAGTGAGATTGCATTTGGTAATCTCCCAGTGGGGCTACAACATCCAGAACTGCCTGGCTGGGATCTGCTCTGCCCCGTGGTCTTCTCCTGAGGAGGAGAAGGCGCATCCAGGGCAGACCTGGTGGCTTTGTGACAGTGAGTGATTGCTGTATTTATCCGTGCTGAGGCTCTGTGGCATTTGCAGCTGGCATCTCACCGTGTGTGCCTTTGTACCAGTGGATTTCTCCCACCTTTGATGATCTGCATCTGGTCTCACAAGCCTTGGCTGGGCATAAGTCCACTGCCTCCTCCTGCTCCCTTTTGAGTTTTTCCCAGGAGGGGTCCAGGGGGAACAGGCCAGGGGAAACAGCTGTTTGGTGGTTCTTGTCTGGTTCTTTTGTGATTGCGGGGAGCCACCGACACTTGGGATGGCAATTCCCAGCTTCCTCCAGGTGACTTGCTGGCAGGTTTGGGAGGAGCCAGGTTGGGCTCTGCCTTGGGTAGCATGGCCACTGAGCCAGAAAGCTGAGCTTGTCATGGAGGGAGGCAGGAGCTGAGGCAGGGTGGTCTCTGAGACAGTTGTGCCTTGAGAGCCAGGCTGGGTGCCACCACTGTGCTGTTCCTAGGTGGGGACCAGGGGACACATGCGGCAGTGCCTGGGGCCATGCCTCTGCATTTCAGCAGGTTTCCTTCCCACGGGGGTGAGCGCTGGGCCCTGCACACCCTGCCAGCACAGCCCCTGGTCGCCTGCAGCGTTCGGCTCCTCGCCCTCCAGCCTGTTCGACTCCTCCAGTCCGGGGGCGGCTGGGAAGCGACAGCTGGAGCCAACGCACCAGCCGGGTGCGCGCTGCCATGCCAACCCTGTTTCCATGGCAATGGGCACCCAATGGGCGACTGCCAGGCAAGGCCAAGATGCCCGAAAAATGATGCGATGCCCCCTGAAATGGCCAGCTGAGGCTGGCAGCCTGTGAGCTGCCAGTCCCAGCAGTGCCTTCAGGGCCTGGGAGCGGATCAGAACCGCCCCGGTGCACAGCTGGACCAGGGCAGGTGAAACCCTTGGTGCACCCGGTGAAGCCATAGAGAAAAAAAATGGGGAGGTGCAGCCCCCTCCGGCTGTCTTAGAGCCTAATTTAATTTAAATTGATGGCTCTTACATAACCCTCAGGGCGCTGTGCTGCTGGAGCCAGCCCCACCCCATACTGGTGAGGGCCCCCCCAGAGTGGGGGGGCCAGGAAGGCAGTGGGGCACAGGAAGATAGGCTCTCCAGGGCTGTCTGTGCCCTGGGGCTGCTCTTCACCCCCTTTATGTAAGTCCCTGAGCCCCATGTTTATCCAGCTCTACATTGAAGCCTTGGTGGATATCAAAACATTTTAAAATAACTCTGCCTTTTGTTAGCACCACAGCTATCTTTAGAAGAGATTTGATTTTATTTGAAAGCCCTCTCTCTGAGGGTTCAGTGGAATAGATCCCCAGCCCAGTGGTTTAAAGGGATATAGGTGTGGTGATCTCCTTTCTTGTCTGGAAACACTGTATTAATTATTGCTTATTGATCTGATAAACTCCACCTTACCCCTGCAGCCATTTCCTCAGCTTTCTGGCATTTCCACAGCTGGAAGGGGCAATGTTGTGCTCAGAGTGATGTGCTCAGAGTGTTGCTCGTGATTCATTTGTCCAGGCACCCTTGTATGGCTCTTGAGGCGTCCCGGTCCCCAGCTCCATCACCTCCCTGTGAACAATTGCCCTGCTCATAAGAGCTGGTGGTTTTCCCAAACGTTAAAATCGGGGTGAGGAGAACCAGTGCTTGCTGTGTTTTCAGGTCACAACCATAGGCCACCACCTCTGCAGCCATGACAGTGGCTTGGGGGACAGCTCACACCCAGCTCGTGCCAGTGTCCCTGCTCCAGCTGTGATGGAAAGTGGAAGGAATTAGGAACTCTGCACTGGAGCAGAGGGGGCCAGGAAGGTGCCCTGAGCCCACTGGGGGCCACTCTGCACCTTTTGGGCAGCCAAACCATCGTGTGTCCTTTCAGCAGCCTGACTGCTGCTGCAGCAGACTGGGGAGACAGGACTGTAAATCACTCACTCTGGGCAGGGTGGCCGTGGTCCCTCTGTCCTGCGGCTGCTTCCTTGGACCTGCTGCCTTCCATACAGCCAGCAGTGAGGGAGAGACCGGGCAGGAGCCCAGCCTTGGAGATGCTGTAGGAGGACCAAGCAGAGGCTATGCCCTCTCTTTTGGTTTCTTGCATCCTGTTCTCAGGCTTCCTGCTCTCTCCAGGCTCTGATCTTTCTGACATTTAACCTGTCTCCCCTTTCTCCCCCCACAGGAGACAGGAGCAGTTCCAGACAAACCCCGACAGCTACAATGGAGCTGTGCGAGAGAATTACACCTGGTCCCAAGATTACAGTGACCTGGAAATTAAAGTGCCTGTGCCCAAGCATATTGTCAAAGGCAAACAGGTAAAGTGATGTGAGTGATGTCTCTTCAGCATTTCCTTTTCCACTGGGGTGCACAGCTTTCCTGGGAGACTGTGTTTTGTATTGAAGGACCAAGATGTGGTTGTGCCTTATTCCACAGTGTGAGTCTTGTGAGGACTGAGATCACAGCCTGTCCGTGTTCTTGTTGTGCTGCAGTGTCCTCTGCTCCATCTCAGCCAGGCTCCCTGGCACTGCCTCATCCCTTCTGTGCTTTTTCTTTCTGCTTCCACTACCTGCATACTCACACGCGTGTTTCGGAGACTGGCTGGGAATGGATGCCCTTCCTCAGTTGTTCCTCTGGCTCTGAGTGTCTTCTGCCTTCTGTTTGGAAGCAGGAGCTGCTGGAATGGCTCCTCTGGCACTGGGGAGCTGGATCAGGCACAGCCCCTGTGTGGCTTGACCTGCTCTAGATGGAAGGGAGCCGGCCTGGGGTGGAGGCTGCGGGCCAGCCCCTCCTCCTGGCTGGCTTCGTGCACAGAGAGGTCTCTCCTCTCTCTTTGGCTCAGGCAGGAACTTCCCTGTTCTGCTTGTGCTCACGTTGTTTTTCCTGCAGCTCTTCTGTTCCCTCCTGGTCAGAGACCCAGAAGGAGCGTGCCCATGGCTGGCCTTAGCTGGAGCTAGAACTCCTTCCCAAGTGCTGCCATTCCCTCTGTATTTTTCCATTTGGGAAGCCTGTGCTCCCCCACCTCCTGCTCTCCTCTGCTTCCAGGGTGGCTGAAAGGAGCACGCTGGAGTTTGTCACTGGCTTCAGCCTACACAGCTCCTCAGCATGCCAAGGAATGTCACTGGCAGCAGCAGCAGCAGCCTGGGCCAGAGGGGTGAGGGGGCACATGGCTGTCACAGGCACAGCAGGGCACCAGGAAGATGCATCCCTCCCAGTGGGTCTCTAAAACAAACCCACTCTGTTTCTTGAAAGGATTCTGGGGTGTCCAGATGGATATTCCATCCCTCTGCATCAAACTTCGATCACGATTCCTCTCCCTGACTAGAGAAGTTTCCTCCATGCCAGGGAAGTTGTATTCTTGCCAAAAACTCCACACAGGGCTCTGTCTGCTCCATCCTTGGCCATGGAGCGGTTCAGGAGCCTGCAGGAGCTCACAGGAGTGGAGACAGGATATGGTTTCCTGACCTTTCCTTGGTTCAAGACTGTGCCATGGCTGTGGAGGAGTCCCTGCACCTCAGAGCGGGCAGAGGGGCTTTAAGACACCCCCTTCCCCTGCCAGTGCCCCTGGCATGGCTCTGCCTACCCTTGCCCCAGTACCTGCCCACGCTGCCCTCTTGAAGCAATTGGTTGTTCAGACGCTGGACTTCCCTTCTCTTGCACTCTTTTTCCTGGTGTTTTGTTCATCCATCCTTGGGCCTCCTCTTGGCAGCTGAGTTTCCATTTCCAAATGATTCTGTGTATTCCCAGCCTTGGGGGAATGAGAACAGACAGGCTGGGTCTTGGGCCAGAGCAGGAGGACTCAGAGCAATTTAAAAGCTCCGTGTACTTTGGACATGTTCATGGGTACTTGCACAAGAGCAGCATTCTCTTGCATTCAGACAACTTCATATTTTAAAAAAATTACCAGGTTTTTGGCTTCTGCCTGCCAAGGCAAGATTAAAAATTTCTCCATTTGGTCCCTGGGTTCAGAGTGCACCCAACTCTAATCCTGCTCACAGTCTTCCTTATGACACTTTCTGGGTTTCAGGCTGTTGCTATGGCATGTTTTGCTCTGGTGAGCTTAATGTTTCCTTGTATGGAGCTCAGGTGTCCTTGGAGCAGGAATGGGGGATTGGGTAGGTGAGAGCATCTTCCTCCATGGTCCCCCCTCTCTGATCTACTTGTGGGCGCAACAGGCCCATGGATCTGAGCACTCAAATAGAGATGATGACTCGCAGGCCTCTCTCTTTGCTGAACTCAAAAGGAGACAAGCTTGATTCCTCTCTCAGTTTGTGTTTGCTTGTTTGAGCTGCGTGGGCGGGCGTGGGCGTGCAGTGTGCACAGAAATCACTGCGGTGAAAAGGCCACAGCACACAATGAGAGCTGGCTTTCCTTGGGGGCCGCCAGGTGTTCTGGGGAGCAGAGGTGCTCACAGGGAGCACATGGGGAGGGCCAAGAAGCTTCAGAGCTGCCAGAGTACTGTGGGTTGCTCTTGCCCTTCCCCAGGTGAGGGCTGTCCACAGGTACCACCTTGTGCACACTTGAGTCCTCTCAGACATGTCCCTCCATGCACAGAGAGGCAGGGCTCTCCAGCAGGGCATGTGCTGCCCCTGTCCCTACTCCTGGGGGGTTGGTGTGCTGAGTGGGACCTTCTTGCTAGGTGCAGGTAGAAACAGGTGTTGCAGTTGCTTCTCGTGTTGTCTTCTTGCACAGCAAAGTGGCCGGGTGAAGTCTTCCCAGATTGTATCTCTTCTTCCATTTGGGTTTCTCTACTCCCTCTCCCAACTCGAGCTACCTAAAAGGTGTCCCTGGTCCCCACCAGATATCTTGTGCAGCCACCTGTGAATAAAACCCTCTCACATTTGGTTGTTCTTGTCCATGCAGAGCCCACAGACACAATGCCTGCCACAGACGTGTGCCTCCCATGTCTCCAGCGTAGGAGTCACCTTGCCTTTTTCCCCTTGGTCCTTTCTGGGCAGGCCCTGTCCCGTGCTGAGAGCCCAGCATCAGTAGCTCTGTCCCTGGACCCAGGAGCAGATGATGGAGGGTGGTGGAGGGCAGAGCCTCATTCCCATGCCTCTCTGCAGTAAGGTGTCATCACTGGGCTGAGGGAGCTGCTCCATGGAGGGAGCACCTCCTTTAGAGGTGTTTTCATCCCAGGACAGCTGCTCTTGCAGAGGCTGTCCACAGCCAGGTGACAGCCTGCTCTCCTCTGCCATCCTCCTGTCCCTTCCCCGGTCCCCTGTGAGCACAGTCCTGCTCCCAGCTCCCACTGGAGCTCAGTCCCTGTACTGTGTGTGCTGGGCCTCCTGTGCCCCTGCCGGAGCACACAGCAGCTTCGGGGGCTGTACCCTGGTGACATCAGTCACACACAGCCGCGTTCCCTCCCTGGCTGGAGCAGCTCTGCCTGTCTTTTGCCTGCGTGGAGCTAGTGAGCTGCTGAAAGTCTCCTAGGTAATGGATAATGTAATAACATTTCAAATGAGATCTGCAGAGCAGGAGGAAGATCTGGGGGAACTCTGGGAGAGAATGCAGGCAAATCTCACTGCAGTCTCCTCCTCTCGGGCCAGCGCAGGGGGCCACAATCCTGCCCCTTCCCAGCCAGGTCCTCCCCACATCCCCTGGCTTGGCGCGGGCTCTGCTGGCAGCACCTCAGGGCTGGAGGGGACAGGAGAGAACATATGGTCTCTACAGAGACCAAGAGAACTGCGTGCCTCTCACAGCCTGCCTCTGTCTCCCTGGGGGACAGCCGTGTCACCTGCATGGCAGGTCGGAGCAGGGTTCCCCATATGGCTGCTGTGGGCGGGAGCTGGCCCCGTTCCTGGGGACGGAGCTGCCCCTGTAGCAGGGAGCCAGGAAAGTGCGCTGCAGCATTCCTCCTGCACACAGCCCCTCCTCACACACCCGATGGGAGGCCTGGGCTGAGCCCAGGGCTAGCTCCAGCAGTAGAAGCAGAGCCAAGGAGCAAGCTTTCAGCACGGTGCAGCAAATAGGGGATGACCTGCTGCAGCCCTAGTGTAGGAACCCCGACACTATCAGCCCCTGCTCAGCTATCAGGATCACACACACTCATGACCAGCTTGGCAGAGTGGCAGACAGGCACACCCCTAAAGTGCTCTCTCACAGCAAGTAGATGTCCAACCTTTGGATGCTGTTTGGAGGCCTGTAGCATTACTGGTCTTCTTTGAGGGGAAACTCCGGCACGGACTAGAACCAGCTGCCTTGAATCCTTCAGGGGTCCCCCCCGATTGCTGGTCTGTACTGCTTTTCTTTCCCTGAAGAGGTTCCCTCTCTCCTCCAAACTGTTGCTCTTTGCTATGAGAGAACAGTGGGATTCTCGCCCTGCTGCTACAGGCAGGGGTGGAAGCTCTTCTCTCTCTCATCCCCTGCAAGTGCACTTGACCCCAAACCCCAGCTTGCACAGTGAGAAGGGAAGCAGGAGCCTTCTGGATTATTGTGTCTGTCTTTGTTTCCAGGTGTCTGTGGATATCAGCAGTGGTGCAATTCGTGTAGCAGTGCTGGAGGGGAGCAGCCAACACGTCCTCATGGAAGGGAAGCTCACCCACAAGATCAACACAGAGAGTTCCCTGTGGAGCTTGGAGCCTGGGAAGTGTATTTTGGTAAGGGTGGTCTACACCAGCTGTGTCTCCTTGGCTTGCAGCTCTGCCATGCTTAACCCAGGAAACTGGAGCAGCTGGAAGTTTGAGCCAGCTTTAGATGTGTCTGGCTTTGCCTGTCCAACGTCTGGCTCATGCTGCCCTTGCCTGTGTGCTGTGCTTTGCCTCCTATTCCTGACTTGCCTGTCAGGGTGTGGGCTGGGCAGCACGACTGTCAGGCTGGGCAGAGGGGTCCCCAGCTCCAGCTGAGAGTGGGCAGCACAGCCATCACTTGAGGGTGGTCTCTGCCCTCAATCCCAGCATGGGGCCCTGCACTGCAGTGCTGCACACCTGGCCTTGCTGACTCTGCCCTCCAATTCTCCTGGCCCCACTCTGACCCCAGCATCTTGGCAGGTGCCTGTTCCCCGCCATTCCTTTCTGTCCTGTCATGGGATTCCTACTTGCCCTGTTTGAGGTGGGCACTGTGGCCCCTCTGCCTCCAGCAGGCCTGTGGTTTGCTGTGGGCCTGTTGTCCCAAATCATCCCTGTCGAGGAGGTCTCAGGGCAGCTGATGCCCAGCTGTGTATTATTGTTGGCTTCCCAGCCCCAAGCCTCAATTCTGAAGTGCTTCAGATGTTCAGGCTGGGGGTGTGAGTTCAGCTGCATTCACAGCTGGAGCTGCTGCAGAAGTTCTGCCCTTCACCCTGGAATCTTGAGTGTCAAACAGTTTCCAAAGTTTATATGCCAGTTTGGGGGCCAGGATTGTGCTAGGAGCAGGATTTTGCTACCTGTGACCATCTTTGCCCTATCTTTTTCCACCCAGAGGCTTTTCCAGGAGAGTTTCAGGAGTCCCAAAACTGTTGTGAGACCCAGGAGGGGACACATGCTGTATTATGGGAGGGAGTGAGGTGGCTCTAAGCCTTTCTCCCTGTGGCACGAGGGTGGCAGCAGATGAGCACCCAAATCCAAGCCCTCACAGTGGAAAATGGAGTGGAAATGTGCTGCCAGAGTCAGGAATCCTGTGAATGGTGTCTGGGGAGGGCCACTTGACCACTGCTGATCCACAGGGGTGTACCTCGAGTCACAGGCTGGTGCCAGAAGGTTGAGTGAGGTCCCTGCAAGGGAGAGGAGCTTCTCTGATGCTGCTAGGCCATTGAAGGGATGTGGTAGTGGCATCCTTAACCTGCATTTTGTAAATATTCATAAACATCTTGAAAATTAGCTTTTATGGGGCAAAGAAACAATCCTGGAAAGGCATGAACCCGTTGAAGAGGAGGTGGCCCAATGAGTGGCTGCTCCACAGTGTGGATGGAAGTCTGGAAGTCCCTGGTGGGTGTTGCCAGCATCAGCAAGGGAGGCAGTGTCTCTTGAGTGCCCGTCAGAGGCTGGGAATGGTGCGGGCGGAGCGAGGTTCGGTGCCTCCCGGAGTGGCCGTGGGGAGCAGAGGGGGCCCATCACCCCAACCCCAGAGCTGGGTCTTGCCTCGAATAGCACGAGCCCAGGCTTGTGAGGATCTCCAGCTGGCTGCCAACATATTGATGGTGGGATGAGCTCTCGCTTGAAGAATTGTAAGGTAACTGGAGCAGAGTGAGTAATCCTCGCCCAAGAGCAGCTCCTTTTTCCATGCGCTGAGTAGCCAGGAGTGGTTTGCGCCTCCTCCCGATTCATTCATCAGGGGACACCCACCCTTGTGGGAAGGCATTGCTTCATTCAGTGCCTGGATGGGGCCGTTGGGGTTCATTTGGAGCTTATGGGGCATATGGACCCTTTCTGTGCCCCAGTTTGTGCATCGCTCCATGTGAGCTCCAAATGCGGCAGTTGGGCTGGCTCCCTCCTGCAAGGTGCTGCCCAGCTTCCCTGTGAGACCCAGGGGTGGCATTCTCTGGCAGGGTGTGGATGTAGCCAAAACTGAACTTACCCACTGCCAGCGCTGGGGTTGTCTGAGGAGATCCTGCCTGCCTTGGGGACTGCTTGGGGCAGCTTGGTGGCCCTGTCCATGCTGCATGTTCATGGTCTGTGAATTGAGGTGATCCCTGCAGCAGAACTTGGTCTTGGTGCCAAAGAGGTGGAATCTCTCTTGCTTGGTCCTGTCTGTCTGAAAAGGGCTCAGTTCTGTGCAGAGAGGCTGTTGAGTCCTGTGTCCTCTTGCAGGGCGTGTCAGGGATCATCAAGATCCCCAGATTCTTCAGGTGGCTGCAGTAACAGCTTTCTCACTGTCCTCAGCCTCCCTGGCCTCCTCCTGGCTCCCTTCTGGGGTGCCACTCGAGGCTGTGCCATGAGCAGACTCCCTTCGCCTCTAGCTCTTATCTTGCCTTACAACCCAACCTAGTTCTGCTTCCCCCATCCTGCCTGGTGTTCTTATTCATATATCATCTTCATTATGTCACTCACACTCCAGCAGCCTCAGAACTCCCCTCACCAGCATTCAGAGACCACTCTGCCTTCCGCCTCCTGCTCCATAGAGCTCTCCCAGCTGGAGCCCAGCCTGACACCAACATGTTTCTCATCTCATCCTTTGGCACACCCGTGTGCACGGCAGCAGAATCCAGCTGGCATTGTTCCGCAGTGCTCTGGTGACGTGGGGTGGGGGCCTGTCCATTCCTCCTGCTCAGGATTTTGTCCCAGGATCGTGCCCCTGCCTGTGGCATGCTGCACGGTACCCTGGTCCTGGGTGTCATCCCTGTGCTCTCCCTTCTCTGTCACACCCGCTTGCTTGTTGAAAGTGAGATTAAAATAACCTCGCTGTTTTTAGCAATCCCCACTGGGTGTTGTGCACAACTCCTTTTGGTATTATTTTCGTTGTGGAGGATTTTTCTCCCATTCCTTCTCTTTTTCTCTTCCTCTCAGCCTTTGTTTTCCACGCTTGGGCTTTTGTCAGCAAGTCCTGCCTTGAACATTTATTGCAGTCGTGGCTTGCCATCCTGTGAGCCATGAGGCTGAGGGGATACAGTTCATGGTGCTCAGCCCTGCCCTCCCCATACTGCTGAGAGCCCTCACTGGGGAAATTCACAGCTTGCCAGCAGCATCACGGGGTCATCCCTCCTGTTCCAAACCTGAAGAGCCTGAAGGGTGCTCCTGCTGCAAGTGTGGACAGTCAGGGCTGCTGCCTCTCAACTTTGCTTTCTGTCTTAGGGTGACGTTCTGGGGGCTCCTCCACTCCCCCACCTGCCCACCCAGGGTTGGGAAGCCCAGGAGCAAACCGTCGGTGGCTCTCCCTCCCCTCCAAAGTGGAACTGTGCAATTAAAAAGAGAACAAGCATGCCTGTCTAGCTGGAAAAACTAACGCCTTCCCCAAGCTGGAATATTTTACCGGCTCTGCTCCCAGAAGGATTAAACCCCAGCCACCCCCTTCCTGTATTAATTGGTTCCTTTTCTTCACACCACGGAGAAGCTTGGCTCCGTAACAGGAATGGCTGTCCGTGTTCTCCCCTCCGGAGCTATTGAGCTTCCTGGGAGGTTTGAGCAAATTGTATTGTCTGCCTTTATTGATGATTTTGCAGAGGCCGACGAATGCCATAAATCTGCCCTGCTGCTGGGATTAGTGCTAAAATAACATGGGAGGAATCAGCCCACTCTTCCTGGAAAAGCTAAAAGCAAGTTGGAGTTCCCATTGCAGGATGCCCCATGCTGGCCTGAGCACAGCCCCTCTGGCCAGCCAGCTCTGTTTGAGGCACTGCCATCAGGATGCCTGTGAATACAGCGGGTGGCTTTTCCCACTGAGGGTGTTGGCTGGAGCAGGGAGGTATCCCCTCTCCTTGTCCATCCCTCCGGGGCTGCTGCTGAGCTGCAGTGCCACGGGAAGCAGGTGCTAGCAGACAGCAGGGGTGGCACAGAGCAGCAGGTGATGTCCTTGCCTCCTTTGCCACCCGTGCTGCCACCCACCAGCCAGAGCCAGGGGAGCTGAGGCCAAGGTTCCTTCTAGGTTAGGGAAAGGTAAGATGGCTGCACTTCCACACCAGGGTCCCTGGCCCCACACTCCACCAGACACAGCCTCCTCATCCCACAGTCCTGGGCTCTGCCACTGCTGGGGGACGCTGGTCCTGACTTTGAGCCATAGCGTGGGCTGAGATTTCACCCTCAGGGTGTGAGCTGGGACTGTGGGGGACCACAGCAGGGTTGTGCAAAGCTTTTGGCCGCTGAGGGAGGGAGGCACAAGCATGCCACCCTTCTGCCAGCTGGATTAGTGTGAGCTTGACTTCCACTGGTGGGCAAGCGCCATGCTGCTGTCAGCCGAGCTCTGCATCCCTGCCATGGAGCTGTGAGGTGGGCAGGGGTACCAGCCATATCCTGGGCAGGACAGGGACTGCTCTCCCCATTCGCTGACCCACAGCTTGTCCCCAGATCAGCCTGAACAAGGGGGATGAGTACTGGTGGAATGCCATCCTGGAGGGCGAGGAGCAAATTGACATTGACAAGATCAACAAGGAGCGCTCCATGGCCACGGTGGATGAGGAGGAGCATGCTGTGCTGGATCGCCTCACCTTTGACTACCACCAGAAGCTGCAGGGCAAGCCCCAGAGCCATGAGCTGGTAGGTGCTGGCTACCTTGTTCCACCTCCCTTTCAAGGGTCCCATCCCCAGGAAAAGGGGCCTCATGGCTCTGCTCCTTCTCAGAGCTCCTCATCATGTGTTCCCCCACACTAACATTTGGGATTTGGGAGGGTGAGGTTCTGCTGATTGATCTTTTGCCATGCACTCCCGCCTTCCCCTTCCTGGCACCCTGGCAGGGGCCTGTAAGCCCACATCCCCTGTACCAGGGATGGGCCCCACATCCCTGAGCCTCTCTCCCCAGCTGGCCCTGCTCAGGGCTGCACCCACATGGGTCTGGGCTCAGCCCGACCCAGGAGCCGCCTGGTGCTGCCCTTTCCCAGGCACAGAAATGGTGTGTGCCCCTGGAAATGACCACTGCCGGCCAGGCAGGAAGGGGCACTGCTGCCCACACCCCTTCCCATGGGTCAGGTGGCCACGCAGCCCCAAGGCCTGTGGGGTGAGCTGCTGGGAGAGCAGGGGGTGTGGGGAGCAGCGTGGCGTCACCCCGGGCTGACAGATGCCTGCGGCCTCTTTGCAGAAGGTGCATGAGATGTTAAAGAAGGGCTGGGACACCGAGGGCTCACCATTCCGCGGCCAGAAATTCGACCCCTCCATGTTCAACATCTCCCCCGGCGCCGTCCAGTTTTGACAGTGGCAAAAACAACTGAAAAATAAAGCAGGGAGAGGCGACCTGCCCGCCCCTGGATGCCCACCAGGATCCTCCCAGCCAGCGCCAGTGCCCGGGACTCTCTGATCCACGCTGCCGGCACCCATCCGTGCTGTGAGGGGAAGCCTGAGGAAGTGGGCAGATTTGCATCCTGTCACCACAGCAACCAGGGCACCAGGACCCCTCTCCTCCCCTCCTCTCCCCTCCCCTCACCTCGAGTTGCCGATGCTCCGTTTTTCTGGAATAGAGGGAGCGTGTTGGGTCGCGTTGGGTGGCATAATTATCGGTTTTGGTGGAGGAGGACACTGCTTTTGGGGTTTCTGGGGATGCGGAGCCCCCCCTGCCCTGGCACAGGGCAGCTTTGACCCTCACAGGTGGAGATGGGTGCTGGGTATGGGCAGTGGGGATGGGGAAGCCTGCCCCTGCCTGCCTCTGCCAGCACCCTGCCCACCTGGCACCCCCATATCCTCTCACCAACCCCCACTCCAAGGGGGCTGTGCTGCCCCTGCCCTCTTCCCAGCCCCGGGAAAGGCTTTCTCCTGGCTTCCTCCTCCTTCACTTCCTCACTGGATGGTTGTCAGGACACCCGGGAGTAGGCAGAGGCCGCAGCCATCCCCTAGGGTTTGCTCCCCGTTTGTCAGGGAGCAGCAGGGGTGATCCCCACAGCACTGGTTTTTGGGGGGGCTGCAGGCCCACCCCTCATGGCCAGCAGCTGGGCAGGAGCCCCTGAAACATACGGGTTTCCCTGGCGTGGTACTTTGGGGTCTGAGAGTGGGGACTGCCTGGGAGAGGAGGCCCCAGCAAGCCCAGCCTGGCTCTCACAGCTTCCCCCCAGCCCTCCCCCTGGGGTCTATGGGCTGGGGGTCCCCGGCCGGTTCCCCACCCCTCACCCCCCCTGCAATAAACACATGTACCGTGGGGCCTGTGAGTGACTCGGTGCCACCCTGGGGAGATGAGTGTGCCCAATTCTCCACCATCACCTTGCTTAGGGGACAAGGATGGGGACACCGAGCCCAGGGTGTCTGTCTGTCTGTCTGTCTGTCAGCACGGGCTCCAGACACCGGGGTGGGTGTTGTGGTGGATATGGGATTCCTGGGGGAGAGTAGAATTTGGGGGTCCTTCGGGGTGTGGGTATAGGATTCCTGGGGGTGGAGGGAGTGAATTCTGAGATCCCTGGGAGGGGCTAGGTGTAGGATACCCTGAGGAGGGCCAGATTTATGGGTTACTTGGGTGCGGGAGTGTTGGAATGTGGGATCCCGGGGGAGGGGGGCTAGATTTTGGACTCCTTGGGGTGCGATATGAGATCCCTGGGGAGAGGTGCCGGATTTTTGTGTGCTCGGGGCAGGGGGCTGGATCTGGGATCCCCAAAGCTGGCTGGGTTTCACATGGTGGGTGCGTTGGGGATACCACCCCCGAGGTGTCACCCACCCCTCTACCCCTCCGCCAGTGCCGGCATCTCCCGGTACTGATGCGCTCACCGGGCCCCCGGCCCCCCCCCGGCCGCCCACGGTCCCCATGGCAACGGCAGCGCCAGCCGCCCGCCGCCCACCCGCGCCCACCCACCCACCCCTCCGGGACGGGGGGGACACCCACTGTCCCCGGGCCCTGCGGCTGCCGCTGCCCTCCAGGGCGGCCCTTTGTGTGTCCCCCGCAGCAAAACCCACCCCCGCATTGTGCTGCTGGCACTGGGGGGCTTCAAGGTGCCCTTGGGGGAAGCAGGGGGGTGATTCTGTCCCGCCCCGACCTCTCCCGGGTGTTTTGCTTGGAAGGGTTGTTTGGGGTGACAGTGGTGCGGGAGGAGGGAGCTCGGTATTGGGGGGAAGAGGGGGGATTCCCCGAGGGGGAAGAGGGGAGGGCATGGATGTGGGGTCTTTGAGCAGGTCGTCTGGATACTGGGGCTGTTTAGGGGGAGAATGTGGGATCCGGAGGGGGCGCGGGTTTGGGGTCCTTTGGGGGGGTTGTGAGATTCTTGAGAGGGGTCTGGATCTGACTCCTATTGCGGGGAGTGTGGCTGTGAGTCTGGATTTGGGGTCCTTGGGGGGATCTGTCGGAGGGAGCCTGGACACAGGGCTATTTAGGGGGGGAATCCCGGGAAGGGGCGTCTGGACATGGGGCCTTTAGGGGTGGGGGCTTGGCATCCCACTGCCGTCGGTAATTTGGGATAAAGGGGTCCCGGGTCGGGGGGTCCGGTTATGGGGCCCTTGTGGAGACCAGGGGGATCCCCCCGGCGTGCGGGGGCAGCTCCGAGGTGGGGGTGCCCGCGGAGGGGGCTGGGGGGATCCCGGGCGGGGGGGCGGCGGGGGCTGTCCCGGGCTGGAGCCTCCCCCGGCCCGGCGCCTCCCCCCGCCCCCCCGCGCCGGGCGGAGCCGGAGCCGAGCGGAGCCGGTGCCGGGGCGGCTCATTGCGGCGCGGCGCGGCGGCAGCATGGCCACCACCGTGCCCTGCACCCGTTTCACCGACGAGTACCAGCTCTACGAGGAGATCGGCAAGTAAGGGCGGCGGCACCGGCCCCGGCCCCGGCTCCGGCCCTGGCCCCGGCCCCGGGGCGCGGCGGGGGCGGGGGGCGCTGCCCGGGGCTCGGGGAGCCGCTCGGTGCAGACGTGACGCATCCCCCCCCCTCCTCCCCCCCCGGGATGGGACACCCGGGACTGGCCCCCCCCGCCCCCCCCGGGACCGGCCCCCCCCAGCCCACCCCCCCGGGACCGGCCCTGCCCAGCTTCCCCCCCCCCCCGGTACTGCCCTCCCCCCGGTATTGGCCCTGCCCCCCCCAATGGCCCCCACCCCTTATACCGCCCCCCTCCTGGGGCCTTCCAGCCCTCCCCGGCAGCCCAGACCCCTCAGCTTCTCTGGGCACCCCCCTCCCCGTAGCCCCCCCTGGTCCCTCCAGCCCCCTTGCTCCCCATCCTTATGGACCCTCACCTTTAGGCTCCCCTGATCTGTCCTCATCCCCCAGCCCTGGTCACCCCAGACCCCTCCTCCATCCCTACAGATTCCCTGCAGTCCCCAATCTCCTGTCCCTAGAGACCCCCACTCAGTTCTTACAGCTGCCCTTGACCCTATGGACACTCCATCCTTACCGACCCCCCAATTCCTCCTCAACCCCCCCAATTTTTACAGATTCCCCCAGCACTCCTAATCCTGCCCCTGCCTCCTGCAGACCCCCTCAGTCCTTAAAGCCCCCTTGCCCCCATCCCCACAGACCCCTCCCCATCCTTACAGACCCCCCAGCCCCCCACATTGCCTGGTCCTTATAGATCCCTGTCCTTCCAGATGCCCCCCAAAGCTCCTACAAACCCCCACCCCCTCCAGTCCTTATAGCCCCCCCGGTCCCTTCCAAATCCTCCACCCTCCTCAATCCCCCCTCCCTAGTCCTTACAGCCCCTATTTGGACGACACCCCCCCCCCCCCCCCATTTTCCAGACCATCCTTGAGTATTTATAGGCACCTGCTCCTTTTAGATCTCCTCCCTTTTCAGGACCCCCTTTGCCCCTTACCCTGATGGATTTTCCCATCCCTCCAGCCCCCCCATTTCCATAGGCACTCCCCCATCTCCAGAGACCCCCCCTTACCCCCCCATCCTTCTCCCCCCTGGTCCTTTTAAACCATATTACCCCCATCTCCTATTAGACCCTTTTGGGCCTTATATAACTCCCCAAATCCACTCCCCCTTTGGGTCCTTACAGATTCCAGCCCTTCTGGGCCCCCCGGGCCTTAACGACTCCCAGGGCCCCTCTGGTGCCCTGAATCCCTCCAGGCCCCCCATCTGTGGCCCCCCATCGTGCCCCCCTCGGGTGGGTGTTGTGGGGAGCAGGAGAGGAGCTGTTTTGGGGGGGTTCATTTGCCCCCAGGGCCATGGGGGGTGCAGTTTCCCCCCCATGCACGGGCAGGGATTGGCTGGGAGTAAAATGAGGGGAGCGGGGAGGGGGTCAGACCCTTGGTGAGGGGGGTGCACCCCCTCGCTAGATGGGGGGAACATTTTGCAGGGGTGGCTGTAGTCCCTTTGGGGGTGCCAGCAGGGGGAACATGGTGCCAATCGGGGGCTGTTCTCTCTCTCTGCCCAAAATCCAGCCCATCCTGGTTGCCATGGCAACGTGGTCCTGTTTCCCCCTTCCCATCTCTTGGTGTAGCCTGCCAGCCATCGCGCATGTGTCCCCCCTCATCGGGGTGGGGGGGTATTGCTCTTGCCGGGGGAAACTGAGGCATGGCTCAGACCAGGACAGTGTGCCCCACTCAGGGACTGGCATCCACCATGTCCCCTGTCCTGGGGGCCACGTGGGGAAGGGTGGGTCAGGGCCCTGGGAGCCCCCCCTTTTCCTTGGTGGTGAGAGGGTCGCCACTGTTCTGGCCAGCTTGGGGCGCTTGGTGCCTGGGGACATAGGGACGTGGGGCGGTGGCAGGAGACAGCCAGGCCCTGCTTCCCTCCCAGGGCACACGTCCCACACGGCTCCCTCTCCGTGGCAGGCCTGGGGTGGTGCTGGTCCCAGCCATGTCCCCAGCCTTCCCGGGGATCTCCTCTGTGTGCCCTGAGGCTGCCTTGGCCCCCCAGCAAGGGACAGGCAGGGGATGTGCAGGGACATGGGTCCTGGAAGGGGGACAGGAGCTGATGGCACTTGAATGGGCTGCCAGTTCTTCTGCCTGGCATGGGCACAACCCTGCTTTTCTCATCTCTGTCCCTGTCCCTGGGGGGGACAGCTGGTGGCTGCCAGCTCCCCATACTCGGAGCTGGGTCCTGTGCCCCCTGCTACCACCACCGCTGTCACCACTGTCACCACCACTACCATCATCACCATCACCACCACCACGGCCACTGCTGCCATCCGGGCCACCCACTGTTCCCATGGCAACGAGCTGCCGGTGCTGGATCCTTCCTACGACCCCCCCCTCCCGCCATGCTGCGTGGCACTGAGCCCCCCCCCCCCCCCCCCATCTCCTTCCCCAGCCACCCCCCGCTGCCCCCCCAGCGCCCCCCCGGCAGGGCCCCCGTTCAGGGCCCTCCCTCCCACCCCCGAGTCGGGGTTCACCCCCTGGTGCTGAGTCACGGCGGGTGCAGCCCCCTGACCCGGGTGCTGAGTCATGGGTGGGGGCCGCCCCCGCGCCCCCCGGGCGCTCGGGGCCGTGCTGAGCCTGTCCCTCCCCAGGGGAGCCTTCTCGGTTGTCCGGCGCTGCGTCAAGCTCTGCACTGGCCATGAGTACGCTGCCAAGATCATCAACACCAAAAAGCTCTCAGCCAGAGGTAGGACCCCCAGGAGCCTGGGGCTGCCCAGCACCCCTCTGCCACCCCCGGGGGGACTCCCAGACGGGCCTGGTGCCTGGGATAGCCCCTGGTGGCCATGGCACTGTGACACCTCTGATGCCCCTGGTGCCCCGACAGCCGGGCTGCCTGTGGTGCCCGTGGCAGGTGTGACAGCTGTGACCCCAGTGGCGCCGGTGGGAGGGAGGGCTGAATGCTCCAGGGGTGGAGTCTGGCCCGGTCCGTCCCCGTTATCCCCCTGCTGCCTCCCCCGGGGCCCCTGAGGGGTGTCCTGCAGGTACACAGGTATAAGCAGATTGGGGGGGCGTGTGCACACAGGTGTGAGCCCTGTGTGTGCAGTGTGAGCTGTGTGTGCACAGGTGTGTCTTCATGGGGGTGTGTGTGATGGTGGGTGTGTGCAGAGTGAGCAGTGGGGGGTACCTGAGTGTGTGTGCACAGGTGTGTGCGTGCTTGGTGTGCAGGCAGGTGTGAGCAGAGCATGTGTCAGCCGAGTGTGCACAACAGTGTGCGAGTGTGCGCTTGCACACGAGGGTGGGCCCTGCTGTGTGTGCACATCTGTGAGCAGAGTGGGAACCTGTGGGGTGGGGTGGGGTGTGCTCACAGCTCAGCAGTGGAGGAGTACAGGTGATGCAGGTGTGGGATGTGTGACAGCGTGCGGGGGTGTGGATGTTTAGGATGTGCACCTGGATAAGAGGCAGCACAGAGTGGCACAGGGGGTGTGTGTGTTGGGTGTGTGCACACCTATGTGTGGCTGTAGCTGTGTGCACAGGTGTGAGCAGTGAGTGGTGCACACACGTGCGTGTGAGCTGTGTGCACATCTGTGCACGTGTCTGTGTGCCGTTGAGTGCAGACACATCCAGAGGTGCAGCTGCACACACAGGTACACGTGTGCACTCATACAGTGGCTGTTGAAGGCACACACACAGCGGCACACCTGCACACACCTGCACATGCAGGAACCACCTCGCACAGGGGAACAGCTGCACACTCCACATCCCATACAAACACAGGTACAGCAATGCACGTGGGGCAGCCACACACACATGTACACCTGTGCACACAGGTACAGCCACGGAGCTGTATGGCACACAGAGGTACACGCAGGTACAGCCACACACAGTCACATTCACCTGTGTGCACAACTGCAGGGCACGGACACCCACCACACGTGCACACCCACACACAGGTACAGCCACAGGTGCTTGCACACGTGCACTCCCATCTGTACCTGTGCACAGGCATGCACAGCCCCACACACAGGCCTACAGATGAACATGCACACCTGTGCACACCTGTGCACACCTGCAGCATGTGCATGCCTGTATCCACATGCACTCCCCACCCATACCTGTATGCACTTGTACACACGTGCGCACCCAGGCACACGTGCACGAGCCCACAGGTGCAGCCCCCAGCCCTGCCCCCAGTGCAAACCTGCACTCCCACAGAGCCACGTGGCTCCCACATGGGCATCTTCAGCTCCTCTGGCTGTGTTGGGCTGGGGGCAGGTGAGGGGGGTGCAGGGCAGGGCAGGTGCCCCCTGACCTCTGCCCCCCCAGACCACCAGAAGCTGGAGCGCGAGGCGCGGATCTGCCGGCTGCTCAAGCACTCCAACATCGGTGAGTGACCGGGGACACCGGGGGTGTCAGCACTGGGGACCTGGCTGGGGACACCCCGAGTGACACCTGCAGCAGCTGGGAGAGGGGACCAGAGGGTTGGTGGCGGGCTGAGACTGAGCCTGTCCCTGGCCCCATCTGGTCCCCACAGTGCGGCTCCACGACAGCATCTCCGAGGAGGGGTTCCATTACCTCGTGTTTGACCTGTGAGTGTGGCAGGAGGGGCTCGGGGGATGCTGGGGCCCCCGGGGCTCTCGGGCTGATGTGGGTTCCGGCTGTGTTTCAGGGTGACGGGCGGCGAGCTCTTTGAGGACATCGTGGCACGGGAGTACTACAGTGAGGCTGATGCCAGGTGAGCCTTCCCCCCCCGTGCACCCCCTAAAGCCCTGGACACCCCCAGCCGCCCTGCCCTGTGCCCTGGGGGCCTGCAGGGATGGGGCAGCTCAGCCAGGCAGGCAGGGGGCACCCAGCGGGAGGGGGGGCGCACCCCCTTGGCCCCTGTGTTATTGTAGCCCCTCCATCCTGCTGCTGGGTGGGGTGGGGCCCCCAGCTGGGGCACCCCCATATTCCACTTCCCCCCCATGCTCCCCCCTCTGACGCTGAGTCCTGGCACTATCGTGACCTGTGCTGGGGGGGCTGGTGGCAAGTGGGGGGCCCCAGGGCCCCTCGTGTGCTGTCCCAGCCCCCCAGTGCCCTGTGTGCCGCCGTGTGCCCCTCCCCGTGGTCTCTGGGCTTTCACAACATTGTTTCTCCCCCTCTCTCGTTCCCCCCATCTCCGCCCCCTCCCCGTCCCTGTGCCCCCCGTGCCCCTCACCTCCTCCATCCATTCCCCCATCCCTCTGTCCCTCTCGTCTCCCATCACACGTTGCTCGGGCTCTGTGCGTGTCCGTGTGTCCATCTGTGTGTCCGTCCGTCCCACCGCTGCCCTCCGCTCGCTGCCCCCACGGCCCTTGCCCTCTGTTTTGCCTCCTACACCCGTCCTTGCCCCCGATATGCCTTCTATCCTCCCATGCCCCTCTCCTGCCTCTTTCTCCCACCCCTCTACCCCCAACTTGTCCTGGCCCTCACTTCTTGCTTCCCACCCCCTTACCTCATCCCACCCTGCCAACCTGCCCCCCATTCCCACCCCCTTTACCTCATCCTGACCCCCATCCTGCCCCTGTCTCCCACCCCCTACCCCTCCATCCTGCACCCCTTCACCCCATCCCGCCCCCCTCCCACCCCCTTTGCCCTCTCCTGCCCCTACCCTGCCCCTCTCCCACCCCTAACCCTCCATCCTGCCCCCGCCCCCGCCCCCCGTTCTGTTTTGCAGTCACTGTGTCCATGAGCTCTTTGCCCGCGTTCCTCCCACCCATCACTTTGCCCCTGAGCAGAGGGAGCCGCAGGTCAGTATCTGGGGGGGGCCGGGGGGGCCATTTCCCCCTCGCTGCCCCCACCCGCGCTGCCCCCGCTTCCCGGCCCCGCTCCGCTCCTCAGGACCCCGCTCTGCTGTGGGGCTTTCTCCTCACTCTTTTTTCTCCCTGACCCCCCTTTTTTGCCCCCCCCCTCACAGGGAGGTTGCCCCCCCACTGCCCCGCTCCCCCAGCTAGCGGGGCCCCCCTTCACCCCCATTTCAGGCTCTCATCCCCTCGCTCCTTCCCTCTTTCTTTCTTGTCTCGTCTCCATCCGCCCCCCCATCCCCTGTTCCCCCCTTCCCCGTGAGTCCTGTCTGGGGGATCCCAGTGTCTGGGCGGCAGCAGGGACGGGGGGCTCCTCTGGGGGACAGGGGTGGACACAGAAGCACCACTGGGGTGGCTCTGTGCCAAGGGTGGAGCTCACCTGGTGGGCGCTGAGGGGTGACCCCCAGGCAGTGACCCCAGGTAGTGACCCCCTTGGAGTGACAACCCTGGGATGATGGCCCAGGGGTGATCCCCAAGGGATGGCTCCCAGACAGGGATGTACCCCCCAGGAAGGAGTGACACCCTCAGGGATGACCCCTCCTCAGGCAGTGACATGCCCACAGGTGTCCCCTAGGCAGTGACCCACCCCAGGTGGGACTCTCCCCAGGGGTAACCCCTCTGTATGACCCCCCCCAGGGGTGATGCCCCAGGGCTGAGCCCCCGGGCAGGGGTACAGAGGGGTTGTCATGCACACAAATCCAAGGTCACCACTTGTTCTTGTCAGTTCCCCCGGGTGCAGAGGGGCAGGGGCTGGTTTGGAGGTGCAGGCTGGGGACAGGGTGAGGCAGGTGGGGGGGCAGCGTACCTCTGACCCCTCCCATTTGCACGCAGCCACTGCATCCAGCAGATCCTGGAGGCTGTCCTGCACTGTCACCAGATGGGGGTGGTCCACAGGGACCTCAAGGTAAGTGTGTCCCCCCCACCCCTCCTCCATCCCTCTGCTCCTCTCCCCCTGCCCAGTTCTTGGGGTCCCCACAACCCGGGGTGGCCCTGCCCGGTGGGTTCTGGGGACTCACTGAGATCTTGCTGGCTTTGGGGATCCTCTCAGCTTTGAGCACTCCCATCCGCCTTTCCTGGGGATGCACACGTGTCCCCCAGTTGTGTCACGGTTCTGTGCTTCTGGGGGGGTCTCACTGCATCCCCTCCAGTTGCCATTGCCCCAGGGGGAGCGTGAGCTGTGGGGATGGGGGCATGGGGGTGGGAGCAGCTGGAGCTTGGCTGGGGGTCAGGGCAGGACATGGGAGGGACTGTGGGACACGGAGGGACAGTGGGACACAGAGGGATGGGGGGATGCTGGGATGAGGCCAGTGAGACAGAGGAAGACCCTGAGCTGGCCAAGGGGCTGTGCCATTGGCACCCTCGGCCATTGGCAGAGGGCACCCACAGCCACAGCCCCACAGCACGGGGGGCGGAGGGGCAGGACCTGGTCAATGGCAGCAGTAAGGTCCCTCTAGTTGCTGCATCCCTCCTCTCTGTCCCCTGCCGTGTCTGTGCCTGGTGCTCCCTGTGCCCCTGCAGCCGGAGAACCTGCTCCTGGCCAGCAAGTGCAAAGGGGCAGCAGTGAAGCTGGCGGACTTTGGCCTGGCCATCGAGGTGCAGGGGGATCAGCAGGCCTGGTTTGGTGAGTGCTGTTGCCCCCCTGTCCCCCACAGCCCCTGCCCACCGTGTCCTGCTCTGGGCCCCTGTGCTGTGTCTGCTGTGTCCCTGCATGTCCCCTGAGTCCCCGCTCAGTTCCTGCTGCGTCTGCCCTGTGCCCACCCCAGCCCTATCCCAAACCCACCGTGTCCCTGCCCCGTGCCCACCCCTGCCCAGCACATCCCTGCCTCGTGTCCCAGTCCCGTGTCCTGTCCTTGTGCCCCTCCCCTTGTGGCTCACCTGTCTCTCCTCACGCTCTCTCTGTCCCTGTCCCAGGATTTGCAGGCACACCTGGCTACCTGTCCCCTGAGGTGCTGCGCAAAGAGGCCTACGGCAAGCCCGTGGACATCTGGGCATGTGGTAAGAGCCAGTCCCTGCCCTGGCCCTTCTCTGCCCCATCCCAGACCTGGACCTGGTACCAATCCTGAACTCTGATCCCTGCCCAGCCCCTGCCCAGTCCCATCCTAATCCCTGCCCCATCACTGCCCAGTCCCTTTCTGATCCCATCCCACTCCCATTCTGGCACTTTCCAGACTCCATTCCAGTCTTATCCCATCTCCATCCTAGTATCACCCTCTTTCCCATCCTATTTCTGTGCCTGTCCCAGTTCCTGTTGCAGCTCTGACCCCATCCTGGGGCCATCCTGTGCCATGTGCCCGGCAGTGCCACACTGTCCCCTGTCTGTGCCATCCTGCCAGCACAGGGGACAGCCCACGCTGGGAATAATAGCTTTGTCATGGGGACACTGCAGGGCTGGAGGGAGCCAGGGGTGGTCTGGGATGCCTGCACTCCCCTGACCCCACTCTCCCTGGCCCAGGGGTCATCCTGTACATCCTGCTGGTGGGCTACCCGCCGTTCTGGGACGAGGACCAGCACAAACTCTACCAACAAATCAAGGCTGGGGCCTACGATGTAAGTGCCCGGTGCCAGGGCCCCTTAACTCCAGAACCTTCTGGGACCTACGGCTGATCTCCAGCAGGCAGAGCCCGGGGGTGGCTGTGGGCTTGTCTTTGGTGGCTAGCAGGGGATATGTGGGCACGTGGAGTCACACAGATGCCGTGGGACTGCCCCTCCTCAGCTGTCACCCCCGTGTCCCTGTGCTCCCCCAGTTCCCTTCACCTGAGTGGGACACGGTCACCCCCGAAGCGAAAAACCTCATCAACCAGATGCTGACCATCAACCCCGCCAAGCGCATCACAGCCCACGAGGCCCTCAAGCACCCGTGGGTCTGCGTAAGTGCAGGGTGTCCCCCCAAGCATGGCACCCAGCCAGTGCCCCTGGCACCTGGTGCTGACCCCCGTGTCCCCCGCAGCAACGTTCCACCGTGGCCTCCATGATGCACAGGCAGGAGACAGTGGAGTGCTTGAAAAAGTTCAATGCCCGGAGGAAGCTCAAGGTGAGGGGGCTGGTGGGGAGCTGTGGGCTGGGGATGCTGCTTATCCTCCCAGCACCACCCTGCCTCTCCATGGGGCTCTCCTGTGGGACCCCTGCCCCCCCCTGCCCCAGCACCCCTCCGTGGGGCACAGTCCCTTCCATCGGGTGTTGCAGTCCCAGTCCTGTGGGTCCCATCCTGTACCACCCCATCTGTCCCCCTCCATCTCGCCCACCCCATCCCACCCCAGCCCCTCTCCCTCGCTCACACCTTCTCTCCCCACAGGGTGCCATCCTCACCACCATGCTGGCCACCAGGAACTTCTCAGGTAAGGGGGGGCTCCCCCTGGCCGGGGGGGCCGGGGGCCGCAGTCCCCCCTCCATGCCCCCCCCCCCGGGCCGGTGCCCCCCTCTCTCTATCTCGCTGTCTTTCTCTCTTTCTCCCCTCCCTTCCTTAACCCCCCCACCCATTTTTTCCCCATCGGTGAGGACGGGGCATGTGGTTGCCAAGGTGGGGCCGGACGCGCCCCCCGCCCCACGCACACGGCAGCAGGTAGAGCCCGGTCCCCGTGTGTCCCCCCCGCCCCGCTGGCTGCGGGGGGCGACACGGGGAGGGGGACGGACAGCACCAGCCCCCCCAGGCCTGGGGCCAGGGTGATGGGCGCCCCGAGAGCTCTCGCTGGGGGGGGGGAAGGCGGGGGTCCCGGCCGCAGCCCCTGCCGCCCCCTAACAGGAGCTCCGCTCCCTCTCTCTCTCTCCGGCCCGCAGTGGGCAGACAGACCACCGCTCCTCCCACCATGTCGGCGGCCGCTGCCGGGGCCCCGCTGGGGCTGGTGGAACAAGGTAGACGCGTCCGCAAAGGGCCCCCCGGCCCCCCGGCCCCGCTTGGTCTCTGTGTGTCCCCGGATCCTTCATCCCCACGTCACCCTCTTCTCCCACCCGTCTTCTTCCCTGCCTCCCACCTCCCCAACGGGTTTCGGGTGCCCTCCTCGGAAATCGGAGCGCATGCATGGCCCCCCGGCACTGCCCCCGCAGCCTCTCCCCCGCCCCCGCTGGCACCAAGAGATGCGACTGTCCCCCTGCTGTCACCCCGCACCCGGCCCCGGGGAGGGGTCCCTGCAGCAGCTCCCACCCCCAAGGCGGGGCTGCTGAGTGCCTGACCCTGGAGGGGACACACTGGTGCCATCCCCAGGTGCACAGTGGTGCCATCCCCAGGTGCCCACAGGTGCCATCCCCAGGTGCACAGTGGTGCCATCCCCAGGTGCACAGTGGTGGCGTCCCCAGGTGCAAGCTGGTGCCATCCCCAGGTGCACACAGGTGCCATCCCCAGGTGCAAGCTGGTGGCATCCCCAGGCGCACAGTGGTGCTGTCACCAGGCACACAGTGGTGCCGTCCCCAAGTGCACACAGGTGCCATCCCCAGGTGCACACAGGTGTGCCATCCCCAGGTGCACAGTGGTGCCATCCCCGGGTGCCTATCTGGGTCAACACGGGGAGCTGGGGTGGGGGGATGATTTTTGGGTGTGCCTCCCCACTGCTCCCACCCCTCCTGCACACAGGGGGGGCACAGCGCTGCATGAAGGGGGGGGCCAACAGGCTGCATGTCCTGTGTCCCCCCGTGCCCCCCCTGCGTCCCCACCCCGCATGTGTCCCCCTGCATGTGTCCCCCCCCGGCATGTGCCTCCCCACGGCTTCTGAGAGCTGCAGCCAGTGTTTGTGGCGCCGCGAAACACTCGGCGGGTCTTAAACCACCCCACACCAAGGGCTACCACTGGCCCCCCTGCCGGGGTCCCCCTCTCCCGCCCCCCAATTTGGCTCTGGTTTAAACCCCCACCTCTCAGCGCCCGCCTGCTTTCAGAGGAGGGACCGGGACCCTTGGGGACACCCTGCTAGGGACTCCTGAGGAGACACAGGGCCACGGGGGAGGGATGTGTGGGTCATCTCCCCCTCCTTTGGTGCCGATGGGTGCCCTGCTGTCACTGGACTTGTCACCACACATCTCCCCCCAGCCTGTGATGCCAACCAGGGGAGGGGTCTCTCAGTGTGGAGGAATGACGAGGCTGCTCGAGGTGACACCCCCTGCCCTCCACACCCCCACAACCACTTGTGCCCCACCACGTCCCCATCACGCCCCATTCCCCCACTGGCCAGAGATCGTGGTAGCAGTGACAGATGCTCATACCCGTGTCCGTCCTTGTCCCCCTCCAGGGAGACAGGGGGGGCACAGGCGGCTGTCCCCGCCCCCTGTACTCAACTCATCTTTTTTATGTTCTTTTTTTATGTTTTTCCCCTTTTCCTCCTTTCCCCCCTCCCCGTTTCTCTCTTGCCCCCCTCCCCACTCCTCTCTCTCGCTTTCCTCTCTGCATTTCTCCAAGGTAAGCCAGCCCTGCCCCCCCACGTGGGGGCCACCAGGATGGGAACCCCCCTCAGCTTGGGGACACCCCCTTCCCCCAGTCTGAGGACCCACTGAGTTTGGGGACCCTTCCCTCCAGGATGGGGACACCCTGCCTGGATGGGGATCTCCATAGGTTGAGGACATCCCTCCCAGGGAGGGGACAGCTCCCCAAGGTTGGGGACCCCCCTGAGTTTGGGAACCTCCCACTAGGAGGGGGACACCTCTCAGGATGGGGATGGTCCCACAAGGTTGGAGAAACCCCTCCCTGGGTGGGGACGCTCTCCTTCCCCAAGATGGGGACCTTCCTGAGACTGGGGACTCCTCCAGGTGGGGGACACCCCTCCCAGCATGGAGAACCCCCTCAAAATGGGGATTCCCTAGGATGGGGACACCCCACCCAGCATGGGGACTCCCTCCTGTAAGGGAACACCCCCAGCATGGGGACACCCCTCAAAATGGAGCCCCCTTAGAATGGGGACACCCCTCCCTGCATGGGGACCACCCCTCTAAAATGGGGACCTCCCCCAGGATGGGGACAGCACCTTTCTGCTGTGTTCCCCCTCTCTGGCACTGGAGTGGCACGTGCTGCCAGCAGCCAGGGTGGGATCAGGCTGGGTGGCTGGGAGGAGTCTGGGTTTGGGGGGTCCTGCAGTGCCCCTCGTGCAGGGGGACACTGACACAGTCTCCCCCCGCAGCAGCTAAGAGCTTACTGAACAAGAAGGCGGACGGCGTCAAGGTGAGGGGCCTGAGGGGCCGGGGGGCCCGGGGGGGCTCCTTCCCCCCAAGGCACTGAGCCCCCCCGTCTGTCCCCTCCAGCCCCAGACCAACAGCACCAAAGGCAGCGCCGGCGTCACCAGCCCCAAGGGGACCCTCCCGCCCACCGCTCTGGTATGTGCCCCCTGCCCTGCGCCCCTAACTCCCCCATCCCATGGGATCCATCCCACAGCCCATCCCATCCCATCCCATCCCATCCCATCCGGCTGCTCCTGGGGAGGGGGTGTCCCGAGGATGGAGAGGGGTGTGCAGGACGGGGGCACAGGGGGACCCCGCCGGACAGAGCAGGTGGGTGAAGGGACAGCCCCGTGTCTCCCTCAGCCGTGGGCACAGTGACGTGGGTGAGGACACGCTCATGCAGGTGTCCCATGTAGGGACAAGGTAGGTCCAGGACACGGACACAGAGATGTTCCTGCCATGGGGACAGCAAGGTGGGTGCAGGATGAGGGCATGAGGATGGGAACAAGGTGGGTGCAGGGTACGGGCACAGGTGCCCCATAATGGGGACAAGACACAGGCAGGAGGAGCCTGGTGACACAGATGGACAGGTGGGTGGAGGGCTGGGGTGGGGACGCCCTGCAATGCCAATGGCAAGGCAGGTGCAGGTCACAAGGATGGGGCTGCTGACCTCGCAGGTGAGGTAAGTGCAGGATCCAGACACGGGACTGCCCAGCTGGCACAGTAAAGTAAAGGCATGGCTGTCTGGAACAGCAGGTGCAGGATTTGGGGGTGCTGTGGCAAGGTAGGTGCAGGATGTGGGTGCAGGTGTGCCCATTGTGATCTTTATGGCACAAGGGGTGCAGCACAAGGTACAGGCAGGGTGATGCCCAGCTGGCACAGAGTGCCATGCACTGGGGAAGGTGTGCCTGGCTGGTCAGTGAGTGCAGGATGTGGAAAAAAGGGTGCCCACATGGTGAGGGTGGGATGGGCAGCAGGAAGCTGTGGACGGAGGTGCTCAGGATGTGGGTGCTGAGATGCTCAGGATCCAGACACAGAGACAGCTGGGATGTAACCCAAGGGATGCTTGGGATGCAGGCACAGCAGTGGCCTGGGTGCCAGCTGAGGGATACGCAGGGATATGGGCAGTGCTCGGGATGCAGGCAGCAGGATGGTTGGGATTCAGGCACAGGGATGCCCAGGATGCTCAGATGCATGGTGAGTGGAGCCCCTTGGCACCGGGATGCAGGACAGGGGCACAGAGCTGCCCCGCAGCCCAGCCCAGCCCAGCCCATCCTTTTGGCCTCACTGCGTCTCTCCCCTGGCTCTGCCCACCTCTTTCCCCCCTTTCTTCCCCCTCCATGTCTGTGAATTAAACCATTTGGCTTTGCTGGACTAATGACTCTCTGCTTCTCTCCCCCCTCTCTATCCCCTTCCCAAACCCGGTCTGGGTCTCTCCTCGCCCCTGTCCACGTGCTGCTCAATCCGTCGTCCCCCCTCGTTGTCCCCTCCGGGCTCTCGCTTCCCCCACCCCGCCTGTCTCTCTCCCTTCTCCTGTAGGAGCCTCAAAGTACCGTAATCCATAACCCCGGGGACGGCGCCAAGGTACCGCTGCCCGCCCTCCGCCTCCATCCCCCCGCATCAGCCATGGCCGGGGGGGTGACAGGAGCGCGGGGGCCGCGGGGACAGCGGGGTCCCCCCGCGGCGTCCGGCACCGCCGGGGTCCTGCCGAGCCCCGGCCGGGCTCGTCCCCCCTCCCCGTCCCCCCCGGGGCCAGGTCTGACCCCCTGTTTGTGTCTCCCCCCCACCGCCGCCGCCCCGCGAGCAGGAGTCCTCTGACAGCACCAACACCACCATCGAGGATGAGGACACCAAAGGTGACGGGCGTGGGGGCGGCTGGGGTGCACTGGGTTGCACTGGGATGCACTGGGAGGGAGCTGGGATGCACCGGGTGGTGCTGGGATGCATTGGGTTGCACTGGAATGGCACTGGGATGCACTGGGAGGGTCTTGGAATGCACTGGGGTGGTGCTAGGATGGCACTAGTATGCATTGGGGTGCACTGGAATGGTACTGGGATCACCTGGGATGGCTTCAGGATGCACTGGGATGGCACTGTGATGGACAGTTGTGGAATGCACTAGGATGGCACTAGGATGCATTGGGATGCACTGGGAATGTGTTAGAATGCACTGGGGTGGAGCTGGGACGTGCTGGGATGACACTAAGATGCACTGGGTGCACTGGAATGGCACTGGGATGGCACTGGCATAGCACCAAGATGCGTTTGGTTCACTGGGATGCACTGGAGCAGCACTGAAATCCATTGGGATGGAGCTGGGGTGGCGCCAGGATGCATTGGGGTGCACTGGAATGGCACTGGGATACACTGGGACGGTGATGGGATGCACTGGGATGGCACTGGAATGCACTGGGATGGCGCCAGGGTGCGTTGGGGTGGCACTGAGGATGCACTGGGAGCGTGCTGGATGGAATGCATTGGAATAGAGCTGGGATGCATTGGCATTAGGATGCCTTGGATTGCGCCAGAATTGCACTGGGATGAACTGGGGTGGACTGGCATGGCACCAAGATGCAGTTGGTGCACTGTGATGTGCTGGGGCAGCACTGGAATGCACTGGGCGGGATTTGGGATGGCAGCAGGATGCATTGGGATGGCACTGGGACATTTCTGGGATGCACTGTGAGAGTGTTCAAACTCACTGGAATTGATCTGGGGTGTGAATTGACTGGGCTGACACCAGGATTCACTGAGGTGGCACCAGGATGCACTGGGAGCATGCTGGGGTGCACTGGGAGGGTACTGGGAGGCGTTGGGGTGCACTTGGATGGAAATGGGATAGATTGGGACATGCTGGAATGGCCTTGGAATGGCAGCTGGGGTTAGTTAAAAGGGCACTGGGATGGCATCAGGATGCACTGCAATGATACTGGGACATACTGGGATGGTACCAAGAGGTGCTCTGGGTAGAACTGGGATGTACTGGGACAGCAGGGAGACAGAGCGTTTGCACTGAGATGTGGTGAGAAGTCACTGACACAAACTGGAGTGTACTGGGACATACTGGGATGGAAATGGGCGGTGTTGGAGTACACAGAGGTGGCACTGGGATCGCTAGGAGGGCACAGGAGTGACGTTGAGATGCACTGGGACAAACTGGGGTGTAGTGGAGTGGCACTGAGGTGGTTGGGGCACATTAGGGTGACAAAAGAATGGACTGGGGAGTGCTGGGATACAGTGGAATGGTACTAAGATTAATTGAGATGCACTGGATGGAACTGGGGGATACTGGAATGGTGCTGGGACGCACTGGGATGCACTAGAATAACACTGGGACACAGAGATTGGCACAGAGATGCAGTGAGATGTTACTGGGATGCACCTGGGCAAACTGGAGTGTACTGATATGCTCTGGAATAGCACTGGGAGATACTGGGATGAACTGGGCTGTGTTGGAATGCACTGAAGTGGCACTGGGATGGAACTGGGGTGAACTGGAATATACTAGAAGGGCATTGGGACACAGTAGGTTGGCACTGGGTTGCACTGAGATGCAGTAGGATGTCTCTGGAGATGTACTGGTGTAAACTGGGATATGTTGGGATGCCCTGGAAAGGTATTGGAACGCTCTGGGATGTGTCTGAGATGTAGTGGAATGGAGCTGGAATGCACTAGAGTGCACTGGGCTGGCACTGGAATGCAGTAGGGTTGAACTGGGGTGTATTGGAATGCACTGGGCTGGCACTGGGATGCACTGGGATTCATCCGAGCACACGAGCAGCTCTGGGATGCACTAGGATTGCACCGGGTTGTATCAGGATGCATGGAACTGGGAAGCTACTGGGGTGCACTGGAATGGCACTGAGACACAGTGGGATGGCACTGGGAAACACCAGTATGAACTGGCTGTTCTGGGATGTGCTAGAATGGCAGTGGGATGTACTGGACTTGAAGGAGTGGTGCTGGGAGGCACTACTGGGACAGGCTGAGCAGGCACTGGGATGCTTGAGCATGCTGGGATGGCCCTGGGATGGCAGGGGTGGCACTGGGCTAGCAATGAGACGTGCTGAGAGGATGATGCCAGTACTGCTGTGGCAGAGCTGTGGGGGTCCTGGGAGCACAGTGGTCCCTATCTGTCCCCAAGGGGTGTCTGTCTGTCCCCATAGTTTCTGTGTCTGTCCTCGAGGTCCCTGTGTCTGTCCCTGTGGTCTGTCCTGTCTGCCCTCATGGTTGGTCTGTCTGTGCCAGGGTCCCTGTGTTTGTCCCCATGGTCCATCCCCATGGTCTGTCTGTCTGTCCCCAAGGTTTTTCTGCCCCCAAGGTCTGTCTGTCTGTCCCTGTGTCTGTCCCCAAGCCTCCCCTCCTGTCCCATGTCCACCCCCCCACGGTGTCGCCAGGGGCTGGGGCGGTGGCGGTGACAGTGGCGTGCCCCCAGCCCGCAAGCAGGAGATCATCAAGATCACGGAGCAGCTCATCGAGGCCGTCAACAACGGCGACTTCGAGGCCTACGCGTGAGTGGGGCGGGGCCGGGCGGGGCGGGGCGGGGCCAAGTGGGGTGGGGCAAGGCGGGGCCACTCTCACCTGCTGCCTGCAGGAAGATCTGCGACCCGGGGCTCACCTCCTTTGAGCCCGAGGCACTGGGCAACCTGGTGGAGGGGATGGACTTCCACCGTTTCTATTTCGAGAACTGTGAGTACCCGAGCTGCCCGTGCCACCTGCCCGTCCTCTCCTGTCCAGCCCAGCCCGATCCCTCCGGCCTCCTTCACTGTCCTGGCTCTTGCCCACTGCCTGCCCATCCTGGTCACCTCGCCTGCGTGTCCCCAGCCCTCCCCTGCTGGGCCATCTGCCCCCACCTCTGCCCCATCTCCTGCCCATTCTCTGTCCCCATCCTAGTCCCCATCCCTGCCTGTTTCCTGCCCCATCCCTGTCCCCATCCCTGCCCCTTCTCTGCCCCTTCCCCTGCCCATTCTCTGTCCCCATCCCTGCCTGTTTCCTGTCCCCATCCCGGTCCCCATCCCTGCCTGTTCCCGTGCCCGTGCCAGCCCCGCTCTCCTCGCCGCCCCGCAGTGCTCTCCAAGAACAACAAGCCGATCCACACGACCATCCTGAACCCGCACGTGCACGTTATCGGCGAGGACGCGGCGTGCATCGCCTACATCCGCCTGACGCAGTACATCGACGCGCAGGGCCGGCCCCGCACCAGCCAGTCCGAGGAGACCCGGGTCTGGCACCGCCGCGACGGCAAGTGGCAGAACGTGCACTTCCACGGCTCGGGGGCCCCCGTGGCCCCGCTGCAGTGAAGGTGAGCCCGGGCTCGGCCTCGGCGGTTCGGGGACCCGTGGCGGTGGCTGACGGCGGTGTCCCCGCAGAGCTGGCGGTGGCTGTCCTGGTTCCAGCCCGATGGAGACGGCGATGGGAGCCGAGGCGGCAGCCGGAGCTGCGGCCCCCCGAGCACGCGTCCGCATGCCTGTCCCCCCTACCCCGGCCCCGCTCCCCCCTCCGGTGCCTGTGTTTGCAGAAAACAAAAAGACAAAAAAAAAAAAAAAAAAAAAAAAAAGCCAAAATGATGAAGACCACAAAAAAAAAAAAAAAAAAGGAGAAAAAAAAAAAAGGGGGAAAACCCACCCCAGTCCCAAACCCCCACCCACACCCCCAAACCCAACCCAGCCGCTCGGCCACAGGCGAGGGCGCTGGGGGGCTCAGCCCCCCCCCTTGGCCCGTCTCTGCTGGGGGGGAAGGGGGGTCCCGGCCCCCCTCCCGGCTGTGCTCGTGGCGTGTTGCTGTCGCTGGTGGTGGATGTTGTTCTTTGGGCTCCGCTTTGCTCTGTCCTGCCCCAGCCCCTGTACATAGAGAGAGCTATTTATTTTTGAATTCCCACGGGGGTCCCCAGCAACGGGGGGCTGCCAGGGGGTGAGTGAGGTGGGGGGGACACGCAGAGACTCTCTCCCCTCCAGCCCAGTCCAGTGCCTCCCCAGGAGTGCTGCCCCTGGGCACTGCTGTGCGGGGAACACGGGGGTGCCTTGGGGAGGGTCCACCAGGGGCACCCCCGTGTCCCCACCCCGCCGCTCCCCACCCCAGCACCCCCTGTCACAGGTGCCAACTCGGGGTGCTGGCAGGTCCTGGCAGGGGGGATGTGGGTGCCACGTCAGGGGGCAGAGGGCAGCTGGGGGGCGTTGGGTTCGGGGTGGGGGGCTCAGGACGATCCAGCCAGCACTGACGCAGCATCGAAAGCACTTTAGACTAAGAGAATGGGTCTCTTAGGGGGCACAGGCTGCTCCGCCGGGCACCCCAGCACGGGGCACCGGCAGCACACCCTGCACCCCCCTCCCACGGCCAGCACCCGGGGGGACCCGGCACCCCCAGCCCCCCAGCCCCGGGGAGGCTCCACTCCACGCCAGGCACTCCCCACCCATTCCCCAGGGCATCCCCACCACGCTGAGGGCTGGTTTTGGCTGGGGGGGGGGGGCGGGGCGGGGGATATTAATTATTTTTTAATTATTCTGATGATTTCTCTGCATGCCCTTTGCGCGGGAGCAACCCTCGGGCGCTAACGCTGTATGTTGAGGAGCTGAGCTGTTCCTGTCCCATGAATGCTGGTGGATCGTTGCCAAATTTTTCTCCTTCCTCCCCTTTTCTCTCATTCTTTTTCTGTCTCCCCCTCCCCAGCATATCCCCCCCATGCCCCTCCCCCCAAAAAAAACCCTTTGTCTTTTCTTTCTGAGCCTTGTAAGTGTAAAAGATGACTCTGATTTCGTTTTTGTCTCGGGAAAACTGCAAATAAATTATGAGGAAAAACCAATGATCATTAAAGTAAGAGATGGAGAGAAGGAAGGCCAGGTGCATCCATCCCTGCTGGGGGGCCCAGGACGTGTCTGTCTGAAACCCCACCCGGGACACCGCAGAGAGGAGCGGGGCTGCAACTGCCAAAGATGAGAGCAACAGGGAACAACTGCCAAAGACACTTTATCCCCTGGCCGTGCAGCCAGGGCACAGAAACAACCCCAGGTACAGCCCAAGCCCAACCTTTCCCTTCCCAGCCAGGAGGAGGACGAGGCAGCGAGGGCTGCTGGGCCCTGGCGGGTGCTGAGCCCCCCACCCTGGCTGAGGGAGCAGGGCAGGGGCTCTCAGCTGCAGGGGGGTGAGCTCCCCCCTCCCCAGCACCAGGACACAGCTCCGGGCTCAGAGTGTGGGGAGGGGCTGCCCAGGGAGGCAAAGAGCACCCCCCACCCAAGAAACCTCCTTCCCTTCCCCCTTGTCCCACCCCCCAGCTCACCCTTAGGACACAAATACATAAAAGCTGCCTGGGCTGGCAGCAGGGGCTCTGCCTGCCCCCTCAGCCCCCCGGCCAGCAGTGGGGGGCTCCTCCAGGCTCAGGGGGCTGTGAAGGCAGGGGAGTGCGTGGCCAGGTGCCCCCTGGTCCCAGCCATCACAGGGACAGCGAGGGTGGGGGGTCTTCGGTGTGACCACCCCCCGGGTGCTGGCCCGGTGCCAGCCTTGGTGTCCCCGCAAGGTGGAGAACAGTCACATCAGCCCAGGGGGCTGAGGACCCCCGGCCCAGCCCCAGGAACAGCCCTGGGGGGGCTGTGGAGGGGGGTGCAGGGCTGGTGGTCCAGAGGTGGAGACCCCGGGCTCCACGTCACATGATTTCACAGCAGGAATTCTGCTTTCGGGCCTAAGAAGAGAAGGAAAACCATCTGTGAAGCTCCCTGGGGTTCTGGGGGTCCCAGGGCCACCCACCTGGGGTCCCACACAGCCCCGAGGAGGCCAAAGCACAGAGGCTGATGGCCCGGAGGCTCCTGCGCTTGTGGCCAGAGCTGGCGCCAGGAGCTGGGCTGGGCAGGGTGCAGGACACCCCAGGGAGGGGCTGGGGGCTCTGGGGCTGGGGCTGGGGGCTCTGCAGCTGGGGCTGGGGGCTCTGCAGCTGGGGGCTCTGCAGCTGGGGCTGGGGGCTCTCCGGCTGGAGCACCAGGCTCCCTCCAGGCCCAAAGCCTGCAGCAGCAGGGGGGATCCCTGCCTGCCCCCCTGAGCTGTGCCCCCCAAGGATGACCACCCTCCCTCCCAGCCCCCTCAGGGAGGGCTCACCCTCCACACCCACCGTTTTGTAGAAGGCTTTGGACTGTGCCCCCAGCACCTCCGACTTGGAGACCAGGTCGTCCAGCTTCTCCCCACGCTCCAGCAGTGATTCCATGGTGTTGTGCTGCCGGGAAAGGTGTGCTCAGCCCCAGCCCCAGCCCCAGAGCGGCCTGCAGCACGAGGTGGAGGTGCCACCACCCCTCACCCCCTTCCTAGAGCCCTGTGCTCGTGTCCTGCCAGCTGGGAAAAGCCCAAGGAGGAAAAAGGGGGGAAGGCAAAAGAGGGAAGAGAAAAGGGAGCTCCCACCCCAGGGAGGTCTCTGGGGAATGGCCTGGGGGGCTCTACCCTGCCCCACAAGGTGCCCCAGGGCCCCCCAGGCCTGCCAGGCACCAGCAGCCAGCCCTGCAGCTCACCAGGATGATTTTGGTCTCGTCCAGCTCGGCCTGCACTCGGGTCATGGGGTCAGCATCACGGGGGTTCTGGGGACAAACAGCACGGTGACAGTGCTGGCACCAACACGGGGACACCAGGGGGGCACAGGGTCCCAGCAGGTGCCAGTGCTGCCCAGATACCTCCCCTGCCATTTCCAGGGCTGGGGCAACACAGGAACCCTGTCCTGTGCCCTGCAGCAGGTCCATACCTGGTATTTGCTGAGGTAGCCATCCAGGGCAGAGTAGCTGATGGTGGCAGGCGACCCTGAGGGCCAGTCCATCTTGCTGACCTGCCTGGAGAACTCCTCCAGCACCTGCCAGGTGAGGAAGCAGCAGTTAGGAGCCACAGCGTGGGGCCACGGTGGCTGGAAGGGTTTTGCTCATCAAAATAGGAGATCTGGAGATTCTGGGGAAGGGACCCCACAGCCCATCCACAGCCCTGCCGTGGCAGGGACAGAGCTGGGGAGTGTGTCCAGAGGGGAACAGAGACAGGAGCAGAGCTGGGGAAGGGGCTGGAGTGTGTCCAGAGACAGGAGCAGAGCTGGGGAAGGGGCTGGAGTGTGTCCAGAGGGGAACAGAGACAGGAGCAGAGCTGGGGAAGGGGCTGGAGTGTGTCCAGAGACAGGAGCAGAGCTGGGGAAGGGGCTGGAGCCCCAGGAGGAGATGTCAACAAACAGTCTTGGCAAGCAATGCCCAGGCCAAGGTGGCCAGCCCTGAGTGCCCAAAAGCCCTTGTGTGCCAGGGCAGGGAGGCTGGAGGAGCCCTCACCTTGTCCAGCAAGGTGAAACAAACCCTCTGGGGATACTCATTGTCCGCAATCACCACTCCAGCCAGCCCGTCGCTCCGCACATACACGTGGCACAGGTACTCTGCCAAGGAAACTCCTGTCAGGGAGGCAGCAGCCCCCCAAACCCTCCCCAGCACCCAAGGAAGCTCCTGTCAGGGTGGGAGCAGCCCCCCAAACCCTCCCCAGCACCCAAGGAAACTCCTGTCAGGGAGGCAGCAGCACCCCAAACCCTCCCCAGCACCCAAGGAAGCTCCTGTCAGGGTGGGAGCAGCCCCCCAAACCCTCCCCAGCAGCCAAGGAAGCTCCTGTCAGGGTGGGAGCAGCCCGCCCAGGCTGTTGCAGCCCCCAGGCTCTGTTTGGGGGTGCCTTTTCCCGGGGGGCAGGGAAGCTCTCACCTTGCTCCTTGACGGAGGCCCTGCTGCCCAGCGCCGAGCGCTCCGCGATCAGCTGGCTGGTGAAGGTCATGAACTCCTGCACGCTGTGGGGACAGGGCAGGGCTGGGGACACTGTGGAGCCAGCTGTGCCACAGCCCCCGCTGTGCTGGCTAACAGACCCTGCCCCTGCCCCCCAGGAGTGGCACCTCCAGGCAGCCAGAGCCCCCCGGCGCAGTGACAGCCTCTGCCCTTGGGCTGAACCTGCTTTTTGGGTATTTAGAAAGCAAAACCAGCACTGAACCTGGCTCTGCCTGGCCAGCACCTGGTGACCAGCTGCAGCGTGGCCCCAGCTGGGCTGGGAGGGCTGTCTGACCCCCCAGGCACTGCGAGTCACAGCTAAGGAACATCCCTAAGCCAAACTTGCTCTAAGTTGGGAACATTCCTGAGCCCAGGCTCAGGCCCGTCCAACAGGCTCCTCAGTGAGCCCTCAGCATCCCACAGCAAGGGAAAGGAGGCCAGAAATAATGAGCAGGAGTCAAATCAAGCTGTTTCCAGGACACCCCATCCTGGGCAGGCTGGGATTATGTGAGGCAACACAGTGCCCAGCCCAGCTGGGAAACCCCAGGAAGGGATTTTCACCGGGGTACAGAGCTCACCAAACCCCAGGGAGGGGGACAGCTCCTGCCTGGGAGGTGATGGGTGCCAAGGAAACCTCCCTGGGCACAGACTGGTGTGGCTGACTGGTTTTCTGACGGCCTCCCACTGCAGGGAGCAGCTCCAGAGGGGAAACTGCCTCCCAGTTTGCATCCCTTGAGGGGTCTGCACTGCTCCCAGCCCAGACACCAGCTGCACAGAGGGGGAGCACAGACAGCTCTCCCCACGTGGAGGGCCCTGCTGCCAGCCCCAGGGTTTCACACACACCATGGAAAAACCATCCAGGACCCTGAGTCCAGCCAGGTGCCAGCTGGGTGCCAGGATGCGTCCCCAAGGGCTGATGATCTCCACTGGGAATTCTGGTTTTATTTCCCAGGGTTCTGGAAGGAAGTGGGCACTCAGTGCCTCCCTCTGCTCCCTGACCCTGCCCAATTCCTTGGCAGGAGCTCAGCCCAGCCCTGTGCTCCTGCCCAGCAGGTTCCACAGCTCTGCTAACCCTAACCCAGACCCAGCTCTCCAAACCCCAGCTGAACACACCCCAGACATCACACCTGGCCCAAGCACCAGACCCCGGGAGCAGCTGCTGTCAGCAGGGCTGACAGGCACTGACCCCCTCCCCAGAATCCCAGAGCTTTCCCTGGGCACAGACACGGCCTGCTGGGGGGAGCCCACGGGGATTTCTGGGGATTTGGGGGAGCAGGAGCTGTGTTTGGGCCTGAGCTGCACATCTGGCCAAGAAAGAGCTTTGTCAGCCAGTCCTGCCCCAGCCCTTCCCCTTCGCCCTGCAATCACAGAGCCCAGCCTGCCTGGGGCTCCACAAAACCTTGGCACGGAGAGTTTGGGTCCCAGAGGAACGTCCCAACTGCTCTGCATGTCCCACAGCTCCAGGGGCTTCTCAGGAGCTGCTGCAGCCCCCTGCCCCCGTGGGCTGGCCCCTGGGGCTCAGCCAGCTCCCCCGGAGCCCCTGGGACAGCCTGAGCAGGGTTCTGGGGGCTGGGGGAGCTCCCTGGGCCCTGACTGCATTGCCTGGCTGCACGGGAGATCCGTGGGGTCACCCTGCTGCCTGTTAGGGTCACCCTAACCCTAACCCTGGGGCCCCAGGAGCTCCACTCCATTCCTGAGGCTGACCCAGCACTCCAAGTGCTGCAGCAGGTCCGGGGAGCAGCTCTGGGGTATTTCCCCCAGGAAAAGCCTCTCCCTGCTGCCCCTGCCGCCCCAGCGGGGCAGAGCCCCCCCTGCCCGAGGGGCTCCCCAGCAGCACCCCCGGGCCAGGCTGCCCAGCCCCACCTGGATCTCTGGAAGAAGTTGAAGGTGGACACGTCGTAGGCAGCTTTGAGCAAGTGCACTTTGGGGTCACCCTTGTAAAGGACACTTAGGCTGTAGAGCCTCATGGCGGCGGCTCGGGGGGCCTGGGGAGAGCAGGGCTTGGGCTGGGGGGGGCCAGGACACCTGGGACCCCCCTGGGGCTCCCCCCGACCCCCCTGGGGCTCCCCCAGACCCCTCTGGGGCTCCCCCAGACCCCCCTGGGGCTCCCCCAGACCCCTCTGGGCTCCCCCAGACCTCCCTGGGGCTCCCCCAGACCCCTCTGGGCTCCCCCAGACCCCCCTGGGGCTCCCCCAGACCCCCTGGAGCACCCCCAGACCCCTCTGGGCTCCCCCAGACCCCTCTGGGCTCCCCCAGACCCCCGTGGGGCTCCCCCAGACCCTCCTGGAGCTCCCCCAGACCCTCCTGGAGCTCCCCCAGACCCCCCTGGAGCTCCCCCAGACCCTCCTGTCCATCCAGGCCCCCAGAGTCCCCCCTGGCTCCTCACCCTGACCCCTGCCCAGCCAGGCCAGCCCAGCCCAGTACAACCCACCCCATTATAACCCAGTATAACCCAGTATAGCCCAGTAAAACCCACGGGTACAGCCCAGTTTAACCCAGTATAACCCACCCCAGTATTAACGCAGCCCCTCCACCCAGAGCATCGTGGCCACTCCCCAGTACAAGCCACTGCAACCCAGCCCTCGGCCCCCGGGAAGCCCAGCTGCCCCCGGGACCCCCCGGGACCCCCCGGTACCGACGCGGCGGTCGCGGCTCAGCGCGGGCGGCGGCCGGGCGGCGATGGGCGCGACCCGGAAGTGGAACACGGCCGCCGGAAGTGCCGGTGCTGCCACGGGACGCTTCCTGCCCTGCGCACGCGCCAAACTCGCTCCGCCCCCTCAGCCTGCTGGCCAATCAGCGCCCGCCTCCCCGCATTCCGGTGTCAGCCGGGCGACCAATCAGCGCCGCCCGAGGAGCGGCGCTCGTTCCTCGGAGCGGACAGCAGGGGGCGCTGTGCCCGGCGGGGCCGCGGGGGCGGGGCCCGCTCGGCTCCGTGGGGCGGGGTCTCTCCGTGGGGCGGGGTCTCGCCGTGGGGCGGGGTCTCTCCATGGGGCGGGGTCTCTCCGTGGGCCGGGGGTCCCTGTGTGGGCCGGGGGTCCCTGTGTGGGCCGGGGGTCCCCTGCGAGGGGCCCTGTCCCCGTGGTGTGGTGACCCTCCCTGAGAAGCGGGAGCAGCCTCCGCCAGGTGCTGGGGGCTGCCCTGGGGAGTGGGGACCCTTCCATGGGGCGGTTCTGCCCCGCGGTGGGGACCCCTCCATGGTGGGGGCGTAGGGGCTGAACCCCCCGCGGGTTTCGGACCCCTCAGAGATGTGGGGAGCCCTCGCGGGTGGTGACACAGGGGCAGGGCTGCCAGGGCCCTCCTGTGACCCCGGAGGGGCAGTGGGGCGCTGTGGGGTGACCCTGCATCCCCCAGGCCCTGCCCTGCCGCCAAAAACCCTGTTCCCGCCCAGGGCCCCCAGGGCTGTCACCGTCCGGGCCTCCCGGGCAGTCCCAGAGCGGCACCAGGAGCTTTTGGGGTCCACCCATCACCGGGGGTGCTCCTCATCCCCCTCGGACCTCCCCTATTTCCGCCACACCGGGAGCATGACGTGGCTGCGGGGCTGCCGGGGTGCCCCATCCCCGTCCCCACACCGGCGCCATCCGGTCCCCGCGGTGCCGGTTCGGGGGCGCTCCCGCCGCCCTCGCCCCCGGCCGTGCCCCGTCTCCATGGGAGCGCGGTTGCCAAGCCGGCCGCTGGAGTGCTTGCCGCCACCATCGAGCCGTTGGCACGGCAACGGGGACACGGGTGACCCGGGGCGGGGTGCGGCGGGGAGGGTCCCGGCCGAGCCCGGCCAGCGCACCAGGGGTCCCCAGGGCTGCCGGAGCCCCCCGCGCTGGGCTGGGACCCCCAGGCAGCCCGGAGTCCCTGAGGGAGCCCCGGAGAGCGCGAGCGGAGCCGCCGGAGCCGAGCAGAGCATGTGGGGCCGCAGGGCTGACCCCGCCGCGGCCCCGGGGCCCGCTCGCTGCCCCTCCGCCTGAGGGGGCCGGGACCGCCTCGCCGGGGCCGCTCGGGCCCTCGGATGAGATAAGGCAGCGAAAGTGGAGCATCCGCGAGGGACGGAGCGAGGGACGCGGCACGGAGCAGCCCAGGGCCCGCCGGACGCGCTCCAGGCCAGGGCAGGGCGCTGCCCCGGGCCGGGCACCACGGTGGGGACGCAGCGGCCGAGGGGGGCACGGCTCGGCCCGCAGCCCGCCCCAGCCCGCGCCTGCCCCCATGCTGGATCACCGAGCCAGGATGGAGAGCAGCAGGAAGGAGAAGGTGAGGTGCTGCCGGGGCCAGGGGGGCCGGGGGTGAGGGATGAGTGCGGAGCCTCACCGGGCTCCAGCCTTCCCTGGGGCGAGCGGCCAGGTGCTCCCAGCAGCTCCCAAGGCTCCAGCCCCGAGGATGGTGGCTGCTGGGGAGGACACCAGGGGCAGCCCTGGGGGTCCCCATCCCTCAGGTCACCCCCCAGCACAACACAACACAGGCTCTACAGCACGGGGGGCTCATGATGGAGCTGGGAGTGTTTGTGGGACATTCTGCTGGTCTGGGATACCCCTGCCCTCCCAGCATCGCCCAGCTGCATCCCCAGGATGAGATGGGGCCTGTCACCTCCTTCAGCTGGCTGTCATCGCTGTCACTGAGACGCCCAGCAGGGTGGCACAGGGCTCATCCCCAGCCAAGAACCAGCTGTTTGTGGGAAGCATCCTCTCCCAGATGGATTGAGCTGAAAGGGTTATGGGTGAGGACAGTGGAGACATCCCCTGCTGCCAGCTGGGACACTGAGCGGACACCGAGGGGACTCATCACATGCTGGACCAGCAGAGATGGGTGTCACTGGCCACTGCAGCCAGCAGCCATAGGGTTCCCAGCTCCATCCCTTTGGTGGGATGTGTTGGAGCACACCATTTCCATGGGAAGCTGAGAGATAATGTCATGTGAGAATAGCCAAATCCTGCCAGGGAAGGGCCAAACCCATGGTTTTGAAGGCGAGTGGGGAGATGAGTAGGGACATGTGGTGCTGAGATGGGAAAAACACTGGAGAAATCAAATTCAGACTCCCAAGTGCCAGCCTTGGGATGAGGACCCTCTGGCTGTGCCAGATTGGGGTTCCCATGCCAAGTGGTGCCATGGGATGGATTGGCACTGAATACCTGCAGCCAACAGCCCAGGAGGGCTGATCAGATCAAGCTCCATGCTTTCCTGGCAGGATTTTGCCAATCGTTCTGGCCAAACACTCTCAGGATCGGGGCAAACCTTGCCACAGTGCTGCCGTGGTGCCCAGCCCCGTTCCGGGGGGCTCCGTGCTGCAGCCACGGCACTGGGGGCCGGGTGATGTGCCAGGGCAGCCAGACTGAGCCACGGCAAGGGGTGCCCCCAGAGCTGGGGCGCTCCAAACCACACCCCAAATGCTTTCCTGAGCTCCCTACCCCAAAACCCGTCAGGAAACAGCAGCAGCCTCCAGGCAAACATCTGCGTGCCGGGAAGAGGCGGTGACTAATGAGCCCTAATGCTGCCGGCTGCAGCTGGCCGAGAGGGAAAGCCGGCCCCGCTCCATCTGACAGCCGGGGCACCTGGCCCCAGCCCTGCCGCCTAATGGAGGCTGCGCCGAGCCCGGGGTTGCTACGGAAAGGATAAACACGGATCCTGCTTGACAGGTGCTTCCCTGGAGTGGGCCCTGCGGCTCTCCCTGGCAGCGAGACAAGGCAGCAATCCCCAGGAGCATTCCTGCCTGCCTGCCCTCTGCCCTATTTTAGCCCCACATTTGTGGGTGAAAAACGGTACCCACGATTCCCAGTGGGACACAGGGAGAGGGATGCTCTCAGGGGAGCAAGGGGGACACACCAGCATCTTCATCATTAAAGAATCCCACATCCTTGGTGGGAGATGCTGTGCTCCTCAAGGGCATGGCCAGGAGCACTCCTTGCTGGGAGTTACTCTGGGATTCATCGGGATGGGAGGTCCCAGGTCACTGCTGGAATGGTGACGGCTTCTACACCCAAACAATTCAGCTGGGTGATGGGGGTGGCAGGAGTCCAGTGCCAACCCCAGCCCCCAGGGACACCAGACCTGACCGTGACACCCTGCAGGCAGCACCAGAAGGGGCCTTGGTGCCTCATGACAGTCCTATGGATGCCCTGCTCAGCGGGAGGAGGACAGCAGAACGATAGGATAAGTCATTTCAAGGTGTCCATGTGAAAACAGGGCTGGGGGAAGGGAAACTTGGCTATTTCTTGTGGTTCAGGCCCCTTGCATCCCAGATTCCTGGTCCCTGGCTGAAGCTGTGCTGTGTGCAGGTGGAGCAGATCCTGTCAGAGTTCCGTCTGAAGGAGGAGGACCTGAAGAAGGTGATGTACCGGATGCAGAAGGAGATGGACCGAGGGCTCAAGCTGGAGACACACGAGGAAGCCTCTGTCAAAATGCTGCCCACCTATGTGCGCTCCACCCCCGAGGGCTCTGGTACGGTGCCACTCCAGTCCCTTGTGTGTCACCCTTCCAGCTCCCTGCGGAAGGCTGAGCCTACCAAGAGCCCATCACCTTCTCCCCCTCTCCCTGGCTTTGCAGAGGTGGGAGATTTCCTGTCTCTGGACCTGGGCGGCACCAATTTCCGTGTGATGCTGGTGAAGGTGGGCGAGGGGGAGGAGGGGCAGTGGAAGGTGAAGACGAAGCACCAGATGTACTCCATCCCAGAGGATGCCATGACGGGGACAGCTGAGATGGTCAGTGGAGCACACAGGGCATCCCATCCCATCCCATCCCATCCCATCCCATCCCATCCCATCCCATCCCATCCCATCCCATCCCATCCCATCCCATCCCATCCCATCCCATCCCATCCCATCCCATCCCATCCCATCCCCTTTCATTGTGTGTGTTTAGAGGGGACACACCCATCCGTCCTGCCAGCAGAAGCTGGGGGTGGCCAGGCCTGGGGAACCCGTGGTGGGGGACAGCATCTGTCCAAGGGCAGTGGGAGGGTGGGGACATCCCTCGGGAAAGGCTGGACCTCCTGTCTTCCAGCTCTTTGACTACATCTCCGAGTGCATCTCTGATTTCCTGGACAAGCACCAGATGAAGCACAAAAAGCTGCCCCTGGGCTTCACCTTCTCCTTCCCTGTGCGTCACGAGGACATCGACAAGGTGAGGGGGTGTCCGGGCAGCACAAGGGCTTAGGGGTCCCCAGGCCTCACCTAAACCACAGCCCCATTTCGGTCTGACCCCATTGCAGGGCATCCTCCTGAACTGGACCAAGGGCTTCAAAGCCTCGGGCGCGGAAGGGAACAACGTGGTGGGGCTGCTGAGGGACGCCATCAAACGGCGAGGGGTGAGAGGATCCCACTGTGCTGGCACCACCCCAGCTGTCCTGCCCGGGGCTCACTGCAGCCTGCTGTGTCCCCAGGAAGGGACCACTGGAACGTAGCTGTCCCCAGATGGGGCTGCTGGAGCCAAGTGTGTCTCTGGGCAGGGCTGTTCCATGTGTGCACACACATGTGCATGACATGTGCCCGGGCCCCTCACCCTTGGGCACTGTCCACCCCAAACCCACCATTTTGGGGACAGCCTGGCCCCCCAGGAGCCCACACTGGTCCCTGTCCCCAGGATTTTGAGATGGACGTGGTGGCAATGGTGAATGACACAGTGGCCACGATGATCTCCTGCTACTACGAAGATCACCGGTGCGAGGTTGGGATGATTGTGGGTAAGATGCCCCTTCTACAGGGACACATGGCTGGGCACAGGGAGCTGTCCATGGGCCCGCTCCCCTGTCCTTCTGGGGAGACACACCAACCACAGGGGGTGGCAGTGGCACTCTGCTGAGGTGTCCGGTGGTTAGGACACCCGATGGCACTGCCTGGCCCCAGCATGGTTGGGGCACTTTGGGAGGAGAAAGGGGGTGGTCATCATAACAGGGACCACCCTTGAAGCAGTTGCATACCACGGTGCCAGTCACCGGGCTGAGGAACATCCCTCAGGCTCCATATGGGTCCCAACCCCTGCCCTGGCATGTCTGGACCCCTCCAGTTCTTCCCCATTGCTCCACAGCACTGTCCCAGTTTTATCCCAGCTGGGATGGAGGGCTGTGGTGGGGGGTGTCAGTGCTGCCCCCTGCCCAGACCCATGCCCAGTTCCTGGCAGGGACGGGCTGCAACGCCTGCTACATGGAGGAGATGCACAACGTGGAGCTGGTGGAGGGCGACGAGGGGCGCATGTGCGTCAACACGGAGTGGGGGGCCTTTGGTGCCTCCGGGGAGCTGGACGAGTTCCTCCTGGAGTACGACCGCGTGGTGGACGAGACCTCCCTTAACCCCGGTCAGCAACTGTAAGGAATAGGAGAGATCCAGTTCCTCTGGGCGTCCCTGCCGTCCCCCTGCCGCGCTGGGCTCAGCCCCCAGCAGGGCATCCTCCGCCCTGGGCCATGCCCACGCACGAGAACACATCCAGCAAGGAGGGGGGAGGAAAGAGGGGGTGCTGTGTGATGTGAGCCCTCAAATCCCAGCTCTGATGCCGCCCCCTGGCCTGTGCCCCCCTCAGGTACGAGAAGATCATTGGGGGAAAGTACATGGGGGAGATTGTGCGGCTGGTGCTGCTGAAGCTGGTGGATGAGAACCTGCTCTTCAACGGGGAGGCCTCTGAGAAGCTCAAGACTCGTGGGACCTTTGAGACCCGCTTCATGTCCCAGATTGAGAGGTACAAGGCTGGGGAGGCACCCCCAAACCGTCTGCCAGGCTGCATGGCACTGGAAGGCCTGTGCTCTCACTCTGCACTGGTCCAGGCACACTGAGGAGTCTGTGCTCTCGCTCTGCACTGGGCTGTCCCACAGGGGTTCCCCCTGTTCCATCATCCCATAGCAGTCTGCTTTGACTGCCTCATTTTGGGGTCCTTTGTCCTGTTACCCCATACCAGCCTATTCTGACTGTCCACCTTGGTGTTCTGCCACCCAAACCACACTGTCCCCTGTCATGGGCCCATCATGATCCCATCACTCTGTACCTGCCTACTCTGTCCCATATTGGGGTCCCCCTGTCCCATCACCCCACATTAGGGGGGCCCACTGCCAGGTCCCTCTGTCCCATCACCCCACACTAGCTAGCCCTCTAGAGCAGTCCCATCACCCCACACCAGCCCACTCTGACTGACCCAGCTGGGGTTCCCCATCCTGGGACCCCATACAGCTGTCCCGTGTGAGGATCCCCCATTCCCTCACTCCCCCATCCCTCTCCACCTGCCTCACCCAGGCTCCCCACCCTTCAGCCTTTGCCGACGCCCTTTTCTCCCCCTACCTCAGCGATTCCGACGACCGCAAGCAGATCTACAACATCCTGTCAGCCTTCGAGCTGCTGCCGTCGCGGACGGACTGCGAGATCGTGCGCCGGGTGTGCGAGAGCGTGTCCACGCGGGCTGCCCAGATGTGCTCGGCCGGGCTGGCCGGCGTCATCAACCGCATGCGCGAGAGCCGCAGCCAGGACACCCTCAAGATCACCGTCGGCGTCGACGGCTCCGTCTACAAGCTCCATCCCAGGTGGGACCCCAGACCCCAGGACACGCCCGTCCCCTCCCTTCTTCCCCCCAAGCCCTGACCCCATGTGTGACCCCGCGTTCCCCCTCCCCAGCTTCAAGGACCACTTCCACGCCACGGTGCGGCAGCTGACGCCCGGCTGCGACATCACCTTCATCCAGTCCGAGGAAGGCAGCGGGCGCGGGGCCGCCCTCATCTCGGCCGTGGCCTGCAAGATGGCCTGCATGATGGGGCAGTGAGCTGGACTCCGGGGGATGGCGGGGCCGGCGCTCCTCGGGGAGCAGACACGGACGCGGGGAGGAGGCGGCTCCGGCCCCCCCAATAAACGGGGTGTGTGTGGACTTCTCTGGGGCCGCTCGGGCCAGTGCTGCTCTCTTCCCGTGCTGGTAGAGACCCCCATGGGGCTGCCCCACACCTATGGGGTGGCCACGGAGTTTCCCGTGCCCTCACCTCCCCCCCTCATCCTCACACAGCTGCAGCAAGGGGGGCTCCAGCACACCCCAGCCCCTTTGCTGGGAGAAAGCCCCCCAAAGGGGGTGGCCTAGAGATAAGGGGCTCTTTGGAGGTACTTTGGGGGGGATGTCAGGGTAGAGGAGCTCCCCACCAGTGATCCCTGGGGTGCAGTGACTGACCAGAGTGCACCAGAAATGGGCCAGATGGAGGGGGGCATACTGGGGGGTCCCCTCCAGCCATGTGCCCACCCATGTCCCCTGAAAGGTCTGGGGCACCCCAGAGACTTGAGTTCACCAGAGGGTCTGGAGCACAATGTTGGGGTCCCTCGGGGGCTCATGGGCGCCCCAGGGTGTGGGTGTTCTTTTAAGGATCTGGCAGTACCAGAGCACATTGTGGTTGGTTCTCTGAAGGCTCTGGAAGCAACCCAGGGTTTTGTGCCACTCTGAGGGTCTGGAGCACCCCAGGCTGGAGGGGTCCTCCTGAGACACCACAGGGTGTTGGGATCCCCTGGGGCGCACTCAGGGTGTTGGGGTCAGCCCAAAGGTATGGTGGTCTGGGGTTACATCTGTGACATTTGGGGCTACTGCAGGGCTCTGGGGGCCCCTGGGACACAGGGACTTCTCAGGGTGCTGGGGCAGCTCTTGGGCATCTGGGACCACCTGCGGGGACTGGATCAGCACAGGGCGTGGGGCTGGGACTGCTGAGGGATCTTGGTGTCCTCACAAAGTGCAGGGTCCCAGGAGTAGCACTGGGATCCCCAGAGCTCCCCATTGCAGGCGGCACTGGGATCCCTCTGCTCTGCAGGGCTGCAGCCCTCAGCCTGCAGGATCCCCTGCATTCTGATTGGCTCACACCAGAAAGACATCCTGGAGCTCTGATTGGTGGCAGCCCTCAGGGAACTGCAGTCTCTCTGTTCTGATTGGCTGGGGGCAATCAGAAGAGATTCCCTGCACTCCAATTGGCTAGAATTAAAGAAAAAAAAAAGTGTGGGATTCCCTGTGCTCTGATTGGCTGGGGCTGAAGCAGGGATGCCCTGTGCTCAGCTGGGACCTTGAGGATGATCCCAAGCCCATGGCAGCACCGGTGACAGTGCCAGGGACAGATGCAGTGCCAGGCATGGGGTGCATGGGGAGGTGACAGTGACAGCCAGGACCACCCAGGAGTGTGAAGGGAACCGCTCACCCCAGCCCACACGGGACACATCCCCACCCTCCCACTGGCACCTCCAGTGTCACCTTGGCCCTGCTGGGAGCAGGCCGGGGCCAGGCTGTCCCCTGCCAGTGCCTGGTGCCATATGCCCTTGTCGCCGTGTTCCCCCAGGGCAGACAAACGAGACCCTGGAGCCAGAGGAGGGACTTTATTGTGGGGGAGGGGGATGGCTGGGCTGTGGGGGCATCGGGGCTGGAGGGGCATCGGATTTGGGGGCACTGGCAGCTCTGCCTGTGGAGAAAGGAGAGTGGGGGGTGTCAGAGGACAGTGGAAGCAGCTCCTCCAGCCCTCCCCCTGCTCCACAATGACCTGGCTCACCCCCACCCTACAGAGTACAGCAGGAAGGGTCAGAAACCCCAAGCACACTCCCACCCCTCTGGCAGGTGTGGGGTGAGGGATGTGGGGTGCAAAGTGTGGGATGCAGAGGAGGGATATGTGATGCAGGAGATAGTGTTCAGGATGCAGGGTGCAAGATCAGGATGCGGGGTGCTGGACACAGGGTATGGGACATGGGGTATGGGATGGGGATGCAGGATGCGAGGTGCAGGACACAGGATGCAGTATCAGGATGCAGGTGGGCACTGACCGTGCTCAGGAGCGGCAGATGCGCATGGCAGTGCAGATGTCCTGGGGCATGTCCCCGTTCTGCAGCCCCTCGGTGATCTGCTCCCGGTACTTGTTCACCAGCTGCTGGCATATCCTGCCCATGTTCCGGCCCAGCGCCCGGCAGCCCTTCCGCAGAGCCGCCTCCACCGCCGACTGCCAAAGCCACCACAGGTCAGGGGGACACAGGGAGAGGCCCCCCAGCCCGGCCCCTCAGGCCCTCATCGCCCCTCACCTCGTCGGGGTCGTCACCTGCCAGCTTCTTGATCTTCTTCAGGACCTTGGTGCACAGCTTGCACTTGATCTTCTTGCCCTGTGCCACCATGTCTCCGTCAGCCACACTGTCCCCATCAGCCACGTCATTCTTGTCAGTCACGCCGTCCTCATCAGCCACATTCTCCTGTGGGGACACAAAGACTCTCAGGGCTGCCTGGACCCCCAGGTGGCCCTAGCAGTGCTTGGGGTTGGGGTGCTCACCAGGGCCAGGCTGTCCTGGAGGTGCTGGCACTGCTGCTGCCAGCCACAGCGCGTGGCCGTGGTCTGCGCTGCTGCATGGGGACAGGACAGTGAGTGTGGCTGCAGGCTGGGTGCCCATCACCGAGGTGCCCAGACCCCAAACCACCAGCCCCAGGTACTCAGCCCCATCCCCACCACCCTTCCCGCCTTTCCCCTTGTCTTCTTTCCCACACCCCTGAGTGCCTGTCCCACACAGACCCCATCCCTGGCGCACACAGCTCCCCACACAGACCCTCCCCACACCCCTGAGTGCCTGTCCCACACAGACCCCATCCCTAGCGCACACAGCTCCCCACACAGACCCTCCCCACACCCCTGAGTGCCTGTCCCACACAGACCCCATCCCTGGTGCACACAGCTCCCCACACAGACCCCAGCCCCCCCAAGTTCAGCCACACAGGCTGCCATCCCCGTTGTCCCCCTGTGTCCTGTCCCCTCCCCTCGGGGTGCCCGTCCCCCCAGGGAGGCAGGAGGGTCCCGGTACCTCCCAGCAGCAGCAGCAGGAGGAGGGTGGCAGCCATGGTGAGCCCGCTGAGCCGGTGACAGCAGGTGACTGACTGGCCGTGGGTGGCTGCCTGCGTCCTGACACCTTTTATAGCGGGGCCGCGGGCTGTGGGGGTGGGGGACCGAAACCCCAAAACCCCAAACCCCTTAAACCCGAGCACGGCTGCTCCCCAGCGCCCTTCCTGCCTCACAGCTCCACCCCGCGGGAACGGGTTCGGGGGGGACACGGGGAGCTCAGCAGCCCCAGCCTCGCCCCTCAGGGACTGGCCGGGCCCCCGAGGGCCTACCGGGGGGGTCTGTCCCGGCTCCTCCCGGGACCCCTCCGGGCTCCGGGCAGCGCCAGGGCTCGGTGTCCCCTCTGGGGGCGGTCACGGAGTGCCCTTCCCCCCATGGGTTCCAAGGGGCCCAGCTCGGTGCCGCTGTCCCGGTCCCCGCCATGTTCTCCCCCCCCCCCGGCGAGGTCTCGCGCCGCCCCCGGCCCACGGCGGTTCTCGCGGCGGCTCTGACGTCACTTCTCCGCGCGGCGCACCGCTTCCGTGTTTGCGGCGTTCGCGCCTTTTCCCACCGCGGCCCCGCCCCCATGGCGGGCCCCGGTACCGGCGGCGACCCTCGGCCTGCGACCCCTGACCCGGCACGGACCGACCCCTGACCCGGTACGGACCGGCGGGAACCCCGGGCCGCGGCTGAGCGGCTGTGCCCGTTTGGGAGCGGGGGAGACCCGGCTGCGGGATCCTGTGAGGTCTGCAGCCTGAGGGGGCTGGGGGGCTGGGGGCTGCTTTGTCCTGGGGCTCCCGGTGCCGCGGGGAGGGGGATCGTGCTAGAGGGGCACGGCCAGGGCGCTGTGCAGGGCCCCTGGGAGGGGGGCCTGCGGGGATCCGGTGTACTTTGTGGGGGCTTCAGGTGTCCTGCTCTGGGGGGGATCGTAGGAGAGGTTGGCGCAGTCACCAGGATGAGTGTGGGGATGCCTGGGGTGGGAGGAAGGGAGGCTGAGGGTCACCAGGATGAGTGTGGGGATGCCCTGGGCAGGAGGAAGGGGGCTGAGGGCCACCAGGATGAGTGTGGGGATGCCTGGGGTGGGAGGAAGGGGGGCTGAGGGCCACCAGGATGAGTGTGGGGATGCCCTGGGCAGGAGGAAGGGGGGCTGAGGGTCACCAGGATGAGTGTGGGGATGCCCTGGGCAGGAGGAAGGGGGGCTGAGGGTCACCAGGATGAGTGTGGGGATGCCCTGGGCAGGAGGAAGGGGGGCTGAGGGCCACCAGGATGAGTGTGGGGATGCCCTGGGCAGGAGAAAGAGGGGCTGAGGGTCACCAGGATGAGTGTGGGGATGCCCTGGGCAGGAGGAAGGGGGGCTGAGGGTCACCAGGATGAGTGTGGGGATGCCTGGGGTGGGAGAAAGGGGGGCTGAGGGCCACCAGGATGAGTGTGGGGATGCCCTGGGCAGGAGAAAGAGGGGCTGAGGGTCACCAGGATGAGTGTGGGGATGCCCTGGGCAGGAGGAAGGGGGGCTGAGGGCCACCAGGATGAGTGTGGGGATGCCTGGGGTGGGAGAAAGGGGGGCTGAGGGTCACCAGGATGAGTGTGGGGATGCCTGGGGTGGGAGGAAGGGGGGCTGAGGGCCACCAGGATGAGTGTGGGGATGCCTGGGGTGGGAGAAAGGGGGGCTGAGGGCCACCAGGATGAGTGAGGGGATGCCCTGGGCAGGAGAAAGAGGGGCTGAGGGTCACCAGGATGAGTGTGGGGATGCCCTGGGCAGGAGGAAGCGGGGTGAGGGTCACCAGGATGAGTGTGGGGATGCCTGGGGTGGGAGGAAGAGGGGCTGAGGGCCACCAGGATGAGTGTGGGGATGCCCTGGGCGGGAGAAAGGGGGGCTGAGGGTCACCAGGATGAGTGTGGGGATGCCTGGGGTGGGAGGAAGGGGGGTGAGGGTCACCAGGATGAGTGTGGGGATGCCTGGGGTGGGAGGAAGGGGGGCTGAGGGCCACCAGGATGAGTGTGGGGATGCCTGGGGTGGGAGGAAGGGGGGCTGAGGGCCACCAGGATGAGTGTGGGGATGCCCTGGGCGGGAGGAAGGGGGGCTGAGGGTCACCAGGATGAGTGTGGGGATGCCCTGGGGTGGGAGGAAGGGGGGCTGAGGGTCACTAGGATGAGTGTGGGGATGCCCTGGGCGGGAGGAAGGGGGGCCGAGGGGTGCAGCATGCACAGGGAGGGTCAGACCCGGACGCGGTTTGTATTTTGGGGGTGGAAGGATGGTTTTCGGGGAGACTGTTGCATCTTGGGGTGACAGCGATGGCCGGGCGGGCCCCAGATCCTCATCCCCCGGTTTGTTTTCCAGAGCCGCGGTTGGACCCCAGGATGTTTTCGGAGCAGGCGGCCCCCACGGCGCAGGGGCTGCTCGCCCCCCCCTCGGGCGAGCCCCCCACCTTCCCCCGGGTGGCGGCGGCGGGCTACTCGGACCTGTCGCAGCCCTTCCGGCTGGGCGAGCGCAGCTTCTCCCGGCAGTACGCCCACGTCTACGCCGTGCGCCTGGCCGGCATGCGGCCCCGCCTGGAGCGGCGCGCCCGCGGCCGCTGGGGTGAGCGGGGAGCACACTGCCGGGGGGGGGGGAAACACTGCCCTGGGGGAAAAACACTGCCCTGGGGGAAAAACACTGCCCTGGGGGAAAAGGGGAGAACACTGGGAAAAACACTGCCCTGGGGGAAAAACACTGCCAGGGGAAAAGGGGAGACACTGAGAAAAACACTGCCCTGGGGGAAAAACACTGCCGGGGGAAAAGGGGAGACACTGAGAAAAACACTGCCCTGGGGGAAAAACACTGCCAGGGGAAAAGGGGAGACACTGAGAAAAACACTGCCCCGGGAGAAACACTGCCCTGGGGGAAAAACACTGCCAGGGGAAAAGGGGAAACATTGAGAAAAACACTGCTCCAGGGAAATACTGCCCAGGGGAGAAGGGGAAACACTGCCCCAGGAGAAACACTGCCAGGGGAAAAGGGGAGAACACTGGGAAAAACAGTTCCCTGAGGAAATACTGCCCAGGGGAGAAGGGGAAACACTGCCCCAGGAGAAACACTGCCCTGGGGGAAAACACTGCCCCAGGGGGAAGAGCACTGCACTAGGGAAATACTGCCCCAGGGAGAAACACTGTCCCAGAGAAAACACTGCCAGGGGGAAGGGGGAAACGCTGCCCCAGGGAAAGGCACTGCCCAGGAGTAAATACTGCCCCAGGGCAGGGAGACCATGATTGTCACATCCCCCCACACGCCTTAGGGAGCAGGAGTTGAGTGTGAGGTTTGTCAGGGTGGGGCTGGGGGGCCCAGGCCAGGAAGTGGGGCACAGGGGGGTGAGAGGTGTTGGGGGGGCTGTTTCCTGTCCTGGGGGGTTGTGGTTCTGCGGGTGGGACCCTCGCTCAGAGTTTCCATCCGCGGGATGAAGCAACACTGCTGGGGCTCTGCCCCCCCTCCCCGGCCTGGGCACGGCCTGAGATCAAATTTCCTTCAGCTTTGCCCTTCTATGGGCAAAAACCCCTTCAGTGGGAGCTTTTGGGCCAGACGCCTGCTCCTGTGCTCTCCCCGGCCCCGTGGGCTGTGTGGAAGCAAAGCCAGTGCTGGTCCCACTGCAGATGTCACTCCTTGGCTGGCCACCCTGGACTTTGCCAAGTGTGACAGGACCCAGTGGTTTGTAAAGCTCCACCTCCTGGAGTCCTGGGATGGGACCAGATTCTGGGGTTTGTCTCCCAGCAGGAAGCGCCTGCAGGCAAAAATCTGGAGAGCACGCCCCCTCCCCCCGAACACACATTTTGGGGAGTTTGAGCCAAAAACAAGAAACTTCAACAGGATTGTTTTTGTTCTGACTCAGAGTGTTTGCATTCCTGGGCTCGGGAATCCATGTTTCCAGTGTGGGGTGCCAGGGATGGCAGCGGGGTGCTTTCCCTGGGAGAAGAGTCACATTCAGCAGCACATGATGAGCAAAGTGAGGTTTTGGGGAGGAGAAATGTCACCCAGAAAGGATGAGGAGCTGGTGCAGGCAGTGTTGCTTTGGGAGAGGAGACCAGGAGCAGGTTCCTTGCTCTTCTCCAGGGCCTCAGGCTCAGGCTGGACTTCACAGGCTGGTTTAAACAGGGAATAACAATCCCACAGCCACATCCTGGAAGGGAGGACACACGCTGGATGGGGTTAGAGCATCTCTGGGTCCCCAGTTTTGGGCTCACCTTGTGGTGAGGGAGATTTTTGCTCCTCTCCCAGCCTACATCCCCTGTGGATCCCTGCCTAAAGCCCAGGGACCTGTCAGCATGCTAGGATCTTCTCTGGAAGTGATGGGGATCCTGAATTCCAGCAGGGATCTGGGGCAGAGGATCTGGCCCTAGCAGAGGCCAGGTTTGGGGGTGTTGAGTGATCTCCTGATGGGTCATCCCCTGGGTGGAGAGCAGGAGCAGCAGCCCCCCATCCCCAGGGTGCATCCTGGGCCCTTCCCAGGCAGAGCTGTTAGTGGGAGCTGAACACAGCCTCGTGACCCAGCTCTCCCCCCAGCAGAGGAAATGCCTGCAGGCTTGCAGGCTCTGGAATGCTCCTTGGCCCCATCTGGCCCACACATGTCTGCTGGGCGCCGTGCCTCGAGGAGAGGCAGGAGGCTCCCAACATTCCCCAGCATTCCCCGGCACCAGGGCCCTTCAGCTGCTCCCCTGCCCTGCCCCTGCCCGCTGCCACCCCGGGGCCACTGACCCCCGTGTCTCCACAGGGAATGACATTGCCCTGCGGAGGCTCTCGGAGCTGCAGGAGGGAGAGAAGTGCTGCGTGGTGGGGACGCTCTTCAAGGCCATGCAGCTCCAGCCCTCCATCCTGCAGGAGATCAGCGAGGAGGTAATGGGCTCACCCCCTCCTCCACACAGCTCGGTGGGGTTGTGCCAGCACACCTGAGAGAGAGCCCACCATGGCTTCCCCGGGCGCCTTGTAGCCAGGGAACTGGCAGAGGTTTGAGCAGGATGGTCTGTCCCTGGATGCCACCTTGGTGCCAACGTGTGTGGACACTTTCCACTAGCCCAGGTTGTTTCAATCCCCATCCAACCTGGCCTTGGACACTTGCAGGGATTCAGGGGCAGCTGCAGCTGCTCTGGGCAACCTGTGCCAGGGCCTCACCACCCTCACATTCCTTCCCCATAATCCAATCTAAACCCACCCCTTGTCCATCTGTTTCCCCCCCACTTGCCACCACTCTTGCTCCGTGAGTGAAACCAGCCCATCCAGGGGGTTCCAGCGGCTGGGGCCCCCAGCTGGGGTGTTGGCTGTACTGGTGATGGGGGGCTGGGGTTGGGGAGGGTCCTTGGGGGCTCCTGGTCCTTGCTGAGGCCATCAGAGCTGTCCCTGTGCCCTCGCAGCACAACCTGGTGCCTCAGCCACCCTTGCCCAAGTACATCCAGCCCTCTGACGAGCTGATGCTGGAGGACGAGCTGCAGCGGATCAAGCTGGAAGGAGCCATTGATGTGCAGAGGCTGGTGACAGGTAAGGGACAGCGCTGGCTCTGGTGGCAGCCACCCTGCAGGGGCTGGCTGGGGCTGAGTGCCTGCTGTGCCGCAGGGACCATCGTGGCTGTGTATGGCTGTGAGCAGGAGGATGGCAGGTTCCTGGTGGAGGATCACTGCCTCGCCGACCTGCCGCCCCCGCTGCCCTGGAGCGGGCCCAGCTCCGACCGGTGAGGCGGCAGCAGCAGGACTGGGGCTGGCCCTGTGTCCCTGCTGCGTCCCTGAGCCCCTTCTGCCAGAGGGGCTGCCGGGGGTCTGGGCCCCCTGCCCTGGCTCTCTGAAGCCCCTGAGTTTGGGAGCGTGGCACACTGCCTGAGCCTCTCCATCCGTGCAGGTTCGTGCTGCTGGCCTCGGGGCTGGGGCTGGGCAGCATGAGTGGGGAGGCCCTGCTGAGCACTCAGCTGCTGGTGGACGAGGTGACGGGGCAGCTGGGTGCAGAGGGCGAGCAGAGCTGCGCTGCCCACATCACCCGTGTCATTCTGGCCGGGAATCTGCTGAGCCAGAACACCCAGAGCCGAGACACCATCAACAAGGTACAGCAAGGAGAGAGCTGCAGCCTCGCCTGAGGCACTGGGAGGGTGTGGGGAGGGGGCAGAGGGGTGCAGGGCTGTCCCTCACTGTCTTCCTACTTACCCAGGCCAAGTACTTGACCAAGAAGACTCAGGCTGCAAGTGTGGAGGCTGTGAAGATGCTGGATGAGATCCTGCTGCAGCTCTGTGTGAGTGCTCAGGGTTGGCCAGGAAGTCGTGTTCCTCTGGGGGAGGGAGCCTTGTTCTTGAGGCGGGGTAGCACTCTGGGGGGCAGGGTGGCAAAACCTCCTTCCCCAGCACCCAGCTTCCCTTTGAGCGCCCCATGGAGAGGCAGCTCCAAATCCTTCTCCTGGGATCCTCTGTGGAGCCAAGCGGGGTGTCCTGGGGAAAAGGAGCAGCAGTGACACCAGGGCTTTGCCCTGAGCCCCCTTGGAGATTTGATCCCACTCTACCCACAGACCTCTGTGCCCGTGGACGTGATGCCCGGCGAGTTTGACCCCACCAACTACACGCTGCCGCAGCAGCCGCTGCACCGCTGCATGCTGCCCCTGGCCAGCGCCTACGCCACGCTGCGCCTCGTCACCAACCCCTACCAGGCCAGCCTGGACGGGGTCAGGTGAGCAAACCTACCAGCTCTGCGGGCTGTCGGTGCCGTGGGACCCAGGGACACATCCCGGCACGTCCAGCATCTAGAGCTGCCCTTCTTTCCTCCATAATGTAGGTTTTTAGGGACATCAGGACAGAACATCAGTGATATCTTCAAGTACAGCAGCATGGACGACTACCTGGAGATCCTGGAGTGGACACTGCTGGCAGGACACATCAGCCCCACAGCTCCAGACACCCTGGGTATGGTGAGGGTTGGGGGGTTGTTGAATGGGGGGCTTTGCCAGGGGCTCCCCCCCTAATTCCCATCTTCCCCAGGCTGTTACCCGTTCTACAAATCTGACCCGTTTATCCTCACCGAGTGCCCTCACGTCTACTTCTGCGGCAACGCGCCCCGCTTCCAGTCCAAGCTGCTCCAAGGTGGGTCTCACAGCACCCCCAGACACTCCTGGGGCTGCTGGGGGGCTCCTCTGCCTGACACCCACCTGTGTTTGCAGGGGAGGAGGGGCAGCGGGTGCTGCTGGTGACGGTGCCGGACTTCAGTGCCACACAGACCGCCTGCCTCGTCAACCTGCGCGACCTCAGCTGCCAGCCCATCACCTTCTCCAGCTTCGGGGCTGACAGTGAGGACGGGGACATGGAAGTTGGACACTGACCACAGGGAGGGCACAGACTGCACAAGCCCCCACCCCTCAAGGGGTCCTGGCACCCACTGTCGCTCTCTGTCATCTGGGAGGGTGACAGAGCTGGGGAAGCACCAGAGGGACCAGATGTTCATACCAATATAACTTGATTTATTTGTGTAACAAAAACTGAATGGAGGGGAGAAAGGCTGTGCCCGCCTCCATGGGCCCTGCCCAGGAGGGCAGTACCACCCCTGCCACCCCACTGGGACACGGACAGTGGGCTGGCACTGCCCGGCTCTGAGGGATGGGGTAGCATGTCCCTGACAGCACCCAGCTGTTGGTGACAATGCCTGCAGTCCTTGGAAGCAGCAAGGTGAGGGGCTGGAGCCCACCTGGAACAGCTGCCTGGGCTCAGGGAAGGTGTTGGAAGCGGATGCCAAAGCGTCCGACCGTGGCTTGAAGCAGAGTGAGGGGTCGTGTGTCCCTAGTCCCCAAAGTTCACGGTGTAGGTTTCGGCCGTGGTCAGCGGCTGCGCCGTGCCCGTGTGCAGCTCCCAGCCCTCCGTCTCTGTCACCAGCTCGGTGACCACCTCTGTCTCGGTGTCCATCTCCCAGGTGCCGGCAGTGGGTGGCTCCTGGCTCCAGGGCGTGTAGGCCGTGCTGCTGAAGGGGAAGGGCAGGGCTGTGCTGGGCGGCGGGGCCGTGGGGCTGCTGGTGGTGGTGGCGTTGAGGCGCCGCAGCCGCAGCTGCTCCCGCAGCCGCATGCGGTGCCGCAGCCGCAGCCGCAGGCGCAGCCGCTCGCGGGGCGTCATGGGCCGGCCCGGCACCACGCGGCGGATCGGCCGGTTCCCGTTCATGGCCATGATCTCCCGGATGCGCTTCCAGTTGGAGCGGGACAGGACGAAGTTGCACTGGGTGGCCCCGATGTCGTAGAGGACGTGGCAGGTCTTGACGCTGGGGTTGTAGCCCTCGGCCCGCGCCGACACGCGGTACTCGCCCGGGTTCAGGATGCGCCAGTAGTCCCCGCCGCTGGCTGCGGATTCGGGGGGCAGCAGGTGGGGTGGGGTGGGGGTGGCACAGTGCTGCCAGCACCCTGCCAGCACCTCACACTACCTACCTGTCCTGACGTTGTGGTTGATGCCCCCCACCACAATGGTGGCGTTGGCGATGGGCTCTCCCTGCTGGTCTGTCACCACACCCTTGATTCCCCGGTGGATCTGGGTGAGGAGGAAGGATGAGTGGAACTGTGTGGGATAGGTGGGGCAGCTGTGGTCACGTCCCACTACACACCTGCTCCATGAAGGTGAGCAGAGACTCCTTGTTATTCTCCCACTCCTGCTGCAGCTCGCTCTCATGGGGGAACTTGTCACAGCCCAGGTAAATGGAGAGCTCCAGGCAGTTGGTGTGCAGGTAGCTGAAGTCATTCATACCTGCAAGAGCACAGACACGCCCACCCAGCCCCTCGCTCACCTGCCAGTGGCCGGGCTGTGGGGCAGGCAGGCCCCTGGCCCCAACTCACTGCCAGCCCGGGGACGCCACTTGGCGCCCTGCACGATGCCCATGGCGTCGGTGACGTCCTGCGTGTGGCAGCCCCCGCGGAAGGTCTCGGCCATGCTCAGGTGTGCCGAGGCGTAGGAGATGGCGAGCCAGCGGAACACGGCGTGGTCGGGGGTCTCCTGCAGCTCGGGGCGCTCGTCCTCGTAGTCCAGCGGGCGAGGGGCAGCCGCCGGCGTTGGGGGGCTGGGCCGGGCCGTGTCGAAGGGGAAGGACACCAGCTTCTCCCCACCCTGCAGGTTGGCTCCCAGCACAAAGGGGTTCTTGTCCATCCACGCTATGACAGCCCGTGTCTCCACTGCCACCTGCGAGGTGGGCACAGGGCATGAGGTGTCACCCCCTGCCACCCTGTCCCCGGCCCTGTGCCCTGTGCCGCACTCACCGCCGCATCCTCAGACAGGTAGTGCTCCGGGATGGGGATGTGGTGGTTGGGGAACTGGTGGGGCACCAGCCGCCTCTCCTCGGCTGCCCACAGCGCCGAGGCCAGGTCGGGGAAGTTCTCAAAGAGGTCAAAGCCTTCCTCTGTCCAGTGGCCCAGTGCCCAGTTGCCCAGTTCAGAGCCCTGTGGGCAGCCCAGTACACTGGTGAGTCCGGGGGGGCTGTGTCCCACCACCCACGTCCCATCCCACTGCTCCCAGTCCTATCCCCTTCCCTGACACATCTCAGGTGCCCAGCTTGGAGCCCTCAGCCAGCCCAGGGCACTGGTGAGCTGTGAGGGGGGGCTGCATCCTACTGCTTTGCCATCCCCTCCCACTGCCCCACAGCCCGCCCCACATCCTCCCCGCTGCTCCGCTGTGCCATCTCACTGCCCCGTGGCCCCCTCACCGCCTCGTGGGCCAGCTCGTAGCCGTCGGGGTTGAGGGAGGGCACCAGGTGGATGCGGGTGTCGCTGACCAGGCCCCGCACGCGGGGGTTCCCGTCCTGGTACTCCTTGCACAGGAACTGCATCAGCAGCAGCAGCAGCTCCCGGCCCAGCGCCTCGTTGCCGTGCAGCCCCGCCGTGTAGCGGAACTCGGGCTCACCTGGAGGGGCCCAGCAGGGTCAGCAAACACCCGGCACCCTGGCTGGGGTCCCGGTCCCTCACACCTCCCTCACCCGTCTCGTGCTCGCCCGGGTTGTCGGAGACCTCCATGGCGTAGATCTTCAGCCCCCGTGAGCTCTTGCCAATGTTGTAGATGCGGGTGATGGTGGGACACTCCTCGTTCACCACCTTCATCAGCTGCAGGGTGAGGAGAATGGGCAGTGCTGGGGGGGGACGAGCCCAGAGCTGCAGAGGACCCCATGCCCATGGAGGGTCCCACCCTATGAAGATGCCCACCAGCATGGAAGTGCCCACAACCACAGAGAACGCCATGCCCCAAAGATGTGCCCACTACCACAGAGGTGCCCACTCCTCATGGAGGATCCCACCACCATGAAGGATCCCACAACCACAGGTGTCCCATCCCCTACAGAGGATCCCAGCCCCTGCCAGATCTGCCCCCCAGCAGTGCCCACCTGCCTCATGTCCTTGTAGGAGTGGTGTCGGAAGTCCAGGTTGTCCGTGGAGGTCACCTCGTTCTGCTGGGTGTAGTAGCTGCTGACGGCTGTGGAGGGGACAGGGGTAGAGCAGCAGGGGATGGCTGCAGAGGTCCCACCCCCGTGGTCCCCAGGCTGCTTTGGGGTGACTGTTACCGGAGAGGGGGCAGCCCAGGACCTCGAGGCGCAGGCAGAGGCTCCCGTTCCAGCGCTGGGGGTAGATGCGGATGTAGCGGGCCACCACCGGCTCGGGGAACTCGCTCAGCACCGGTGTGTCCTTGTCCACATTGCCATAAAACATCTGCCCGGGAGGGAAAGATGTACCCCAGAGGCTCCCTCCCCGTGGCCGCCCTGTCACCCGCCGAGAACGGTCCCCACCATCTCCTCGTAGCCGTTGCTGTACATCACCCAGTGCTGGCTGTCGTTGCTGAAGCCCACGTAGAAGCTGGTGACAAAGTCATCGCTGTGGGAGGACAGGGACAGGCTGGGACGGGGGTGCCCATGCTGCTGCCCCCCGCCAGGTCCCCAGCTGCAGCCCCAGGCGCCCGTACTGGATCTGGGAGTCGCGGCCCTGGGTGATGACCCCGGTGAACAGGGTGACGCGGCGCGTGTCCACCTCCAGCCAGTGCGCGCGGCTGTCGTCCTCGGCGCACCACGCGCCGTCGAAGAAATCCTCCTCGTTGGAGCCCGCCTGGGGAGCAGGGAGGGGGCGAGGGCAGGGGTGGTGTCACCGTGGGGTGGGCACTGGGGGTGTCACCGTGGGGCAGGGGCTGGGGGTGACCCTCACCTGCATGTTGAGGCGGCCGCGCTGGGCGCCCAGCCCGTGGCGCAGCATGGAGGAGGCCAGGATCTGGTCGTCCTCGATGCGGTGGGACTCCAGCCCGATTGGGGGACACCCTGGGGACAGCAGGCGGTGATGAGCTTCCCTCCCTCCCCAGCAGGGTGTCCCTGTCACCCAGGAATGGGGACACTCACTTTTCTTCTCTGCTGGAGGGGCCCATTCCTCCTCATCTGGATCCCACTTCTTTCCTCCTGGTTTTTTGGGTTTTCCTGGCAAAGGAAAAGGCACAGTGAGGGGGCAGGGACAGGGACAGTTGTGAGGGGACAGGAATGGGGGCTGGAACCCACCTTTGCGGTCCTGGCCCTTCTCCTCTGCCCAGCGCTCCTCCTCCTCCTCTTCCTCTTTCTTGGGCTTCGCTGTTGGTGAGGTGACACCAGTCCCAGGAACATGCCACCCACCCCAGGACTGTGCCACTGATGCTAGGGGTGTGACACCCACCCCGGGAACATGCCACCTCCCTCACCATGCAGACATGTCACTCACCCCAGGGACATGCCACCCACTTCAGGGATGTGCCCCCATCCCTGAAGACATGACACCCACCCCGGCGATGTGACATCCACTCCAGGGAGGTGACACTCACCATGCAGATGTGTCACCTATCCCAGGGACCTGCCCTAGTGATGTGCCACCCACCGTGGGGATGGAACCCAGCCTAGGGACATGCCGCCCTCCCTGTGGCGCTGCCATGGACCCTGGGGCACACGTGTCCCCCCCGCCGGGCCCTGCCCACCCCCCAGACCCCCCACCCCTCTCACAGGCTCTGATTTTCTCCTCGTCCGTCTCCATCCCGTCCTCTTTGTCCGGGTGCTCGTGGGGCTTGGTGGGGGGGGGCAGCCCGTAGGACCCTGGGGGGCACAGGGGGGGCTGGGCAGCCTTCTGGAGATGGGGGGGGCAGGGATGGGGATGTTTGGGGTGCTGGGGCTCCCCGTCCCTCCCCGTTCATCACTCACAGTCGTCGTAGTCCGGGGGCTCGAAGCCCTCGCCGTAGTCGCCCTCGGTCACCGGGCCGGGCAGGGGGGGCTGCAGGGGGGGCTGCAGGGGGGGCTGTGGCGGGGGCTCCTCGGGCCCTGCTTGAGGGGGGAAGGGGCTGTGCTGGAATTTGGGACGCAGTGAGGGTCCCCATGTCCCTGCAGGGCTCCCTCTGTCCCCTTTGGGGTCCCTATGGGGCCAGCATGCCCCTCGGGCACCCACATTTCCCTCCTGGGTCCCCATGTCCCCACCAGACCCCTCTGTACCCCGCTGGGGTACCCATGCCCCCAGGAGATCCCCACAAGGGTCCCCCCAAGAGTCCCCCATGCTCCAATGGGACCTCCAAGTCCCTGCAGGGTTCTCCATGCCCCCACAGGGTCCCCATGTCCCTGCGGGGTTCTGTGTGTCTCTACAGGATCCCTCTATGTTCCCACGGGACCCCCGTGCCACCAAGAGACCCCCACACCCCTACAGGGTCCCCGCACCCCTTACACGGTCCCCACATCCACCCCAGCCCAGGCTGCCCCAAAGTGCTGCTTCCCTGGGTTCCCAGGGCTGGTGGGGACTGTCCCCAGGGTCACCCTGGGTTCCCAGGGCTGGGGACTGTCCCCAGGGGTGCCAGTACCCATGTCCCCCCCCCCCACGTACGTGTCTCCTCGGGCTGGGGCCACACCCGCTCAGGTCTCCTCCTGCCCGGGGGCTTGGGGGGCTTCGGCTGCCTCCGGATGAACTCGACTGGGGACAGAGGGTGGCACTGGCTGTGTGCTGAGGGGCAGGGGGACGTGCCCAGCGCCCCCAGCCCAGCCCAGCTCCGTACAGTCCTCGTAGTCCTCCCGCTCCAGCTGCTCGTTGTAGTCCAGGGTCGGGGGCTCCGGCTCCTCGGGGACCTCTGCAGAGAAGGGACACGGGGTGAGGCAGGGGACAGCAGGGAGTGGCACTGGAGGACGGGAGGGAGGCCCTGAGGTGAGGGTGGTGGCCCTGGGGCACACAGGGGGTGACACTTGGGAGCAGGGAATGAGTCCAGGGCAGGGAAGGGACACCAGGGAGGAGGGAGGTGGCCCTGGCGTGCAAGGGGATGGCACTGGGTGCAGGGAGATGGGGCTGGGACAAAGGAAGGTGACACGGGGGTGCAGGAAGGTGGCATTTGGGGACAGGGAGGGAGTGCCAACACAAGGAGAGAGCTCCAGGGAGCGGAGCAGTGGCCCTGGCCTGCAGAGGAGTGTCCCCAGGACAGAGGGTGGTGGCCCTGGGACGGGGCACTCACCTGGCTGGGGCTCAGGGTTCCAGTCCTCCCGGCCCAGCCCCCGGCGCTCATCTGGGGGCTCCTCCAGCTCTCCTGGGGACAGGGACAGAGCGAGGGGGTGGCACAGCCTCCCCGGGCCCTGTCCTGACCCCCTCCCAGCCCCACAGCGGGAAGGAAAGGGGGGGGACAGAGGGGAACCCGAGGGGACGGAGCCCAGCCAGCTGCAAGGTGCTGCCAGGATGGGGGTGAAGCTCTGCTGGGACCTCCCACCCCAGCCCCACCAGGGGCAAGATGGGGGTCCCCAAAACTCACCTCGGACACCTCCATCCTCCTCCTCCTCCTCCTTGTGAGAGGGCTCCAGGAACTCGGGTGTCTCTTCATCCTCCTTGCCCTGTGAGGGCTGTGGGATAGTGGGGGGGCTTGGTGGCACTGGTGGCTTCTTGCCAGAGGGTTTGGTGGCCTTGGGTGGCTTCTCCTTGGGCTTCTTGGAGCCTTTTGGGGGCTTTTCGGAGCCTTTTGGGGTTTTTTCTGAGCCTTTTGGTGGCTTCTCCTTGGGTTTCTTGGGGGGTTTGTTCTTGCCCCGGTCCTTGTCCTTGTCCTTGTCCTTCTTGGGGCCCCGGGGTCTCTCCTTGGGCTTCTTGGGGGGCTTTTCCTTCTTCCCCTTCCTGGGTTTCTCGGGCTCGGGCAGCGGCCCCGCAGCGCCTGCGGGGACAGGAGGGGGAGCGGCCCCCGAGGCGGGGTGAGCGCGGCGGGGCCGGGCCGGGGGAGCCCCCGTCCCGCACCCCCTCCCGGGGGATCCCGGTGCCCATCACTCACCCGTACCGGTACCGGTACCGGTGCCGATGCTGAGGTCGGTGCCGAAGCCCAGCTCAGTGCCGTCCCCGTCTCGGTCCCCGTCCCGGTCCCCGCCGTCCCCGGGTCCGAGGAAGCCCCGCAGAAACTCCTCGATCTCGGCGTCGGAGAGCGCAGGGGGGCCCGGGGCGGCCCCCGGTGCCGGTACCGGCAGCAGCGGCAGCAGCGCGGCCGTCAGCAGGAGGCAGGAGCGGGGCGGCCCCGCCGGGACCATCGCGCTGCGCACCGGCCCCGGTACCGGAGAGCCCCGAGAGCCCCGCAAGGGCGGGCGGGGGGCGGCGCTCGGCCGGGGGCGGGACCCGCTCGGCACCGGCGCTGAACGGGACCGGGACGGCACCGAGCGGGACCGGGACGGCACCGAGCGGGACGGGCACCGACACGGCACTGCACCGGGACTGCTGGGAACCCGCACGGAACCCGCACTGGCACCGGCACCGGCACCGCCTGGGACTGGTACCGAGCCCACACCGGCGCCGTGCGGGGCCAGGCTCGCAGGGGCTGGGGCTGCATCAGCGCTGGCACGGCCTGGGGAGCAGCAGGGCAGCAGTGCCACCAGCACAGTGCCACCAGCCCAGTGCCACCAGCCCAGTGCCACCAGCCCAGTGCCACCAGCCCAGTGCCACCAGCACAGTGCCACCAGCCCGGCCCCGGGGCTGGCACCGGCACCGCGCTCCCAGCACGGGCGGGCACACGGCAGCGCCTGTACGTCTGTGCCCCCAAAGCCGGGACACCCCGCACCCCCAGACCCCTGCGCCCCCAAACCCGGCACACCCTGCACCCCCAGACCCCTGTGCCCCCATCCCTGGCACCATCTGTACCCGGGCACACCCTGTACACACGAGCCCACAGACAGAACACACACAGAACATGAGATCGCGCACACACACTCAACACACGCAGATCACACACGGGAGCCCACCCGGGACACGCACGGGACACACTCTGCACACGGGATCCCCCTCCCACACGGCTCACACGGGGCACACGGACCCTGCACACGCCTGGCACCGCCCGGGGCTCCCCGCACACGCGGGGGATGCAGAGCACAAGGACCCGCACACAGAAGGGTGCGGGGGTGCGGGGCACACTCTGTGCACACACATCACACACGTGTGACCCTCCCCAGCCGGCCGGGCTAGGGTCCAGGCTGGGGGAGCACACCCAGGCAGCCCCGGGATGATGCCGGGGGTGCCCCGGGTGTCCCCCAGCCCGCCGGCCCCGCAGGCTCCCCGGGCCCCGCCGGTGACACGGACACGTGGCAGCTCGGCCGCCAGCCCCGTCACATGCGTAGCCCCCCCCGCACACGCGTGGCCCCCCCAGCCGTGACTCACTGCCCAGCAATGCCGGGGCCTGCCCGGGGCTGGGGGGGCCCACCTGCAGTCTGCACCGCGGCCCCCAGACCCGGGCATTGCTCCCCAGCTCCCACAGGACCCTGCTGCACGCATCACCAAAGAAAAGCCCTTTATTGATGCTGGGGAGGCCCGGGGGCAGCAGGGAGAAGAAGCAGCTCGGGGCAGCACCTGCAGGAGGGGGGTGAGCTGGGACCCCCCCAAGCCTTTCTCTCCTTTTATTCCTAAAGTGGCGGCAGGGCAGGAAGCTCCGAGAGCGAGGGGCTGGGCTGGGCTTTTCCTTGTTCACAGTGAGTTTGGGGTGGGGAGGGGGTCCCACGCGCCTGGCCAGGCTGGATCTGCGCTGCAGGGAGGTTTTTCACTCCCAGTTCAAATCCCAGAGCGTGTTTGGGGCGAGGGAACAGTGGGGAGAGCAGGGAGGAGAGCAGGATCACGCTCAGTGTGCTCAGGGTGCTGGGGAACAGGGCCAGGAGTCGCCTCTCCTGGTCACGTCAGATCCTGCAGATGTCAAAATTACTCTGATGAGCTTTTCCAATGAACGAAATCAGCCTGGGAAAGTGGCTTCTCCAGCGTGGCTGTGGCAGGTCCAAGGTGACGGGGAGGGAGGGAGGGAGCACCAGGGGGGAGGTAATTTGTTCCCTGAAAATTCCCGTGAAAATTCCTCCTTCCCACTCCAGAGCTGGGGGAGGAGGGCTCCGGGTGGGATGGGACCCTTCCTTCCCCCACCCAAGGGCAGCTGGGGGGACAGGGGGGCAGCTCCTGGGGGGCCCCACTGCCGAGGAGCTGGGGAATGGCACTTCACTGAGAGAGAGAGAGACAGAGAAGAAAAAGCCACGAGTGGTTGGAAGAGCCAGGCAGGACTGGGTGGGCTCGGGGTCTGGAGCAGTCCCAGGGGTCTGGGGCCCCCGGCAGCCCCCCAGCAGCCCCCCTACTCGATCAGCTCCACGTAGTTGGCGGGGAACATCCCGAAGTGGCCGTCGGGGCCGTAGCCGCGCCACCAGCCCTCGTCGATCATCTCGATGTTGGTGATGATGTTCTCAGGGTCAAAGGAGATCTCGGTGTCATCAGCTGCGAGGGGACAGAGGGGGCAGCGGGGTCAGAGCACCTGGGCCACCCCAGCCCCGGGGCTCCCGGGGTAACAGGGATGTGGAGCTGCTGCAGCGAGCCCAGAGGGGCCACGGAGCTGCTCCAGGGCTGGAGCCCCTCTGGGAGAGCTGGGAATGCTCCCCTGGAGCAGAGAAAGCTCCAGGGAGACCCTTCCAGGGCCTGAAGGGCTCCAAGAGAGCTGGAGAGGGACTTGGGATGGGGCAGTGGCTCAGAGGGTCTCACCAGCCTGGTAGTCATAGAGGGCCCGGGCACAGAGCCCCTTCCCCGCCAGGTCTGGGGGCTCCTGGTACTCCACCCTGTAGTCATATTTGGCATCGTCAGCTTGCTCCTTCAGGAGGGAGAGGAGAGCAGGAATTAGCAGGAGAACAGTGGGATGAAGAGAACAGCAATGCCCAGGAGTGTCCATCAGCCCCTGAAGCTCGGGGAGCTGGGGCTGGAGGTCTGGGTGCCCCCTGGAATAAAACCTGGGCTCCAGGGGAGCTGTGCCACGCCTGTGCCACGGGAGCAAAGCAGCTCTGAGCCCAAGAGCCAAGGTGGCCATGTGGCTCAACAGCAGTGCCTGTCCCTTGGGACCCCAGCCCAGTGGAAACAGCAGCAGCAGACGGGATCCCCCCACAGACAAGCTCCAGCTTCTGAACCCTTTCTGGCAGAGCCTGAGCTGGCTGAGCGTGCTTTCCTCAGGAAAGGCTGAGGGGATCACGGAGCCCATCTCCTCTGGGGTTCCTCAGAACCTGCTGGGCACCTCCAGAATGAGAAAACGCTTGGAATGCTGATGGTTTGGTGAGCACGGGACAAACCAGAGGGGCAGCACAGCAGGAGCAGCTGGGAGGGTCCAGAGGGGCAGGGAAGCAGGAGGAGGAGGAGGAGGAAGGGCTTTGGAAGAGGCTGATGTGGATCCTCTCCCCACAGTGGCTCTGGGACGTGGCACTGACAGCAGCTGGAGCAGCCCTGGGGTGCAGGGGGGTGCCAGGGACTCGGCACCAGTGTCCCCACTGGGAGGGGACACGGCAGCACCCTCTGCCTCAGGGGTGCACCCTGAGCACCCCTGAGCTCTGGGCTTCCACCATTCCCCATGGTTTTGGCTCAGGGAAGTGTTCCAGGCTCATCCTGGGGATGGGACAAGCCACGCTCCCCCAGCCAGACCCGGGGTCCCCGGACTCACCTGGGGGGGCTCCTCGTAGATGGCCGAGGGCTCCGGGGGCTCCTCGTACAGGTTCTCCTCCCCGTGGGAGCCTGGCACACCAGAATTGTACCCAGAGTCCCGTCCTGGGGAGAAACCAGGGCTCTGTCACCAAAGCCAGGCCCTGTCCCCTCACCTGGCCCAGGCTGGGGGGACACCAGGCGTCCCCTGGGCCCCTGTCCAGCCGGGGATGGAGTGATGAGGGGTCTGGGGGCAGTGGGAAGGACAGAGCAGAGCTGTGCCCCCGGCAGGGAAGGGATGAGCACAGGGAAGGGATGAGCACAGGGAAGGGATGAGCACAGGGAAGGGATAAACTGGCTCCGGATGGAAGAACTGCCACGGAGGGGAGGGGCTGGAGCAGAGCCCTGGCCAAGAGCAGCATCTAGTGGTGACAGTGGCCTGGGGACACCCGAGCTGGAGCCCACGGCAGGGCAGGAGGAGCTGGGCGATCTCTGAGACCCCAGCCCAGCCCAACCAGTGTGTGACTCCGTGACCTGGGGACAAGGCCAGCCCTCAGTGCCACCTGCAGCACAGGGGGAGAGCTCTGGGCACAGCCAGCCCTGCCCTGGGATCAATTCCTCCCCAGAGTGCCACGGCAGGGACACCTCCCAGTGCCCCCAGCCCTGCCCAGCCTGGTGTCACCTGTGTGTCACCCACGGTGTCACCTGTGCCGGGGCTCACCGCCCTCACACCCAGCCTGCAGCAGCACTCCTGGAGTGATGTGGCACTGCAAGGTCCCTCCTGCCACGGCAGGGACACCTCCCAGTGCTGTGCCCAGCCCGGCCTGGGCACCCCGGGGCTCTGCCCACCCTCACAGGGACATTCCTTCCCAATCCCCGGCCATTCCCAATCCCCGGCCATTCCCAATCCCCGGCCATCCCTGGCACAAGGAAAGAGCCCAGCCCAGCTCTGCAGCCCTGCCCAGGGTGCAGCCACCTCAGCCCGGCTGTCACAGCCCTGGGGCAGGTCTGGGGGCTGCACAGAGCCCAATTCCAGCAGGGATACCCCCTCCCCCTGCAGGAACCATCCTCAGCCCCGGCACCGCGCTCATGGGCAGGGCAGCGCCAGCAGAACCTGCAAACAGCGCCCAGAGCTGCGAGTGCAGCTGCAAAGAGGGGGGAAAGGCTCTGGGGAGAGCAGGGAGCCAAGCACCAACCTGCTGCAGGGCCTGGGGAGGCCGGGGGGGACCCCCAGACATCCCTGCTGGGGGAGGCAGGGCTGGGCACCGAGCTCGGCTCCTGCTGCAGGAACGGGCTGCGCAGCTTGCCTGCAGGGGAGAGCAGGGGCTGCTCAGGGAGGGACCCCTGGGCACCCCAGAGAGCAGGGGCTGCTCAGGGAGGGGGTCCTGGGCACCCCAGAGAGCAGGGGCTGCTCAGGGAGGGGGTCCTGGGCACCCCAGAGAGGAGGGGGCTGCTCAGGGAGGGGGTCCTGGGCACCCCTGGGAACCCCAGAGAGCAGGGGCTGCTCAGGGAGGGACCCCGGGGAACCCACAGAGAGCAGGGGGTGCTCAGGGAGGGACCCCTGGGAACCCCTGGGCACCCCAGAGAGGAGGGGGCTGCACAGGGAAGGGGTCCTGGGAACCCACAGAGAGCAGGGGCTGCTCAGGGAGGGGGTCCTGGGCACCCCTGGGAACCCCAGAGAGCAGGGGCTGCTCAGGGAGGGGGTCCTGGGCACCCCAGAGAGCAGGGGCTGCTCAGGGAGGGGGACCCCAGACTGCCTGGGCATCCACAGAGAGCAGGGGCTGCTCAGGGAGGGGGTCCTGGGCACCCCAGAGAGCAGGGGCTGCTCAGGGAGGGGGACCCCAGACTGCCTGGGCATCCACAGAGAGCAGGGGCTGCTCAGGGAGGGACCCCTGGGCACCCCAGAGAGGAGGGGCTGCTCAGGGAGGGACCCCTGGGAACCCCAGAGAGCAGGGGGTGCTCAGGGAGGGGGTCCCAGACTGCCTGGGCACCCACAGAGAGCAGGGGGTGCTCAGGGAGGGGGTCCTGGGCACCCACAGAGAGCAGGGGCTGCACAGGGAGGGCCCCCAGCCCCCCTGGACACCCCCACACTGCTGGCTCACCCTCCCAGGCAGGATTTTCCAGCTCCAATCCTGGCTGTGGAAAACAAGTTTGGCAGCTGGTTGCAGCAGCAGCCAAGGGGAAATTTAAAAAATAAAGGAATGGATGGATTTTGGGGGAGGAGGAAGAGCTGGAGCCCGTGGTGGCTCTGGGAGGGAAGGCCACAGACATCGGACTGGGAGGGGATGATGCAAACTGGTTTCTGCCAGGGCATTTCCTGCTGCTATCTCCTCATCTCCACCTCCAAACCAAACAAGAGCTGAGGAGAGCTCCTGGACAAGCTCTACCAGCACCAAAACTCCTGCCTAGCCTTATCTCAGATCAATTCCAGGGCATTCATCTCCCTTTCCTCCATGAAAACCATCGAATCCTAACGAAACACCTCCAAGTCAGTCTCTCCTCATGATCAAGAAGGACATTTCCAACCACCAAAGCCATCAAAAATGACCTTTTCCCAGTGTGGCATGCCCTGCTCTCCCACCCACGGCTGCCTGCCCAAGGAAGCAGGATTCCTGCTCCTACCAGCAAGTGAAAGTGAAGATTTGAATCAATTCAAGGTGCTTTGGAGGGGGTTGGGCTCAGGAGGATGAGGATGAGGATGAGGAGGCGGCAGAGGCAGTCACCCAGGGGTGTCACGTGCCCCTCACAGCCACTTCCTCAGCTGCTCTCAGCTCTGCCCTGCAAACTTCCCCATTTCTGTCTGAGAGATCAGCCCAGGCCCTCCTGGCAGCACAAGGCTCTGCCTGGCTGGGGCAGGGCAGAAATCTGGGTGAAATTTCATTCAGTGGGGACAGACTGTGACAGTGGAGCTTCCCTGGTCTGAATAGACTGAACTCTAACTAAATGAAAAACAACTTTAAGGCTCAGAAGGGGAATCAGAGTATGGAAATCTGCTGTCTTGGTGATTAAAACTTGGCTGGAGCTGGACACAGCCCAGCAGAGAACAGCAATGTGCTGCTGTGGCCTCGCAGTGCTGCTGCCCCCCGGGACCCTCCAGGTGCAGAGAGACCCAGAGGGGCCTGGGACTGTCCCCAGCCCCTGCCCTGTGCCCAGGCTGTACCTGGCTGTGTCCCAGGCCATACCTGGCTGTGTCCCCAGCCCCTGCCCTGTGCCCAGGCCACACCTGGCTGTGCTGGCAGCCCCTGTCCTGTCCCCAGGCCATACCTGGCTGTGTCCCCAGCCCCTGCCCTGTCCCCTGGCTGTGTCCCCAGCCCCTGCCCTGTCCCCTGGCCATACCTGGCTGTGTCCCAGGCCACACCTGGCTGTGCTGGCAGCCCCTGCCCTGTCCCCTGGCTGTGTCCCCAGCCCCTGCCCTGTCCCCAGGCCATACCTGGCTGTGCTGGCAGCCCCTGCCCTGTCCCCTGGCTGTGTCCCCAGCCCCTGTTCTGTGCCCAGGCCGTACCTGGCTGTGTCCCAGGCCATACCTGGCTGTGCTGGCAGCCCCGTGTCCCCCGGCCCCGCTCTCTCCCTTTGCTTGAAGATGTCGCGGGGGTTGACGGCTCTCTGCGCGATCAGCGTGGCTGCCTCCTGCCCAGGGAGGGGGGCACGGGGTCACTCAGGGCTCAGGAACACGGGGGCAGGGCCCAGGCAGCCCCTCCTGCCCCAGGGGACAGGGGAGGTTCCTCACCTGGGCTTTCTCCACCGACTGGCTCCTCCTGACGCCCCGGCGTGCCTCGCCCTCCTCGGCGTGCTCCTTCTGCACCCGGGACAGGGACAGGGACAGGCTGGGCCACCAGCCACCCCCGCCCTGGCCAGCCCCTGCAGCCCTACAGAGCCCCCTGCCCCCATCCCTGCTGCCCCCCGAGGAGCTGGGATGGAGGGAGGATGAGGAGGGAGATGTGGGAATTCTGGGCTGGGCGCAGGGACTTGGTGTCACGGGATCAGGGAATGATTTTGGGTGGGCAAACCCCTGAGAGCAGAGGCCAGCTGCTCCCCAGCACTGCCACGGCCACCACTGAGCCATGTCCCCAGGTGCCACCTCCCCACAGCAGTGACATCCCCCCCGGGATGCCATCCCTGCCCTGGGCAGCTGTGCCAGGGCTGCACAACCCTTCCCACGAAGGAATTTCCCCAATATCCAACTTAAACCTCCCCTGGGCCACCTGGGGGGACATTTCCACTTGCCCTGTCCCAGTCCCTGTCGCCTCCACCCTGGATAACCCTCGCCTGGGGCCAGCGCACAGCTCACCCACTGCTGCTGCTCCCTGTCCCTGTTCTCAGCCTCCTGCTGCTGCTGGAGTCTCCTGTGGGGATGAATGGGTTAAAACTGAGCATTTGAGACCTCACCCCACTATCCCAGGTCCAGGAGTAGCCCATGGAGCCCATCCCTCGCTTGAGGGCCAGACAAGGTGCTGCAGGAGAGGAGCAGGGTGAGAGGGGCAGGAGCTGCTCCAAGCAGTGGGATCCCTCCAGGGAATTCCAGAATTCCAGGGAAATCTCCTCCCTGGGGACAGGGACACGAGCAGGGCAGGTTTCCCTGGAGCCCTCCATGTGGGGCTTGGAGCTCCCTGGAGCTCTGACAGCCCAAAAATAGGGACATGGGTGCCAGGCAAGAGTTTGGGGAGCAAAACTGGGAGGAGTCCTGGAGCAGGATCCAGGGGCAGGGAGGCTCGGGGTGATGCTGGACCTGCAGCCAGGGAGATGTTCTCTCCTCAGCCGGATCAAGATGCCCTCAAATCTGTTCTCCTGTAGGGGATTTCCTGGGCCCACCGCAGGAATCCCAGCAGTGGGAAATGCACGGAGCCCACCCCTCCCCGAGGAACCAGGTGACAGGGACAGCCAGCACCCCGGGCACGGCGGAGGGGCTGCCCTTCCCCAGACCCCCCTCACTTCTGGGCCTCGATCTCGCTGGCCCTGGCCTTGAACAGCTGCTCCCGTCCCGCCGCCTCCCGCAGCTCCCGCTGGCGCCGCTCCTGCTCCAGCCGCTGCCGCTCCTCCTCCGCCCGCCGCCGCTCCTCCAGCCGCCGGTTCTCCTCGTCCTTCTGCACAGGGCAGGGGGCTCAGGGGCAGGGGGCTTATGGGGCTGGGGGCTTATGGGGCTGGGGGATTATGGGGCTGGGGGCTTATGGGGCTGGGGGCTCACGGGGCTGGGGGCTCACGGGGCTGGGGGCTCACGGGGCTCACGGGGCTGGGGGCTTATGGGGCTGGGGGCTTATGGGGATGGGGGCTCACGGGGATGGGGGCTCACGGGGATGGGGGCCCACGGGGATGGGGGCCCACGGGGATGGGGGCTCACTGGGCTCACGGGGCTGGGGGCTCACTGGGCTCACGGGACTGGGGGCTTATGGGGCTGGGAGCCCACGGGGCTGGGGGCCCACTGGGCTCATGGGGCTGGGGGCTCACGGGGATGGGGGCTCACGGGGATGGGGGCCCACTGGGCTCACGGGGATGGGGGCTCACGGGGCTGGGGGCTCACGGGGCTGGGGGTCCCGCTGCCAGCACTCCGAGCCCCCCAGCCCTCTGCACCCCAGGGCACAGGGCAGGTCTGGGGGGACACAGTGGGTCCCAGGGACACACAGCACATCCCAAGGGGACAGAGGGACATGGCACATCCCAGGGGACACAGTGGGTCCCAAGGACACAGCACATTTCAGAGCACACAGTGAATCCCAGGGGGACAACCAGCGCATGGCACATCCCAGGGGACACAGTGGGTCCCAAGGACACACAGCACATCCCAAGGGGACAGAGGGACATGGCACATCCCAGGGGACACAGTGGGTCCCAAAGACACAGCACATTTCAGAGCACACAGTGAATCCCAGGGGGACAACCAGCGCATGGCACATCCCAGAGCACACAGTGGGTCCCAGGGACACACAGCACATCCCAGGGGACACACGGCACATCCCAGGGGACACACAGCACATCCCAGGGGACACACAGCACACCCTGGGGACCCACGGTGGATCCCAGGACACTTTCCCAACCAGAAGGTTCACACGTTATTGCTTAACCCCACAAAGGCCAAGGTGCAAGGGAAGGGAGCAGGGAGCAGCCCCCAGTCTCCCCACCCAGCTGGGGGTTGCTGGCAGCTGGGATCCAGCCCAGGAGCGCCAGGGCAGCCCAGCTCTGCCTCCCCGAGCCAGACTCCGGTGGGATCGAGGAGATGAAGCAGCACCTGCAGCCCCTCCTCAGGGAGCACCCCAAGGCAGCAGCTCTGCCCTTCCTGATCCCTGACCCCAGGCAGCACTCCCCAGCTCCCAGACACGGGGTAAGAGTGCAGAACAATCTCCAGCTAACCCCAAACACCCTGTGCTCTGAGGCACACGCTCACCCACCTCTGCTTTGGCCCAGAAATTGTCCTTATTGACCCTCTTGATCTCAGACATGGCATTTGTCTTCTGGTACACAGAGCCCTGAGCAGACACAGAAAAAACACCTTTCTTGCATCTTTTGTCACAATTCAGCCCAGTCTGGGACCTCCCTGAGAAGCTCCCATACCCTGGTGCTTTGCCCCACAGTTTGAAGGAGGCCTGGGTGAGGCCAGAATGTGAATGCTGCCAAAAATGGGAATTGCTGGCCCTGGCACAGGCGGCTGCCCCATCCCTGGAGTGTCCAAGGCCAGGCTGGACGGGGCTGGGAGCAGCCTGGGACAGTGGGAGGTGTCCCTGCCATGGCAGGGGTGGCACTGGGTGGGCAGAACCCCTTCAGGCACTCAAGGACCCCCAAGTTCTCCCTGGACCCTTTTATCCCCCTGGCTGAACATTCCACAGAGGGGCCAATGGCCAGGATGCCCCCCCCATTGTGGGATCAAAGGGGTCCCAGACCCTCCCCCCACCCAGAGCCCCCCCTGCCCCACTGACCACGGGAGCCTGGGGCCCCGAGTCCTGGAACTTGCTGCTCTCCTTGTGGAAGCTGTAGTTGGCCCCCGAGGCCTTGGCCACCTTCTCCATGATGAGCTCGGGCTCCACGTCCTCCTCTGCCCGGGCATTGATGGTGACGTGAGCCCCCTGAGCAGGAGGAGCCAGCACAGGCTGAGGGGGCACCCGGGGAGCCCCCAGACCCAGCAGCTGCCCCGGGAGCCCCTGGCTGTGCTCCAGAGCTCCCAGGGGAAGGAAAAGCAGGAGATGCCCAGGGGGGGTTGTTGGGCACGCTGCCCTGCTGGAGATGCCCCTGAGGGTGGCAGGGGGGCAGGGGGGGGTCTGGGGTCCCTCTCCCCCCACCCCAGAGCACTCAGGGGCTGCCTGAGGGAGGCAGAGCAGGCTCAGACCTTCAGGAAGTTGGCCACAGTGCTGACGTGGTTGGCGCAGGCTCCTTTCCTCACGTCATTGACACCTTCACCTGTCTGCAGGAGACACCAGCAGCTCACCTGAGCCCCTCCCCAGCTCACCTGAGCCCCAGGGCTGTCCTCACTGTCCCCAGGGCTGTCCCTGCTGTCCCCAGGGCTCTCCCAGGGCTGTCCCCACTGTCCCCAGGGCTGTCCCAGGGCTGTCCCAGGGCTGTCCCCACTGTCCCCAGGGCTGTCCCTGCTGTCCCCAGGGCTGTCCCTGCTGTCCCCACTGTCCCCAGGGCTGTCCCTGCTGTCCCCAGGGCTCTCCCAGGGCTGTCCTCACTGTCCCCAGGGCTCTCCCTGCTGTCCCCAGGGCTGTCCCTGCTGTCCCCAGGGCTGTCCCCAGGGCTGTCCCTGCTGTCCCCAGGGCTGTCCCTGCTCTCCCAGGGCTGTCCCCACTGTCCCCAGGGCTGTCCCCAGGGCTGTCCCCAGGGCTCTCCCAGGGCTGTCTCCACTGTCCCCACTATCCCCAGGGCTGTCCCTGCTGTCCCCAGGGCTGTCCCTGCTGTCCCCAGGGCTGTCCCTGCTGTCCCCAGGGCTGTCCCCAGGGCTGTCCCCACTCACCCAGTTGACCAGGACGTATTTGGGCAGCCCGGAGTTGGGATCCTTCACGCGGCAGAAGCCGTACATCACCTTCCCGCTGTTGAGCTCCTCCACCATCTCCTCCAGGCCCCCCTCTGCCCGGGAGGGAGGGAGGGCAGGGTGAGCCCAGCCCGCTCTGTGCAGCTGGCAGCAGCCACAGCCCTCCCAGCCCTGCTCCCTGCAGGCTGCCCTGCCAGCCCAGGGGCTGCCCCAGCCTCTCTGTTTGCTCTGAGCATTCCCCACCCAGCCCCAGCCTCCCCACACACCCCTGTCCAGCAGCCTTCATCACCCCGTTCTCCTCCTCCTCCGGCCTCCACAGACCCCACCTGGGTCTGAGATCCTGGACCCCAGCCAGGTGAGGGTGAGGGGGAAGGAGCTGCTCACACCCCCTGATCCATCAGGAGCTTTAATGAGAGCTCAGCCCACAAGAGCAGGCTCAGGAACGCCTCGGGGGGGATGTGGGGCTGGGGAGTGCTGGAGGAACTGGCTGGGCCCTGTTCCTGCTCTGCAAGATGGGAAGTAGAGAAGGAACCAGAAGGGCAGCACGGGGCAAGGTCCTGCTGGAGCACCAGGGAAACTCCTGCCCCACGCCTCCCCCCTGTCCCACCCCACTGGAGTGGGCCCAGAGCTGCTCTGAGGAGTGGGGAGCAAATCCCAGAGGGAAAATCCCACTCAGGACTCAGGCAGGGGCAATGGGAAGGGAACAGCACTGCTCCCACCACACCAATAAACCACCAGGAAAGGAGGAAAACCACCAAAAATGCACACTCTCATCCCAAAAATATCCCCCCAGACCACAGCTCCTCCTGTGCTGGGCTGTCTGAGCCCTGGGAAAAGAGGCACTGGTCCTGACCAGCCCTGGCAGGAGCAGAGAGAGCAGCACAGCTCACCCTGCTCTGCACTATCACCCAGATCAGTTCCTTCTCCCTATTAAATATTTATGGTCTGCCTCTAAATTCGGCTCCAAACCCGGCAGGGAAGTTGAAGGTTGGTGAGGGAATGCTGGGGGGAGCTCGGGGCACACCCTCTGCAGCTCCCCAAAAACCCCCAAAAACCCCCAAACCCCCATTTGGGACCAGAGCCCTCCTCAACAAAACTGCCCAGCACCAAACCCCTGGCTCCATGGGCTCCACCAGACCCTGGGGAGCATCCCAGGAACTCCCACAGGCTGGGAAAAGCTCTTGGAAATTGAGGGGAGGGATGAGAGGATGCAAATTCCCAGCCTGGATGTGCTGCTGCTTCCTGGAGGCTTCAGCTTCCCAGCCAGGGGTGTCTGGGTGGGAATCAGCAGCCAGACAAAAAACAAATGGAAAAGAATGGCAGGAAGGAGGGAAGTGGGCACGAGGGGCTTTAGGAGCATTGAGCAGGCAGCCCTGGCTGAGCGAGGGGCTTTGGAGCAGCACGTGGCCCTGCCTAAATCCGGGCTCTGAAACACCCCAGGGGTGCAGGGAGCAGCCAGGATCCAAACTCGGGATCCTCTGGAAAGGAGGAAAAGGACAAGGAAGGAGAAGCAGAGCTGGCAGAGAGGCTCTGCTCTGTGTTCCTCACTCAAACCCCCCCCGACACCCCGACACAGCCCCCAAGGGCACCCCAAAACACCCTCGGGGATTAAAACCCCCCAACATCTCAGGCAGGTGCAGGGAGGTGAGCCCTGGAGCCCCCCAGACCCCCAAACCGGGGGATGGTCCCCAAAATCAGCCCCCAGACCCCCAAAGCGGGGGATGGTCCCCAAAATCCTCACCTCCAGAGCCGGCCACTCGCAGGTCATTGCTGTTGCCTTCATAGGTGAACAGAGCCCTTAAATTAAGGCGGAAATGGGATTTTCAGCCAGCACAGTGCTCATCGGGGCTGCTCGCACACCCCTGGCACCTTCTGAGGTGCAGAGCCCCCCAAGGACCCCCCGATCCCCCCCACCGCCCCTCTCACCCACCCCACCGTCCCCTGCCACCCCTTGTCCCCCAGAGCCACCGGCGCCGCCGTCCCTGCTCCCCCCGGTTCGCTCCCATCCCCCATCCCCATCCCCATCCCCCACCCCGACACCCCCGAGCCCCCTCCCCGCCCCCGGGCCGCCCCCGGCCCCGCCGCGCCCCGCACCAGTCCGTGCGGCTCCCCGCCGCCACCACGCTCCCGTAGGCCTCCTGCAGCGCCCGCCCGTTCTTGGCCAGGTTCAGCGCCATGGCCGCGCCCGCTCCGCCCGCCGGCAGCGCCGGGCCCGCCCCGCCGGTGCTACCGGGACCGCCCCCGGCCCGCCCCCGGGCACCGCCCCGCCGGTACTGCCGGTACCGCCCCCGGGCACGGCCCCGCCCCGCCCCTCCGGTGCTACCGGGCCCGCCCCCGGACCGCCCCCGGGCACCGCCCCGCCGGTACTGCCGGTACCGCCCCCGGGCACGGCCCCGCCCCGCCCCTCCGGTGCTACCGGGACCGCCCCCGGGCCGCCCCTGGGCACGGCCCCGCCCCGCCCCGCCGGTACTGCCGGTACCGCCCCCGGCCCCGCCCCACCGGTGATACTGGTACCGCCCCCCGATGCTGCCGGCCCCGCCCCGGCACGGCCCCGCCCCGCCGGTATCCCCGGCCCCGCCCCCGGGTCGCCCCGGTGATACACCCCCCGCCCCCTCGACCACGCCCCGGAAGCGCCCGGCCCCGCCCCGGACAGCCCCGCCCCATGAGGCCGCGCCCACGAGACGCTGCACCGCGCCCACTTGCTAGACCACGCCCCTAGATGTATAGTCCACGCCCCTGTACTGATAGACCACGCCCCCGATAGAGAGAGCGCCCCTCAAATACCCGAAAGGGAGACCCCCCCCAAAATAACAGAGATCGCCAGGGAGACCCCCTCCGACAGGGAGACCCCCCTCCAAAATAACGGACCCCGAAAGGGAGACCCCCCCCGAAAGGGAGACCTTCCCGCCCCCCAAAATAACGGACCCCGGCAGAGAGACCCCCACCCCAACAGACGGCCGCCGCCCCCGGAGCAGAAAATCGCCATTTCCGGGGTTTTCCCTCATTTCCCAGCCTGGGGGGACATCGGGGATGTCTGCGGGGAGCGCTTCGGAGCCTGCGGCTTTTGGGGGCGTAAATGCGACTCAGTTTTAGCCCAAATCATCCCAATTCTGCCTCTCAGCCCCCGGGGTGATGACCCTCCCGAAGAGGTGATCTTGGGGGGCAGGAGGAGGCCCCGGGAGGTGACCCGAGGCGGAGGGGCGGCACGGGCGGTGTCCCCAGGACGCGCTAATGGGACATTAGCGGCTCGTTGTCCCCCTGCCCTCCCCCGCTGCCCTGGCACCGCTCGGGGGGTGCCCCTCCATGGGCCCCTTCTCTCCCCCCCGAGCCTTCTCTCACATTCGGGGCTCCCTAAAGCTGGGAGAGCAGCAAGGATGGGGAGATTTGGGGCGGTTACCCCAAAATTCCGGCGGCGTCTCAGCCCCTCTCCACCCTCGGGAGCCACGGGGGGAGCGACTCCTCCACGACCCACGACCTCCAGGAACGGGGAAAATAACGGGGCCCCGAGCTCTCCCCGCCCCGGGAGGGTGCGGTGGGGGTTACCGAGCCCCCCAGACCCCGGTTTGTCCCCAGAGGTAGTGTCGGTCCTCGTGCCCCCAGTTCCAGGGGGAAAAACGTGTCTGGGGGGGTGGGATGGGGTTGGAGATGGAGAACGGAGCGATGGAGGGTCCTGAGGCACCTCAGAGCCCTGGGGGTGCCGGAGGGTCCCGGGGTGTCCGGACTTCCTGGGGTGACCAAGGAACAGCAGGGGGGTCCTGGGGTGGCGGGGGTCCCAGGGTGGCTGAGGGTCCTGGGGTGTCAGATGGTGCCACCTTGCACCCCTCACCCCTCCATCCCACGGCTCCCCCATCCCACGGATCCCCCATCCCACGGATCCCCCATCCCACGGCTCCCCCATCCCACGGCTCCCCCATCCCACGGAACCCCCATCCCACGGAACCCCCATCCCACAGATCCCCCATCCCACAGATCCCCCATCCCACAGATCCCCCATCCCACGGCTCCCCCATCCCACGGCTCCCCCATCCCACGGAACCCCCATCCCACAGATCCCCCATCCCACGGATCCCCCACCCCACAGATCCCCCATCCCACAAATCCCCCATCCCACAGATCCCCCATCCCTTCATCGCCCCCAGAACACCTGGTGTCACCTCCCGGTGGATGAAACCCACTGAGGAGGGTCAGAAACGCACTCTCCCGTGTTTGTAGGACCCACGCAAGTGTTGGGAAACACCCCAAACTGCAGGGCTGCCTTTTTTATGATTTAGGGGGTCATAGGAGGGTGAAGTTTTGGGGCACTGGGTGGCTTGGGGCGTTCACCCCCTCCTGTCCCCTGCTGGGAACCAGCCACCTCCTCACGCCTCGGGGGTTCACCCCGTGTTACTCACGGGAAATATGGGCAAAAATAATGCATAAGGGGATTATTTCTGTTTTTTAGCGTGCTGGGATTCCCACAGACCCCTGGCCACATCCGTACCCCTACTCTACGCGCCCCTAAACCAGGAGCAGTCTGGGAAGAAGGGGCAGATGTGAGCTCCCCATTCAGCACGTGGCTGGAAATGTTAATTAAACACAGGGCAATAAAACATCTGGAGGGCTGGGAGCGGGGAAGGGCCAGCCGGCACGACCCCCCGCAGCTGCCTCCTGCTTTTCCTTGGGAATCTTGGGCAGGGGGGACTGGGGTCACCAGCGATTTCGATGGTACAAAAGCCTTTTCATGAAGTATTTCAGGCAAAGCAACTGAAGAACCTTTGTGGCGCAGAGCGAGGGGCTGCCGGGGGGCGGTGGGGGCTGCCGGCCCCAGGGGTTTGGGGGCTGGAGGTGGCTGAGATTGGGGTTCACGGCCAGGCTGTGGGTGATGGCACAGAGACAATGCTTCGGGGATGATGGATTAAGCCCCGTTTGGTGCCACCCCACCAGCCCCGCAAGCGCCTGCCGTGGGGGAACGAGCCCACCCTGTAAAAAAAAAGAGAAAAAGGTTTTTTTGATGAGTCTGCCCTGCGGGCTGGCCGGTCCCATCGTGGCAGGACCGTGCTCGCAGCGTGGGGAGGGATGGGCATGTCCCCCGGAGCACTCCCTGGGGTGGGGGACACCATGGGGGCTGGGGACACCGTGGGGGCCAGGGTCCCCCCGGCGGGGTGCGGGCTCTCCCGACCCACGGAGCACCAAACGGAATGGTGCAGCGAGGGCACCCCGGGTGGGATGGGGGCGACCCGGGAGCGGGGAGGCGGCTGGACAGGGTGGGGGACAGGGATGGGAGCACCCAGATGCGAGGGGACACCCTGGGACGGATGGATGGACGGATGGGGGGACCCAGGGCACGGCGGGGACACCAGGGCAGGGTGGGAGGAACACGGACGGAAAGGGGGGACCGTGAGTAAGCTGAGAACTCAGAGGTATCACCCCGCGTGGAACGGGGGGACCAGGGGTGGGACGGGAGGTGACACCCCGCATGGGACGGGGCACCCAGCTGGGGCACCCTGGACCAGGAGGGGGAAGCCCGGATGGGATGAGGGCGGCACGGACCGGACGGGGAGAGCCCGGACAGGATGGGGGGGCCCCCGAACGTGCAGAGAGCCCCGGAGGCGGCGGGACCGAGCGTGGCCCCGCGGGCAGCGGGGCCGGTGCGGGGCGGGCGCGGGGCCGGTGCCGGGACCAGTGCGGAGCGGTGCGGGCCCGGCGGGGCGGCGCGAGCCCCTGCCCGGCCCCCGGTGTCGGTTTGCATCCCGGCTCCTCCCCGCCCCGCCGCCCCGCGCATTCCCGACCCTCCGGGCGGTGGCGGCGGCGGCGGCGGGGCCCGGCGGGGCCGGGGCGGGACCCCACGATGCCGCAGCTGGAACCGACGGGGGGTGACGACCTGGGGGCCCCCGACGAGCTCATCGCCTTCCAGGACGAGGGCGAGGAGCAGGACAAGGGCGCGGGGCGCGGCTCGGCCCACGGGGACCTGGACGAGCTCAAGTCCTCGCTGGTCAGCGAGACCGAGAACCGGGGGGGCCCCGGCCCCGTGGTCGGCCCCGGCCCCGAGGTGAGGCGAGGGCCGGCGGGGAGCCGGGGGGAGGCGCCCCCCGCCCGGCCCCGCTCCGCTCACCGCCTCTCCCCGCAGGCGGAGCGGCCCCCGCCGCCCCGGGAAAGTTTCCAGAAGCCGCGGGACTCTCTGGCAGAAGGTACCGGACCCCCCCTCCCGGCGCCCCCCCGCTCCCCGCCGCATCCCCCGGGACCCGCCGACACTTCCCAACTTCTTTGTTTCCGCCCCCGGTGCGGGCGGGACCCCTTGTGTGCCCCCCCGTCTCCGCTCCCCGTGCCCTCCGCTCCTCCCCGCGGTGTCCCCCCGGGCCGTGTCCTCAGCCCTGTGTGTGTCCCCCCCGTGTCCCGCCCGCCGTGTTCCTCTCCCTGGTGTCCTCACCCCCTCCCCCAATTCCCCCCTCCGTGTCCTCGCCCCCCCCGCCGTGTGCCCACCCGCCGTGTCCCCTCTCCCACCCCCCCCCGCCCCGGTAACCGGCCCCGGCCGCTTCCCGGGAATGGATCGGTGCCCCCCGTGGCTCCACGGAGCGGCGGGCTCGGGACGCCCCCGGGGCCAGCTCCGTTCGGGAGTGACCGGCGCCGGGACCCGCCAGCCCCGGGACCCGCAGCCGAGACCCCCCTCCCGCGCTCCCCAGCGGCAGGGACCCCCCCAGAAGAACCAGGGACACCCCCAAGGGACCTGTCCGGGCCCCTCCCCAGCGGGGATCCCCTAAAAGACCCCCCTAAGGGACTTGGGCACCCCCAGAGGGACGTACCCAGGTGTCCCCCAAGTGGGAACCCCTAGAAAATCAAGGACCCCCCCCTCCATCGACTTGCGCTCCCCAGGGGGACCCACCCACCCTCCACCAGAACCAAGGACCCCCCCAAAATTCCTTGGGCGCCCTCCCCCAAGCGGAGACCCCCGGAAGATCCAGGGACCTCCCCCAAGGGACTTGGGCATCCCCAGAGGGACTCCGGGCTCCCCCCCGTCCCCGGCCGTGCGCCCCCCGCCCGCCGCCTCCTGACGCCCCCCTTCCTTCTCTCCCCAGTGGTCAGACGACAGCAAGATGGGGGCTTCTTTAAGGGCCCCCCCTACCCCGGCTACCCCTTCCTGATGCTCCCGGAGCTGGGCAGCCCCTACCTCGCCAACGGAGCCCTCTCCCCCGGCGGAGCCCGCACCGTAAGTGCCCCCCCGGACCCTCCCCAGCCTCTCCTCACCTTTTGCGGGTGCTCAGACCCCCCTAAGCCTCACAGCCCGTCTGCAGGAAAGCGACCACCTGATGCTAAAGAAAAAAACCCGACACATTTGGTTTATTTCTTTTATTTTTGGCTCCCTTTGCCCCTTTTGGGGGGGAGCTTTGAGGGGGGTGGGGAGTTTGGGGGGGCTTCGCTCCGGGGGACCCGCCCCGAAACCTGACCCTGAGCTGCTGCTTTTCTCATTTAAAAGGGTTTTAAAGCCGTTAATGGGCCAACATTGGCCGCGGGGGGAGAAGTGATTAAGCAAATTGAGCGAGAACTGGGGGGGGTGGGAGAGGGGGAGCGACCCCCTCCCCTCAGCAGAATCCCTCGACCCCCAAACCATCCCGCTCAACCTCTTGGGCAGCATCCTAAAGTGATTTGGGGGATGTGAAGGTGTTTTAGGAGCGCAAGGTGTTCCTACGGGGCCATCCCGGGAGGAATTCTCAGCCCTCCCGAGCCTTCGGGGAAGGATGCTGACAGTGGGACCCCCGGGCTGGAGCCCCCCTCGCTCCCGATTGTCCAGGTGTATTTCTGGCTCCGGTGATGCTTTTCCGCGTGATTTCTCCGGATCCATAGGGAACTATGTTCCCATGTGGAACCTGCATGGGATAACAATGTTAGTAATGGTTTGAAATCCCGGCAGCCGGCTGGTTCGCCTGGAGGGTTTTCCGCATTTTCAGGGTTTTCCTACTTTTGCTTTCCTGGAAGCAACTGGTTGGAGCGGTGGTGAAGTGCAAATCCCGGGATGGGGAGGGCAGATCAGCTAATTATCCCGGCGTTTTGCCGGCGGCTGGATAAAGGTTGTATTCCCAATTTGTCACTCTTGGGATTATGAGGTTTTGGGGATGAAGCACGACTGACCCGCGATGCCAAACACTGGCAAGGAATCCGGGATAATGAGAAGGGATTGGGCTTGGGATCCATCACAAGCGGCCACTAACGATGATTTAATGAATCCCAGAAAGGGGATTAATTAACAGGGGCTGGAGCGGGTGTCGCCTCCCGGATGTTTCAGAGGGATGACTGGGGTTGGGAAAGCGTGGATTTGGGCTGAATTCCGACGGGATGGGGCCTCCAGTTAGTGAGGTGTGTGTGGGGGAGCTGGGAGTGCTGGGGGTGGGCTGGGTGAGTTTTGTGATGCTGCTGGATCCCACGGCCACTCGTGCACAGAGCGCAGCTGAGCTCTGTGCCCAGCACCAAGGCCCCTTCCTGCGGCGTGGCAGCACAGGGATCCCCAGATCCCAGGATGGCATCGTGCCCACAGTGTCCCCAGTCCCATATTGGGTCCATCTGGGGGACCCCTGATCCTGTACCGGACCCAGCAAGGCTCAGCATCCTCAATCCAACAGAAGACTGCAGGACAGAGCATCCTTGGTGCAGGTCTGGATCCAGCCGGGCACAGCGCCTGTGATCCCGTGCAGCATCCTCAATCCCACACCAGAGCCTGCTGACACAACATGTTGGATCTCCTGTTGGATCCTGTTCCTGATCCATCCAGGCATCCCTGACCCCGTCCTGAATCCGTCTGGGCACAGATCCTGGATCTGACCCTGGATCCGTGCAGGCTCAGCCTCCTCAATCCACACTGCAGCCTTCAGGGAACAGGATCCTCGCTGGAGCTGGACACAGCACCTGGAAACACCCAGGCACAACCTGGAAACACCCAGGCACAGCTTCCCAGCCTTCTGCTGGACACAGCACCTGGAAACACCCAGGCACAGCTTCCCACCCCTCTGCTGGACACAGCCCCCCTGATCCCTCCTGGAAACACCCAGGCACAGCTTCCCAGCCCTCTGCTGGACACAGCCCCCCTGATCCCTCCTGGATACACCCAGGCACAGCTTCCCAGCCCTCTGTTGGACACAGCCCCCCTGATCCCTCCTGGAAACACCCAGGCACAGCTTCCCAGCCCTCTGCTGGAAGCAGCCTCCCCGTCCCCTCGGGATCCAGCCCTGCAGCATCCCCACACGCAGCACAGCCCCGAACCTCCCACCCTCACCCCCTGGATGAGCCCGGACACGCGGAGCTGCGGGGTGGCAGGAGGCACGGGCTGCCTTGGGAACCACCTTTCCCTTCTTTCCTTCTTGTTTTTGCCCCAGCATTGGAGGGAAGAAGCTGATCTGCAGGGCCCAGCCATCCCGGTGGCCGTGGCACCCAGCCTTGTGTTTCGCAGCCAGGTGCTGTGGATTGAAGGGAGAAGGAAGATTTTAGGAGGAGAAACGCAAGCCCCAAATAATCTCCAGGGCTGGGAGGTGCTCCAAGGAGGTGGTGGATCCTGGGCATGGATGAATCTGCAGGTGCCAGGACTGATCTGACAGACAAACAGCTGGAGGACTTACTTTGGAATACTGGGAATTCTGCATTTCTCCACCTCAAAATCTTTAGAAATCCGGGATGTCTATGGAAATCTGGGAAATATTTAGGATTCTGATTACACAGTGCCTTCCCACACTCCAAACCAGGAGAAGTCACACCCCTGTGCCAACCCACCAAGCACCAAAGGATGGATGCTCCTCCTCTTCAAGCTGTGTGAATTCACTTTGCTCCTGGGCTTACTTCCAAATGGGATCCTGGATTTTGGGAAGTCTCCGTGGTCCCCAGTATCACTTTCCTGGCAGTTTCTGTCCAGGGAGAATTTTTGGGGCTCTGCTCTGCTGGTGAAGGAATTTGTTGGAATCTGACGATGGCATTGTTTGGAGCAGCCTTTCTGCCTGGTTTTCCTCATGGGGAATCAGGAGCTGGGGGCCTGTGAGGCTGTGTTTGGTTCCTTGGGATCGTTCCCAACGGCACAAAGGTCTCCAAGGTGGATGGAGAGGAAATACTCTGGGTGTGCATGAGCTGGATGGATGCAAATCCCCATTTGCGTGATGCGGGATCCGTTCCATCAGGCTGGTGAGGAGTTGATGGCTTTTACCCCAAACCCAGAATGAGAGGGATCCATACGGGGTAAAACCTCATCCCAGCATCTTCCTCCTGCTTGGGAAGAGGATGGGAACCAGGCACGGCACTGCCAGAGCAGCGCAGCCGAGACCATGCACAGGATTGGCACTATTCCCAAAAAAACCAGTTTAACCCCAGGAATTCGAGTCTGGAGGCGAGGATTTAAATAAATCCAAACCTTCCTCAGGCGTGGAATTCCATCCAAACAGCTCTCCCGACGCCATGCCGGTGTAATTAATGCACCTCGGTGTAATTAATGCGCCTCGGCAGGCTGCGATCCCAAAATAAATGAGGGAAAAATCCATAACCTGGACTTATTCCGGCTTTTTTGCGCCACTCCTGCGATGAATTCCCGAGGATACAGAGCCGTATCTGTCTCCTAAAGAAAATAGATCCTTAACTGCGCTGCTGCCAAGGAAAATGATTAAAATACGGATTTTTGGCAGGGAAAAGGGCTGCTCCAAAAACCGGGCGGGTCTTGCTGGCGGTTCTGGCAGAGCCTGGAGGGATTTTGGCATTGGGATGCGGATGGAGGTGTTGGAATGGGGGGATTTTTCTGGCGTGGGGGCTCGCTCGATGCTCAGCATCCTGGGACCACGGCAGCTCCTCCTTCCTGCTGCACTAATTCGGGATTTTCTGGTTTATTTGGGATTTGCCCCCCATCAGCACCGCCTTCCTCCCCCACCTGGTAAATATTAAGGAAAAACCCTGTTTTTTCCCACTTTTTGGCTTGTCCGTGCTGCTCCGTGCAGCTGCTGGGCTGATCCAGTCCTTCCCGGCCCTGAGCCCTCCCCGTGCCTCAGTTTCCCTGCTCCCAGACTCTCCCGCCCGCTCTGCAGAGCCGCTGCACACAATGGCCCCTTTATCCCGCTCCTTAATTATGCTCTTCGGCTAATTACCCTGCGGGCGGAGTTTGTAGACCTACAGGAGGTTTCCACTCCCCCCTCCGCCCCCCAAATCTCCCTCCTCCCTCCTTTTCTAACACGATTCCCAAATTAAAGCGATGAAGTAAGTGCTCGGGGCGCCTCTGCTCAGCCCTGGGATTGTTCCGGGACTGAGGCGCATTCATCATCCTTCTGGAATTCCCAGCAGCTGCTTTTCATTAGTTTTCCTTCCTTGAAGTCGCAGGCGGGAGCTTGGGAGGGAAGAGGAACCCGGGGGGAAGTGCCCGGTGCATCCTGGATGGAGGAAGAGGAGGGAAAAGGGAAGAAGGGTCGGGACCGGGAGCGCTTCTGTTGTGTTCCTCTCTGGGAGCGTGTGGAAAGGGGATGGAGGTGGGAAGGCTCTCCGAGGAGGAGGAGGAGGAGGGCTGATGTGCCCCTTCCCGGTTTGCCTCTTTTCTGGTGTTTTTTGGCAAGGATTTCACCCTGTGTTCAGCCCGGGGATCCCTGGGGATCTTGGGGATGCCTGGGGATGCTGCTCAGGGCTGGGCAGAGGGCAGGGGAGGGGCAGGACAGGAGCTGGCAGTGCTGGTGTGAGCTCCAGGATGAGCTGGGACAGGAGCTGGCTGTGCTGGTGGCAGCCCCAGCTCCAGGATGAGCTGGGACAGGAGCTGGCCGTGCTGGTGTCAGCTCCAGGCTGAGCTGGGACAGGAGCTGGCCGTGCTGGTGCCAGCCCCAGCTCCAGGATGAGCTGGGACAGGAGCTGGCTGTGCTGGTGACAGCCCCAGCTCCAGGATGAGCTGGGACAGGAGCTGGCCGTGCTGGTGCCAGCCCCAGGCTGAGCTGGGAGGGAGCTGGCCGTGCTGGTGTCAGCTCCAGGAGGCTCTGGAGGCTCTGGGACAGGGTGGTTGGTGCCGGGGCAGGCTGAGCCTGCTGCTCCCACTGGGATCCCCAGGAGGATGCAGGACATGAATGGATCCATTGAGGTCTGGGAGCTGCAGACAAAGGCCTGGGCCAGCAGCAGGGTGTGGGGACAGGGAGCAGGGGGCTGGGAGTTGGGGTCCACTATGGGTGGGGGAGGCTCGGGATGCTTGGGGCACCCAGTGTGGACCAGGGCTAGGGCCACCCTGGGCTGGCCCCACTGCTGTCCCCACTGCAGTGCTCCAGCCTCATCCCCAGCATCCCATCCCCAGCATCCCATCCCATCCATCCCATCCCATGGATCCCATCCCCATCCCCATCCCCATCCCCATCCCCATCCCCATCCCCATCCCCATCCCCATCCCCATCCCCATCCCCATCCCCATCCCCATCCCCATCCCATCCCATCCCATCCCATCCCATCCCATCCCATCCCATGGATCCCATCCCCATCCCCATCCCCATCCCCATCCCATCCATCCCATCCCATGGATCCCATCCCATCCCATCCCACCCCACCTTCCTCTGGGACCCAGTTCTCCCTCAGATGCCACCAGTGTCCCCAGGGTGGGCACATGGGATCTGTGGGTGGGGATCAGGTTGCACAAGTGCCACCTCTCCAAGCTCATCCCAAACTGAGGGTTTTTTACTTATTTTTCATCTCCCAGCCACTTTTCCCACCTTCCATCCCAGCCCCGCTGGCATTTCCCATCAGGTGTCTGTGGCTGTGTTATGGGAATGGACAAACCTCTGTTGTTAGGGTGTCACAGACCCTCATTCCCACCCCAAAATCCCTGTCCCCAGCTGGGACACCCTTTGCCTGGCTGGTGTCACCCAAAAATGCCAAAAGGGAACGTGGAGATGTCTCCTGCACCAACCCCATATCAGCCTATGGAAACCCTAAATCCTGAAGTGAAAATAACTCTTATTTTGGGGAATTTTTGGGGTTCTCCCTGGGATGTGGGGGTGCAGGAGACCCTCCCAGAAGTCTCCTGGCTGGAATTTGTCATCCTGGTGTTCGTGGGCAACATCTGGAGGAGATTATTTGGCTGGGAAGCGGATGGATGGCGGGGGTGGGGGAGAGATTTATGTCTCCTTGCCTGGGCTGTAAATCCAGCTGTAATTGGGATTTCTGCCTCCCCAGCTATCCCAGGGAATGCAGCAGCTGTGGGGCTGGGATGCTCCTGGCTTTGCTCCCTGATTGTTGGCATGGGGTGGTTTGTTGGGGTGTGAGGGACACCCCGTCCTGCCTCAGGAGGGTGAGAGACCAGGTCCCGCATTCCCCTCTCCTTTTCCCCCTTCCCATTCCCTTTTTTCCCCAGTTTGGGGCTTCCCCCAGTCCCCACTGGTGCCAATCCCATTGCAGTCCCTGGGTGCAGCCCCAGACCCTTCTGCCAGGGCAGATTTGGGGGTTTTTCTCACCTTTTTATGCCTAAGCACAAAGTTTTAAGGAACTGGATGGTGCATTGAGCCCAGAATCCCCATTTCTCTCACAAATCACATTCCCTGTCACTCCTGGAGCCAAATTCAGGTGTTTTTTCCCCAAACAAGCTGGTGACACAGCTCAAAGCTGGATCTTGGGATGCCATGGGGCTGCAGTGGCCACACCTGGACAAAGATTTTGGGGGCCTCCCTTAAACATCCTGCAAACCCCCATTTTCTGCCCTAATGCTCGACCTGTCCTGTCTGTCCTGGCGTGATTTTGGGATGAATTCTGGGGGAAAGGGGAGCAGAGGCAGGAGGGGGAAGGGCTGTTGGTTATCCTGCAGCTGTGTAAACAGGCTGGGAGAGTCTGGGGGTCTCGGGAGGGGCTCAGGGGACTTTGCAGAGCCCTGGGAATTCAGGCTGGAAGGGGGATTGGTGTGAGGGTGGGTGACCATCCCTGCCTCCTGTTCTGGGACAAGGATGGATGCTTAAGTGCCTGTGGGAATCTCCAGCTCACCTGAGGGGTCTGGGGATGGGGATGAAGCCCTCACATCCTGGGATCACCTGGATCTTCTCCAGGGTGGCTCCTGTGGGATCATCTCTGGGCTGGAGCCTCTGCAGGCAAAGGGAAGAGCCAGCAAAGAGGCTCCTGCCGCAGAGCCTCTGGCAAATGGTCCCAAACAGAGCTTTTTGTCCCAAAATGAGGGCAGTGGTACCAAGGCTGAAGCTTTGATCCCAGCAGAGAGGAGCCTGTGCTGGGGCAGTGATGGGATGTGCAGCACTGGGATGAGCTGGGGAGCCTGGCAAGTGGAGCTGTGCTGGGGGGTGATCCTGGGACGCCTGGAATCCAGCCTGGAAAACCCATTTATTTCCCTCAGAAACCCCTTCTCACCTGCACAGCAGGGCTGGGACAGGACAGGGGGACAGGAGGGGCTGGGACAGGAGGGGCTGGGACCAGGACAGAGGGACAGCAGCAGCTGGGACATGCAGCTGGGTGATGGAACCCTGGGACAGGGTGACAAACCCTGCTGGGACACGGGACATCAGCACGTGGAGCTGCCAGGACCTGCAGCCCTGGGGTGGGACACAGCAGCAGGATGTGACACCTGGGGACCTGCAGCCCAGGGACACGCAGGACAGGCCACACCAGGACCCACAGTGGGACACAGGGCCCCAGGCAGCCCCACCAGGGGCTCTTCCCCTTCCCAGGAAAGCAGCACAGCTGGGTTGGTGCCTGGGCAGAGGAGGAGGAGTGGAAATCCTCTGCTGAATGCCCCCAGTTGGACACCAGGGGATCCCCCAGCCCCTTCTCCTGGGGTCTGGGGGCTCCCAGGGGGATGGGCTCCAGCAGGGAAGGGGTTACCCCTGGTTTTAATTGGCTGGTAAGGAGGACCCAGGACTGGCTCTAATCTCTCTGGAATGTGACCGATTTTCAACTATTTTCCTCTTTTTTTTTTTTCTTTTTTTCTTTTTTTTTTTTCCTGCAGTTTCACAGCTCGGATCCCCCGTGGGGGGACAGTGGGGGCTGTGTCCCAGCTGGAGCCAAGGGATGGGGAGGGGGGGGTCGTTTTTCCACATCACCACTGAACCGTTCACCAGCTCCCCCCGCTTTGTATATTTTGAAAGAGTCCCCCCTCTTCCTCCCCCTCCCTTTCCCTTCCCCAGGCTCCCGAATCGGCCTCGAAATGAGAATCAGCCTTTTATCCCCCAGGCTTCCCCGGTGCCATCCCCCTGCGCCGCCTGTCCCCGTCCCCTCGCGCCTTCTCCGCTTACAGGGCAGCCCAGAAAGCCCCTTGGTGGTGGGAGGGGGCTGGGGGGGCCGGGGAGCCCCCTGAGCTGGGCTGGGGGGCACCTCCTGCCCTGTCCTGGACACGGCCACACAACTGGGGGAGCACCAAGGGTCTCGTCCGGTGCTCGGAGCGCGGGGCCTCGGCTGGGGGTCCCCAGTGCCACCCCAGTGCCACCCCAGTGTGGCTGCAGGGTGACCCTGGAGCTCTTGGGACATCTTGGTTGCCCTGGAGCTGAGGATGAGCTGGATTTGGAGGGTGCAGCAAAGCTGCCCCTGGGGGAACAGCTCCTCATGGCAGGGAGCCCTGGGGGGACAGTGAGCCCTGGGGGGACAATGACAGCTGGGGGGACAGTGAGCATGGAGGGGACAGTGAACATGGGGGGACAGTGAACATGGGGGGACAGTGAGCCCTGGGGGGACAGTGAGCCCTGGGGGGACAGTGAGGATGGAGGGGACAGTGAACATGGGGGGACAGTGAGCCCATGTGTGACAGCGAGCTCAGGTGGGACAGTGATAGCTGGCAGGTCACGGCCAGCCCACGGGGGACAGTGAACCTGAGGGGCAGTGAGCCCACGGGTGGCAGTGAACATAGGGTGGCAGTGAGCCCACAGGTGACAGTGACAGCTGGCAGGTCACAGCCAGCCCACGGGGGACAGTGAACCTGAGGGACAGTGAGCCCACGGGTGGCAGTGAACATAGGGTGGCAGTGAGCCCACAGGTGACAGTGACAGCCAGCAGGTCACAGCCAGCCCACGGGTGATGTGGGGCTGGCAGTCACGGGGAGCTCAGGGTCGTGGGGCCACCCTCATTCCAGGCGTGCTGTGCTCGGGGTGCAGGGGGTCCCAGCTGCCAGCCCCTGCCAGAGGTGCTGCAGGGGACACACGGGACACTTTGGGGGTGACAGGCGGCCGTGTGAGGGGGAGGAACCCCCCAGCCCTGGAAGAGTTAACGCTCCCCCAAACTCCTGCTGGGTTTTCCTTCCAGCTGCCTCAGCTCAGGAAGGTTTGTGTTTGGGGAAATTCCTGCAGGCAGCTGCTCCAGCCACATTCCCACATTCTCCAGCCCTGGCATCTCCAGGGACCCTCCCTCCCTCCTGCTGTCCTCGGGAAATGCCTCTGGCCCCCCAAACGCTGCACAAAGCCCCTTCCTTTGGGGGTGCCAGGGAGACACCCCAGAGTTACAATGAGATGTTAACCCAGAAAGGGAGAAAAACCCCCAAAACCTCTTTGCCCATGGGTTGGGGTGTCCTCAGCTGGCTCTGCAGGCGAGGCCAGGGAATATTCTGGCATCAGTGGGTTGTTTCAGAGCTAGGGAATATTTTGGGATTGGGGGGAAGTTTTGGGGCTGGGGAGTCTTTTGGGAATAGGGTTATTTTGGAGGGTTGTAGGAATGTTTTGGGGCTGAGTGGGACGTTTCAGGGCTGGGGGTGCTTTGGGGCTGGGGATGCTTTGGGGTCACGAGGTGCTTTGGGGCTGGGGGTGTTTTGGGGTTGGAGGGTGTTTGAGGCCAGGGCTGGGGGGTTGTTTCAGGCCTGGGGCAGGGCTTTTGGGGCAGGGGTGTTGAGGTTCCTGGAGGGCAGTGTCCATCCCTCCCGCAGTACCTGCAGATGAAGTGGCCGCTGCTGGACGTGCCGGCCGGGGCCACGCTCAAGGACAGCCGCTCGCCCTCGCCCGCCCACCTGGTGAGAGCAGCCCCCCGCCCCGGGGGTGGGCTCCCAGCACCCCTGCTGTCCTGCTGGGATCCTCTCCCATGCCATGGGGAATTCGGGAGTGGCTTGGGCTGGGGAGGGATCTTAAAGAGCAAAGGGGGCAGGGGCACCTTCTGTGGGGCAGGGACACCGTCACTGTGACACCTTCCCTGGGGCAGGGGCACCTTCCCTGGGGCAGGGGCACCTTCCCTGGGGCAGGGACACCTTCCCTGGGGCAGGGACACCTTCCCTGGGCAGAGACACCTTCCGTGGGGCAGGGACACTGTCACTGGGACACCTTCTGTGGGGCAGGGACACCTTTCCTGGGCAGGGACGCCTTCCGTGGGGCAGTGGCCGGGCTGGTGGGGCGCCGTGGCTGTGCTGCCCCGCTGCCCAGGGGCTGCTCCCGTGGGCTGAGCCCTGCCACACGCTCTGCCCGCAGTCCAACAAGGTGCCCGTGGTGCAGCACGCCCATCACATGCACCCCCTGACGCCGCTCATCACCTACAGCAGCGAGCCCTTCCCGCCGGGGTCACCGCCCGGCCACCTGTCCCCAGAGATCGACCCCAAAACGGGTGAGCGGGGCTGGGGCACACCTGGGGGGGACACCTGGGGGAGCCAGGGGGTGAGTGGGGCTGGGGGATGCCTCTGGGGGAGCAGGGCTGGGGGATCAGAGGGTGAGCAGGGCTGGGGGACACAGCTGGGGGAGCAGGGCGAATGGGCTGGGAACAAGGGGCTCTCCCATGGATGCTGCCTCTGCCTCAGCCCAGTCTGTGGGAGGGGGCTGGGGATGCAGCCAGGGACCAGGGGGGTCCTTGCCCAGTGACAGTTCAGGCTGGGATGGGGGGATCCCCCCAGGGCTCTGCTGGGGCTGTTTCAGCTCTGCCCAGCCTGGGTGAGGGGTGCTGAGGGAGATGGGATGCTCAGAGGGGTCTGGGATGCTCAGAGGGGTCTGGGGTGCTCAGAGGGGTCTGGGGTGCTCAAGGGAAAGGTGCTGGAGGGCACGGGGGGCTCCTTGGCTGCCTGCCCCTGTTGTGACCCCCTCCTTGCTCCCTCTGCCCCTCACAGGGATCCCACGGCCGCCGCACCCCCCCGAGCTGCCCCCCTACTACCCGCTGTCACCTGGAGCCGTGGGGCAGCTGCCACACCCGCTGGGCTGGCTCGTGCCACAGTAAGGATGGGCTGACCCTGGCACGGGGACCCTGGCAGGCTCACTGAGACCCTCCTCCTCCTCCTCCTCCTCCTGCTGCTCTATCCACTTCTCCTGCAGGATGCTGCAGGCTCCTGGCGGGGTGGGAAGGGAGGGACTCCCCGCTGCTGGAAAATTTGGGACTCTTGCAGATGGGAATCAGCTGAAGACCAGTCCAAGGGTGCCCATGAAGCAGGAAGGGGATGTTTTTTCCCCCTGAAACCCGTGCTTTTGTAGGCAAGGACAGCCCGTGTACTCCATCCCTGCTGGTGGCTTCCGGCACCCGTATCCCGCCCTGGCCATGAACGCCTCCATGTCCAGGTGGGTCTCGGCAGGGGAGGGACCCTCAGGGCCACCCCAGAGCTGGCACTGGCTCTGGGACACTTGGCTGCACGCAGAGCAGGGGCACAGAGCAGTCCCAGGAGGCTGAAAATGCCCCTGGAGGGCGTGGCTGGTCCCCAGGGGTGGAGGAGTGGGGACGTCCCATGGGCTCAGGGCGTCGCTGGGGCTGGGCCAGTGTCACCATCTCAGTGCTGGGCTGGGATCTGGGCACTTTCGGGTGGCCTCAGGGTGTCCAGCATGGCTTTGGGGAGTGCAGAGAGGATCTGGGGTCTCGAGGGTGGATTTGGGGTCTCTAGGGTGGGCTGGGGTCTCTGGGGTGGGTTGGGGTCTCTAGGGTAGATTTGGGGTTTCTAGGGTGGGTTGGGGTCTCAAGGGTGGATTTGGGGTTTCTAGGGTGGGCTGGGGTCTCTAGGGTAGATTTGGGGTTTCTAGGGTGGGTTGGGGTCTCAAGGGTGGATTTGGGGTTTCTAGGGTGGGCTGGGGTTCCAGCACGGTTTTGGGGTTTCCAGTGTGCCTTTGGGGTTCCAGCACATTCTCAGCCTTTCCAGCTCAGCCGGGTTGAGGCAGGTGGTCTCTGCACCCAGGAGGTTCTGGGGTGGGGGTCCCTGGCTGCCGTGCCCACCCTGCTGTCCGTGCCCCCCCCGCAGTTTGATGTCCAGCCGCTTCTCCCCGCACATGGTGCCGCCGCCGGCGCACGGGCTGCACCCCTCGGGCATCCCCCACCCCACCATCGTCTCCCCCATCGTCAAGCAGGAGCCCTCCCAGCCCAGCTCCAGCCCTGCAGGCAGCTCGTGAGTGGGGGCCGTGGGGGGGACGGGACGGGGGCTGCTCCGGGGGTCCTGACCCCCCGTCCCGCTCCCTCCCACGGCAGGAAATCCCCCGTGGCCGTCAAGAAGGAGGAGGAGAAGAAGCCCCACATCAAGAAGCCTCTCAACGCCTTCATGCTGTACATGAAGGAGATGAGGGCCAAGGTGGTGGCCGAGTGCACGCTGAAGGAGAGCGCGGCCATCAACCAGATCCTGGGCCGGCGGGTACGGGGGACCCCAGGGACCCTGCAGAGCCCCCACAGCTGGTCACTGCTAGCCCAGGGACCCTGCAGAGCCCCTGAGTCAGCCCCCACAGCTGGGCACTGCCAAGCCAGGGACCCCCGGGGACCCCAGGGACCCTGCAGAGCCCCCACAGCTGGGCACTGCCAGCCCAGGGACCCTGCAGAGCCCCCAGAGTTGGGCACTGCCAGCCCAGGGACCCCAGGGACCCTGCAGAGCCCCCACAGCTGGGCACTGCCAGCCCAGGGAGCTCCTGGTGACCTGGGATGGGGAGGGATGGAGCTCTGCAGCCCAGGGCAGCAGGTGCTCGGGGTGTCCAGTGTGGATCTGGGGGTTCCCAGAGTGGCTCTGGGGTCTCTAGTGTGGCTTTGGGGGTTCCCAGCCTGGTTTTGGGGTCCCTGGTGTGGCTCTGGGGTCCCCAGTGTGGCTCTGGGGGTTCCTGGGGCGGCTCTGGGGTTTCCAGCGTGCTCTGCCCCGCAGTGGCACTCGCTCTCACGGGAGGAACAGGCCAAGTACTACGAGCTGGCGCGGAAGGAGCGGCAGCTGCACTCGCAGCTCTACCCGACCTGGTCGGCGCGGGACAACTACGTACGTGGGAGCCCTGGCCCCCAGCCCCTTCCCGGGCTCTGCCTGCTGGGGAGGGGGCTGGCTGTGCTCTGGGGCAGAGTTTGGGGTGCTGGGAGGGGGCTGGCTGTGCTCCGGGGCAGAGTTTGGGGTGCTGGGAGGGGACTGGTTGTGCTTGGGGGCAGAATTTGGAGTGGTGGGAGGGGGCTGGCTGTGCTTCTCAGGGTCTGCCTGCTGGGGAGGGGGCTGGCTGTGCTCTGGGGCAGAGTTTGGGGTGCTGGGAGGGGGCTGGCTGTGCTCCGGGGCAGAGTTTGGGCTGCTGGGGGAGGGGGCTGGCTGTGCTTCCCGGAGTCTGCCTGCTGGGGAGGGGGCTGGCTGTGCTTCTCAGGGTCTGCCTGCTGGGGAGGGGGCTGGCTGTGCTCTGGGGCAGAGTTTGGGCTGCTGGGGCAGTGGGTGACGGTGCCGAGCCCCTCCACGTGCTCTCCCAGCCGTGTTTCCCACCCCAGCACCCCCGTGGCGGCCCGGAGCCGCGCGAGGAGCTGAGACTCTGTTTTTCAGGGCAAGAAGAAGAAGCGGAAGCGCGAGAAGCTGGCGCAGCAGCAGCAGCAGCAGCAGCAGAGCCACGAGGCCGACGGTGAGTGTCCCCCGGCCGCGTCCCCCCGCGCCGCGCCGCGCCCCTCACGCCGCGCCTGTCCCCCCAGGCTCGCTGCCCGCCAAGAGCAAGAAGCCCTGCGTGCCCTACCTGCCGGCCGAGAAGCCGTGCCCCAGCCCGGCCTCGTCCCACGGCAGCATGCTGGACTCGCCGGCCACGCCGTCGGCCGCGCTGGCCTCGCCGGCCGCGCCGGCCGCCACGCACTCGGAGCAGGCACAGCCGCTCTCGCTCACCACCAAGCCCGAGGCCAGGGCCCAGCTCGCCGTGCTCGCCAGCAAAGCCTCCTCCTCCTCCTCTTCCTCCTCCTCCTCCTCCTCGCTGCTCTCCAGGCCCGTCCCCTTTGCCTCGGGGACCCCCCCGGCCCTGCTGGCCGCCCCCGGCGCGGTGCCGGCCGCCCTGGCCGTGCTGCAGACGCAGCCGCTGTCCCTGGTCACCAAACCTGCCGACTGAGGGACACACCTGGCCCTCCCGTCCTCCTCCCCGCCCCGTGCCCTCCCCGCTGTACATTGCAGAAGCCACAATCAAGATTCAAACGCAGCCAAAACCATTATTGGTCAATATTTGACCCTTTCTGAACTCTTTGGAAGCAGGCTCTGGAGGAAGGGGCTTTCTGCTCAGAGCTGCTGCCTGCAGTCAACCTAAAGACTGTTTTTATTAAAAAAAAGGAGAAAAAAAAAAAAAAGGAAAAAAAAAATAATGGAATAGACCCTGCAGAAGGTGCTGCCAGTGGGGATCTCTGAGGGAGGAACGGAGTGCCCATCGCTGCCGTGGGGCACGGGGACGGAGCCTCGCGGTGGTGCCAGCGCCGGACACGGCAGGTGTGGACTGGAACTGGCACCCCATCCCGGATCCAGGAGCAGGAACGCCTCCAGCTGCTCCCAGATCCCGTCCTGGCACGGAGCTGGTCCTGCCCCGGGGGTGCTGCTGGGCCGGGCAGGGTCTGGGGCTGAGCCCTGGGAGGGGTTGTGTTTTTATCACCTCAGAATCCTGTTATTTTTCACAAAAGGAAATAAAACTACAGCTGCAGCTGGCGGTGTGAGTGTGGTCTGTGTGGGAAGCGCTCGCCACTTTTCCTCTGCCACCTCCCTGGGAAGTGCCTCGGGATGGGATCCCAGTCCTGCTCCCGAGGTCCAGCATCCCTGAACGCCTCTGGCACTGGGCTCTGGGGGATTTCGGGGGGTCCACCAGCAGTGTGCACCTTGCTGGAGTTCCCCAGCACCAGGACACGGGGTTGGGTGAACCAGTGCCCCAGCAGCCGGGGACTGGGAGCTGCTGGTGTGCACTGGGTGCTCTGGGCCTGCTTCTTCCAAAGCAGGCATGAAAAAGGACCCCCAGGAAACCAGCCCGTGGATTTTCAGCCCATTTGGAGTCCTCAGCCAGCTCAGTACTTGGGCGGATCAGGACTCTTGCCTCTCCTTGTATTTCAGCAGGAAAAACCCCAGTGTCCCCCCTGGAACTCACAATCTTGTCTCTCTTGCAGACTGACCTGGAGCTGCACCTGCCTGGAGTTAATTTATGGGGTTCACAGCCCTGTTCCATCCCCCCTGGAACTTCCTGCCCTGCTCCTGTCTCCCAGGCCCAGCCTGGCTGCTCACCTTTATTTTGGGGACCACGGTGTCCCCCAGCTCCCAGGCGTGGTGGTGACAGCATCGATGGTGGGTGAGCCCATCCCATGGCTGCTGGGTCTGGGGGACTTTGGTGCACTTGGGGGATGGGGGACACGTTTTCCTCCTGCTGTGACATTTCTCCTTTCCAGTGCTGAGAAGCCACCAGGGGAGTATTTGTAAGGAGGTGGAGGAGCACCACGCACCTGTCTGCAGGTAGAGGGGAAAGGGAACTTCACAGGGACTGAGGAGGGTCTGTCTGTGTTTTCCAGATGTGCGAGATGTTGGCATCCATATCTGCAGCAGAAAACACCTGGATTTGAGGATTTTGATACCAGAGCTGGGCAGAACTACAGAAACTCACACCTGAACCAGACCCCAGCCACGGGCACTGACGTGAGCCCTGGGGACAGACTGGGGACCAGCTCCAAAGCCTTGTGAAAGCTCCTGATGCCTTTGCAAGCTCCAGCAGGAGCGTGGCTGCTCTGTCCAGCTCAGGACCGCCGTGTGGACAGCTGGAATGGCCAGCTTGGAGCATCCCCCAGCAACCAGAGCCAAGCTGGGAGCCGTGAGCAGCCGTGGGTGCCACCAAATCCCCCGAGCACCCTCGCTGTGGCCACAGCCAGATTTGGGAGGTGCTGCCGTTCCACAGCTCCAAATTATTTAAATTTCTTCCTTTCAAAGAGAAAAAGCTGTGTGAATTCTGGCCTGGAGCAGGATTGCTGCAGGGGAGGAGCAGCCACGTGTCACGCAGCCAGGGCTGAGGGGATTAGGGTGTCACCCAGAACGTGCGTGGCCGTCGCCTGAAAAGAGCCAAAACGGAGCTTTTTTGAGAGAAACTGTTCCAAGAAAGTGGTTTTTGGTGACGAGGACACTGAGCCCCACTCTCCCCAGCACCAGGAGCAGGCTGTGGACAAGCAGCCCCTTGAATTGGATTTCATGGGACATTAGAGGCATGGAGAGACCTGTCACAAGGATTAAACCCCAGCCAGAGCCAGACAGCTTCAAACAGATGTTGGGCTTCAGCAGGAGAATATTCCTTTGTTTGACTCAGTGCTTTCCCATACGGAAGAGGAACATCTGTTCCAAGCCCTCGTGGTGCTCTGGGGCTGGGGCAGGCTGGGATTATCCCTGCCAGGAGCATTTGGTCCCCAAGAGGTGACACCAGGGCTGCAGTGCCCAGCCCTGGGTGCCCCACTGGGACAGAGCAGGGATCCTCACACCTGCAGCTGGGTGAGAGTGCTGGGTTCAGAGTGGCTGCCCATGAAAATGGGTCCTTTTGGGGTTTATTGTATTGATTGAATATTTTATTTAACGCTTCCCTTCCACAGGAGGTGTGTCTGCCCACGGAGGGGGCTGGAGCATGTTGCTCTTTAAGGTCCCTTCCAACCTAAACCATTCTGTGGTTCTAGAAGAGGGAAACTCTGGGGTTTATTTTTGCTGTAGGAAAAAAACTGAAAAAACCCAGCCTATTTCCATTTGGGATGGTGTGACCAAGAGGTCTGGTGGCTCCACTGCTCAGCTTTGGACAGGCTTTAGGTGAAGCTCCTCACGATTTAACTTGTTCTCAGAGCTGGGAGGTGAAATGGAGCTGGCAGCCCAGGATGTGGGAGCCTGGGATAGTCCCCAGCAGTGTTTGGCTCTCTGGATGTGCCTCAAGGGGCTCCAGGAGAGCTGGAGAGGGACTGGGGACAAGGGATGGAGGGACAGGACACAGGGAATAGCTCCCACTGCCATGGATGGGATATTGGGGAGAAATCCTTCCCTGGGAGGGTGGTGAGCCCTGGCACAGGGTGCCCAGAGCAGCTGGGGCTGCCCCTGGATCCCTGGAATGCCCAAGGCCAGGCTGGACCTGGGGCTGGGAGCAGCCTGGGACAGGGGAAGGTGTCCCTGCCATGGCAGGGGGGTGGAACACGGCGACCTTTAGGATTCCACCCAGCCCAAACCATTCCCTGATCGCATGAAAAGGTCAGAAACCTTCTAGAGCTGTGCCAGGCCCCCTTGGGCACTGCCCTGTGGGGTTCATGGCCAGGGGCTGCCCACCAGAGCCTGGCCAGGGGCTCCTGGGAGCACCTGGGGCTGGCCCAGGGCTCCCCTGGCTCTCTCTGGACACCTTGGGAGCACTTGGGGCCAGCCCAGAGCTCTCCCAGTCCTCTCTGGACACCTTGGGAGCACCTGGGGAGCACCTGGGGCCAGCCCAGGGCTCTCCCAGTCCTTCCTGGACACCTTGGGAGCACCTGGGGCCAGCCCAGAGCTCTCCCAGTCCTTCCTGGACACCTTGGGAGCACCTGGGGCCAGCCTGGAGCTCTCTCTGGACACCTTGGGAGCACCTGGGGAGCACCTGAGGCCAGCCCAGAGCTCTCCCAGTCCTTCCTGGACACCTTGGGAGCACCTGGGGCCAGCCCAGAGCTCTCCCAGTCCTTTCTGGACACCTTGGGAGCACCTGGGGCCAGCCTGGAGCTCTCTCTGGACACCTTGGGAGCACCTGGGGCCAGCCAGGAGCTCTCCCAGTCCTTTCTGGACACCTTGGGAGCACCTGGGGCCAGCCTGGAGCTCTCTCTGGACACCTTGGGAGCACCTGGGGCCAGCCTGGAGCTCTCCCAGTCCTTTCTGGACACCTTGGGAGCACCTGGGGCCAGCCCAGGGCTCTCTCTGGACACCTTGGGAGCACCTGGGGCCAGCCCGGAGCTCTCCCAGTCCTTTCTGGACACCTTGGGAGCACCTGGGGCCAGCCCAGAGCTCTCCCAGCCCTTTCTGGACACGGGGCTCCTCCTGTCACCCCCTCCCCATTAACGGCAGCCCCCCCTCCCCGCCCCAGCCCTCCCCCCCCGCAGGCTGGCCAGGCACTAATTGAAAAGCCTAATGAGGTCCCGGGGGTCTCCTGCAGAGATGGAGCTAATTAGGGGCTCCAGCACGAGCTCCGGGGTTTTTTCAAAGCTCCTTTTTTCGGGGGCTGGAGGGGAGGGCGCGCCAGATGTCCGGGGTAAGGCTGCTGCTCCCGTCCTCAGCGCTCCTGCCAAAGCAGCTGCTGCAGAGGCAGTGGCTACACTTAATACATTTTAATTAGCATCATTAAATTCTTCCATTTGCTAATTGTTTCTCCTTTTGATCCTTTATCCTGCCCAGATTAGCCCTCGGGGGAAGGGGCGGGATGGGGGATGCAGACATGTCGGGCGAGGTGAGGACTTTATTATCCTGACACCAGACCTCGGGACAGCGCGTGAAAACGCCCCAATTAGTGCTAATTGAGGCCAGATCCGTGTGTCCAGCCTGCTCCTGGAAAGAGCCATCCCCAAAATGTGAACTCGAAGGGACTGTTGAGAGCAGAGGCGCCAGGAACACCCAAACCTGACGGCGGGGTGGAGCTCTGCCCAGGTGAGAAGGGGCTCAGGTGTTGGGGTGTCCAGGAGCTGCCCCCCGTGCTCCTGGGGGTCCCTCCCAGCCTGGATTTCCATGATCCATGGCCAGGAGGTGAGGGGAGGACACTGGTGCTCCTGTCCTGTTTGATGCCAGGGAATGCTGGATCCTGTTTGATCCCAGGGAATGCTGGATCCTGTTTGATCCCAGGGAAATGCTGGATCCTGTTTGATCCCAGGGAATGCTGGATCCTGTTTGATCCCAAGAATGCTGGATCCTGTTTGATCCCAGAGGAATGCTGGATCCTGTTTGATCCCAGCAGAAAGGCTGGATCCTGTTTGATCCCAGGGAATGCTGGATCCTGTTTGATCCCTGGGAATGCTGGATCCTGTTTGATCCCAGAGGAATGCTGGATCCTGTTTGATCCCAGCAGAAAGGCTGGATCCTGTTTGATCCCAGGGAATGCTGGATCCTGTTTGATCCCAGGGAATGCTGGATCCTGTTTGATCCCTGGGAATGCTGGATCCTGTTTGATCCCAGAGGAATGCAGGATCCTGTTTGATCCCAGAGAAATGCAGGATCCTGTTTGATCCCAGCAGAAGTGCTGGATCCTGTTTGATCCCAGGGAATGCTGGATCCTGTTTGATCCCAGGGAATGCAGGATCCTGTGCTAGCCACGGGCTGCTGCCAGCCACAATCCCATTCCCAGAGGCACAAACTTGGCCTCTGCTCAGCCACTCTTGGCTCCCAGAGGGTGGGGGGAAGCCGAGCATGAGAAACAGCCTCGTTTTTCTGTTTAAATCCCAAAAAAACGCTGGGCCAACTGCTCTGGTCTCCCTGGAAAGGCTGGCACGGGCAGAGCCGAGCAGCAGGGATTGCTGGAATGTGCTGAATGGAGCTGAGATTCCCCAGAGGCCGGGAAAAAGAAACCATGAGAGGAGAGATTCAGCCACATCTTCCGCCACACTCCCAGGCAGGATTATTTCCCGTCACCGTGTTGGTTTCCATGTGATGTTTTTCCTGTGTTTTAGGGTTAAATGGAGCGTCTTGAGCGGGCTGTGGACCCGTGGAAGATTGTGATTCCTGCTGGAGACAGATTCCTGGATATTCAGCCTGGAGAAGGGAGATTTAACAGTCTAAACCAGATAAACTGAAAGAAGTGAACAGTCCTGGGTGCCTGCTGACAGGCACAGCCAGTTTCCTGCTCCCCTGGGAATCACTGCTCTGCCTGCTCGGGCCAAAAGAGAAAAAACAACAGGTTATCCAAAAAACGAAACAGCATCTGAAAAATAACAGGTATCCAAGAAATTTTAAAAATCCGAAAAATAACAGGATATTAAAAAAAATAAAAATAATACCCGAAAAATAGCTGGTTATCCAAAACCAGTAGGTTCTCCAGAGCTGTCCTGGAGCAAAGGAAAGGAAAGGATAAAGGGGAAAGGGGAAAGGGAAAGGAAAGCAGCCCTGATTTCCTGCCAGCTGTCCCCCAGCCTTGCCCACTCCCAGCGCCTGCCTGGGGCTGCAGTCACTGCCTTCCTCACTGACTGCCCGCTCTGGGCTCTCAGGGCCGGGAAAGAGACCCCGAACCGGCGGGTTTCGCCCCGAACCGGCGGGTTTTGCCCCAAACCGGCGGGTTTCACCCCAAAATGCGGCTGTGCCCGCACAGGGCTGGGCTGCGTCCGCCAGGGGGCGCCAATCGCCTCCCAAAGGGGATCCTCAAGCCCCGCCCCCAGCCGGAACACGCTCCGCCCATCCGCGGACCCGCCCACAACCCCACCCTTTATCAAGCCCCGCCCCGCGCACATAGGCACCGCCCACATATGCAAATCTAGTTCCGTCTCCGCCCCCTTGGTGCCATTCTCGCTCCCTCCCCGCTCTCGCGAGAGCCGTGCCCGGAAGCGGCCGAGCCGGGCTGAGGGCCGCCCGCCATGGAGGCCCCGCGGGCGCTGCCGCTGCTGCTCCCGCTGCTCCTGCTGCTCCTGGGGCTCTGCGCCGCCGGTACGCCGCGCCGGGGCACCGCGGCAGGGGCGGGAGAGGGTTCCGAAGCCCTTGGGCTGGGGAGGGTCAGGCACCGCGCTTGGTTTGGGGGGCTCCTCTGCCCTTGGGGTTCCGCCGCGTTCGGTCACCGGGGGTTCCCCCTCCGCCCTTGGCAACCCCCGCTCCCCCGAGGTTCAGCGGGGCTCACCGGGGTTCCCCTCCGCCCTCGGTAACCCCGCTCCCCCGAGGTTCCGCTCTGCTCCCCGGCTCCTGTGGCGTGTCCCCCCTCCCGCAGGGGTCCCGCCGCCCCTCTGGGGGTCTCCCCTCTGCCCCCCGGTGCCCACTGACCGGGCTCCCCGTGTTTGCCGCTGCAGACGGCTCACAGACCGACACCAGCAGATCTTCCACGGTGCCCGGGGGAGCCGGAGGAGGTGCCAACGGGGAGCACACGAACGCAGCCACAGGGGACGGAAACGAGCAGAATAACAATGGTAACTCCAACAAAAACGACCCCAAAACACCAGACACGGGCGGCGGGACCGACGCGGATGAGAACACGACAAACAGACAGCAGAACAACAACCCGACTGGAAACGGCAGCAACGACGACGAGGAGAAGAAGAAAAAGGAGTCACAGGAAGGCAGCAACACAGAGACTGCTCAGGAGAGCCAAGGTGGAAATGGCAATGGTGTAAGCAATGAGGGAGGAGGTGGGGGAAAAGGACCTGAAAGCCAGAGCAGCGGCAGTGGTAGCACAGGTAAGACAGGCAGTGATGGCCAGGCCAACCCAGGCAGTGCCCCTGGTAGCCAGGGCAATTCAGGGACCAGCAGTGCTAGCCAGGGCAACACAGGCAGTGGCACTGATGGCCAGGGCGGTAAAGAGTCCAGCACTGCAGACACAGGCAACCAGAGCAGTGGCAGTGGTGGCCAGGGCAATTCAGGGACCAGCACTAATGGTGAGAGTGGCAGCCAGAACAGCAAAAACAATCAGCAGAACAGTGTCAGCAACAACGGCCAGGATGGCAGCCAGGCAGGGGGCAGTGAGGACGGGGGCAGCAAGGATGGCAAGACCAAGAGCAGCAGTGACAAGGAGAGCAATGGCCAGGGCACTGAGAACACAAATGATAGCACCAACCAGAGCAACAACCAGAACAGCGACAAGGATGAGGCCAACAGCAACAAGGAGAAGGCCAACAACAGCAAGGGCACTGATAGCAAGGACAGCAAGAACACAAAAGACAGCACCAACCAGGACAGCACCAACCAGGACCAGGGCAACACCCAGAGTGGCACCAACCAGGACCAGGGCAACACCCAGGGTGGCACCAACCAGGACAACGGTGACAGGAGCAGGGCTGGCGGCGAGGGCAGCACAAACGGGGCCGGCAGCCCAGGCGGGCAGCAGGCCCAGGCTGAGAGCCAGGGCAGTGCTGCTGGCGAGCAGCCTCACGGCCAGGACAGCGCTCAGAACTCCCAGGAGGAGCAGAGCCCCGTGTCCCACTCGGCTGCCCCTGCTGGGGACGGTGACAGCTCACTGGAGAATGAAGAGGGCGCCGTGGAGGACGTGGCCAAGGCTGAGGAGGGCAGTGACACCTCCCCGGAGCAGGATGGGGACAGGAGTGCTCCCTCCCTGCCCAGGGCCCGCTCGGAGAGCAGCCACTTCTTTGCCTACCTGGTGACCACCGCTGTCATTGTCGCAGCCCTGTACGTGGCCTACCACAACAAACGCAAGGTGAGCACCCTGCTCGAGCCCCCGGGCTGGGCTGGGACCTGCCAGCCCTCTCCCCTCCTCCTCCTGACTGGTTTCTCACCAGTATCTCCCAGTTTGGTCCACGTTCCTGTGGTCCCACAGCAGTGGGAGGGTTGTGGCCAGGAAAGGGGTTGGTTCTGGTGGGAGCTGGGTGTTCCAGCTCTGCTGCTGATTTTCAGCTGAGAGGTGAAACCACAAAGGGGTGTGGATCCCTCCATCTTATCTCTGACAGTTTCCTACTGACAGTTTTCTGTAGCAGCATCACGAGATTGGGGTTGTTTTTCCTCACATAAAGCGGGTTTTGAGGGAGGACAAAAAAAAAAAAGCAAATCCTTACTGTTTTCTGCTTGTTGAGCAAACCTCATAATCCATCTTAGGAATGGTTGAGTACTGGTTTTTACATGTTTCAAGTGCTTGGTCACAGGAAAAGGGTTGTGGGAGCAGGAAAATGAAAAGCCAGAGGTGAGCCTGTGTTGGAAGCTGCTGTTCCACTCACCCTGTCTCCATTTTTCTCTCTCCAAAGATCATTGCTTTTGCTCTGGAAGGAAAAAGATCAAAAACTGGTCGACGGCCCAAATCTGGTGATTATCAGAGACTGGATCAGAAGGTGAGAGCCAGCCCATAGTGGGGGTTGGAGTGGAAACACAAAATATTGCCCCTTTTCATTGGGAAGGGTCCCAAAGCCCCAGCTCAGGCAGTTTGGAAAGCACAGTTTGATGTAGAAGCAGGGTTTTGCCAGGAAATGGAGAAAGTGAGACTGAGGAGTGCTGGCAGAGCTGCCCCAGGGCACAGATGGCACAGTCTTGAGCTGGGCTGTGCTGGATGACTTTGTCACTGATCCAAATGACTTGTCAGAGAGGATTTTAGTGGGAGAGAGGTAGGATTTGTGGAGAAATCCCTTTCTTCTGCCCCTCGAGACCTTATTCCACCTCTTGCCCTTCAGGGCAGATGTGCCTGTAGGAGGAGGGAAGTTAGGAAAGCAAGAGCTTTCGTGTTTGCTTTGGGAGCTTCTCAGCCCACTCTGCTTCTCAGCAGAGTAATTCTGAGCTTTGGGTCAGTCCCAACCTTTCCTTTTGCCTTTCCAGATCTAGATTCCTCCTCAGATGATGGCGGGGATGCAGTGCTGCCACAGTTGGATTCCAGTCCACGGGAAGGAGGGGAAGCGCTTTTTGTTTTGCACCTGCACCTTGATAAAACCTCTCACTTCCCTAAACTGCTCCTTTCCCAGCTGCCTTGTTTTCCCCCTGGGCTGCTGGAAAGGCCAGGCCCAGGACTTGTGTGTCCCACTGCAATGGAATTTGCCATCTGCTGGACTGAGCCCTCCTTTTGGGGGGAAATGAAGCATCTGCTGCACAATGAGCCACGGGACTGTCCCTTGCCTGGGAACGAAGCTGCCCTGGCCTCCTCCTGCCCCTCCTCCTCCACCTGCTGGCTTTGGATGCTCAGGCTGGGAGCACCTGAGTTCTCTTGTTTGGAATTGACCCAGCACAGACACAGATTTGGGTTTTCTCTGCCTGATCGGTCTCACACCCAGATTCCCTTTTCCACACACGCCTTTGGCCATGCTGAAGCAGTTTTTGTAGCTCAAACCCTCTGTGCTCCATGCAGGTCTCCTCCCTCCCAGTGCTCCCAGTTGTGCCATTTGCACTGGGGGTGTTGGTAGTGGTGGGTGGTGGAGGAGGGGGCCAGGCTGGGGAATCCATGCCCTGTCAGGTCAGGGATTCAGATGGGAAGATTGCTTCCTGCCCTTGTCAGGTGTAGGAAGGAAGGAAGGTAAATCCCTGAGGAGTTTGGGAGGAGGGAAGCTCCCAGTCTCCCCAGTGCTGGACTGGTACTGCTCAGCCTGGGGGCTGGTGCACCCCCTGGAAGTTGGTTTTCATTCCTGCAGCTCCACTCCCCAGAGGTTTCTTCAAGCTGGGATGTTTCTGGAGAGGGCACAAAGTACCTGCTTGGCTCCTGCTTTGGGTTTTTCCAGAAAAAAAAAAGGATTTGAGGAGCCCAGAGCTCCTCAGGTGGGCACCCAGCTGCACCACATCAGGTGCCAGGCGTGTGCCAGTCCTGCACTGACTGCACAGGAAGAGTCCCAGGACGGTTAAATTCCCTCCTAGGGGCTTTTCCTGGCCTTGCCAGGCTTGGGAACAATCAGCTCCTTGCCCTGTGGTCACCTTGGACAAGGGCAGAGCTGTTTCCTGGTCACTGTGAAAGCTGCAGCTCTAGTTTTGATTTCTTAATGGTTTATTCCAAGAGGGGGAGGGAGGGCTTGGCCTTCTCCAAACCCTAAAACCATCCTTTCCCTTTTTGCTGGCTCTTGGCAAGCATCAGAGTCCCTCTTGGCTTTGAAGAGTTCTCAGGGTTTCCCTAGGAAACATCTAGGATGCTGAAAGGACTTCCAGGAGTTGTTTGGAGAGCAGGAGGGTGGAGGGAAGGGAAGGGGAAGCAGGGCTGGGAATGCAGCTCTGGAGAAGAAGGGTGGGAGCCTCCTGGCCCAGCCCAGCCTGCTGCAGAGCCCCCAGGGATCAGCCAGGCTGGGGAGGGGGCACTCCTGGCTCTCCAGGCACAGCGGGGAGACAAACCCTGCTCCAGTGTGTGGGACCCATGGGCTGCTCTGGCCAGGGCTCTGGAGTGAGTGTGTGTGCTGTCTGGAGTGAGAGTGCTCTACGCTGGCTTTGTCCTGGTTTGTCTTTTTTTAAATTGAATAATAATTTAGAAAGGCTTTCTATTTTTTCACCATCTGCTTACTTTTCTGTCCTGCAGCTGTTTCAAACCCTCTCTTGCCCCAGGCTGTGGGAATCCCACCCTGCTGCCAGCAGGGGAGGGATATTTTGGACCTCAAGCACCTGGATCCCAGGCTGGGCCAGGCATTCCTTAGGGTGATGAGGACACCCCTCAGGGCTCTCACCAGGCTGAATTGTGGGGTTTTCCCCCAAAATCTCCCCACCAGCACTTCCCGAGGCTGGCGTGTTCTGCCAACAGTCTGGGCTGCCCCAAACCTCTGGGATTGCTCCCAGTTTGTTGAGTTTTATGGTGTTTATGCTACGTGTCCCACAGGGATCAAGGTGCACAGAACCTTTTCCCTTTGGATACACGTGTTTTCCATGGATGCTGTCTGTTGGTACAGAGGGGTTTTTTGCCAAATATTCCTACTTTCTAGGCTCGAACCAGCACGTGATTTGTTTTCTGCTGCAGTGCAATGCACCTTGCTTGGAAGGATCAGAATTTTTTACAGTTCTTTGTACTGTTTTTTTATTTTCTGTGTGGTGAAATCAGTAAACGGATTAAAAAAGACACAAAAGGTTGAGTTTTCACTTCTCTCTTGGTCTTGTTTTTTTCACGTTCTTTGCATGGTTTTCATTGACACCTGGCACCAAAGGTGCAGGCTGGCTCCTCTTTATGCAAAACCACTTGATTTTGATGAAAACCCCTGGTTTTGTGGAGCTGTCTGTGCTCAGAGCTCCGTGTGCAGCCGGAAGGAGCCCAGACAGGCCCGGGCCAGAGCGGATTTGAAGTTTCCAGTCTGCTTTCCAGGGCCCAGTATCAGCCCAGCTCCACTGGGTGCTGTGAGGTCAGGGCCCAAGAGGAGATTAAACTGCTCTGGACACAGTTTAGCGGTGAGCTCTCCTCTTGGATTTCTTCTTCCTCCTGCAGAGAGCCCCAGAGGGCAGTGCCAGGGTGTCCCAGCTGGCTGGAGGCTGGGGAGGAGAGGTGTGGAAGGGGAGGAGAAGGTGCCCGGTGCACGCTGAGGGCACTCTGGGGAGGGTTTCCTGCCAGGAATGGGAGAAAGTCCCTCCTTTCCCCTGCCTCCTTTCCCTCCCAGGAGGAAATCCTGCCTTCCACCCTCTCCTCCAGTCCCGGCTGCGAGCAGGGAGGGCCCCTGGTTTTCCTGGGGGTGGGTTACTCACAGCTTATAGGAGGAAAAATGGGTGGAAATGGGGGATCAAAGGAAGCTTCCCATGGGGAGAGACCTTACAGACCCCCCAGCTCCCAGCCTTGCTGCCAGGGGCTCAAAGCACTGCTCTGCTCTGTGTCCTCAGGGTGATTTCCCAAAAAAATCACTGCATTGTGCTGCCAGAGCTCATGAACCCCCTGCCTGCTCCCGTCCTGATCTGATAGGGCTGGAAAGGCCCCAAAATACTTTGGCAGGCAGGGCAGGTCCTGTCCCTGGTGCAGGAAGCAGAGGGGGCATCCCAGGGGTGGGGAGTGCCCGTGGGGTCATGTGGGGGTGACTGCCCTGGAGCCAAAGTCCATGAGTGGAAATAATGTCAAATAAAATCAGAAATCTTTGCCAGCTGGGTTGGGCTCTGCTTATCGGGGCAGGATTGAGGCATTCTGATAGAGGCAGCTCAGCAGAGAGGCCCTGAGGGTGGAGGAGCTTTCATGCATGAGAAACTGGGTGAAACTGGGCACAGGGCTGGGGCTGTGCCCTTCAACCCTCCTGCTGCTCTGGAGAGTGCAGCTCTCCCCCAGCTGGGGCCTGGGCTCTGCTAACAGGGGACAGCGTGAGAGGAAATGGCCTCAAGCTGTGCCAGGAGAGGTTCAGGTTGGATTTTGGGAAGATTCCCCTATGGAAACAGCAGTCCAGGCCCTGAGCAGGGGTGGAGACCCCATCCCTGGGGGGATTTAGCAGCTGTGTGGATGTGGCACCTGGGGACATGGGTCAGTGGTGGCCTTGGCAGTTGGACTTGGTGTTCTCGGGGCTTTCCCAACCCAGATGGTTCCAGGGTTCTGTGAAATGCTGCTACAGCCCCTCCCTGGCCTCCACTCTGCACCCAGTGAGCCCAGCCTGCAAACCCATTAACCTCCCCGGGTTTGTTTGATCTCTTCTTCTTCTCCTGAAAGCTTTGAGTCCTGCACGGCCTCCTGAGCAAACAGGTGAACCCGAGCTGATCTCACTGCAGGTATTTTCCTTATGGGCAGGGCAGCAGCCAAGCAAACACATCAGCTTTGCCTCTGCATGACAGATTCCGTGGCCTGGGACTGTTTGTGTGGATTAAAAAACCACCAGCATGACTGAGATGGCATTTGCAAAGTTGGAGCTCTTTGGGGTGAGAAAAGCAGCAGGAGAGGCAGGTTTGGGTCTCCTCAGAGCTGCTGGGGGAAGGTTGGGTGAAGGAAGGTTGGATGTCACTGCACTGTTCTGGGCCCAAATCAGATGTTTCTGCTCTCCAGAGGGTCCCTGGGAAGAGGACCTGGCTCTTCTGCCAGGGATCCAGGGGCAGCCCCAGCTGCTCTGGGCACCCTGTGCCAGGGCCTGCCCACCCTCCCCGGGAACAATTCCCAATTCCCAATCTCCCATCCATCCCTGCCCTCTGGCACTGGCAGCCATTCCCTGTGTCATGTCCCTCCATCCCTTGCCCCCAGTCCCTCTCCAGCTCTCCTGGAGCCCCTTTAGGCCCTGAAGGGGCTCTGAGCTCTGCCTGGAGCCTTCTCCAGGTGAGCACCCCCGTTTTTCCCATCCTGGCTCCATGGCAGAGGGGCTCCAGCCCTGGAGCAGCTCCATGGCCTCCTCTGGACTCGCTCCAGAAGCTCCACATCCCTCTGGTGTTGGAGCCAGAGCTGGGGAAGCTCTGCAGGTGGGATCTCACCTGCTGTGCCCCTGGATTCCTCAAGGGGCTGACTCTGGGTGATCTCTCCGGGCAGAGCTCACCTTCTCTGCAAATTCCATCCCATCACCGAATTATCTCTCTGCTCAGTGATCTAATCCTCTTTGCCAGATCAGCCTTCAAGCCTCTTTCCAGGGCTCCTTTCCAGCACGGTCACACTGCTCCCTGCTCAGCAGCTGGCTCTGGCCTCTGTTTTTCTCCTGCTCCATCAGCACGTTCCATTCTGCTCTCCCTTCCCCTTCTCCCTCACAACCGCCAGCCCCACTGGCCCATCATGAGGCACAAATCCCAGGATCATGATCACTATTTTATTACTTCCAGTCTCACATGCTTCCCTTCCCATCTGGAGACAACTTTCATCCTGTTCCCAAGCTTTTTTACCAGCAGACAGAAGGACTTTGTTGCTGCTAAAAGAGTGTGAGCTTGTGCCACAGATGCCTTGGGGCAACGGGGGGAGAGCAGCACCCAAACACTGGGAATACTGGGAGTTGGGGTCCTGCTGCTCCCAGGAATGACTCTGGAAGCACTGGACAGCCTGCAAGCTCTCAGACAGCTCCAGGGCTGCAGGTGGAGGTGGCTTTGGCTGGGGGCTGCAGGTGGAGGTGGCTTTGGCTGGGGGCTTTGGCTGGGGTCAGTGATCCTGATGGGATCAACAGCCACGGGAGCTGCTGGTGGCACCTGTTTTGGGGTTATTTTGACTTCTCTCCTGGGGTTATTTTGACTTCTCTCCTGGCCACAGCAGCTCCTGGGGACGCCCCTCATGGCCAGGAACCAGCACTGGACATGATGGTGGAAGGGGATGCATGTTTTGGGCATTTGGGGGTGAGGTCCAACACAATCTGTCTGGGAATGGGAACGGCATCGTCCTGGATGAAATCCCTCAGCTTGGCATAGAGACGGGTCTGCTACAGGCGTGTGACAGCTGAGAGTGAGGTGGGGTGGTGTGCTGGGGAGCAGGGGTCCCTGCTGGGGGGATGGCAGCCTTTAGTCTCCCTTCTTGGAGCTGGTGGCCTGCAGGCGCATCTTCAGCCACGCCACGTCCGCGTACAGGTTGCGCTTGAGGATGGTGCTGGCGCAGATGATGGCTCCTTGCAGGGCTCCCATGAAACCCCCCAGGCACAAATCCTGCCCTGAAAGGAGGGAGCAGCAGATGAGGTCCCCTGTGAGCAGCCCTCAGTCCCCACTGCGTCCCAGCCAACCATCAGTGGTGGTTTGGGCATCACCTTCCAGCTGCCCCCCACCATCCCTGGGGTCTGAGCCCACAGCCCCCTCCTCGTCTGACCTTCCCTTGTCTGCAGCAGGAAATCCCTGCCGTGCCCTGGGCAGGGAGACACCCTCCCAGAGCTGGGGGAGCACAGCCCTTCCCTCCTCCCTGGGACCACGGAACTCTGCTTTTCCAGGCGTTATCCCATTGCCCCACAGCGGCTCTTCCCTTTATTCCCTTTCAGGACTGCAGGTTTTCCCTGCCCCATCCCGCTCCCCCGGAGCTGTCCTGCTCTGAGCACGCTGGTGGCCCTGTCACCTGTCAGGTAGAGGTTGGGCACGGCCGTGTCTGCCCGCAGGGTGGCAATGGCCTCGGCCTGCAGGCGGGGGATGCCGTGGTCAGCGCCGTAGAACTCGCCGTGGGGACTGGCAATGTAGTGCTGGTTGGTGAGGGGAGTGCCACCCGACAGGTACTCGATCTGCAGGGGACAGGGACAGGGACAGGGTGAGTGCTGGCTGGTGAGGGGAGTGCCACCCGACAGGTACTCGATCTGCAGGGGACACGGGACAAGGACAGGGACAGGGTGAGTGCTGGCTGGTGAGGGGAGTGCCACCCGACAGGTACTTGATCTGCAGGGGACATGGGACAAGGACAGGGACAGGGACAGGGTGAGTGCTGGCTGGTGAGGGGAGTGCCACCCGACAGGTGCTCAATCTGCAGGGGACACGGGACAAGGACAAGGACAGGGACAGGGTGAGTGCTGGCTGGTGAGGGGAGTGCCACCCGACAGGTACTCGATCTGCAGGGGACAGGGACAGGGTGGTCTGCAGGGCAGCAGCACAGGGGGCTTCTGCAGGAACCTGGCTGTGGGGGTACAGCCTAGGATGGGTTTCCTGGCAGAGCCTGGGCTGGTGGTTCTGGCCAGGTTTCATCCCAGGATGGTTCTGGAGGATCATCCTGGGATGGTCATCCAGATCTGCCCAGGCTGGATGGGGATTGGAGCAAGCTGGTCTGGGGGAGGGTGTCCCTGCTCACGATGGGGGGGAACTGGATGAGCTTTAAGGTCTTTTCCAACCCAAACCATTCCATGACTCCACGGTCATTGGGTAAGTAGAGAGGAGCTGGAGGACCCCTGAGCCCCGAGTTTCCTCACCCGGCCCTCGATGCGAGGGTAGAGCTTGGAGACAGTCTGCATGATGGCATCCACAAAAGTCTTCTTCAGGTCCTCATAGTCATCCCCCCGCTTGTGGACCTGCTTGTCCTTCCACTCCTCGAACCACTCGTACCTGGCGAAGGTGACGATGGCCAGCGTGGATTTACCTGCAGGAGGACAAGGCTGGGGGATTGTCCCTCTGCCCACCCTCATCCCACCCTGTCGCTGCCCCAAACCCGGGGGATGTCCCCAGATCTTTGGGGTTCCGTGTCCTTCCTCCAGGCATCCCAAAGACTGCTTTCCATGAGCCCTGCCCAGCTCTGGCCATGGACAGCTGAGTGGAAACTCCTTGTTTGAGATCACCAAACCCCAACAGGAGTCTTGAAACCCCTCACAAGCATTTGTGGCTGGGTGCCAGCCTCACCTGGGTGCCTCATTTCCCAGGTGGGGTCCTTGGCTGATGGCGAGGTGACAAAGAGCACAGGGATGTTGTTGGCAGCTTCCTCTCTGGTCGAAGCCAGGTAGCGCTGCATGCTGCACGAGAGGGAAAGGCTGAGCTGGGGTTCAGGGCACAGCTCCCCCTGAATCCTCCTTTGGCCAAACCCCCATTTGCTGAGTCACTGCCCAGGAATCCATCTCCTTACGCTCCACCAAGCACATCCAAGGTGAAGCCAAACCTACATTCCATCCAGGTCGTTCCCTGGGAAGATGAAGTAGTTGGTGGGCTCCAGCCCCAGCTCTTCCCTCGAGCCGCTGAGGCCGACGAAGACGGTGAAGCCCCCCTCACCAGGGCTCAGCATGTGGAGCTGGGACTGGATCTCTGCAGCGTGGAGGGAAAAAGGGCACTTAGTCTGTTCTGGGGGAAAGCAGGCTTTTCTAGGACCCTCGGATACAAAGAAGTGGTTTCTCTAGTCCTGGTCCTTTCCCACCAAACCCTGCCCCTTCCCACCCACACAAACCATCCCCTGTGCCCCTTCCTCCCAACTGTGCCCCTTCTCCCCATCCTTGCCCCTTCCAGAAGATTTTCTAGGACATTCCACCAACTCCCACCAATTCTGGGGCCCTGCACTGTGTTTTTTAGGGAATCCTCGCACCAATCCAGGACTTTCCCCAACCACAGCCAATTTGGGCCAATTAATTTAAGCTGAATGAAACCACCGTGAAGAAAGGAGCGGGCCAGGTCTGGGTTTTGAGGGCTGTGGCACAGGAGCGACAGGGGGCTTGCCAGTGTTAATTGGTAAATCGGCTTTCCCCCGGGGCTCAGGGCGGGATTAACGCCGCAACCCCGGCGGAGCCCGGCGCTGACGCCGCACCCGGCAGAGCCCGCGCCTCCGCCGGCAGCAGCCTCTCGTAGGTGTTGAAGATGCCGGCATCCGAAATGATCACGGGCGCAAAGATATCCACCGAATCCTGGCCTTTTCTGACGCTCACACCTGGAATCCGGAGGGGGAAGAATGAGGTGCTGCTGAAAGGAACCCCGCTTTGGGAGCAGCCCCGCGCCCGGTGCTCACCGCAGGCTCTGCCCTGGGCGTCCAGCAGGATCCTCTGCACCGGCGCCTTCCCAAAGACGTTTCCTCCGGCCCTCCGGATCACGGGGATGGTGTGGAAGGCGATCTCCCCCGCCCCGCCCTTGGGGTACCAGGCGCCGTGCAGGAAGTGGTTCACCAGGATGCTGTGCATGGAGAAGCTGGCCTTGGAGGGGAGCACACCTGGGAAAAGGGGGGGCCGAGGTGGGTTTGGGCAAATCACGGGCTTGGAGCTTATCCTAAATGTTTTAGGACGAGGAACACTTTGTACGTCCCCTTGTGCAGGAATGATGTCACCCCATGGGGAAGATGAAGAACGCAGAGGGAAAGGGATGGAGATGAGCTGTGGGGACATGTCGCCTGCCAGTGACCTGGGGACAAGGATGCTGGCGAAGCATCCACAGAATGTTCCTGCAAACCTTCCAAAAAAGGGGGTTCTTACCTTTGTTCTGTTTCTAAAGGGTCAAACGTCATCCCAGGGCCTCCTGGTCACCTACCATAGGTGGGGAAGATGTAGCTGAGCACAGCCCGGAGCTCAGGGTTGGGGGTGAGACCATCCACCACCTCCTTGAGGCTGCGTGAGGCCAGGTGGGAGAAGGAGCAGAGGCGTGGGAGCAGCCTGGAGCGGGTCAGGAGCCTGGCCAGGAACCTGGGGAGCATCTTCAGGACCCCCAGCAGCACAGCCCCCCGGCCGGCACTCTGCAGGGAGAGTCAGGGGCTCAGACACGCCCCAGAGGCGCCCCAAAGCCGTTTTTCCCCTTAAATTCACTGCTGGGGAGCTGTGGGCACGGGGAGTACTGGCTCCCTCAAAAACCTTCCCTCAAAAACCTCCTTCAAGAGAAGCTTCCACCAAAAAGCTTCCCCATCGAAACTCCTCCAGAGAGCTCCTCCCAAAAAACTTCCCCAAAAAGATGAGAAAAGCTTCCTTAAAGACCTCTGCCCCAACTCCTTAAAGAAACCTCCCCCAAAACATCCGTGATGGTGCATTTTTGAGGCAGAAAGGGGCGATTTTGCCCGATTTAGCTGACTGGTGTGTTTCCCAACGCTTTTGGGGTGCTGCCATCATTCCCTGGGGGTGCCCCTCGCTGTGTGACCCCCAGATCCAGGCTCCCCTGCTGTTACCCCACCTTCACCAGCCGCTGGAACTCGTCGATGGCCGCTGCCTCCCCGGGGAACTGCTCCTTCAGCCTCTGGAAATATTCCCTCTCCCCAGAATGGATGTGGAAGGTCTTGCCAGCGCCCTGGGGGTCCCCCAAAACCACGGTATCGTAGGTGGGCGGCAGCGGGGCCCACTCCAGCTGCCCATCTGTCAGCTGGTCCACCAGGAACCGCGTCAGGGAGCCCTCCTGCATCTGCCCCACATAGTGGATCCCTAAAATAGACATTTTTTCCTTTATTTTCCTCTTTTTTTCCCTTCATTTTCCCACCCCAGGACACACCAAACCCACCATCCCTACCCCATCAGCTCCATGTGGAAGAGAAAGGGAAAATCTGGGATACAGCCGCCTCCCAGCTGGGGTGAATGGCACTGACCACCGTGTTTTTAGCCGGTAATTTTGAGTTTTGTTACACTTCGCTATCCATCTCTGCTGTAAATAATCAATCCCGGAGGTTCGGGGACACGCAGAGCCGGACTTTGTCTTGCCACAAGAAGTTTTCCAGCAAGACGTGTCCTGAGGTGACATCCCCCGTGCTGGGAACCACGCAGGGGCGGGCTGTGGGCAATTGGGGGGTTTGGTATCCTGCACCCAGAGGGTTTTGGGGTGAAGAGCAGCAGAATGGTTTGTGTAACACGAGCTGCGTGCAGGGAGCTCCCGCCCTGAGGGTGTCCCACGCCCCTCCCTCGGCTCCGGGGGGAACTGGGGCCCCGAACGGTACCGGTGTCAAACTCGAAGCCCTTCTCGGTGAAGGTGTGGCAGCAGCCCCCCAGCTTGCCGTGCTGCTCCAGCACCAGCACACGCCAGCCCGCCTTGGCCAGCAGCGCCGCGGCCGCCAGCCCGCCGATGCCGCTGCCCACCACGATGGCATCGAGCTCCGCGGGCACCTTCTCTGCCGAGAACACTGCGGGCAACGGGGGGCGTCACTGCGGGGGCTCCCCACGGCACCCGGGACCCCCGGAACCGCCCTGAGAGGGTGGCACCGCGGGGGTGACACTGCCATGTCCGTGACAGCCGGCGCGGTGCCACCCTGGGGGTGACAATGCCACCCCCGTGACACCCGGGGTGGCACCGCGGGGGTGACACTGGGGGGAACAATGCCACCCCAGGGGGCCCGTCACAGCCCGGGGTGGTACCGCCCTGGGGGTGACAGTGCCATCCCGGGGGTGTCCGTGACACGCGGGGCGGTGCCACCCCGGGGGGACGTCGCTCCGGGGAGTTAATGGCAGGCCGGGGTGGTGCTGTCCCGGGGATGAGCCTCCCTGGGGGCGATGGCGCCCTGGGCTGGTGATGCCACGCCGGGTCTCATCCCGCCCGGGGGTTGGTGGCCCCGGGGGTCCCGTACCTGTCTTGACGACGGTCCTGCGCACAGCCTTGTCGGTGACGAGCGGGGCGGGCGGGCGGCGGCTGTCGGTGGCGAAGGGGTTGCGGCTGCCCGAGCCCCGCAGGAGCATGAGGGAGAGGAGGACGAGGAGGAGGAGGAGAAGAGGGGCGAGGAAGAGCAGCGCCTGCAGCCACATGGTGCTGCGGGAACAGCGCCGTTCCGGGAGCCGGGAACAGCGGCGGGGACGGCACGACCGGGAACAGCGGGCACGGGGGTGGCTCCGGCACGGGGCGGGGGGACCGCGGGGAGGAGCAGGGGCGGGCACTGGGAGCCGGGCCTGGGAAGTGGCATTGGGCACCGGGAGCTGGCCCTGGGCACCGGGGGCTGGCCCTGGGCACTGGGAGCAGGGACAGGGAAGTGAGAGCTGACACTGGGCACTGGGAGCTGGCGACACAGGGAGGTGACACTGCGATCTGGGAGCTGGGACTGGCATACTGGGAGCTGGCACTGGCAGCTGGCACTGGTGTCGCCAGGACTGGTCGCCCCTCTGCTGGCTCCGGAAGCCCCGAGTCCCGTTCCGGGCACTGGCCCCGTTCCAGCTCCGCCGCTTGGGCCCCGCCCTGCCCCACCCATTCTCGCCCCGCCCCGTTTGCGCCACGCCCACAGAGCCACGCCTCCGCCCCGTGCGCCTCTTTCCGCCTCGCGCGATGCACGCTGGGAATTGTAGTCGCGCATGTCCTCTCTAGCGGGCGGAGGTGCGGACTACAACTCCCGGCGTGCAGCGCGGCTGCGCCTGCGCAGTGCGGCGGCCTCGGGCGGGGGGCGCTGAGGGTCAGAGGGCTCTGAGGGGCTGGAACGGGCTCTGAGGGGCTGCGGGCGCCGAGGGCAGCAGCAGGCTCCTGAGGGGCTGAGCGGGGTGGCAGGTGCCGGGACACCCCCGTTCCCATCAGCCTTCTCTCCCGCAGGCCATGAGCGGCGCCGGGGGCTCGGAGCAGCCGGAGGAGCGGCCGGAGGAGCGGCAGAGCGTTGTGCCCCCGGCAAGTCCCGTCCCGAGCGTGTCCGACAGGAGCCCCCCCAGCCGAGACCCGCAGGGCCCCCGCCTCAGGGCTGCCAGCCCCCCGCTTCCCCCCATTGCTCCATTTCTACCGTTCCAACCACATAAAATCCTCCTGAGGGTATAGACCCTCCCTGAAGGGTCCCGAGCCGCCTTCCCGGGGCTGTTCCCTGGGGGGAGAGCTTGGGATAGGGGGTGGGCTGGAGTCTGGGGTCTGCCGGGGGAGTGACGCTGTGTTTGTTCCCTCTGTCCCCCTCAGATTCCAGCTCTGGGGCAGGGAGGTGTCCTGCAGGAGCTGGTGCTCGGAGAGGGGCAGCCCCCGGAGCCTGGTGAGCTTTTCCTGCTTCCCTTGGATGAGCCGTGGCGTTTCCTGGTGGGAAAGTCACCTGCGAGCCCCCAGGGATCAAACACGGGGGGATGTCTCAGTCAAATCCGTCTGGTCCCAGATCATTCCCCAAACTCACCCAAGACAAACCTTGTGGGGTGATTCCGGTTGGGATTTCCCTTGGAAAAGAGGAAACGCAGCCGCAGGGTGTACTGAGCGGGGCTGGGGGCAGCCCCCCACTCCGTGTCTGCCCCCCAGACCTGACTCCGGTCCCCCTTCCCTCGGGCAGGGCCCAGCGAGGAGCAGCGCCAGGCCCAGGAGGAGTGGGAGGCTCTGGAAGAGATCCAGTCAGGTACGGGGACTAACAGGGAAGGGGGAAAGGAGGTGGGGGCGTTATTTGGGGTGGAGGGGAGGGAGGGGGCGGCCGGTTCCTTTCTCCTCTTGTTCCCCACGGCTTCGTTCTCCTGGAACTGGGATCATTCTGGGGGCAGTCAGGGCTCCGTGGGGGTCTGACCCGCTCCCTGCCTCCCTGCAGGGCTGGGGGACACCTCGGGCGCGGCCCCCCCTCCGATTTCCTTCACTGAGGCGCTGCAGCACTTCCAGAGCGCGGAGCTCCCGTCCAGCCGGGTACGGCCGGGCTCCGGCTCCGCTCCCTGCCGGGAGAGGGGCACCAGCCCCTGCCCCGCCTCCGGCCGCGCTCCCTGAGCGCTCCGGGCTCTTTCTCCTGCAGGGCAAGGCCCGGGCTCCGAGGCGCCGCGGCTTCCTGGCTGCCCTGCTCCGCTGCCTCCGCGGGCCCCCGCGGCTCCGCCCGCAGCTCCGCGGAGAGCAGGAGCTGGCGCTGGCCATGGCACAGTGTGAGTGGTGCCCTTCGTGCCCTGCTGGAGCGCATCCCTGCTCCCTACGGGCACAGCTCCGGGTGGGAGCTCTGGCTCCACCGCCCTTCTGCCCCTCAGTCCAGGGGGAATGGGGTGGGAATCACCCGGTCCCTTGGCATGAGGGGGGCATACACACATGGGAACCCTGGGTCTGGGGGGTGAGTGGCCTTTTCTGGGCACCGAGGGGGGTTTTAAGGTCCCAAGGTGTGATTTTTAGGTGCTGTGAGGGTGTGGGTTTGGTTTTGGGCACTGAGAGACGTTTTCTGGGCACTGTGGGTTTTTGAGGGTGTTGAGGGGTGAGTTTGGGGTCTTTTGAGCACCAAGAGACATCTTTTGGGTGCTGTGCGGTGTTTTTGAGAAACAGGGGGGGGATTTTTAAGGTGCCATGGGGCATGGGTTTGGCTGCTGAGGGTTTTACAATGCCAAGGGGCGTTTTTAGGTAACAAAGGGGTTTGGGGAGGATGTGAGGTGTTTTTTTAGGTGCCAAGGAATGTTTTTGGGTGCCAAGGGGTGTTCTTGGGGCACTGGGGGATGCTTTTCAGATGCCAGGGGTGTTGTGAGCAGCTGGGTGCTGGCTCCCTCCCCGCAGGTGCCCTGGATGACTCGGAGCGGGTGCACATGCGGATCCTGCAGACCATCTACCGGCAGCTGACGCGCTCCAGGCTGGGCTGCCCGCGCTACGGGGCGCACTGGGAGGAGCTGGGCTTCCAGGGTGGGACAGGGAGCAGCCCTCTGCCTGGGGGCATCCCCAGAATCCATTCAAACCTCCCCTGGAACCTCCCCGTTCCATCCCAGCTCCCTCAGCCGCTCCCTGTGCTCCAGAGCCAGCTCCACCGACCTCCCTTGGGCCTGCTCCAGCACCTCAATGTCCTCCTTGGACCCCAAAACTGATCCCAGGCTTTGATCACCCCAATCCTCCCTCTCTTCTCCATATCCCTACAAAATTCCCAGGGTGCTCTCAGTCCCTTTGTCCATAGAAGAATTAAACCAAACTGGCCCCAGTACAACATCTGGACTGGTTGGCTGGGTCATCCCAGTACCGTGTTCCTAAAAAAGCTGGTAATTCCTGGAAAGGTGTGGGAGTGGTGGGGTGGAGCAGCTGGTTAATGCCCAGATGAGCAAGGTGATGGCCCCACTAGGGAAAGCTTTCCCTCAGGAAAGGGAATCCCAGGATTGTTGGGCTCTGGAAGTGCAGTGACAGGGAATACAGGGAATAAACAGCCCATGGAGGTGGGAAGGTGGCAGGGGTGACTCCAGGCTGTCTCTCACCCTCCCAGGTGCAGATCCCGGGACTGACCTGCGTGGGACAGGAATGCTGGGGCTGATGCAGATGCTGTTCTTTGTCCTGGATTCCCGGATGCTGCCGCTGGCACGGGAGATTTTCCAGCTCTCCCAGCATGAAACCCAGGCATGACCTTCCCCCTCCTCCCTGCCAGGGGGTCTCCCTTGGAATTCCCCTGGTCTGGGAGAGGGAAGAACAAAAAGCTTCTGAGTTTTTTTGTGATGCTGAACCACCTCATGCTCGTGAGGGGAAGAAGGTGGTGCCCAACAGCCCTGACCCAGGCTGGAACAGAGCTCCAAGTGCTGCATTTAAGCTGGGAACAGGATTTTAGGGATTTGATACTGGCTTGGAGCGGGATAAACAGGCTGGAGAGTTGGGCAAGAGGAAAATGGGAGTAAGTAGAGACATTAGAGTCCGGGTTTAAGCCTGGGTACAAGATAGGCTCAACCCTCAGCATTGATGTAGTGTCAAAGGGCAGGAGGTGCCGCGGGGAGGAGAGTTTTCCATCTGAGCTTCCATAATGCTGGAATTGTGGTTGTTTTCCAGAATTTTCCCTTCTGCATCATGTCTGTGAACATCACCCGGATCGTCATCCAGGCGCTGCAGGAGGAGCGGCTCTCCCGGTGAGCAGGCTTGGGTTCGGGGTCCAAAGCTGCATCCCAGCTTTTGTTCCCCTGCCCAGAAGCTGGCTGAGCCCTCTCCTGCTGTAATTATCAGAGGGGACTCAGTTTCTTCATGCAGAAAATCCAATTCTTTATTCACAGAATTCATTTTATGCAGTTTTCACAGACCTCGTGTGTAACTCCAGCTGGCTGGTAGTTTTCTTGCCAGTCAGTTCATTGGTTTAAAAGTGCCTGTGTGTGTAAGACTCTCTCCATCCAAGTGTTTACACATTTCCTTAGTGGATTCTCATGGGACAGACCTATTGTTTATGCAGGTGCAGATTTCTGTTTCTCTCCAAGAGTAGGTGTCTGTGTTAACAGACTCTTCACTCCCAACATCGTTCCGCATGGGAACTTCCAACCTATTGCTAGCTTAGCTAGACTAGCAGGGCCTAAACCACATTTTTTAAAGACTTTGCCAATAATTTGACTTGTCAGTAATATCTGTAGTCCCCCTGCAGGGAGTGCAACCGGCGGCAGCAGGTGATCGGGGTGCTCAACGACCTCTACGCCGCCGCCTTCCTGCACCTCTCCCGCCTCTGGGAGCAGCAGCACGGCACCGTGGCCAACGCTGGCTTCTTCCTCAAGGGTTTGTCTTCACAGCTTCTCCTTCCCCAGCCCAGTGACACATGGGGGCAGTCCAGACATTCCCAGTTTAATCCCCACACTGAGGTTTTTCCAGTTTTCCCTTTCCCAGGGGTTTTTACTCCCATTTTCCACCCCAGGGGGATACTCGAGGTGGGTGACACATGGGGGCATTCCCTGCTCCACAGGCAGGGAGCCATAGCTTAGCCCCTGTCCATGAATTACATATTCCAGAGAGGAATGCTGTCAGTGGGACTAGTGTATCCCTCAGAAACCAGGATCCAGGCACTGCTGGGCTCCAGCTTCACCCCATCTCCCCTGCACTCCGATTTTAGGGTGCTTAAGCTGGCACTCTGCTGTCTCATCCCAAGGGAAAATGTCAGGACACCGGATGTATTGGACCCTTGACACCATCCAGGCCTGCTCCCCTCAACCTCTTCCCCCTCTGATCTTTCCAGAGCTGGAATTATCCACCAAAAAGAAGCCGAGGCAGCTGCTGAAATCCCTGGAAGCCTACCTGAGCCATGGCCTTCGGCCTCCCTCCCCTCCCTCCCAGATCCACTTCACCAGCATTTGTGACCCTGGGGTGGAGCAGGAGGGAGATTCCTGACTGCTCTGGCACGGAGTGGGAACTGCACAGGGAATTCTGCTGGTGGATCAGCCCTTGGAGGGACACACACCGGTGTTCCCCTGGTTTTGGGGGCTCAGGAAGGGCCAGCAGAGCTCACGGAGCTGGGATTTTGCTTGCTCCAGATGGAACTTTCTGGAAGCAAAGGAGGAGGAGGTGGTAGAGCAGGGGATTCCGTGAGCCACCCAGCCTGGTGCTGGGATAGTCACTCTCCCCACCCCAAATACAGGGTCCCACCTAGGTCCTTACCCTCCCCAGGTGGAGCTGGAAGGTGCTGCTGCATTCCTGGGTCCCATCCCAGCCCCAGCAGTGCCTGGAATGGGTAACCCCCACTTTGGGGGGCTGTGTCTGACCCCCAGAGTCACTGTGGGCTGTCAGCACCCCAAGAAGCTACTGAAGGGGGAGGTGAGGGATCTGGTGGGAAAGAGAGTTTTGGATTTTTCACTGGACTCTCTGTCTGGGAGAAGGAAAGGCGAGCTGGGGTGCCCAGAGTCCACTTTGGGGTGATAAAGGTGCTTTGGAGGAGAGGAACAAGGGTTGAGAGCTCCAAGGAGGAGGGCAAGGGTTGTTCCCTCTGGGAGCAGCTCAGGGTCAGTGCTTGGGAATGTCCCCAGGCCCCTAAAAATGGGGGGGAAAGCAGCCCCCAAAGCCCAAATCTGGAGAGAAATGAGGGAGAAGTGGGAGCTGGGGGAGAATGGAACGTTGTGGCCCCAGCCCCCCTGAGAGGGTGATGATTCCTAGGGGCTGGGAATGCTCCTGGATGGGAAAAAATAAATAAATAAATGGAGAAAAAAGGAGCCTGGCGTTGGGGTTTGCTGTCCTGATCTTGAGTTATTGTGGAAATTGGAGGGGGAATCCTTTTCAGGTGTTTTGGGGGAACAAATATGTGGTAGGGGGTCAGGGCAGTCTTGCACCTGTGGGAACACATTTGGGAATGGTATCTGAGATCTGGGATGGGGGGGGGGGGGATAGAAAAGACAAGAGAAAAAGGAAAATGGATGGTATGAAAGGAAAATAAAAGCAAAGAAACAAGAAAAAAGAAGGGAGAAAAAAACCCCATGAAATAGAAAGGACAAGGAAAAAAGGAGGGAGAAAAAGCTGAGGAAAAAAGACAAGAAGGGAAACAGGCTCCACCACCCTTTTCCTTGTTTGTTTGTTTGCCTTTTTCCTCTTTTCCTTTCCCCCCTCCTTTCTCCTTTTTCCCCCTTTTCCAGGGTGGTCGCGGAGGTGCGAGGCCGCCGCCCCTCCGCAGGTGAACCGGGGCCGTTCTGGCCTCTCCAGGCCGCTGCAGCCCCGTGGGTTCGGAGGCGAGGGACGGACAGAGCTGGGCACCGGACGGGGCTGGCGGCCCCGGGGGGACAGGGACGGGCCGGGAGCGACGGCGGGGCTGGGGAGCCCGGGGGCGGCGGGGACCCGGGGGCCGTGGTGGGGCCGGGGGCTGTCCCGGGCCCGGGGCTGTCCCGGGCCGGTTCCGCCGGGGCCGGTTCCGGCCGGGCCGCCGGGGGCGGAGCGGAGCGGGGCCGGGCCGGGCCGGAGCGCGGGGCCTGCGGTGAGCGGCGCCGGGGCCGTGACCCCCAAAGGCCGCGGGGCGGTGGGGCCGAGCCCCCCGGGCTGGGCTGAGCCCCCCGGGCTGAGCGGGGCGTGCGGCCGGGCCGGGCCGGGCCGGGGGACCCGGGGGCTGCGGGGCTGTGCGCGGGAGCCGCCCCCACACCCGGGCCTGGCGGGCCGTGAGGGTGCGCAGGGGCGAATCCTCAAACTCCTCAAACCCTGCAGGGGATGTGGGGTGAGAGGGCTGAGTGTGCGGTGTGGAACCCCTCAAACGCCCCCGTTCCATAGGGGTTTGTTTGTGTCTGCAGGATTTTCCCCTGGACCCTCGAGCAGAGCCAGGACCTGGAGCAGCCATGACGCCCCCCAGGGTATGTGACAACACCGCACTGTGCCACCAGCCTGCCCCTCGTGAGTCCCCTCCAAATCGTACCAGGGTCTCCTCCTTTTCCCCTTCTTTGTCAGCCCCACTCCTCAGAAAGCGAAGGGGGATCCCAATTTGGGGGCCAAGGAATTGGACTCCCAGTGTTCCAGGGTGCCCTCTGACTCTGGAGGTGGGGATGGAAAGGGCTGATGAGGGGTCTGGGGTCTCCCCAGATCCCACTGAGCCCCCTCAGGCCCATGTTTCCCAGCTGATCCCACTGGATCTGTGTCTCTGAGGGAGGGAAAACCCAGTGCCAGGGTGCTGATCCCCCAGAACCAAATTAATTCCCCTGCGTCCAGGTTGATCCACGTCCACACAATCACCAAAAACTGCCACCAGCTTGTCCCAGCTAAAATTCCTTTATTCCTTGCCATTACCGAAAGCCCCCTCATCCCAAGCACGTTTTGGGGTGTATCCACCCAGATTTGGCATTCCCAGGCGCCCCTTCCCAGTTTTCCTTCCCCACTCAGGTTCAGACGTGGGTCAGCCCCTCGGGCCCGAAGCTGGACGTGTTCATCCCCTTCCTGGGCAAGTACCACCGGCCGGTGTCGAGGCGCTGCTGCCAGACCTGCACCCCCAGGAGCTGGGTAGGAGAGTCTGGGGTCCCGGGGCGCCGGGGGTCTGCTCCTGCAGGCGTTTATTCCGTTTTTCCTGCCAGGATGGATTCTACCCCGAGGACCTGGCGGCTCTGGGGTTCCGCGACGCCAGCCGCCTGACGGAGGCAGACACGCGGTGAGGAGAGAGGAGCTCTGTGCACAACACACCTGCACAAACACTTTCCCCCCGTGTTTCACCAAAGTGCCTGTGGGAGCCCCTCTCCATCCTCCCCCGTTCCTTGTTAGCACAAACTGAGCTCGTTCATGAGTTTTGGGGGGCTGGAAGCAGTGGCTCCAAGGGTCTGGGCTGTGCTGCAGTCGTGGGATTGGGGATTTGGGGTCATGCCTTTATTTGGAGTCTTGGTGGGAAGAATGGGGAGGTGGAGGGTTGTTCTTCTCTGTGGTTCATAGGGAAAAGGGAAAACACTTCCCCCACTTCCCCTGAGAAGGAAAAATACCAGGAAAGGCAAAACTGTGGTTATCCCCCGTTTTCCTCTGGGCAGGAGCTGCCACAGAGCCATTTCCAGGTATTTTCATTTTTGAGGTGCCAGATTGCTTTAGCCCCACTCCCCTTTAGGGAGTAATCCCTGGATTATCCATTTTTTGCTTTTCTCCTTCCCAAGTCAGGTCATTATCCTCCATTCAGTTCCAAATGTTTCCAGCTTCAGCTTTGGAACATTTGGAAGAATCCATTGGGATCACAGGGAATGCAGTTCCCCTATCCCACTCCAGCCCTTCCTGCATGCTCTGGGATGTCCCAAAGCTCCCTCCCAGTGCAGATTTGGGGATAGATTGGGAAATTTCCGTGATTTGGGAATCCCAGGTTTCAATCCCAGTTTCCTTCCTGCTGGGCACCCTGAAGCATCAATTCATCAGTGCCTCAACATTTCCAGCTGCGAAATGAGGAGAAACATCCTGAATCTGGCAGAGAGGCAGGCTGGGGGGGCTCTGATCCTGGTGGGAAAGCCTCCCCAGCCAGGATGTCACCGTGTGTCCCCTCCAGGTTCCGTGGCTGGCTGGTCAGGAGGGTCTGTGGATTCCTGGCAGCCTGGGAGTGGAAAATTCCAGCAGAGAGCCCCGGGGAGCTCCTGGAGCGGATCTGCAGCAGCAGGAGGTGGGTGGGAGCAGCTGGGGCCATCCAGGCGGGGCAGGCCCCCAGTCCTGGGCATCCTTTTGGAACCCAGCGAGGCTCCCTGCACCCCAGCACGTGGATGCTGGGTGCTCCCCCTGCCCTGCTCTCCCCAGGGTGCAGGAGGCTGCCTCCAGCCCGGAGCCTGGCTCTGGAGGGGAGGAGGGATCCCAGCGGCGCTGGAAGGAGCAGATCTGCCAGATCCTGGGGGAAATCCAGGCCCCGCTCTCCCCTCTGCTGCTGAGGTCAGGGGCTTGTGGGGAAATTCTCTGGGGGATGGATACAGATCCTTCTGGGGGTGGTCTGGGATTTTGGGGTGATGCACATGGATCTGCTGGGTGATTTCCATGGACCCTTCTTGGGGGATGTGCTGGCATATTTCAGGAGATTATTTTGGGACCCTTTGGCTGGCTGCCTTCAGGGTCCTCTCTAGCTCCTGGGGCCATTCCCCCAATTCCTTCTGAAGAGCTGGAGTGGGAAAATCCAAACCCCACAGGAGGGAGGGAAGCAGAGAAAACTTTTCTTTTCCCTTTCTCATCCCGTCACTGACAGCTGGGAATCCGGGGCTTCATTGCTTGTCTGATCCAATGAGAATAAGGAGTACTTTTGAGGTGTTAAAGGGCAGGTATTCCCCTGGGAATGAGGGCATTTGGGGATCCCAGAGTGGGACAGGAAGATGGAGGGAATGCAGGATTCCCAGGGGCAGCTCTGGTTGCCAATGGAAAGGAGGATGTCTCATCACACACAGCCTTTCACGTGTGATAAAAGTGTGAATTTTGAGCAGGGATGGGTTGGGTTGGGGAAGGAAGGGTTTGTGGGTTTGGGGAAGCCCTGTCCTGGCAGAGTTCTCATTCCCAGTTTCCCCACAGGCTGTGCCACTGGCTGCTCCCCAAGCTCCTGACCCGTGTGTTCCTGGGCGTGCAGCTGCACCGGGGGCAGCTGGAGATGGTGCTGCGAGCCGCCAGGACGGTAGGGAGCCCAGCTGAGCCCTGCCAGCCCCTGGAATGCCAGGGACTCACCCCAGGATGCCTCCCCTGCAGCCCGAGGTGCCGCTGGTGTTCCTGTGCAGCCACCAGTCCCCGGTGGACGGGCCACTGCTGTCCTTCCTGCTGCTGTCCCAGGGCATCGGGCTGCCCCGGGTGGCTGTGAGCACCGGCACCAGCCCTCGCCTGCGGTAAGGCAGCGCCCCGGCATGCTCCCAGAGGATCCAGGGCCATGCAGGGGTGCCCACGGTGCCCTTCCCTCGCCAGAGCCCTGCTCCAACACCTGGGAGGGATTTTCCTGCCTTCAGGAATGGCGCCGACATGGAGTGACCGGGGTGAGGGGCTCCCGGGGGCTGTGCTGGACGCGGTAGGTGCAGTTTGGGCTGAGGAATCCCTCTGGAGGGCTCGGGGAGGTGCTGGCGGCTCCCAGTACCCCCAGTGTCTCCCCAGTACGTCCAGGAGGTGCTGCGGAGCCGCCAGCCCCTGGTCCTGTTCCTGGAGGAGCCCTCGGCGTTCCTGCGGCTGGCAGACCCCGCCCGGTGCTGGCTGCTCCGCCTGCTCCGGGCGCTGCGGGACGGGGCCGTGCCCGACGTCCTGCTGGTCCCGGTGGGAATCGCCTACGACGTGGCTCCTGGCAGGGTGGAGCAGGATGGAGCGGTGAGAGGGGCTCAGGGGGGTCAGGAGTGCTCCCCCAACTCGCTGGCACTGTCCCTGGGGATCAGTGTTCCCCAAAACCTCCGGGAAGCACTGTTCCCCTCAATCCCTGGGAAGATCCCTAGGGAGGGGCATAGCCCAGATCTGTGGGAGCATGGCTGGGGAGTGGCATCCCCCCAGTGTGCCACTGAGCCCTCGATGCCCTGTCCTGGCAGCCCCCTGAGCCCCTGGGGCTGGGCTCGTGTCTCCGGGCAGCGTTCCAGGCCCTGTGCTGCCGGCGCCGTGGCTGTGCCCAGGTGGATTTCTCTCAGCCCTTCTCCTTACGGGTATGCACATCCATCCCCTGCACCCACCCCGCACTGGGAGACCCTTCCTGGGATGTTGGTGGGGTTTGGGCTGCCTGGGGGGATCTAGAATCCATCCTGGGGAAATCTGTGCTCCTCCCAGCCCTGGGGATCCAGGGTGGGCTCCTGGTGCTGGGGGCTGTGAGCACCCACAGGCTCCTTCATCCTTGCCAGGAATTTGTGGACAGCAACCTCGTGGGGCCAGTCCTCACAGGGAGCCACCCGGAGCAGCTGCTGCTGCCCACCATCCTGGGCAGGCGGTGAGGAGCCAGCCCTGGCACTGCTCCCCTTTCCCCTTGGATCTCTGCCCCCGGCGCTCCCCTCACTCCCCTCATCCTGAATTCCAGCCCGCTGGATGTGGGGAGCGTGGGCACCTCGGGCCCCGCTGTGGGGGCTGAAGAGGAGATTTTGGTGACGGCGCTGGGGCTGCACGCACTGAGCGGTGAGGGGGGCCAGGGGGTCCCTGCATCCCTTGGGATGGCATTCCCTGCTCGGGAATGGGGGGGAGGTTAATCCCCCCTGGATAACGAGTGCCCCTCTCCCCCTGCAGATTCCAGAGCCTGCTCTGCTGTCACAGCCGTGGGAATCACTGCGGCACTGCTGCTCCACAGGCACCAGGAGGTGGAGAAGGGTTCCACCCTCCCTGCCCTCAGAGCAGCATTCCCAGTGGGAATCCCCCTCGGAGCAGCATTCCCAGTGGGCATCCCCTGTGTCCCCAGGTGGTGCTGCTGCCCCGGCTGATGTGGGATTTCTCGGAGCTGCTGGAGCAGCTGCTGCTGCGGGGCCGGGCCGTGGGCTTCTCGGGGCAGCTGCGGGCGCTGCTGGGGCACAGCCTGCGGCTGCTGCAGCCCCCCCTGGGCCCCCCCAGGGCCGCCCTGGGGCCCCCCCAGGCCTCGGCCCGGGCACACCTGGGCTGGCTGGCGGGGGGCGTCCGGCACCACCTGGCCGGGGAGGCCGTGGGCGGTGAGTGGGGACACCAGGAGTGGGGACAGGGTGGCACCAGGGAGCAGGGGGGCTGTGGGCAGGGGTGACACCGGGAAGGGGTGATGGCTGCAGTCTGGAGAACACCAGGGGTGTTGTTTATGTGGTGGGGGTCGGTGACAGCAGGATTTGGGACAGCAGGGATTGGTGATGCCGGGGAGATTGGTGATATTGGGGGATTTGGTGTCACCAGGGTAAGGGGCACTGGGGAAATTGGGCATGCAGGGGATTATTGACACTGGGGAATGGGCATGGGGGGATTGGGGATGCCAGGGGTCAGGGACACTGGGGTGTTCAGTGACCCTAGGAGTGGTGACACCCCTGTCCCCTCAGCCTGTGCCATCCGTGCCTTGCTGCTGGAGGTGCTGCCAATCCTGGGGCCGCCCTCCAGCCTCACCAGGATCGTGCTGACCCGGGACGAGCTGCTCCACAAGATCCTGGAGCTGCTGCAGCTGCTTCCCCCCACCCTGCTGGGTCTCCAGGTGGGGACACGGGGCTGGCCTGGCATCCCCAGCCCAGGTGAGGACACGGGGCTGGCCCGTCACCCCTTTGCTGTGTCCCCAGCCCTGCCGGCCTCCTGACTGCCACAGCCTGGACATCCTGGACAAGCTCATCCTTGGGGGGCTGCTGGAGGAGGAGGAGGTGGGTGACCCCCCAGGACCTCTCCTGGGGCCCAGGGGCGGGGTGGCTGCGAGGTGAGGTGACAGCTGCTGTCCCTGCAGGCGGAGGGCGAGCGCTGGGGCTGTGACGTGGCCCCGCGGCACTTCGGGCGGGGACAGTCCCTGGGGTTCTTCACCGATGACAGCGACAGTGACAGCGAGCACGGCGTCCCCAAGCAGTGCTACAGGGTACTGGGGGGTCCCCGCGCTGCCCCCCGGGCTGGGGGCAGGGTGGTGTCCCCCAGACGTGGCCGTGTGCCCCCACAGCTCCGAGAGCCCCAGGGCTTCCCCGGCTTCCTGCTGTTCCTGTGCCGCCTGCTGAGCCCCGTCCTGCGGAGCTACGGCCGCGCCGTGGAGTTCCTGCAGAGACCCCCCTGGCCCCAGCCCGGTAGGACCCCCAGCGTGGGGAACCCCTTGGCACTCCCTGGGGCCACTGAGGCACGGCTGCAGCCCCAGGAGGTGGGATCTGAGACCCCTCCCCACTGCAGAGGCAGACTACGTGGAGGCACTGCTGGAATTCCTGGCCGAGGATGAGGATGGTGAGTCAGAGTGGGGCAGGGTCTTGCTTTTAGTGACCCCCCAGCCAGGCTGAGGGTTCTTGAGAGGTGGCATTTGGGGGTTCCCCGGGGGATCTCTCTCCCCACAGGGTATCCCTACAGGAGCCTGGCCCTGAGCTCCCTGCAGAGTTTCAAGAACATGGGGGTAAGCACAGCTCCCCCAGCCCCCCAACCTTTTGCTGCCCCCTCCCTCCCCTCATGCCCTCCCTGTTGCCCCCCCAGGTGCTGGAGGAGCTGCAGACCCCCACGGGACCCGCCCTGCAGCTCTCCCAGCCTTTCCAGTCTGCTTCCAACCGGGAGAAGCTGGCAGCCTTCATCCAGCAGTTCACCCAGCTGTAGCCCCCAGACCCATAAACAGGGCACAGAGACCCAGTGGCTCGTGGATTTATTGATCTGGGGGGGAGGTGGGACCCGGGGCTCCTCTCCACCATCACACCACCCTGTTGCAGATGGTGCCCAGCTCCTCAATCTCACACTGCACCTCGTCCCCGGGCTGCAAGGGGGGACACGGTGGCACCTGTCCCCGGTGGGGTGCCCCATGTCCCCCCCGAGCCCCCATTTCCCCTCACCTTAAGGAAAACGGGTGGTTTCCGAAAGACCCCCACTCCTGCAGGGGTCCCCGTCAGCAGGATGTCCCCAGGGACCAGTGTCACAAACCTGGGGGCACAGGGGCTGTCAGCCGTGGCCCCCTGGGCTTTGGGGGTCCCCAGGCCCCCCCTCCTACCGGGACACCCAGGCGACGAGGGCGGGCACCCCGAAGATGAGGTGCCGGGTGCTGCTGTCCTGCATGCGCTGCCCGTTGACGCTGCAGCGGATCCACAGGTTGTGCACATCTGCAGGTGACACGGGGACATGGGGACAGCGCCACCGCCACCCCACCGCGGGGCGGGGAAACACGGGGGGACGGGGCTGCGCTGGGTCAAGGTCCCGTCCCTGCCGCACCTGGCACCGCCTCCCTGGTGACAATGGCCGGCCCCAGGGGACAGAAGGTGTCGAAGGTTTTCCCCAGCAGCCACTGCCGCCCGTTGCGCCGCATCTGCCAGTCCCGGGCGCTCACGTCGTTGGCCACCGTGAAGCCCAGCACGTGCTCCATGGCCGCCGCCTCCTGGGGACAGCGGGGACAGTCACAGGGGACCCTCCCGGGGGACCCCCGAGGCGGGGAGGGGCTGGGGGTACCTCGATGTGCCGCCCCCTCTTCCCGATGACGGCGGCCAGCTCCACCTCCCAGTCCAGCTCCTGCGGGGACAGAGGGGCTGGGAGGGCCATCCCCGGGGGCTGTCCCGGGGGGGACACCGGGTACCCACGCTGGTGTCCTGGGGGTGCACGATGTCATCGAAGGGCCCGGCGATGGCGCTGGGGAACTTGCTGAAGATGAGGGGCTCCCGGGGCACCTTGGCCGCCTGCTCCTGGCAGTGGTCGTGGTAGTTGAGCCCCACGCAGATCACCTTCTGGGGGTCGCCCACGGGGGCCAGCAGCCGTGCGGCCGCGCGGGGCACGCGGTGCTGCCCCGACTGCAGCGCCCTGCGGGGACACGGCGGCCCGGGGGACACGTTGGGGCACCCCCTGACCGGGGGACACGCTGCTGGGGCTCTTCAGAAGGGCCAGCTGTGCTTCAGGGACTCAGGGACCCACTCGCTGGGGTCAGGCTCTCTTGGAGGTCACACATCATGGGGGGGTCACCCGTGATTTGGAGCGCCCCCCACCTTTTTGGGGGGCCAGGTAACCCACCTTGGGGTTATCCAAAGCAGCACGCGGATTTGGGTGGCCACTCCTGTTGGGATCCATGAGGGTGTCCCCCCATTTTTGGGCTCCCTCTCCTTTTGGTGGCTCCCCCAGCGCTGGGGGGGGGAGCCGGTTTGTGCAGCACCCACCTTTGGGGGTCCCCCACCTTCTTTGGGGGTCGCCCTTGGCCTCACCCACCTCTGGGCGAGCTCCAGCCCGCGGGGGCCGATCTCCAGGAACTCCCGCATGGATCGGGGCAGCTCCGGCTCCGCCGCGCTCAGATCCACCAGGTCCCCGCCGGGCGCCTCCTCCAGCCCGAGCCGGGGCCCGCCGCCCGCGGCGCCCCGGAACCGCACCAGCCGCAGCACCCCGCGCATCCCCTGCGGCACCGGGCTCGGGGTGAGCCGCGGCCCCGGGGGTCCCACACAACCCCCGCAGCCCCGGGGATGCGCTCCCGGCCCCTGGACGTTCCCGCAGCCCCGATTCCGCTCAATCCCAGGGATCCCCCTGGTCCTGCCCAAACCCGGACCCGGGGGATCCCCCCCGTTCCTCGCCCGCTCTGTCCGATCCCAAGGGATTCTCCACCGGCCCCACAATGCCCCCAGCCCCGAGTTCCGCACAGCCCCGATCCCGGCCATTCCCGATCCAGGGGAGCCCCCCAGTCCCAGATCCCCCCATCCCGGGCATTCCCCCGTTTTTAGGGATACCCCCGTTCCCGTTCCCGTTCCCGTCCCCGTCCCCGTTCCCGGCCCGTCCCGGGGTCTCACGCACGGCTGCTGCCCCGCTCCGCCAGGGGGCGCTGCGGGCCCCGGCACCGCCCCCTCACGTGACGCTCCCGCCCCTTCGGTCCGCCCAATGGGATGGCGCAAGAGGCGGGGCCTCATTTTCAATGAGAGCCAATGAGAGGAGAGGGCGGAGGGGCGGGGCCGGGGGACCGGGAACGGGAACGGGAGAAGGAATGGGAATAAGAACGGGAACGGGAATGGGAATAAGAACGGGAATAGGAATAGGAACCGGAGAAGGAATGGGAACGGGAACGGGACCTGAAATGAGAACGGGAACGGGACTGGGAATGAGGCTGAGAACGGAACCGGGAGTGGGAACAGGAATGGGAGAGGCACGGGGAATGGGAACGGGACTGGGAATAGGAGAAGGGACCGGGCCACGGGCAGGGCCCGAGGGCAGGACAGGGACCACCGGGACACCGCGCGTCCCTCACGTCCCCCTTGACTCCGTTTTGCCCCTAAATCGTCGCCGTTTGGTTTATTTATAAAATCCTCCCTCCCCACACTGCTGGGGAGGAGGTGCTGTGCTTTGGGTCGGTGTTTAGGGGCTCCATCTCACGGCTGCCACGTGGAGACCCCCACAGCCGGGGTCCCATCTCGAGGGTCCCCAAGTCCCTGGGGTCGGGTTTGTGCCGTCCCCCACCGCCGGGGGGGTCCGTGTCGAGGGGGGCTCAGCCCCCCAAAACGGGTCTGTCTGGCGGGAGGCAGCGCCGTGCCCGGGGGGCTCTGGTGGCAATGTCATCCTTGTCCTTGTCCCGTCCCGTCTCTGGGAGCCACATGCTGGACTTCTGCCTCTTGTTCGTCTGAAACAGCAGAAAAACTCCGGGGGGAGCAGGGTCTAGAGCACGTTGTGGAAGATCTGCATGGAGCTCATGATGTCCTTGTCCTGGGGAGGAGAGAGCAGAGACCCCGCAGCCCCCTCCTGAGCCCCCTTTTGCCGCCTCCCTCCTGTCCCCTCCTGTCCCCAGCATCCCACGCTTCCCATCCCAACCCTCCCGCCTCCCCAAATCCCTCTCCCAGCCCCAACTCCCGTGCCTCTCCTCCTGTCCCTCCTCTCCTGCCCCCCTCCCACCATGTCCCTCTCTCTCCTGATGTCCCCAGCGCCTCATTTCAGGACAGAACAAGGAGGATGAGGATGAGGATGAGGATGAGGATGAGGATGAGGATGGTGCCCCCGGAGCCCCTCACCTCCTGGCACGTGGCCAGGAACTCCTCGAAGGTCACCACGCCGTCCCCGTTCCTGTCCATCTTCTGCAAGGGAGCGGCCGCGGCTCAGCGGGGCGGGGCGGCCCCGGAGGTGGCCTGGGGGACACTTGGGGACATTCTCACCTGGAAGAAGAGCTCCACGTGCTGGGCGGGCGCGCTGGCCCCCGGGGAGGGCTCGGTGCAGCGGCCCATCATGGCATAGATGGACTTCATGATCTCCAGCATGTCCTGGGGGACACAGGGCGCTGGCAGCCCCCGGTCTGCCTGTCCCCTCCCCGCCACCCCCCGGTGTCCCCCACTGTCACCTCCTTGCTGACGTAGCCGTCCTTGTTCACGTCGTAGAGGTCAAACGTCCACTTCAGCTTCTGCTGCTCGGTGCCCCGCAGCAGCACCGAGAGCCCCACGGCGAAATCCTGCCGGGGGCGGCGGGAGGGACCCTCACCCCGGCCCTGCCGCCCTCCCCGCCGCCGCCACATCGATCCCGGGCCGCCCCGGGGATTTCAGCCCTATTGATCCCGTTATTTTTACCGGCACCCGGCGGGGAGAGCTCGGCCACAGCCGGGAGGGGAGAGGAGGAGGAGGAGGGGGAGGATGTGATGAATCACGGCGCTGGCACGGCCGTTCCCTCCCGGAATTCCCACCTGGAAGCACAGAGCCCCGTTGCGGTCCGCGTCGAAGGCGTCGAACAAGAAGTGGGCGTAGGAGCTGGCGTCTGCAGGAGCGGACGGTGACTCCCGGTACCGCGCCCGGGAGTGCCCCGGCCCCCCCGGGGGCTCGGGACCCCCGACTCACCGCCTCGGGGGAAGAACCGCGAGTAGATGAGCGTGAAGGTCTCCTCATCCACGAGGCCGCTGGGACATTCCTGGCGGGGGGAGCGGCGCCGGTGACCCCGAGGGACGCGGGGCCGCGCGGATTTGGGGGGCTCGGGGCTCGGTCCCCCGGACTCACGTTCTTGAAGCCGCGGTAGAGCGACTGGAGCTCCGTCTTGGTGAACTTGGTGCGAGCCAGCAGCTGCTCCAGCCCCTCGGGCTGGTGCCGGGCCGTCGGCAGCTCCACGTCGGCATCGCCGCTGTCTGCGGGGAGACCCCGGGCAAAGACCCCTTAGGGTCCCCCCAAACCCACCCCGGGCAAACCCCCCCTTAGGGACACCCCTTTCCCCCCAGACCCGCGGCCCCGGAGCTCCCGAGCGCCGCGGGTGTCGCGTCCCGGGGGTTTCCCCGTTCCCGAGGCTCCGAACGTTCCCGAGCCGCCTCTTGGCCGCCGCGGCTCCCGCCCGGCCCAGCGGAAGGTAATTAATAAATGATGCTTCATTAATAATTCCAGCCCGGGAAGCCCCTGGGGGCCGTTCAGCAATTTTGGGATGGGGTTGGGAGCCCGGAACGTTCCCGGGCGCTGTCAGAGGGGGGGAACCCCCAGCTCGGGGTGTGAGGGGTCTCGGGGACCTGGGGGGGCCTTGGGGGTCCCTGTGTCCGATCTCAGGGGGGTTTGGGGGTCACTGTGGGGCCGTGACCCCCACCTCGAGGGGCTTGTTGGGGTCGGCGCCAGCTCAGAGCCCTCCCGGCCTCCTCGGGAAGGTTTGGGGGTGACTGGGGGTCCCCATTGCCCGCTCCTGGGGGTTAACGGGGCAGGAGGAGGGCTCTGGGGTGGGGTCCCCTTCCCCCCGGGTGTTTGGGGAGGCGGTCCCCATCCCGGGTGTTTGGGGAGGCTCTGGGGGTCCCCCCAGGCCGGGGCACGGCTGAGGGTTTGGGGGCCCTGCCCGCTCCCCCCCAGTCCCAAACCCTCATCTTTCCCCCCAAACCCTCCTGAGGGGACCCCAGACCCAAACCCGGTTCTGCCCCGGGGGCAGGGAGGTCACTGAGCGCTGGGGACAGCCGGGCTGAGCCCTCATTAATTCATTAATTAGGGTTAATTTGGGCTCGGGGGGTACCTTCGGCGGAGATGGGCTCCAGGATGCCGAACTGCTTGAGCACGGCGATGAAGAGGAGGATGACCACGGCCACGGCGCACAGCTCCATGCCCTGGATGCCCATGGCCCCGGGGCGCGGGGGGCGCCGGGGACCCCCAGAGCCTGCGGGGCTCCGCCGGAGCTGCGGCAGCGCGGGGCGGGTGCTGCCCGTGCCCGCCGGCCCGTCCTGCCCCCCTTCCTCCTCCTCCTCCTCCTCCTCCTCCTCCTCCCCCCGGCACCCGCCCCCCCCCCGCTCTCCCGCGGCTTTTTGCGCTTTCCCAAAGAAAGTTTGCGGGTTTTTGGGGAGGGGGTCCAGGGACGCTTCCCCCGCTGCCCGCAGCCCCCCGGGTGTTGGGGTCACCGCCGGGAGGGTCCCGCCGGAGCGGGCCTCGAAACCGGGGGGAAAGGTCCCCGAGTGCCCCCCCGGCCCCGCGGGATCGATGGGATCGATGGCGATGAGTAAGCAGCCACGGGAGGGGAAACTGAGGCACGGAGGGCGCGGGGCTGTCCCTGTTCCCGCAGCTGTCCCCACCCCTCGATGGGGGTCCCGCAGCCCTGGGGACATCGGCCCCGTGCCCCTCGGCGTGTCCCTGTCCCCAGACTGTTCTTGTCCCCACAGTGTCCCTGTCCCCAATGTGTCCCCAGGGCTGTCCCTGTCCCCAGGGCTGTCTCTGTCCCCCACAGTGTCCCTGTCCCCAGTGTGTCCCTGTCCCCCAGGGCTGTCCCTGTCCCCAGTGTGTCCCTGTCCCCCAGGGCTGTCCCTGTCCCCAGTGTGACCCTGTCCCCAGACTGTCCCTGTCCCCACAGTGTCCCTGTCCCCAGGGCTGTCCCTGTCCCCAGGGCTGTCCCTGTCACCAGGGCTGTCCCTGTCCCCAGGGCTGTCTCTGTCCCCACAGTGTCCCTGTCCCCAGTGTGTCCCTGTCCCCACAGTGTCCCTGTCCCCAGGGCTTTCCCTGTCCCAAGTGTGTCCCTGTCCTCAGTGTGTCCCCAGGGCTTTCCCTGTCCCCACAGTGTCCCTGTCCCCACAGTGTCCCTGTCCCCAGGGCTGTCCCCCACAGTGTCCCTGTCCCCAGTGTGATCCTGTACCCAGTGTGTCCCTGTCCCCAGGGCTGTCCCTGTCCCCCAGACTGTCCCTGTCCCCACAGTGTCCCTGTCCCCAGTGTGACCCTGTCCCCAGACTGTCCCTGTCCCCACAGTGTCCCTGTCCCCAGGGCTGTCCCTGTCCCCAGTGTGTCCCTGTCCCCACAGTGTCCCTGTCCCCAGGGCTGTCCCTCTCCCCAGGGCTGTCCCCCACAGTGTCCCTGTCCCCACAGTGTCCCCAGGGCTGTCCCTGTCCCTGTCCCCAGTGTGTCCCTGTCCCCACAGTGTCCCTGTCCCCACAGTGTCCCTGTCCCCAGTGTGTCCCCAGGGCTGTCCCTGTCCCCACAGTGTCCCCACAGTGTCCCTGTCCCCAGACTGTCCCTGTCCCCAGTGTGTCCCTGTCCCCTCGGGGGTCCCATCTCCCATCCAAAATCTCAGCCCCGCCCCCCGGGACCATCGGGCCCGCACCGGGGGCGGGGCCACCACAGGGCGTGGCCATCACGAGGGCGGGGTCACCCGCAGGGGCGGGATCTCCCACAAGGGGGCGGGGCTCTGTGTTTGTGGGCGTGGCTCCGGTGGTGGCGCGCCGCTCCATCTGGCGGTCCCGCCGTCCCGCCCAACGTCACTTCCGCTTCCGCCCGTGCCGGAAGTGCCGCTTTCTCGCCGCCATGGCCTCAAGGTTACTGCGGGTGAGCGCGGCCCTGCGGCTCCTGCCCGCGGCCTCTGCCCGCGCCGCGCCCGCCCGCCAGCTCGGCGTGCCCGGTGAGCGGGGACGGGGGAGCGGGGGGGACGGCGGGGGAGGAGCGGGGGGGAGCGGTAGGGGTGTGTGCAGCCCCGGTGTGACGGCGCCCCGCAGGGAACCTGGCCAGCGATGAGGAGCAGGCGACCGGGATGGAGCGGAAGGTGATGGAGGCCGTGAACAAGGGGCTGGTGAGTGCCGGGGAGCCCGCGCTGGGACTGGGGTCGGGGTCAGCCGGAGGGTGGGGTGGCTCAAGGGCTGCCGGGGGGCTCCGGGGCGATTTCGGGGTTCGGCTGGCCGTGGCGGGGCAGAGATTGGCGGGTCGGTGTTCTGGGGGTGGCGAGGAGCCCGGGTTATTTCAGGGTTCCGGTGCCCTTGGCGGGGGTGGGGTCAGAGGGGTCGGGAATGAGGAGATCTGGGGGTCCCGGCGGGTTTGGGGGGTGCTGGGGTGGTGGCGGGGTCATCTGGGGGGATGTTCCCGTTTTGGTGCCCTTGGAGGGCTGCAGGGGCTGGGGTCCCAGATTTGGGGGGTCTCGGGGACAGGGGGTCTCGGGGTGGTCGGTTTGGGGTTCCCGGGGCCAGGCTGCCCTCGGGGGGATTCTGGGGGGGTTCTGGGGGTCTCACAGCCCGGGGTGCCCCCCCTGCCCGCAGGACCCGTACAGCATGTTCCGGCCCAAGCGCTACGCGGGCACCAAGCAGGACCCCAACCTCGTGCCCTCCGTGTCCAGCAAGCGCATCGTGGGCTGCGTCTGTGAGTGCCCCTGTCCGTGTGTCCGTCCTGCCCCGTGTCCCTGTGTCTGACCATCCCCGTGTCTCTGTGTCCATCCTTCCACCCGTGCCTGCCCACGGTGTTTGTGTGTCCATTCCTGTCCCTTGTCCATTTGTCCATCCCCTTCTGTCCTTGTGCTCTGTCCCACACTGTGTCCCACACTGTCCCCCTGTCCCCATCCCACGCTGTCCCTGTCGTTCTGTCTCTGTCCCCCTGTCCCCATCCCACGCTGTCCCTGTCCCCCCAGGTGAGGAGGACAACAGCTACGTGGTTTGGTTCTGGCTGCACAAGGGCGAGGCCCAGCGCTGCCCCTCCTGCGGCGCCCACTACAAACTGATCCCCCACGAGCTGCCCCACTGAGGGGCTGGGGGACCCCCAAACTGATCCCCCTCTGAGGGGCTGGGGGACCCCCAGCCCCCCCAGACTGATCCCCCCCGAGCTGCCCCACTGTGGGGCTGGGGGACCCCTCCCTGCCCTCGCCGGGGCTCTGTTGGACCCCCCGGATCCCCCCATAAAGAGGTTGTGTGGAGAGCCTGGCTGTGTCTGTGCTGGGGTCGGGCCGTGGGGTGTCACCGTGGGTGGGGAGGGGACGGGGGGCTCTGAGGGGGACACTGTGGCCTAGGGGCAGTGTTTAGGGTGGGGGGCCCCGTCTCATTGTCCCTCTGTCCTGTGACTGGGGGCGGGGGGGAAACACCGAGTGGGTCCTGTGGTGCTCCCAAAGGAGCCCCTGAGCACTGAGGGAGGCTGGGTGGGTCCCACAGCCTCCTGGACAGACCCCAGCCCCCTCCCCACACACACAGGGGACCCCCCAGTGCCCCCGGGGCTGTTTGTCCACTGGGGCTGTGCTGGCCTGTCCCACGGGTGTCACCCCTGAGGGCTGGCAGGGTCCCAGGACCCCCGTCCTGCTGGCACCGGGGGCTGCGTCTGCCGGGGGGGACTCGGGAGAGCCACCAGGGGCCAGGAGGGCCCTGAAGGTTCCCAGGTGAGCCCAGGGACCCTGCGTGGCCCCAGGGTGTCCCTTGGGGGGGGCCATGGACTGGACTCGGACGCCCCTGGGCAATTCATCCCGACCTGGGGGCAGGGCGGGTTCTGGCGGGTTCTGCCGGGTTCTGCCGGGTTCTGGTGGGTTCTGGCGGGTTCTGCCCTCCAGCCCCGCCTCAGGGCTGAGGTTGGAGTTTGCCCATCCAAAGTGTGGCCCCAGTGCCACTGCACAGCCATGATGTCATCGATGATGTCACGCTGACTGGCTATGACATCATGCATCCCCAGCAGGAGGGGGCGGAGCTGAGAGCCTCGCTGGCCAATTGGAGCTTTGCTAACGGCGAGAGACTGCTGGGGGTGGAGCTTTGGGCACCACGGGCCAATGGGGGCTGCGGGAGGCTGTGATTGACAGCAGGGAAGGCGGGAATCTGCACTCAATGAAGGGAGGAGCTGGGGGCGTGGCTTAAGAGACCAATAGGAAAGGCAGGCGCCCGTGACTGACACGGTCCCTGAGCCGCATTGACCAATAGGAGCCAGCGGTGGCCGTGACTGACAGCCGGGCAGTCGAGCGCTTCTCTCAATGGAGGGGAGGGGGCTGCGGGGCGGGGCCCGGGCCCAGCGACCAATGGGAGGCGTGGCCCTGGTGACTGACAGCTGGGGGCAGGACTCGGAGCGATCGAATTGGAGGGGAGGGGGCTTCGGGGCGGGGCCTAGAGGGGGGCGGAGCTTCGCCGGGGGCGCGCGGGGACGCGGTGGGCGGGGGCCCGGGCGCACGTGACGGCGGCGGTGCGGCGGTGACGTCAGCGGTGTCGCAGCGGGGCCGGAAGCGGGCGGCGCGCGGGGCGGGCGGACAAGATGGCGGACGGGGACAGCGGCAGCGAGCGCGGCGGCGGCGGCGGGTTCGGGACCGCCCGCGGCGGGGCGGGGGGGGCCGGCCCGGCCGCGGGGCCCGGCGGCGGCGGCGCGGCCGGCCCCGAGCAGGAGACGCAGGAGCTGGCGTCCAAGCGGCTGGACATCCAGAACAAGCGCTTCTACCTGGACGTGAAGCAGAACGCCAAGGGCCGCTTCCTCAAGATCGCCGAGGTGGGCGCGGGCGGCTCCAAGAGCCGCCTCACGCTCTCCATGGCCGTGGCCGCCGAGTTCCGCGACTACCTGGGCGACTTCATCGAGCACTACGCGCAGCTGGGCCCGTCCAGCCCCGAGCAGCTGGCCCAGGCCGCGGGGCCGCCGGGCGAGGACGGCGCCGGGCCCCGCCGCGCCCTCAAGAGCGAGTTCCTGGTGCGGGAGAACCGCAAGTACTACCTGGACCTGAAGGAGAACCAGCGCGGGCGCTTCCTGCGCATCCGCCAGACCGTGAACCGCGGCCCCGGCGGCCCGGGGGGGTTCGCGGGAGGCCCCCCCGGGCTGCAGAGCGGCCAGACCATCGCGCTGCCCGCCCAGGGCCTCATCGAGTTCCGCGACGCCCTGGCCAAGCTCATCGACGACTACGGCGGCGAGGAGGACGAGCTGGGCGGCCCCGGCGGCGGCGGCCCGGGCGGCGGGGGGCTCTACGGGGAGCTGCCCGAGGGCACGTCCATCACCGTGGACTCCAAGCGCTTCTTCTTCGATGTGGGCTGCAACAAGTACGGGGTGTTCCTGCGGGTCAGCGAGGTGAAGCCGTCCTACCGCAACGCCATCACCGTCCCCTACAAGGCCTGGGCCAAGTTCGGCGGCGCCTTCTGCCGCTACGCCGAGGAGATGCGCGACATCCAGGAGCGCCAGCGGGACAAGCTCTACGACCGGCGCGCCGGCCCGCCGGGACCCGGCAGCGGCAGCGGCGCCGGTGACGACTCCGACGGCGACGACGTGGACGACGACTGAGCCGATCCCCCCAGCCCTCGACCCCGACGCCGGCCCCCCATCACCCCCTCCGAGCCCCGGGGCGAACGGGTCCCCAATCCCCCCTCCCAGTGACGGGGCAGAGGGGTCCCTGAGCCCCCCTTCCCCCTCCCAGCGACGGGGTGAAGGGGTCCCCAAACCCCCCGGGTCCCCGCTCCCAGCAACGGGACGAAGGGGTCCCCGAGCCCCCCCCTCAGCAGCGGTGGGGCGCGGGGGTCCCCGAGCCCCCGAGCCCCCCCTCCTGCCGCCACCGGAGAGAGAGAAACCGGCCCGACCGTGCCGCGGTCCCCCCGCCCCCTCCCCGGCTCCCACCACGGGACCCCCGGACCCCAGGACTCGCTGCTTTGGGGGGGGACGGGGGTCACCCGCAGCCCCCTCCCCTCCCGGTGCCCCCCCCCTTCAAAACCAGCACGCGAGGGCTCCAGAGCCGAGCGGCGGCGGCAGTGCCGGGGGCGGGGGGGGCAGCGGAGGCACCTTGGACCAACGGCCCTTCCCTCGGCTTGTGATTTTCCTTCATTTTCCTTTTTTTTTTCCCCTTTCCTCTTTCCACGTTTTTTTTTTTTTTTTGTTTTGTTTTGGTTTTGGGATTTTTTTTTTGTGGGGGGGGGTTCTTTTTGGTGTTATGGTTGGTTTTTTTTTTTTTCGGGATGCAAACTCCAGGCGCCCGAACTGGAACCCGCCCCGAGCTGGCGGCTCTCTGACAGTTAGGGAAGATTTCCTCGGTTTTGCCGATTTCTGACCGTTTTTCCCCCCCTCCCCGTTTCCCGCCGGGAAGGGGGAGGCGCCGGCACAAAGCACAAGGAAAAACTCGACGGGGCGAACCATCTTCCCCTTCTCTCCAAATAAGGCGCCTCCGGCCCCGTCTCACCAGGACGCGCCGGAATCCGCCCCTTGGCTTCACCCAAATTGGATTTTCCGGCCCCAAATCCGTGGCCACGCCCGGCCCGGCACCTTGGGGGTGGATTTTGGAGGTTTATTGTTATTTTTTGCCTCCTTTTGTCTTTTTTTGCCCCCCTGGGCCCGGCCCTGGCGCCGCCTGGTCCCTGCAGCCACCTCCTATTAAACACATTTTTCCACTCTCAAATAGTCTTTTTTTTTTAATTCTTTTTCACTCCCTCGGCTCAGTCCTGCCCTGTACAGAATTCCGGTTTTTCACCCCGTTTTCCCATAACTCTGAATTCCATCGCTCTCATTCCAAAGTTTTGCCTCTTCTTCTCCAACGGTTTCACCACTTCTAGGACTTTTCTTTTTTTTTTTCCTTTTAATCCATTTTTGGGAGCCCAATCAGCTGCCTCCTTAATTTATTACCACGGATCCGGCATCTCCCTCTCTCCATATTTATTAGGAAGTGAGGAACAGCCGCAGACCCCTGGGGGACCCCCCACGCCGCTGTCCATCCGTCCGTCCAGCCGGCCCCCGGCCCCATCCCGCCGCTCCCGCCGCTCCCGCTGCCGTCGCTCTTTTTAAAGGGATTTTTAAAGCAAATTTCTTCAGTTTATCCCGTTTTTAAGCCTTCTCCGTCGCAAAGGACCTGGATCCCTCACTCACTCACTCGGGAGCAATAGTCCTTCCTCGATGGCCGATGTGTCCTGTACTGTATTTTGTACCCTCAGGCAGCTCTTTCCGGTGAATTCCTGCTGTATCCACCCATCCTCCTGGTCCTGTGTTCTTTGCCACGGAGAAAATCCATAAACCACGATGGCGACGACGGATTTGGGGGGAAGAACGCTCCCAGCTCCGCGGGACTCACCGGCGTCCAGCCGCGGGACCTCTCCTTTTATTTTTGAAGAGGATGAGATATATATATATATATATATATATATATAAAAATATATATATATTCCTTTGGGTTTCTTTCTTTTGGCTGAATTGCGGTGATTTAGCCTTATTTCTACCCTTGGGAGAGCGGCGGAATCGCTGCCGGCCCGGCCCGGCTCTGAGGAGCTGGCTAGAAATACATGGAAGAGGAAACAAAAAAAAGGCAAAACCACCAAAATCCAGTAATAAACCCAAAAAAGCAGCTCCCGGCGTTGGCCCGGGGAGCCTTTCCTGGCCAGAGAAGCGCTGGATCCATGGACACAACCTCCCACAGCTCCCTTTGGGTGGGAAGAGCAGAACACGTCGGGGGATGACAGCGGACAAAACAGCCAAAATGAGATAAAATAGGGAAAAAGGGGATTTGAGGTGCCGGCTGGAGCGAGGGGAGCGGCCATGGGAGAGGGGATTTTGGGGGGCAGTTTTGGGGTTTCTTTTCTCTTGGAGCCCCCCAGGAGGCGTTGGGTGTTTCCCAGGAAAGTGGGACAACGCCGGCATCTCCCCGGAGCCCCCTCCCCATCTCTGTCTGTATAGGCCTGGCTGTGTGTACATAGCTCAGATTCGGTTGAGTTTTGGGTTGAATTCTGTAGAAAATGGGCAAATTGCTTTTTTTTTTTTTTTTTAATTTTTATTTTTAAACCACAAATAGGGGGAAAAATATCCCAAATTCCTGGTACTTCCAGCTTTGCTGCCCCAGAGGGGCTGATGGAGAACGCGATGATGGCTGTACAGACAGAATACTGGAAGTCTTGTACAGTGCCCCAAAACCCACTGGAAAATACCCCAAATGGCTGGGTCCGGAGCGGGTGGTGCTTCCAGGGCAAGTTCAAACAGCTTCAATTCTTTTTGCCCTAAAAAAATCAGAAGAAAATTGGGATTTTCCTGCCTTGTTTCCAGGTGATTTGGGGGCAGTGGGGGATGGTTTGAGGGGCTGTGCCAGTGGCGGCTCCTCGTGTTGGTGACAAAACCAACCCCTCACTGGCTTCGTAAAAAAAGTAAAATGTGGAAAAAAATTGCAAAAAAACTGGAAAAGATTTTAAAAGAGCAGCTGAGGGAGCACTGGGGGTGTGCAGGGTGGTGCACCACGGAGCTCAGCAGGCATTCCCAGTGGGAAATCCCGTGGGCTCCGTGGATGCTCCCAGATGTTCCTGCAGGGCGAGGCCATCGCCCTCCTCATCCTCGCGGAGCCGGTAGAGCCAGCGGCGCCGGGGCAAGCCACGCGGAGCCGGGGTTGGGCGTTGGCGGGAGCAGCCAGATCCGGGCGGGACGGCCGGGGAGGAGCACGGCACGGCCTGGAGCCCCATCCCACCCCGGGGGCTCTGGCCTTAGAGCAGCGGCTGAGAGCGGCTCCAAACACGGGGCAGCCCAGCCATGGGGCTGGGACAGCATCGGGGGAGAGCACTGGATCCTCCTCCAAGAGGCAGGTGCTCCCAGAGTTGGATTCGCTGACAGCTGGGTCCTCCAAGAATTGCATCCTCTGAGTGCCCGATCCTCCTTTGAGAGCTGGATCCTCCAAGAGCTGGATCCTCTGAGAGCTGGATCCTCCAAACACTAGACCCTCCTCTTCGAGCTGGGTTCTCCTCCAAGCAGCAGATCCTCCTCGGAGAGTTGGATCCTCTGAGAACTGGATCCTATGAATGTTGGATCCTCCTCCGAGCGCCGGATCCTCCTCGGAGCAGCAGATCCCGGGAGCGCCGCCTCCCTCCCCGAGCGCTCGCCATGACGTCCCTTTGCCGAAAAGAGAAAAAAAAAGAAAGTTTTATTCCTGTTATTTTTTTAATGAAAGAAAAACAAAAACTAAAGCAAACCTGCACTTTAGGCGGCCGGGGGGGCCGGGGCCCCCGTGTCCCTTCCCTGCGGCCGGCGGGGCGGCTCCAGGGGCCGGAGGCAGGTCCTGGGTGTTACCACTAGCGCAGACGAGGCCGACGCGACGAACTCCTCCTGCTCCGAGCACTCCTGACGTAGCAGATTTTTGCAAATGGAGTTTTACAGTCTATATTTAAAGAATTGTATGTTTGTAACAAATAAAGTATGCGGAAAAGTGAATGAAAACCAGCCCGGGCCCGACTTGGTCCTTGGGGATGTCGTGGGGGGCCCTGCAGGGTGGAGCTGGTGCCACGGTTGTGGTGAGGGGTAGGACGGTCACCCTGCAGCCTTACAGGGGCATGCAGGATGTCCTGAAGGCACAAACAGAACGTGGGGTGTCCTGAGGGGATCGCCTGACTCAGGGGAGCTGGGGGTGTGAGGTACCAGCAGGAGGGGAGGAGGGGGTTTGGCGTGGCCCAGGCATGGTGCGTCACAGCTCAGGCTGGTGTGTGCAGAGTAAAACGTGTGTGTGGGTGTGTGTGAGGTGTGCGTGCCACCACACGGCTCCATGTGTAAGGTGTGTGTAAAGCGAGTATACGGCATTGTGCCATCACATGGCTGCCTGCTGTGTGCGGTGTGAGGCCGGCAGGGTTTGGCGTGGCCCGTGTGTGGTGTGTGTGCCGTGGCTCAGGCAGGTGCGTGCGCAGGTGTGTGTGCACGGATGTGAAAGCCTTGCACGTCACGCACACGACGCGTGCAGTGTGTCAGGTGCGTGTGCCATCTCACGGCTGCGCCACGCGTGCAGGCGTGTGCACAGGCACGGTGCCGTGCCCAGGGCGGTGTGCCGTGTCCCCGCTGTGCCCGTGCCGTGTCCCCACCGGCGGTGCCGCAGCCCCCGCCCCCCGCGCTGCGGCTCCCTGCGGGCTCGGGCTCATCTGAGGACACGCGGGGACCCGCCTGCGCATGAGCCGCCGCCGCCGTCACCGCCATCACTGTCACCGCCACCGGGGCCCGCTGCGACCCCCGACCGCCCCGCGGCTCCTCCCCATGCCGAGCCCGCGGCCCGCATATCCCCGGGCCAGGGGAGCAGCTCCTCCGGCCCCATCCCCGGCCCCATCGCACCCCGCAGCTGCTCCGGCCCCTCCCCGGCTGGCCCCGGGGTCGGGGGAGCTAGGGACAGCTGGAGGGGCCCCGGGGGGGCCCTGGATAGAGCCCGGGGGGGCGCAGCCCGCGGCAGTTGCTGCCCGGGGCAGGTGCGGCACTCCCGGGGTGCCGGGAGCAGCTGCGGCATGAGGGGTGGGCGCACCCTGAGCCTCCCCGGCAGCTGCAGCGAGGGCCGGGGGATGCGCGGTGCCCCCCTGCCCGGTGCCGGGGGGGAACTGACGGGGCAGGGCAGGCACCCCGGGGAGGGCCTTCGTCATCCTCCTCCTCCTCGTCCTGCTGCTCCTCCCAGCTCGCGCCTCGGCCACGGTGCAGCCGGGGTAGGGAGGGGGACTGGGGGCCGCCCTGAACCCCCCGGCAGCTGCACCGACGGCGCGGGCCGCACGGGCCACCTCGGCCCTGCCCGGTGCGGGAAAACTGGCACCGAGGCCGGGACAGCCGGGGGGACCAGGAACAGGTGCCGCCTCCCCCGGGCCGGAGCAGGGGGGCCGCCCGTAGCCCCCCGGCAGTGCTGCGAGGAGCGGGCACAGTGCGGGGCCCTCCACCCTGCCCGCTGCTGGAGGGAAGCTGAGGCCCGGCCGGCAGGACACCGCATGGCCGTGGGGGCAGCCGGGCCGAGGGGTCCGGGCTCGGGCCCCGGCAGGGCTGCGCTCTGCAGGGCCCACCATCTCCGAACCGCTGCCCTGTCGCCGACCCTCTCTGGCGAATCTCCGGTTCCATTTACGAGCTCAGCTCGCCCCACAGCCAGGTTCCATTTGGCACTGAACGGGGCCCGTCATGAGGAACTGAGGTTTTATTCGCTGTAACATGTTTGCTCGGAAAAGGGGCCTTCTTCCCCCCAACAGTGCCGTGAATTTTTGGGCTTTTTGGCCACATTTGACCGCTGCCGTCACCACTGACACACCCTCCGGCCTCTCAAGGTCCGCCCCAGCCCCCTGTCCGGCCCGGGGGCAGCGGGGTCCGTGTTACCTCAGGACCGCTGCCCTCCTCACTCATCCTACGGGGCAGCGCCGGGCTATGTCTGTACTGCCCCAGAGACACCCACGGAGGGCCAGAGGCACCGGAGGCTGGATGTCCCCTCTCAGGCCCGAGCAGCGCCGGGCCACAGCAGGAGCGAAGCCCCCGGAGCCGCCAAAGCCCCGCGCTCCCCTCACGGTCCAGCCCCCCCCCGCGGCTCCCTCACACAAACACGACCCGGGGCGGAGCCATAGAATGGGCGGGAAACAACACCCGCTTTCTATTGGCTCAGTCACCTGTCCATCATTATAACCCCGCCTCGCGTCGCGGTGCTCTTTTTTGCTATTCGCCGGACGGTGACGTCACCGACGCGAGCGCACCCCGCCCTCATCCCGCTGCGTGCCGTGTGCAAAGGCAACACAGCCGTTAAACGAGCCGCGGGGCGGAGCCAGTGATGGACGGGAAAAGAAGCGGCTCGCCCATTGGGCACGGCGGGATGTTCAAACTAGTATGGGAGGCGGTGATTGGTGGCGACGCGGCGCGGCCCGCCGCCCCCGCCCGGGCGGGTCATTGTCTGGCGGCTCCTGAGGCGGGTCGGGCGCGGCGGTGGCTTTGGGGTTCGGACGGCGGCGGCGGCACCATGGTGAGAGCAGGGGCAGCAGTGCGGCTCGGGACTCGGGGGGCCAGCCAGGACAGGGCGGCCGGGCAGAGCCGGGCCCCGTGGGGCCGCCAATGGGCGCCGCTGTCAGCGCAGGCCGGGCGGGGGGAGGGGGCCGGGCCCCGGTCCGTGACCTTGGGTCCGGCCCGGCGCTCCCCCGGTGCCCCGTGCCCGCTGCCGCCTGGTTCCCGGGGAGGGGGTTTGTCCTGCCCTCCAAACCTGGCCCCGCCGGTGCCCTCCTGCGCTGTCAGAGCGGTGCGGTGTCGGCCGGTGTCTCCTCGGCCGCTGTTTGTGCCGGTTGCGCGCCGGTTGGACGGGAGAAAGAAGCTGTCGTGGGGGAAACGTCGATCGAGGGGCCCGAGCTTGCTCTGTCAACCGCCCGGCGCCTCCTCCGGGGTTACGCAGATATATCTCAGCCCGCTTCCCGGGGAAACGGCCCGGTCCGGGGGAGAGAAACGGGGGGTTCGTTCTGCCCGGTGCCCCGTTCCTGTGGGCCCGTAGGGGGAGTGGGGGCAGCCGGGTGTGGAGCTGTCAGCGAAGGCGGGCAGGGGGATGTGGGTTACGGGGTTCCGTGGATCGGCGGGATCGCTGGCGGGGTTCCGCGGCTCCGCGGGAGCGTTCTGTGGTTCCACAGGCGGGTTCTGTGGGTTTGTCGCGGGTTCGGGCGGTTCTGTGCAGCCGCGGGGGTTCTGTCGTTCTCCGAAGATCTACGGGAGAGGCTCTGTGGGTCCGCAGGGAGCTTGGGGGGTTCTGGGGATCCACAGGTGGGCTCGGGGGTTCACTGGGGGGGTCCGGAGCCGGCGGTGAGGGTCCCGGTCCCTCCGCGGTAATGGAAACACCGTTGGGTTATGCAACTCCTGCTGCCGCCAAGAACTTGTGCTCGGGGATGTCTGGGAATGTGCGGCACGAGATAAGAAGTTGCTGCTTGCAGGGTTTTATCCTGTTTGAAGCAATAAGAACGAAAAAAAAAAAAGTTTGCCTGCCGTGAAGGAGCCAGCGGGTGAGAGCCAGGGAGGATCTAGCAATGTGGTCCCAGCGAGGGGCTGTGGTGGAGGGGAGGGATGGAGATGCCACAAGGGTTGTCCCAACCCGGAGGGCGAGGAGAGAATTCCTGGGGATTGCCCCCTCAGGAGGGAGGAGTCCAGGAGCCCGCACTCCCAGCACGGAGTGCCATGATCCCCATAGGGAGCTGGACGCACTGGGCTGGGGAAGCTTCCCAGCGGGACAAACCTCGGGATTTCCATGGCCAGACCTTTCTTGCTCTTCGTAGTCAGCCCCGCCGTGAAGATGTCTCAGGCAGGCAGCTCGGAGCTGGAAAACCTGCTGGGGCAGTGGGAAAGTTCACAGCTGCCTGATAAAAGCCCGCAGTGGGAACAGCCAGTGCTTTTCCCAACGCTGCTTGTTATTCCTAGAGCAAGGAAATATCCACAAATCCCCCTTGCCTCCCCCTTCCTTTCCCATAAATCTCCCTTTCCACCCCTCGAATCCACCCCCCAAAACACCCTCCTTGAGTTCAGCAGTTTGATGGAGCAATGTTTTCTCCTGATGAAAGTAACTCCTACAGAGGGGATTTGCTGGGTCCCCCATGGCCTCAGCCAGCGCCCTCTGCTTGCTTTAATCACCTCGGGATTAATTAATGCCCCCTTGTGACTAATTTTTTTCCCAATGTTTAAACTGAACCTTTTGTTAACTCCCACCTGGCTGGGATGGGACCCAGATCTTGGACATTCCCAGGTTAACCAGTATCTTCTTTTAAGGATTAATGAGCTCCACTTGCTCTCCTGGCATGTCTGAATCCCTTCAGCTCCCTCTCCATGAGCAAAATTCCTCCTTTTTAGAGGGGGTGGGGGCTGTGGGATCAATATATTCTAGAAGAACAGGGATTGTGAATATCCAGGGTGTTTACAGGCTTCCTTGTCTTTCTGTGGGCCTTTTGGGGATTATTATCCCTGTTTTTTTTTTACCTGGAGCAGATTTTGGGCTGCTGACGTCTTTCCCACGGGGAGGGCGCAGCCCCCTCTGCTTTCCTGCGTCACCCAGGGCTCTCACCTTCATTAGGAACAGCTCTCATTAGTGATTAATGACGTCATAGGGGCTTCCCATATCCCTGGAATCCGTGGATTTCCTGACAGCGGATGGGAGAGCCCGTGTTCTCTCTTCCTTGTTACTCAGCAACTCCCAAACTCTTGGCTTTGGCACTTCCACCCCTTCCAACATGGCTTTCATTAAATCTACCATTTCTGGGGCTCCTGGTGATTTCCCACTCTGGAGCAGGAGGGGAATTACCCCTGAATCCCACAGGATTCACATTCCCATGTGCAGGAACAGTGCTCTGCCCAGTGCTAGTGTGTGGAGAAATCGAATCTGAAAACAAACTGGGCTCACAGCTGCTGAAAAAAACCTCAACAATGGGATTTTGGGCCGTTTCTCCCCCATTTGGCATTTTCTGGAAAATACTGGGAATAGTGGCAGCAGGATGAGACCCCTGGGTGAGGGAGCAGCTGCTGCACCCTGAAAACCTCCCTTGTTTATCCGCGTGGTTTGAGAGGCCCTGAGTTGCCAGGGAGCTGCCAGCTTATCCTGCAGCAGGTCCCTCTGGCTTAGAATTAACGAGATTGTTTGGATTCAGGGAGTGATTAGATTAATTAACGGGCCCCTTTCTCCCCCAGGCTGGCGGCAAGGCGGGCAAGGACAGCGGCAAGGCCAAGGCCAAGGCCGTGTCGCGCTCCCAGAGGGCCGGGCTGCAGGTATGCTCAGGGGGCTGGGCACCCCACACCTCTGCTGTGGGCTCAGAACCGAGGGGCTTGCAGAGGGGGTGTGCTGTCAGGTGGGACAGGGGGCGTGGGAGGATTAATTGGGAGATATATTATTATATTTTGTTATTATAATATTTTCTATTATAAAATTTTATAGTATACATTTTATTATACTTCATAGTGTATATATTTATTATTATATTGTATATTTATTTTACTATTATTATATTTAAAATTAATAATTATTGTAATTTAAATAAATTGTTTTATGCTATACAAGATAAAACTGCATTTTACTAAATTATATTTTTATGATATACAATATATGTCATGACAATATCATTACAATATATGTCATGACACGTGTTATTATAATATGTTAATATTAGCTATTAACTAGTAATAAATAAATTGGCTAGTGATCTGTTTGGAGCGTTGCAGCCCAAACCGGCAGTGCGGGCTGTAAACATGCACACTGTGGGGGCTGTGGGTGTTAACGAGGTTGCTAATTGCCCCCCAGTTCCCAGTGGGCCGCATCCACAGGCACCTGAAGACTCGGACCACCAGCCACGGGCGCGTGGGAGCCACGGCAGCCGTGTACAGCGCGGCCATCCTCGAGTACCTGACCGCTGAGGTAGGGCCCCCTCCCTCTGCAGCCCCCTGCCCTGCCCCCCGGGCATTCCCACCGACTCCTGCCCTCCTGCAGGTGCTGGAGCTGGCCGGGAACGCGTCCAAGGATCTCAAGGTGAAGCGGATCACGCCCCGGCACCTGCAGCTGGCCATCCGCGGCGATGAGGAGCTGGACTCGCTGATCAAAGCCACCATCGCTGGAGGAGGTGGGCCTGGCCCCTGCTCCCTGCTGGGCTGGGGCTGGGAGGGGAGTGTGGGGAACCAGACAGGGACTGGGGCAAGGAGGGGGGATGTGGGAAACCGGGCAGGGATTGGGGCAAGGAGGGGAGTGTGGGAAACCGGGCAGGGATTGGGGCAAGGAGGGGATGTGGGAAACCAGACAGGGATTGGGGCAAGGAGGGGGATGTGGGAAACGAGACAGCAATTGGGGCAAGGAGGGGATGTGGGAAATCAGACAGGGATTGGGGCAAGGAGGGGATGTGGGAAATCAGACAGGGATTTGGCATAAGCACCTGGGCTCGCTGCTTCCCTCGATTCACACTGAGGGGGGATCTGCCTGACATTGACAAAATGGGGAATTGAGGGTTTTCTTGGGAATTCTGCAGGTGGCTTCACAGGATTTCTCGCCCTCTCTCTGCAGGTGTCATTCCCCACATCCACAAGTCTCTGATTGGAAAGAAGGGACAGCAGAAAACGGCGTAGAGGCAGTGCGGCACCGGATCCCCCCGTCATTGTACTGTACCTGGGCACAGGAACATCTCGGGGATACGAGGGATTTTTTTTAAGGAATAGTTGAAGGGAAGAGCATAGAGGATTGACTGTAGAGGAAGCATTGGGATGGGTTTAGATTCTGAGTAGGACACACCGCGGGCTGTGGGGCGGCGGCTGGGGGTGGGCGAGTGGCTCGGCTGCCCCCACGTTTTATACAAAAATGGAACCCATAAACCATTTTTTACAAAAATCCACACCGTCTCCAGTGGTGGGAGGGGAGGGGAGGGGGGTTTGGGAGGGGGCGTCGGGACCTCCCCGGTACCGGAGACATACAAGCACCGCCCACTATGCAATAGCTCGGTGGGTGGGGCGTGTCCCAAGGCCCCGCCTCCCGGGAGCACATGGCCGGCTCTGTCTGTCTGGCCAGCCATGGAGGTGTCTGTCTGTCCTGGCCCAGCACAGCAGTGTTTGTGTCCGTCCTGGCCATGGGGTGTCCATCTGTCCCTGGGCCGGGGGTGCCAGCGGGCAGCAAATGGGAGTGTGCGTGTTTGTCAGACAGGCCAGGCTGTGTGCGGGCCTCATCTCCGTCACTCCCAGCCGTCTGTCTGTCTGTCTGTCTGTGACTGCCAGGCTCTGTCAGTCCTGGCTGTCCCTCTGTCCCGGCCACATGGGGCCTGCCCAAGATCCCGCCGAGCCCCGGATGTAGCAGCTGGATACGGGGGCGCTCGCAGCCGGGCCCGGAGGCGGTGGCGGGAGGAGCCGCAGCCGGGCCGGCTCCTGCACTGGCAACACCGGGCGCCGGTTGCATCAGGCGTCAAGTGGCCCTGACGGCCGACGGCACCGTCCGAACCGTGCCCGGGCTCAGGCCCGCCTCGCCGGACCGCAGCGCATGGGGCAGCCGCGGGACCGATTGTGACCGGGGCAGGGGCCGGGGCGGGGCCGGGCCAGGCCGGGCCGGGGTCGGTGGCGGCGGGCCCGAGGTCGCACAATGGCGACGCCGGTCCGCGCAAGATGGCGGCGGGGGGCGGGGCCGTCTTCGCTGCCCGCGGCCCGAGCACTGCGCATGCGCGCTCCGTGCCATCGCCGGGCGCATGCGTGTGCTGCCGCGCGCCTCAAGCTGCCGGGCCGCGCGGGAGGCACCGTTCGGACGCCACGGGGGTGTACGGCAGGGGCATCGGTGTCCGACCGCAACGCTGCGCCGTGCGGCGTAGAGGAGATGGCATAGCCAGCGGTTTAGCTCCAGTAATTGCCCGGCTGGCAGTGGGGCGCTGCGGGCTGCCGCGGAGATTGATCCCAAGCTCCGCGTTACGTAACGTGCTCCCCCTGCCCGACTGCAGTGGTTCTGGCCCCCCTCCCCCGTGGCCCGTATGACGCTCGCCATTGGCTGGAGTAGCAGCGGGGCGGGGCGAGGAGGCTATAACTAGAGGCGGCGCCGTAGGGGCCGCGTTCAGTCTCTCGCCGCCGCAGTTGGGCTTTGCTGCTCGTGTGCTTTCCCGCTCTCCCCTTCCGCCTGTCGCCGCCCATCGCGCCGCCATGAACGGGCAACTGAACGGTTTCCACGAGGTGTTCATCGAGGAGGGCACCTTCCTCTTCACCTCCGAATCCGTGGGCGAGGGGCACCCAGGTGCGGGCCGAGCGGGGCTGGGCGGGGCGGCGATCGCGCAGGCGCGGCCGGGGGCGGGAGGGGGAGAGGAGGAGGAGGATGGTGAGGATGAAGATGAAGGTGAAGGAAGTGAGGATGAGGATGGAGGGGAATGAGGGTGGGGAGGGGGGAAGGGGCGGGCGGTGACGCGGGCGCGCGCGCAGTGTGAGGCGGGCGCGCGCTCGCCGCATTGCGGGCCCGGCGCGCACGTGCGGCCCGCGTGGGGCGGGACACGGGGGTGACGGTGGGGCGGGAGCGGGGGGGGCGAACCGGTGCCGCCGTGACTCAGCCGTGACTAAGCAGCTCCCGGTGCCCCCGCACCCCACGGGACCATCGCCGTGGGCTCCGTCCCCGCGTGGCTGCCGGCGGTATGACGGGCCCGGTGACCCCGACAGACGCACACACCGGCCCCCCCGGTGGGCTGGAGTGTCGCCTTCAGCCCACCCCGCGCCCCCCAACGGTGCCGCCAGCGTCCCCCGGCCGGTGATGAAGTCCCGTGGGTCTCCCCGGATGTGCCCTCCCGCTGCAGCGGGGCGGTGGTTGGAGCTCCCCAAGCTCGGTACCAACCGGTGCCGGTCTCTCGGTCTTTGTCCTTGCCGTTTTGGGGCACATGACCGTTAATCTGCGGAGGCGGCTCCCAACGCCCAGTGCCCGCTGCCTGGGCACACCCAGTACCCCTGAACCATCTCAGCTCCGGCCAGTCTGGCATGCAGAGCACGCTCACAGCTCCCGAGTTCCCATCAGTTCCGGATCCCACTCGGGCCCCACAGCGCCCCACAGCTCTGCTCCTTCTGGCTCGAGCCCCCCCAGCACGATGCCACAACCTGTGCCTGCTCTGGGGCTCTCCCCACGCTTGCTGAGGGAGGAGGCGGGGAGATCCGATTCCTCCCTCTTTCCCACCAAAAAGCATCCGGGGGATCCTCCTCCCCTCACCCAGCTGGGCGCTGCCTTGTCCTCGCCCAGATCCTGCCCGGAAGGTCGCTGCCAAGGACACCCGCAGTCCTGGGAACACGGGTGGCCCTTGGGACACCTTCCACCCACACAAAGCACCCCGGGAGCAGGAGGGAGCTGGTGTCTGGGCGGGTATGGCTAGAGCAGTTTTTGCTAGAGGCAGAGCTGCTGGGAGCTGGCATGCTGCGGATTTGGGAAGCTGGCAAACGGGTCTGATCCCCTCAGTGGTGCCACAGGGCTCAGCCTTAGTTGGAGCTGGAGCTTAACTGGGACATGCTTGGAATTCCAGACAGGGGACAAGGCGAGGGCTGGGTGCACCCTGGGGGGCTCCTGGATTATGGGGCTCCGATCCCTGTGCTGGAGGCTCCGGAAGGAAGGGCTGTGCTCTGTTGGGCTGTCCCACGCCACCGTGACGCCTCCTGCTCTCCATGTCCCCAGATAAAATCTGCGACCAGATCAGCGATGCTGTCCTGGATGCCCACCTCAAGCAGGACCCCGATGCCAAGGTGGCCTGTGGTGAGTAAGGGTACCAGGGGACAGCCAGTGGATGAGGTGGAGGTGACACCATGCTGACGTCACCCTTGTCCCCACAGAGACGGTTGCCAAAACCGGGATGATCCTCCTGGCGGGGGAGATCACCTCCCGGGCCAACGTGGACTACCAGAAGGTGGTCCGGGACACCATCCGGCACATCGGCTACGACGACTCCTCCAAAGGTGTGTCCCGGGCTGCCACCGCCTCAGTGACGGCACGAGGTGGCATCGGGCTCGCCAGAACCGCCTTTGTCCTCCCAGGCAGTGACAGCATGGGATGGCACCAGGCTCACCAGAGCCAACTTTTTCCCCCCAGGTTTTGACTACAAGACGTGCAACGTGCTGGTGGCCCTGGAGCAGCAGTCCCCGGACATCGCCCAGGGCGTGCACCTGGACCGCAGCGAGGAGGACATCGGTGCTGGCGACCAGGTGAGCTCCGGGGCCGTGGGTGCCTGTGGAGTGACCAGGGCTGGGCGTGGTGTGACCCCCTCGTCCCTGTGCCACAGGGGCTGATGTTCGGCTACGCCACGGACGAGACGGAGGAGTGCATGCCCCTCACCATCGTGCTGGCACACAAGCTCAACGCCAAGCTGGCCGAGCTGCGCCGCAGCGGAGCCCTGCCCTGGCTGCGCCCCGACTCCAAGACACAGGTGAGGAACCGCTGGCTCCACAGAGCCCCCGGGAGCCCCGTGTCCCCCACCTGGCCTCTGACTGGTGTCCCCCACAGGTGACAGTGCAGTACATGCAGGACCGCGGGGCCGTGATCCCCATCCGGGTGCACACCATCGTGATTTCGGTGCAGCATGATGAGGACGTGTGCCTGGACGAGATGCGTGACGCTCTCAAGGAGAAGGTCATCAAGGCCGTGGTGCCCCCCAAGTACCTGGACGATGACACCATCTACCACCTGCAGCCCAGCGGCCGCTTCGTCATCGGCGGGCCCCAGGTGCAGCCTGGGGCGCTGTGGGGGCAGCAGTGACACTGTGGTGGTGACAGTTGTGATGGCGTGGTGGTGGTGGTGGCACCTGGTGACAACATGGTGACAGTGCTGATGTGGTGATGGTGGCACAGTGGTGGCAGTTACAATGGTTGGATGGTGGTGAGAATAGCAGAGGTGGCGTGGTTATGGTGGCACTGGTAACATGGTAGCGGTCACAGCTTGGTGATGATGACGCTGGTGACGACGTGGGTAGGGTTGTGACGCTGCTGTCCCCACCAGGGTGACGCGGGGCTCACCGGCCGCAAGATCATCGTGGACACGTACGGGGGCTGGGGCGCGCACGGCGGCGGCGCCTTCTCGGGCAAGGACTACACCAAGGTGGATCGCTCGGCCGCCTACGCCGCGCGCTGGGTGGCCAAGTCCCTGGTGAAGGCCGGGCTGTGCCGCAGGGTGCTGGTCCAGGTGGGTGCTGCTCTGGGGCCAGGTGGGCGCCGGGCCCCCCCTCAGGCTCCTGGGGTCCGGCCTCACCCGCAGCCCCGTTGTGCCCCGCAGGTGTCGTACGCCATCGGGGTCTCGCACCCCTTGTCCATCTCCATCTTCCACTACGGCACCTCGCAGAAGAGCGAGCGCGAGCTGCTGGAGATCGTCAAGAAGAACTTCGATCTGCGCCCCGGGGTCATCGTCAGGTAACGGGCGCGGGGGGCTGTGCCGGGGGGCGGGGCGGGCGGGGGTCCCTCCCGGAGCAGCCCGGGGACCGCCTGGCGCCTGGACCCGGCGCGGAGCCGCTCGGCCGGACGGAGAAGGCGCGCTCGGGGCGCGGACGGGGTAAGTATCCGCCGGAGCCGAGCGCTTGGAGCTTCCCCGGCTCCCGCGGGAGCTGCCGGTGCTCCGGGGGCGCGGCCGGGGAAGCTCCAACCGCCCCGCGGGGCGGGGAGGGGGCGGAGGCGCCGCTGCGGAACCCCCGGCCAGGCAGGGAAGGAAGGGGCGAAGGCAGGAGCCCGGGGCCGCCTCACTGAGTCGGGAATTGTGTATTCCAGGGATCTGGATCTGAAGAAGCCCCTCTATCAGAGGACCGCAGCCTATGGCCACTTTGGTAGGGACAGTTTCCCTTGGGAAGTGCCCAAAAAACTAAAATACTGAGGAGAAAAGAGCATTGTTAGGGCTTTTCCCCCCACTCCCGCGGGCGTAGATTACAGAGAAGCCCGTGGGCTCTGGGGGAAAGAGCTCCCGGCACCCCCCCAGGCTCCCCGGCCCCCCCATTGTCTCTCACCATCGTTTTGGTTGTGTGGGGACCACGTGCCTCTCCTGGAGCCCCCCTCGTGTCCCCCCAGTTCCCTCTGGATGGTTTTTAACAAATGTCTCTTCACTCCGAGCTGTGAGATGGGGAAAAAGGCCCAAGTGCCCTCTCTCACCCTCCCCATGCCCCCACAGTCCCTCTGTGGCAAGGGCCACTCCGTTTTGGGTCCCAGCAGTCCTGCTGTGGGGCGATACCCCGTTTTATCACTCCCCTTTTTCTCCAAATTCCACTACATCAGGGGGACCCCCCATTTTGGCTCCCGCTGTCCCCCCCATCCTGCTGCAGGGGGGGGCACACAAACCCCCCGTTCTGCCTCCCTGTGTGTCCCCCCCACAGTCCCCATTCCACTGGGAGGATTCTCCTTTTGGCTCCCCCAGTCCCGCTGGTGGGGAAGACACTTCCCATTCCACCTCCCCACCCCCCTGGGACCTCGCTGGTGCTGGGTTTGGTTCTTAACCCTCATTTTTAACCTCTTTTTGTTCCAAAAATGCACATTTCGGGGGGGACACGCTAAAACCGACCCCCAAATCCCCCCTGAGGGTTCGGTACCAGAGGAAAACATTTTACATTCTTTTTTTTTTTGGTTTTTTTTTTTTTTTTTGGTTTTAATCCAAAAGCTGAAGCAACTCCCCAACTGCACAACCTCTCCACCCCCCCAACTTTGTCCGGATTTTGGGGGGAAAGGGGGGGCATTTGGCGCTTGATACTTGAAGGTTTGGTGTATTTATTGTGCGCCGAGGCGGGGGCGTGAGTACAGAGAAGTCCCCGCGCTCAGCCGGCAGCTCCTGATCCCTGAAAGCCCCCCCTTCCCCTCCCCCCGCCCTCCCCCCAGCCCCCAGCGATTTGGGGTGAAACAGGGGGGGATTGGGTTTGTTGGAGCGCCGGGGGTGCCCGGGCGCGGCGCTGGTGGCCGGTGTGGTACAGAGAAGCCGGCTTGTTTACTGCCCGCCCGGGCTCCGGCCCCCAGAGTGCCTTGGGGGGGGCAGGGGGGGCTTTCTCCTGCCCTTGAGGATATATATTTTTTTTTTCTTCTTGGTTTTACTATTTTTGGGAGGTTTCGTCCGAATGTTTTGATCCACTGAATCCAAAAATGAACTCAAAAAGAAAAGAATCTCAATAAAAGCGATGGGTTAGACAGAGCCACCTCGAGTGTGTGGGGGGCACGGGTGCAGGGGGCAGCTGAGGGATGTTGGGAACTGAGGCACTGGAGATGGAGAAATTGGGGTGCAGGGGAAAGAGGGATGAGGGATATGGGGGAGGAGATCGGGAGAAAGTGTGTGTGGGGGAACAGGTACTGGAATGGGGGAAATAGGGTGGGGGAAGCGGAGTGCAAGGCAGCAATGAGCAGTGGGGCAACAGGTATGGGGGAAATTGGGGTTTGGGGAGCTACTGAGGAATGAGGAAACAGATTTGGGGGAACTGGGGTATGGGGGGGGGATGGGATGGAGGAACCAGGACGGGAATGTGGCTGAGGGATGGGGGGAAAGGGGCACAGTGGGGAAGGGACAGGGAAGGGGGGGATGGTTATGGGGAGAATCTGGGGCAGCGGGAGAAACTGAGGCACGGGAGGATTTCTGGCTTACAAAACTGCATTTATTTGGGGTGTTCAGAGCTCGGGGCCCCTCGGGGCCCCCCCGTCGGTCTCGGGCCGAGCCTCCTCCTCCTCCCCGCGCCAGCTGGCGAAGGCCACCTCCTGTGCCAGGCGCTCCGGGGCCGGGCGGCCCAGCGCCAGGTTCCGCAGGGCAATCAGCGTCATCAGGGCACTGCGGGGACAGCCGTGGGCACCGGGGGGCACAGGGACGAGGGGACACGAGGGGACAGGGGGGCGTGGGACTGACCTGCGGCGGAAGAGGAAGAACTTCCTGCGGAGGAAGCGGCGCAGGCGCTGGGCCAGGCTGGACTGGCGCTCCCGGCGCTGCTGGCGCTGCTCCCGCCGCAGGAACAGCGACACCAGCGGGTCCAGAGGGGCCCCCGCGGGCAGGGGCTCCCCCAGCAGGGGCCGCAGCTCGGGGGGCAGCGGGGCCTGTTCTGGGGGACAGAGGGCGTGCGGGTTGTGGGGCGCTGTGAGCCCCCCTGCTCAGCACCGGGGATTCTGGGGGTCCCCATGATTGCCCCAGTCCGGTGATGGGAACTGGGCATGTTGCTGTGATCTCCCCACCCGAGTGACAGCCTGGCTGTCCCCGTCATCCTGCCGTGCTATTGCTCACCAGAGAATGAGGTGACTCAGTTTGGGAACCCTGCTGTCCCCCTGCCCCGGGGAGGGTCTGGGGTCCCCCAGTGCTACCCAGGGCGTGAGGTGATGGGGATTTTGGGGTCCCAGGAAGCAAGGCCTCAAGGATTTTGAGGCTCCCAGGTGTGAGGTGCCAGGGGTGCCCAGGGTGAGGCGTTGGTGTTTGGGGGTGCCCCGGACTCACCGGTGCCGTTGCGCACGCGCTCCCGCAGCTCCTGCAGCCGCGTCAGGTTCTGCTCCAGCTCCAGCGCCGTGGTGTTCACGTACAGGTACATGTAGCACGAGGGCTCGGGGGACACCGTGTGCACCTTGTGGTACTGCCCCGCCGGCAGCTGGGGGAACGGGGCATCAGCACCCCCCGGCACCCCCAAACCCCCCCAGGGTCCTCCCCAGCCTCACCTGCATTCCATCACCCTCCTGCAGAGAGTGGTTCTGCTGCTGCTCCCCTCCAGCCTCACCTGCATGCCCTCACCCTCCTGCAGAGAGTGGTTCTGCTGCTGCTCCCCCCCAGCCTCACCTGCATGCCCTGACCCTCCTGCAGAGAGTGGTTCTGCTGCTGCTCCACCAGCTCCACCAGCACCTGCCCCCGCAGCACCCGCAGGCTCGTGTTCCCCAGGTCCTCGCTCACAAAGTTCTCCAGGTGCAGGCCTGGAACACAGCTGGCTCTGTACCCCCACCCCAAACCCCGGACCCCCCTGTGCCCCCGCATCCCTCCAAGCCTCAGGTACCCGCCGTGTCCTCTGCTCCACCCTCCCATGAACTGCAGGGACACCCCTGTACCCCAAACCCCCCCTCAACCAAAGGATTCCCCCACGCCCTGTACCCAGCCCATGAACCCCTGTGCCCCCCACTGACCCCTCCATGCTCCATGACCTCTGAACCCCCCCCAGAACCCCCGGGCTGTACCCGGGAAGTCTGCAATGAACACAGTGTCCGTGTGTCCGTCCAGCTGCGCCTCCAGCTCCTGCAGCCGCTGGCGCCACGGCGACAGATCCACGAGCAGCGGCAGCAGCCACGGCGTGGGGGTCCAGGGGGACCAGGGGGCACGCACCAGGTCCACACGGGGGTCCACGAGCCTGAGGGGACAAGGGCTCAAAACCCTGCAACGCCCCCAAATCCCTGGTGTGCCCCCAAACCACTGCTGGAAGTGACAGTGCCCATAGCACGGGGAACCCTAACAGCACACAGGATCCGCCACAGTCCAGCTGTGGGGACAAGCCACCCCTTGTGGCACCCCCATGTCCCTGTGTTCCCCCAAACCCTGTGTCCTCCCTAACCTCAGCTGAAAGGAGCAGCAGCACCCCCAGCTCCCAGCCCTGACCCACGCACGGGTCCCTCCTGTCCCCTGTCCCCCGTGTCCCCCGTGTCCCCCGTGTGTGCCACCTCTGCTGGAAGCGCTCGTTGATGGACACCCAGACGTCGAAGTAGATCTGGGGCTGGCTGACGTTGTAGCGCGGCAGCAGCCGGCTCAGGCAGGCCGAGTACTGCTTCAGCATGTCGGCGTGGTCCCGCCAGCGCCGGCTCTGCGTGAACGCCTGCGGCACGGGGACACTGAGGGACAGGGCAGAGCCACCTGGGCGTGGGGACACTGAGGGACACTGGGGCACGGGGAAACTGGGGCACGGGTCAGCGCTGCCTGGACACCGGGGCACTGAGGGACACTGGGGCACGGGGACACTGAGGGACACTGCGGCACGGGGACACTGAGGCACGGGGAAACTGTGGGACACGGGGACACTGAGGGACACTGAGGGACACTGGGGCATGGGGACACTGAGGCACGGGGCAGCGCCGCCCGGACACTGGGGACACTGAGGGACACTGCGGCACGGGGACACTGAGGCACGGGGAAACTGTGGGACACGGGGACACTGAGGGACACTGAGGGACACTGGGGCACGGGGACACTGAGGGACACTGAGGGACACTGGGGCACGGGGACACTGAGGGACACTGAGGGACACTGAGGGACACTGGGGCATGGGGACACTGAGGCACGGGGACACTGAGGGACACTGGGGCACGGGGAGCAGTGGCACAGGGAAACTGAAGCTGTGAGGGATGGGGAAACTGAGGCACACGAACAGTGGCTTGGGGAAACAGGCAATGAGGGATGGGGGAAACTGGGGGATAGGGGAAACTGAGGCCGACGGGGGCCGTGCCCATATCTGGGAGCTTTGGGGGTCACTCACCCCCGGTTTGAGGTAGCCCACCTCCCCGGTGAGCCCGTCCCTGTAGGTGATCTTGACGTGCTGGTGGAAGCGGGAGTGCACCATCATGTCCCACGAGTAGCCGTAGAGCCCGTTGGTCCAGTTGTTGTAGCCCTGGGGAGACGTGGGGGGGTCACAGAGCACAGGGCCGTGCCCCCCCAGGGGACAAGGAGGCCACAGGGACCCCAAACCCACCACCATTCCCCTTTTAGCACCCTAAACGCCCCCCAAATGCCATCCACATCCCCCAGTCCCCTCCCAAACCCCTCCTCAGCCCCCCTGGTGCCCCCAGTCCCTGCCCGTGCCCACCTGGGTGATGAAGTGGGAGTAGGGCAGGAAGAGCTGCTCCAGCACGTAGAGGATGGTGAAGGCTGCGGCCAAGTGCTGGCGAGGCCGAAGGCCCCCCCGGCCCCTGCGGCCCCCGTAGTGGCAGTCGGGGCTGGGCTGGGGGGGCTCTGTGCTGGGCAGCCAGGCCTGCAGCCGGGGCGGGCAGCGGGCCACGAGCCCCCGGGGCCACTCGGGCCGGCAGAAGAGCCCGTTGGTGGCCAGCATGGTGTAGGAGAACATGCCTGGGGGGAGGACTCTTAGGGACCCCCGCTGCACCCGGGGCTGGGGGGGTCCCTGCACAGGGCCGGGGTGTTTTGGGGTGTCTGGGCACCCCTGTTCAGGACTGGCGGGGGTTTGGGGGCTGTGGAGGGGGGAGCTCGCCCTGGTTTAGGGGTATTTGGGGGTGCCCAGGGGTGCCCTGGGCACACTGGGGGGGTCTGGGGGTGCCTTTTCCCCCCTCACCGATGCTGAAGAGCTGGGAGTTCATGCAGTGGAAGTAGGTGACGAAGACGAGGGCCAGGGGCCGCGTGGCGTCGAAGAAGAGCAGGAAGCCGGCGGAGAGGTCGAGCACCAGCCCGCCCCCGTGCACCACCAGCCGGCTGGTCAGCTCCTCCGACAGCACCAGCCTGGCCACGGAGCCTTCCTCGGCATCGGCCCCGCCCTCAGCCTCCCCTGCCCCTCCTCCTCCTCCTCAGCCCCATCCCACCACCGCCCTCACCTTCCTCCTCAACCCCAACCCATCCCCCTGGACCCCTCCTCATCCCATCCCCATCCTAATCCAGCCCAGCAGCCCCCTCCCTTCCCCATCATCATCATCATCATCAGACCTCCTTAACCTCATCCTCCAACCCCATAACCCTTCCCAATCCCACCCCAATTCCATCCCCACCCCATCCCAGCCCCACCTTCACCCTCTTCCCCTCCCTGTCATCCCCTCTCCCTCCTCACTGTGCCCCCTCCCCATCCTCACCTTGGACCCCTCAATTCCTCTGCACCCTCATCAACCCCCTTCACCCTCCTCATCCTCACCCCTCACCCTCCTGACCCCCCGTGCCCCCCCGTGCCCCCCAGCCCCTGCCCTGCCCTCACTTGAAGGGTGCAAAGAGCCAGTGCCGGGCCAGGGTCCCCATGGAGAAGCCCCCGACCCAGTCGGCGTCCAGCTTCTTCAGCCCCGCGATGAAGTACACGATGAACACCTGGGGGGGCAGGGTCAGGGGGGCCCGGGGGGTCCCAGGGGGTCCCGGGGGGTCCCGGGGCAGGGACACCCACCTGGGCACGCAGCAGGGTGTAGTTCCACAGCGGCACGTGGGCGTTGCGCTTCTGGGGCCGGAAGAGCCCGTCCACGGAGCTGGGGGGACACGGGGGGACACTGCCACTGTCCCAGTGTGTCACCACTGCCACAGCCCTGGGGACACACTGCGGACACAGAGCCAGGCCTGGCACATGGACCTGTCCCACCAGGCGGGTACACAGCGCCACAGGGATGTGCCCTGGGGACACAGCACCATGGGGACACCAGGACCTGTGCCACCCACTGGGGACACCATGGCCTGTGCCACCCCATGCCACAGGGGTCCCCAGGACCTGTGCCACCCCCTGAGGACCCAGTGCCACGGGGACCTCGGCCACCCCATGGGAACCCCAGCCCCATGTCACCACCCTGCTGCCCCCCAGCTGGGACTCCCCGTGTCCCCAGGGGCTGCCCGTGCCCGGGGGTCCCCGCAGCCCCCCGGTGCCCACCCGTAGCGGTCAGCGCCCAGCAGTGCCAGCTGGAAGCCCAGCAGCCCGTAGAGGTAGGAGTGGTTGTTCCAGGAGGTTTTGTCCAGCAGCAGCAGGTACCAGTAGGGGCACAGGAACGCCACGCAGCTCAGCCGGTAGCAGCAGCCCAGCATGATGCCCAGCGCTCCTGTGGGCAGGGGACACCCAGTGTGTCCCCTGTCCCCTCCTGCTGCCTGTCCCCAGCCTCCCTCAGCTCCCCTGCCAGCCCCAGTGCCCATCCCAGCACCCACTCCTACCCCAATGCCAGCCCCAGTGCCCGTTCCCACCCCAATGCCAGCCCCTGCCGTGTTTCCTACTCCAGTGCCACCCCCATTCCTGACCCCATGTCACCCCTATTCCTGTCCCAGTGCCACCCCCATTCCTGACCGCATGTCACCCCTATTCCTGTCCCAGTGCCACCCCCATTCCTGACCCCATGTCACTCCTCTTCCTGCCCTGGTGCCATCCCTGTTCCTGTCCCAGTGCCACCCCCATTCCTGACCCCATGTCACCCCTATTCCTGACCCCATGTCACCCCTGTTCCCGCCCCCGTGCCATCCCCATTCCTGTCCCCAGTGCCACCCCTGCCTCCCGCAGTGCCACCCCCAGTGTCACCCCCGTACCCAGGAACATGACGGTGTAGAGCAGGTACATCCAGTCCAGGGGCAGCGGCACCAGGAAGGGCAGCAGGGGGAAGCGGCACACCTCCAGCCCGTCCAGGTACCGCTGGTCCAGGTGGCCCAGCCCGCGCTCCTGCGGCACGTCCAGGGCCATCAGCAGCCCTGGGGGCACGGGGGGCACGGGGGGCACGGGTCAGCGGGCACCCGGTCACTGACCGCTCCGCCCGGGCCACCGCGGACCTTTGCTCCGGTGCTGACGTGTCACGGCCGGACACCGCCGGCCCCCGGGGATGGGGGACCCCCGGATCCCGGCCCCTCTCCCCACGCCCCCTGTGCCCCCCAAGGTCCCGGTGCCCCCGAGCCCCCCAAGGTCCCGGTGCCCCGGCATCCCCGAGCCCCCCAGCCCCATCCTCCCTGTGCCCCCCGAGTCCCCGCGGAGCGCTCCGGAGCTCCCCCATGCCTGCCGAGCCCTCCCAGCCCCCCGGTCTCCCCGAGCCCGTGCTTGCTCCATCCCCCCGTGTCCCCCGGTGTTCCCCCGGTGTCCCCCCGTGCGCGGTCTCCTTGTCCCAGTGCCCCTCAGAGCCCCTCGGTCCCCCTAGCCGCCGGTCTCCCTGTGTCCCCGAAGCAGCTCCGGCCCTCCCGGTCCCTCCCGGTCCCTCCCGGTCCCTCCCGGCCCGTCCCATTCCCGGTTTCCCCGGAGCCCCCGGTGCCCCGTCCCCGCTGACCGAAGGCAGCGCGGAAAGCGCCGAGCGCGGCGGGGTCCTCCGGCCGGTGCAGCAGCCGCACGAAGCGGTTCCATCGCGTCAGGTCCCGCAGCTCGAACCCCAACAGCCGCCGCGCCAGCCCGGGCCCGGTACCGGGGGACTTGGGGGACGCGCTGGGGCTCGGGGGGGGCTCCGCCGCCTCCGCCCGCTCCGGCCGCCGCCGCCGCGCCGGGCCTGCCGGGGGTCACAGGTCAGGGGTCGGGGGTCCCGGGGGTCCCGGGGGTCCCGCGCCCCCCGCCCCGCCCCGCTCCGCTCCGCACCCGCCGCCGCCGCCGCCGCCATCGCCGCGGCCCCGCCCCGCCACCGCCCGCCGCACGTGACGGGCCCGACAGCCAATCAGCGGCGAGGAGGGCGGGGCAATAGGACCACACCCCGCTAAGCCCTGCCCCCTCCCCGCGTTAAGCCCCACCCCCGGTACCCCCGAACCGGGACCCGAACCGGGACCCCCGGGCCCGCCCCAACCCCCCGGGCCCGCCGGGACCCCCGCCCTGACCCCGCCCTGACCCCGCCGCGCCCCCGGCCCGCCCCGGGCCCGCCCCCCGGCGCTGCCGCCGCTCCCGGAAGCCCCGGGCGGGCGGGGCGGGTCCGGGGCCGCCGCGGGAGCGGAGCCGAGCGGGACCGGACGGACCATGGTGGGGCCGGGGCACCGGAGGGCAACGGGGGGCGCGGGGGGCACCGGAGGGGGGCACGGGTGGGGCACCGAGTGGGGTACGGGGGTCCCCGGGATGTGTGGGGGCTCCGGGGTGCGCGTGGCGGAGCAGCCGGGGGTGGTCCCGGGTGTCTGTGGGGTGCAAGGGGGTGTCCATAAGGGGTGGGGGGCGCCCCTGGGGTGCTCGGGGGTCTCTTTGGGCTTTCTGGGGTGCGGGTGGGGTGGACATGGGGCGCTTGGGGTGCCTTGTGGGGGCACCTTTGGGGTACCTGTGGGGAGTCTGTGGGGTGTGGGGAGCGCTCAGGGGGTGTATGGGGCGCCCACGGGATGCTGGGGTGCCCGTGGGGGGCTTGGTGGGCTCCTTTGGGGTGCTGGGGTGTCTGTAGGGTGCTGTGGGGTGTTTATGGGGTGCCGTGGGGGGGTCCGGGGGTGCCCCTGAGCCCTGTCCCGTGCTGCAGGCGGGGGTCCCGGGGGCGTCCCCCGAGGCAGACGGCGCGGGGGGCTCGGGGCGCGTGCGGGCGCTGCAGCAGGAGGTGCAGGGGGTCACCAGCATCATGAGCCAGAACCTGGAGAGGATCCTGGCCCGGGGCGAGAACCTGGAGCAGCTGCACAGCAAGAGCCAGGACCTGGAGGCCACGGTGAGGGGGCACGGGGGGCGTGAGGGGGCACGGGGCACCTGCACTGGGCAGGGGGTCACCGGGGTGGGCAGGGGGCTGCCAGGGTGGGCAGGGGGTCACCGGGGTGGGCAGGGGGCTGCCAGGGTGGGCACAGGGCTGCCAGGGTGGGCAGGGGGTCACCAGGGTGGGCACAGGGCTGCCAGGGTGGGCAGGGGGTCACTGGGGTGGGCACAAGGTACCCACATTGGGCAGGGTGGGCAGGATTGTCCCCAGGGTGTCAGGGCTGTCCCCAGGGTGTCAGGGTGTCCCCAGGGTGTCAGGGCTGTCCCCAGGGTGTCAGGGCTGTCCCTGGGGTTTCAGGGCTGTCCCCAGGGTGTCAGGGCTGTCCCCAGGGTGTCAGGGCTCTCCCCAGGGTGTCAGGGCTGTCCCCGGGGTGTCAGGGCTGTCCCCAGGGTGTCAGGGCTGTCCCTGGGGTGTCAGGGCTGTCCCCGGGGTTTCAGGGGTGTCCCCAGGGTGTCAGGGCTGTCCCCGGGGTGTCAGGGCTGTCCCCAGGTTGTCAGGGGTGTCCCCGGGGTGTCAGGGCTGTCCCTGGGGTGTCAGGGCTGTCCCCCGGGTGTCAGGGCTGTCCCCGGGGTGTCAGGGCTGTCCCTGGGGTTTCAGGGGTGTCCCCAGGGTGTCAGGGGTGTCCCCAGGGTGTCAGGGCTGTCCCCACGTCCCTGAGCACTGTCCCTGCAGTCGGAGCACTTCCGCACCACGTCGCAGAAGATGGCCCGGCGCTACTGGTGGAAGAACGTGAAGCTGCTCATCATCCTCGGCCTCGTGGGCGTCATCGTCCTCATCCTCATCATCCTCCTGGCCACCGGCACCATCCCCACCTAGAGCCACTGTCCCCACGGGGACACGGCCACCCCAGGGCCCAAATACAGACGGGGGAGAGCCAGGGGGACTTGTGTGTGTGTGTGTGTGTGGGGTGGGGGACACAGGGGGACATGGGGGGGACACGGGTGGTGAGAGGGGCATGGGGACATGGGGGGGGACACGGGTGGTGAGAGGGGCATGGGGACGTGGGGGGATGCAGGGGGACATGGAGAGACACACGGGGACATGGGGGGGGACACGGGTGGTGAGAGGGGCATGGGGACAGGGTGGGGACAGGCCCCAGGGATGTGGGGACACTCACGTGGGGTCAAGAGGGGGACACGTGTGGGGACGCTGGCATGAGGGGATGCGTGGGGGGGGGGTGGGGGCCGTGCCAGGGCGCCGGGGGCCGTGCCAGGCACCGAGGGACAAAGGACACTGTGGTGGCACTGCCACCCTCAGAGGCTGGGGGGGAGGGGGGGGAGGGGCGGGGAGAGGGACATGGGGGGTCCCTAGGGACTCGGACACGGGGTCCTGGTGTGGCCCCATATCTGCAGGGACCCGGGGACACCCACACGTGTGGGGCTGTGGGGCCCTTTCCTGGGGACAGGGCAGTGCCAAGGACACGTGTCCGGGGGTCCTGGGGACAGGGGGGCTGCAGGGACAGGGGGACAGGGGGACATGGGGACATGGGGAGGGGGAGTGGGGTCCCGGTGAGCCCCGTCCGGGGGGCGGCCGCGGTGTCCCGGACTGTGGCCACTCGAGGGTGGCGGGGGGGCGGTCCCGGTCCCTCCCGGCGGGGGCGGCCGCTGGGGCCCGAGGCGGGACGGGTACAGGAACGGGCGCACCGGTACCGGCACCGAGCCCGACCCCGGCCCGCGGAACCGGGACCATGGTGAGTCCCGGCCGCCGCTGGCACCGCTTTCGCTTTCGCTTTCGCTCGGGGCCACGGGAGCCGCCGGACTCGGGATCCCCCGGTGCCGGTGCCTGTCCCGGTGCCTGTCCCGGTGCCGGTGCCGGGCCGCCCCCGGGCTCTCCCTGCCGAAGGGACGGACGCGGTCCCCGGGGCGGTGGGAGGTGGCCCGCGCGGGACTTTCCGTGTCCCTGAGTGTCCCCGAGTGTCCCTGCGTGTCCCGGCCCTGCGTGTCCCCTGCGGTCCCGGTGTCCCCGTGCGTGCCCCTGTCCCCCGGTCCCCATCCTCCGGTGGCCCCGACCGTGCCCGCGTCCCCGCGGTTTCCTGTCCCCCCTCGCGGTGCCATTGTCCCTGCGGTGCCCGTGTCCCCACGGCCAGGCTTTGTCCCCAGGGTGGTCCCCGGTGTGCCCCGGTCCCCGCAGGGCCCGTCCCCGCGGTTTGGTGTCCCCACGTTCCCCAGTCCCCGTTCTCCCGGTGCCCGTGCCCTCGGTGTCCCTGCCTGTCCCCGTGTCCCCTTGGCCGCAGTGCCCACATCCCCGGTGCTCTCCCCGTGTCCCCACGGGGTGCCCACATTGTCCCCCGTGTCCCCAGGCGGGGCTGGCGCGGTGCCAGCGCGAGGCCGAGGAGGTGGCGGAGCTGATGCGACAGAACGTGGCGAAGGCGCTGGAGCGGGAGGGACACCTGGAGCAGCTGCAGAGCCGGGCCCAGGACCTGCGACAGGCGGTGGGACACGGGGACAGCCCGGGACAGGGGGGTGGCACTGCGGGGACACCTGGAGCAGCTGCAGAGCCGGTGGGGCCTGGGGACACACATGGGTGGGGTGTGGCACTACAGGGACACACGGGGGGACACTGGGGACACAGGGACCGCAGGGAGGGGGAGCGGGGCTTTATGGGGACACGTAAACCCGGGGACACAGAGCCCAGGGGACACTGCAGAGGTGTGAAGGGAGGACCTGTCACAGGAACAGAGCCTGGGGTGACAGTCCAGGGACACCGAGCCCTGTGGGGGGACATAGAGAGTTCCAGGAGGGACAAATCATTGGGACATAGAGCCCTGGGGTGACCTAGAGTCCTGGGGGACACTGTGGGGACACCCAGGGGCTGGGGGACACTGTGGGGACACCCAGCCTGAGGAGGAGAGGCACCGGGGCCGCAGAAGGGCTGGGGGGTGTCTGTCTGTCCCCACATGTTCCCCCAGCCCCTGTGCAGCCCGTGGCAGTGTCCCCTGTCCCCTGTCTGTCCCCTGTCTGTCCCCCAGCCCCTGTGCAGCCCGTGGCGCTGTCCCCTGTCTGTCCCCCAGCCCCTGTGCAGCCCTTGGCGCTGTCCCCTGTCCCCGTCTGTCCCCCCAGCCCCTGTGCAGCCCGTGGCACTGTCCCCTGTCTGTCCCCTGTCTGTCCCCTGCTGTCCCCCAGCCCCTGTGCAGCCCGTGGCGCTGTCCCCTGTCTGTCCCCTGTCTGTCCCCTGCTGTCCCCCAGCCCCTGTGCAGCCCGTGGCACTGTCCCCTGGTGTTTATTTGTCCCCTCTGTCCCCCCAGAGCGAAGCCTTCACCCGCACCACGCGCACGGTGACGCGGCGCCAGCGCAGGCGACACCGGCGGTGGCAGCTGGTGGCCCTCGGCCTCGGCCTCCTCCTCCTCTTCATCCTGGGGCTGGCACTGGCGCTGGCCCTGGCACGGTCGTCCCCCGGGACTGTCACCAGCACTGTCCCCACCCCGCAGGGGGGGACCAAGCCCCCCCCCAGCACTGCGGGGACCCTGTGAGGACCTGAGGGACCACGATGAACAAATAAATGACAAACAAACACCAGGGCTTTTGGGGACAATGACAACAGTGAGTACTGTCACCCTGCAACGACACTAACCAACCAGTGGGACACCCTCAAGGAGATCCCACAACCAATAAACTGCAAAATCTGCTCTGGAGAGACCCCACAGCAAAAACCCAGCCAGCCCCACTGGAGGGAAACACCACAGCGAGCACCAGGAGCGAGACCCTGCACCCCCAGACCAGGAGGACGGACTGTGGGGACACCCTACAACAAGGAAACACCAGGGTCCAGGTTGGGATGACCCTACAAGATCTAGGAATCCAGAATCTGATATGAACATACCCCACAACAACAAACCAGCAGGACGGACTCTTGGGGAGACCCTACAATGAATAAACACCAGGTTCTGTTCTGGAGAGACCCTACAATAAATAAATAACAGGATTTGTTTGGGAGAATCCCTACAATAAATAAATAACAGGATTTGTTTGGGAGAGACCCTACAATAAATAAATACTAAGAGCTCTTTGGGAAGACCCTACAAAAACAGAGCAGTGGGATGAGCTCCAGGGTAACCCCACAAAAACGGAGCAGTGGGGGGAGCCCCAGGGTGACCCCACAACAACAAAAGGCCCTGAAATAACAAATAAACCCCCCAACCCACCTTGGGGACACCCTGCAACACACAGGAGCCACCCTGGGGACACCCTGGGCACACCTGGCCTCGGCCCCAGGTGCCACCAAGCTGGGCCAGGGGCAGGAGGGGACACAGAGGGGCCCTGGGGACACAGTGGCACCTGAGGAGAGCATGGGCACTGCAGGGAGGGGACATGGTGGCACCTGGGAAGGACCTGGCAGCCAGTGTCACTGCACGGGGCCACCCCACCTGGGCTGCTGGAGGGGACAGGTGGCAATGTGACACGTGGGGACCCAGGAGCTGTGCCACTTCCCTCCTGCCCGTGCCTCAGTTTCCCCGAGCAGTGAAGGACACCGGAGCCTCGCAGCACCTTTATTGACACCGGGGGGGTGGCAGTGTCCGGGCAGAGTGTGACACCAGCGTCACCCGGTGCCCCGGCGCTTGCTGAGCTCGTCCTGCACGCGCTGGCACAGGGCCCTGCGCAGGGGGGGCTCCAGGGGGCTGCGGGCACACACCCGCCGGGTCACCTCCTCGGCGCTGTCCCCCTGCCAGAGCCACCGTGTCACCCGTGGGGGAAGGGGCCAGCCCCCGGGGAGCCCCAGGGTAACCCCACTGCCCCCGGGGCACCCCCACTGCCCCCGGGACCCCCCCCAGGGCACCCCCACTGTCCCACGGACCCCCAGGGCATCCCCACTGCCCCAGGGACCCCCCCCAGGGCACCCCCACTGCCCCAGGGACCCTCGAGGACAGCCCCACTGCCCCACAGAACCCACCCACGGCACCCCCACTGCCCCACGGACCCCCCCCACGGACCCCCAGGACACCCCCACTGTCCCACGGACCCCCAGGGCATCCCCACTGCCCCCGGGGCACCCCCACTGCCCCATGGACCCCCCCCCACGGACCCCCAGGACAGCCCCACTGCCCGATGGCACCCTCCGGGGTACCCCCACTGTCCCCGGGTCACCCCCACTGTCCCACGACCCCCCCCCACGATGTCCCCTGTCCCGCCGGACCCCCACCAGCAGCGCCCCGCGGCACCCCCGGGCGCCCCCCGGCCCCCCCCGCCGGTGTCCCCGGTGCCCCGTCCCGCACCTGGTGCACGATCACGGCCGTGACCCGCCCGTCGTCCCCCTCGTACTCGAGGCAGAAGAGCCGCGGCCCGCGGGCCGGGTCCGGGGGGGCCCCGCGGCTCTCGGGGGGCGGCCCCGCGCTGGCATCGCCCCCGGGCCCGCCTGCGGCACCGGCCCGGCTCAGCGGGGACACCGGCACCACCGGGGGGCAAACCGCGGGCACCCCACCCCGGGCACCCCCACCCCGGGCACCCCCACCCCGGGCACCCCCATCCCGGGCACCCCCACCCCGGGCACCCCCATCCCCGGGTACCCCAATTCCCGGTGTCCCCATCCCCGGGCACCCCCATCCCGGGCACCCCCACCCCGGGCACCCCCACCCCGGGCACCCCCAGCCCCGGTGTCCCCATCCCCGGTGTCCCCATCCCCACCCCGGGCACCCCCACCCCGGGTGTCCCCATCCCCGGGTACCCCCATCCCCGGTGTCTCCATCCCCGGTGTCCCCATCCCCGGTGTCCCCATCCCCACCCCGGTGTCCCCCGGGCTGTCGCCCCCTCCCCTCCCCACCCCGAGCTCCCCCAGCCCCGCTCCCTCCCGCACTCCCGGCCCCGTTCCGCAGCCGCCCCGGTCCCCCCGGTCCCCGCTCACCGCCGCCCCGGTGCGGCCGGTACACCTGCTGGTCCCCCCGTTCCCCCGTCCCCCCGGTCCCCGCTCACCGCCGCCCCGGTGCGGCCGGTACACCTGCTGGTCCCCCCGTTCCCCGGTCCCCCCGGTCCCCGCTCACCGCCGCCCCGGTGCGGCCGGTACACCTGCTGGTCCCCCCGTTCCCCGGTCCCCCCGGTCCCCGCTCACCGCCGCCCCGGTGCGGCCGGTACACCTGCTGGTCGGGCCGCCGGGGCCGCGCCGGGCCCGGTGTCAGCCGCGTCCGCGCTCGGCCCCGCGCCTGCCGCACCGCGCGGTCGTACGCGTCCCTGGGACCGGCGGGACAGCGGGGTTAGCGGCTGAGGGGGACCCGGGGCACCGGCGACGGGGATCCCGGGGGGGGGGGGGGGCGGGCCGTTGCCGGTGCCGGTACCTGGCGAGCTGGTTGCGGCGGATGTGCCGCACGAAGCCGTGGCTCATGTCCAGCCGTCCCCCCGGCCGGCAGCGCCAGCCCGGGGCCGCCGCTGCGGGCGCCGCCGCCTCCATCCCGGTACCGGCGGCGGGGTCGGTACCGGGGCGCGGCGCCTTTAAGAGCCCCGCGGGCCCGGCGCGCCGCCGCCAGGGGGCGCCGCAGCGCGCAGGCGCGGTAGCGCCTCTTCCCGGAGCGGCGGCCGCGCATGCGCGGGGTAGCGCAGACGGTTTGACCCCGCGCCGCGCATGCGCACAGCGCCGCCGCCATGTCGAGCCGCGGGCGGCGGGACCGCGACCCCCGCGACCCCCGGGAGCCCCGCGGGGCCTCCTCCCGCAGCCGCCGCGACGCCGACGGAGAGCGACCGCGGGGCCGGCGGGACTCGGAGCGGGAGCGCGCGCGGCGGGAGGCGGCGGAGGCGCTGCCGGTGGATCTCGCGCGCGTCAAGCGGGAACCGGGCACCGGCACCGGCAGCAGCGTTTGGGGGGGCTCCGGTACTGCCGGCCCCGCCGCGCCCGTGCGGGTGAAGAGGGAGCGGGAGCCGGATGGAGACTCCGACCCTGAGCCCGAGCCCGCCGGTGGGAACCGGGAGGAAGGGATGGGACCGGAGGGCTGAGGGGACACGGGGCTGTGAGGGGGGTCTGGGGTGTCCCGGGATGGGAGTGGGGTGTCTGGGGGGGTTCTGGGACTGGGGGTCACCAGGGTCGCTGGTCTGGGGTGCTGAGCTCAGCTCCGGGCAGGGTTTGGAGGCACCGGGGGCAGCTGGGGCTCAGCCCCGGGGAGGTGTCGCGGAGGGGGGCTGGGGGGGATCATCCTCGTGCTTTTGGGGTCCCGTGCCCCCCTTTTCACGCCCTGCCTCCTCCCCAGTGCGTTACGGGCGCTTCGACCCCGAGGACCAGCGCAGCCGGCACTGCCCCTACCTGGACACCATCAACAAGTGGGTGACGGGGCTGCTTTGGGGTGCCCCCCTGCTGCCCCCCAGCCCCCTGACACCGCTGTCCCCCCAGGAGCGTCCTGGACTTCGACTTTGAGAAGCTCTGCTCCATCTCCCTGTCCCACATCAACGTCTACGCCTGCCTCGTCTGCGGGAAGTACTTCCAGGGTGAGACCCCGCTCTGGGGCTGCTGGGGCATGGGGACAGCGGGGACAGGGGGGCTGCTGGGGAGCCTCCAGAGGGCAGAGCCCCTGTTTGTGCCCGGGGGATCCTTTCTGTGCCCCTGCCCCTGGCACGGTGCTTGGTGCTGTGCCTGGTGCCATCCCCGGTGCCATCCCCGGTGCCCGTGTCCCCGCAGGCCGTGGGCTGAAGTCACACGCCTACATCCACAGCGTGCAGCTGAGCCACCACGTGTTCCTCAACCTGCACACGCTCAAGTTCTACTGCCTGCCCGACAACTACGAGATCATCGACTCCTCCCTCGAGGACATCACGGTCAGGGGCCCAGAGCTGAGGGGTTTGGGGGGGATCACCCCAGAACTGAGGGGTTTGGGGCGGGAACTGCCCCAGAGCTGAGGGGTTTGGGGGGGATCACCCCAGAACTGAGGGGTTTGGGGCGGGAACTGCCCCAGAGCTGAGGGGTTTGGGGGGGATCACCCCCAGAGCTGAGGGGTTTGGGTGGGGGCACCCCATCTCTGAGGGGTTCAGGTTGGGTTCCCCATCTCTGAGGGGTTCAGGTTGGGTTCCCCATCTCTGAGGGGTTCAGGGTGGGGTCCCCAGCTCTGAGGGGTTCAGATTGGGGTCCCCATCTCTGAGGGGTTCAGGTTGGGGTGCCCAGCTCTGAGGGGTTCAGGTTGGGGTCCCCATCTCTGAGGGGCTCAGGTTGGGGTGCCCATCTCTGAGGGCTCTGTCCCCCCACAGTACGTGCTGAAGCCCACCTTCACAGCCCAGCACATCGCCCACCTGGACAAGCAGGCCAAGCTGTCCCGGGCCTACGATGGCACCACGTACCTGCCTGGCATCGTGGGGCTCAACAACATCAAGGCCAACGACTACGCCAACGCTGTGCTGCAGGTGACTCCGGGGTGAAGCTTCCTTTTGGGGTGAACCCCCCAAAACATCGCTGTGGGTCTCGCAGGGAGCAGCCACACCTGCTGAGCGTGTCCAGGCTTCATTCTGGGCTGAAACCCTCCCAAAATCCTGCTTGCTCTGGGGGTCTCAGGCATGAGTCCCACCTCTTTTCCCACAGCATGTGCACGTGGGGGATGCTGCCTTCATTTTGGGCTGGATCTCTTCTGAAATCCTCCTAAAATCCCACTCTGGGGGTCCTGAGGGTGAATCCCACCCTCTCTTCTACCGGCATTACACTGGGGGGGGTGCAGCTGGCCTTTTAGGGTGAAAGCCCCCCAAAACCCCACCCAAACCCCTCTGTGGGGCTGACAGGGATCATCCCCACTTCTGGATCTTTTCCAGCTCAGGCTGTTCTGGGATTTTGCACCCACAGCAGTGCAGGGTCTGCCCCAAACTCCTCTGTGGGGCCACAGGCATCATCCCCACCTCTGGATCCTTTCCAGCTCTGACTGTTTGAGATCCCTCACCCACAGCAGTGCAGGGTCTGCCCCAAAGCCCCCCAGATCCCCCCCCATGGGGGTCCCGGGGCTGAACCCCCCTGCTCTGTCCCCAGGCCCTGTCCAACGTGCCTCCCCTGAGGAATTATTTCCTGGAGGAGGAGAACTACCGGCGCATCCAGCGCCCGCCCGGCGACATCATGTTCCTGCTGGTGCAGCGCTTCGGGGAGCTCATGAGGAAGCTCTGGAACCCCCGCAACTTCAAGGCACACGTGTCCCCCCACGAGATGCTGCAGGCCGTGGTGCTCTGCAGCAAGAAGAACTTCCAGATCACCAAGCAGGGTGGGGTTTGGGGCTGCAGGGCTGGGGGGCAGTGCTGGCTTTGAGGGGAAGAGCTGGGGGTGCAGGGCTGGGCCTGGGGGCTCTGGATTTGGGGTGCAGGGCTGGGCCTGGGGGCTCTGGATTCAGGGGCAGACCCAGCAGGATCCAGGCTCAGCCCCAGCTCTGCTGTTGCAGGGGATGGGGTGGAGTTCCTGTCCTGGTTCCTGAACGCTCTGCACGCGGCGCTGGGCGGCACCAAGAGGAAGAAGAAGAGTGAGTGCAGGGAGGTTCTGGGGGGGCCCTCGGGGGCTGCTGTGCCCCCACTGAGCCCCCCTTGTCCCCCCAGCCATCGTCACCGACGTGTTCCAGGGCTCCATGCGCATCTTCACCAAGAAGCTGCCACACCCTGACCTGGTGGGCCTGGGGGGAATGGGGGTGTTGGGGTGCAGTGGGGGGTGCCAGGGTGTGGTGGGCAGTGCTGGGTGTTGGGGTGCAGTGGGAATGGCAGGGTCAGAAAAAGGGGTGTTGGGGTCAGATGGGGGTGGTGAGGGCTGGTTTGGGAGCGGTGGGGTTCTGACAGGGACTTTGGGTCAAATGAGGAGTGGGATGGGGTTAAATGAGGAATGGGGGGGTTATTGGGGTATGGTGGGGGGTCTTTGCATACAACAGAGGGGTATTGGGGTCCAGTGGGGGTGGAAAGGTCAAATGAGTGGTGGGAGGGTCCAGTGGGGTGATGGGTCCAATGGGGGGTGATGGATCCAACGGGGGCTGATGGATCCAAGGGGGGATGTTGGATCCAAGGGGGGTGTTGGGTCTGTTTGGGGTGTGAGGGATCCAGCAGGGCTGATGTGTGCAGTGGGGCTGTGGGGTCCGGGGGGCTGATGTGCCCCTCGGGGCTGCCCTGTGCCCCACGGGGTGCCCCCAGCCCGCGGAGGAGAAGGCGCAGCTGCTGCAGAACAGCGAGTACCAGGAGCGCATGGTGGAGTCCACCTTCCTGTACCTGACCCTGGACCTGCCCACGGCGCCGCTCTACAAGGACGAGAAGGAGCAGCTCATCATCCCCCAGGTGCCCCTGTTCAGCATCCTGGCCAAGTTCAACGGCAGCACCGAGAAGGAGTACAAGACCTACAAGGAGAACTTCCTGAAGCGCTTCCAGCTGACGCGCCTGCCACCCTACCTCATCTTCTGCATCAAGCGCTTCACCAAGAACAACTTCTTCGTGGAGAAGAACCCCACCATCGTCAACTTCCCCATCACGTGAGCCCTGGGGAGGGGGCTCGGGGGCTGGGAGCTCCTGGGGAGGGTCACAAGTGTCTAAGGGGAGATTGGGGGTATTGGGGGGGTTGGAGGCATCTGGAGGGGGTTGTAAATGCCTGTGCGGTGCTGGAAACATCGTGAGGAGCTTTGGAAGCACCTGGGCCAGAGGAGTAGAAGAACCCAGGAATTTGAAGGTGTTAGGGGAATATGTGGGTGTCTGGGGGTCTTCTTAGGCGTCCATGTGGGCTTTGAGTGGCTTTTAGACATCAAAAAGGTGTCTGAAGGCACCTGGGGGGCGTTTCTGGGCACCTGGGGGTGTTGGGGAGTTTGTAACACTTGGGAGGGGGATGTAGGTGGGTGAGGGGGCGTGGTGGGCATCTGGGGGGCACTGCAGCAGTCCAGGAGGGACGGTGAGCCCCGTGTGTGAGGGTGCCCTGGGTGCCCAGGAACGTGGACCTGCGGGAATACCTGTCGGAGGAGGTGCAGGCCGCGCACTCCCACACCACCTACGACCTCATCGCCAACATCGTGCACGACGGGAAGCCCTCGGAGGGCTCCTACCGCATCCACGTCCTGCACCACGTGAGTGTCCCCTCCCCGGGGGGCTCGGGGGGCCACGGGGACCCCCTGAGTCACCCCGTCCCCTCCCGGGTCCTGGCAGGGCACAGGGAAGTGGTACGAGCTGCAGGACCTGCAGGTGACCGACATCCTGCCCCAGATGATCACCCTGTCCGAGGCCTACATCCAGGTGAGGGGGGACAGGGGTACCCCCAGAACGTCCCCTGACACCCCCTCAATGTCCCCTGACACCCCCAACCCTCTCCTGTGCCCCCCAACCCCCTCCTGCTCTCCTGCAGATCTGGAAGCGACGCGAGGAGGACGAGACGAACCAACAAGGAGCCTGAGAGCCTTGGGGACAGCCAGAAACCCCCTTGGGGACACCCCCAGCTCCCCCTCAGGGGCATCCCCAGCCCCCTAGGGGTACCCTGAGACCCCTTTAGGAGCACCCCAAGCTCCCCCGTGGACACCCAGAGACGGGCAGGCGCACCCAGTGCCCCATGGGGACCCCCCCAGTCCCCCCAGAGATGTGTGCATCCCAGTAAATGCCACCCCCTATTTTTGTAACTCATTTTCACCTCTTCTCTGCTTTGGGTTTGGGGGGGTTTGTGGTTTCTGCTGCTTCCCGTGACACCCCCAGCACCCTGTGAGCCCCAAAACCCCCAAACGCTGAGGCAGAGCTGCATCCAAGCTTTATTGGGCAAAGCTGGGGGGTCCCGGTGCCCCCCTACAGCCAGACGTGCTCCTGGCAGTGCTGCAGGGCCTGCAAGGGGGGCGGGGGTCAGTGGGGGCCGCAGGGGGTGGCAGCCCCCCGTGCCCCCCGTGCCCCCCGTGTCCCCACTCACCTGGCAGCGCCGTGCAGCCTCCGGGCCCGAGCACCAGAAGATGGGGCCCAGGGCACAGGGCCCCAGGGACAGGGACAGCGCAGGGACAGGGACATCTTTGGGCTCCTGGGGAGGGGACACGGCCGTGAGGGGCTCCCCCAAGGGTGGGGGCACCCCAGGACCCCCCAGGCCCCCTCCCCAGGGTGTGCTTGTGGACTCTGGCACTGTTCTCTGCAGGGAGGGTGGCACTGGCTGGGTACTCGCTGTGTCCCCAGGGGTGACAGGACTGTGACAGCCCAGGATGTGTCCCCAAGGACTGTGGCACTCAGGATGTGTCCCTTTGGGGCTGCACCAGCATTTGTGTCCCTGGCGTGGCTCCTGGGGATCGTGACACTCAGGGGTGTGTCCTCGGGGCTGTGACATGTCCCCTCAGTGTCGTGTCACCCTGGGGTGCCCTGTCTCCTCCTGGGGGCCATCCCCCCGGCCGTCCCCCTCGTGGTCCCCCTCACCTCCTCCCTGACACAGTCGGCCAGCCGCACCACGATGGCCTCCAGCACCCAGGGCGGTGGCAGCGTCCCCGCCTGCTGGATGTCGCCGCCGTCGCCGCTGTCGCCGCTGCGGCAGGCCAGGAACAGGCGGCAGAGCAGGCGCGGCCCCAGCCGGCCCAGCAGCCCCTCGAGCGCCAGAGCCGCGTAGCGCTCGGCCAGGCACTGGCAGGCCCCGGCCACCGGCAGCGGCAGCGCCCGGCACAGCCCGGCCACCGCCGCGGCCACCGAGCCCACCGGGACCGCGGCCTCGGCCCGCGCCACCAGCGAGCGGCACAGCCAGCACAGCGGCAGCGGCAGCGGCAGCGCCCTCGGGGACAGCGCGGGGCCCTGCGGGACAGGGGACACTGCGGGGGACACTGCAGGGGACAGGGGATACTGCGGGGGACAGGGACACTGCACGGGAGAGGGGACACTGCACGGGAGAGGGGACACTGCAGGGGACACTGCAGGGCACAGGGGACACTGCAGGGGAGAGGGGATACTGCGGGGGACAGGGGACACTGCGGGGGACAGGGACACTGCGGGGGACACTGCATGGGAGAGGGGACACTGCAGGGGACACTGCAGGGCACAGGGACACTGCATGGGGAGAGGGGACACTGCAGGGGACACTGCAGGGGGACAGGGGACACTGCACGGGAGAGGGACACTGCACGGGAGAGGGGACACTGTGGGGGACACTGCAGGGGACAGGGGACACTGCATGGGGAGAGGGGACACTGCACGGGAGAGGGGACACTGGTGCTGGGGACTCTGTGTGGCTGTGTCCCCTTGCCCCCCAGCCCCACTGTCCCCCTGTCCCCATACCTGCAGGGGGGCACTGGGCCCCTCAAGGACGGGCAGGGCCAGCTCAGGCTCCCAAAGACACATCTGCAGCTTGGTACAGACCCGGGGATTCTGTGGGGCACACAGTGTCACTCGGCTGTCCCCAAGGCCCTCGGGGTGGCCCTGGGTGCCACGCTGTGCCCCCTGCCCCCACGTCCCTGGCGGCCACAGCGTCCCCAAAGCCCCTCCCGTGCGCCCCAGTGCCACTCACGAGGTGCTGAGCTTCCGAGAGGAGCTGATGGACGAGCAAGTGAACCAGGCTCTTGCACGTCATCTCCACAAAAGGGACATGAGGGCACACCAACCCCACCGCCTCCTCTAGCACCGTCTGCACCAGGGCACCGACGGGGACAGCGACAGCGACAGCGACAGCGACAGGGACAGGGACAGGGAAAGCTACAGTGACACCCACAGTGACACACCCACAGTGACACCCAGAATGACACCCACTATGACACCCCCACAGTGACACAGTGACACCCACCATGACACCCCACAGTGACACCCCCACAGTGACACCCACAGTGACACAGTGACACCCACAGTGACACCCACCATGACACCCCCACAGTGACACCCCCACAGTGACACCCACAGTGACACAGTGACACCCACAGTGACACCCACCATGACACCCCCACAGTGACACCCCCACAGTGACACCCACAGTGACACCCACAGTGACACCCACCGTGACACCCCCACAGTGACATCCACAGAGACCCCACAGTGATAACCCCCACAGTGACACAGTGACACCCACAGTGACACAGTGACACCCACAGTGACACCCCCACAGTGACTGCCACCACTGCCGCACTCACCGCCACCACACCCCAGCCACTCCTGTCACCACTGGTGCCCATGGGGGGTGCCTGGGGCCTGGCACCCATGCCCATGGCACACACCATGGCACCCACCCTGTCACCTCACCACCGTGGCACCCAGTGACACCTGCCACCACTTCACCCACCGTTCCAGCACCTACAGTGACACGCAGGGTGGCATCTGGGACCGTGGCACCCTCAGTGGCAGCCACCACCTCATCAGCCACAGTGGCACTCCCCGTGGCACCTCCCTGCACTCAGTGGCACTTGCTGGCACCCACCATGACACCCAGTGACACCTGTGCCCGTGGCCCCCACGGTGACACCCCCAGGGGTGCCTGTCCCCACCCCCTGTGGCACCTCCACAGGTGACAGGCTGGAGATTTGGCGGAGGACGCGAACGACCTTCTGGCACACGTCACAGGTGTCCTGCGGGAGAGGACAGGGGGACATGGGGACACAGGGACATGGGGGAATGGCCACAGAGGAGGACAGGGACATGGGGAGCATGAGGACATGGGGATGTGGTGGCACAGGAATGTTGGGAGGTGGGACATGGGGATGTGGGGGAATGGGGACGTCAGGACATGGGGACCTGAAGGAAGGGGGACACGGGGACATGCGGATGTGAGACATGGGGACATGGGGACGTGGGACATGGGGACACGGGGACGTGCGGACGTGGGACATGGGGACGTGGGACATGGGGACACGGGGACGTGGGGACCAAGGGGGATGCGTGCGGACCTGGTGTGGGACCATGGTGGGAGGACTGGGACCCCTGTGGAGTTCTGGGGACATACAGGGGGCACAGGGAAGGAGGGAAGGGTGGAGGGACATCAGAGGGGTGCTGGGGACACGGGGGGGTCTCTCACCAGGTCGGGGGCGTCTTTCACCCCGTCGGGGGGTCCCTGGGTGAGGATGGGGCAGCGCCCCAGGGCCCCACAGCGCAGCGCCGTCACCCAGTCCTGGCACCAGGCAGAGGGGGGCACCCCACAGCCCCCCCCCGGCGCCCCCAAACCTGTGGGCACGGTCAGCACCCGGCCGGGGGGACCTGGCAACCCAGGACCCCCCAGAACACCCCCCTCAAGCCACCCCACCCAACAGCAGCCCTCCCGGGGGCACCCGGTATTGGGGACCCCCTGAATGAACCCTCCCCCTCCCGCACCCCCTCCCGGGGGGCGCTGGCACCGTGAGCCCCCCTCTAACCCCTCAGCACCCCCAAACCCCACTCCCGCCCTCCTGGGGGCACCCGGGTGGAAGGGACCCCCCCAGTGACACCCCCATACCGCATCCCATGCCCCAAGAGGGCTCCAGACCCCCACCCAAGGGCCCCCTTCGGCCCTTGCCAGGGTCTGTGCCCCCTTCACTTCAGCACAGGGTCCTTGAGGGGTCACCCGGCTCTGGGGACACCCAGCTTTGGGGGCACCCGGCTCTGGGGACACCCAGCTTTGGGGACACCCGGCTCTGGGGGTGCCCAGCCCTGCAGGCTCCCCCAGCTCCAGGCTCCCCCAGGTGTGGGGGGCACGGGCCGTACCTGGCGTGGTCCCGAGCAGGGCGAGGAGCAGCGGCAGCGCCAGGGCCATGGCTGGGGACAGGGCTGAGCGCGGGGACAGCGCGGGCAGGGCCGAGCCCGAGGGCTCTTAAAGCCCCGCGGGGCAGGCGGGATGTGGCCGCTGGGGCCGTGCCAGCTCACGGGAACAGGTGTGTCACACCCACGGGGACACTGCGGGGCCGCCACCCCCGCCCGGCCACTCTGCTGCTGGCCCCACGCCCGGGTCCCCATTCAAGGGCCCCGTGATCCCAGCAGGGACCCCTTGTAGTGTCCCCATGTCCCCACTGAGTCCCCACTGCTGTCCCCAAGTTCCCTGTTGGGGTCCCCTGTTCCCTTTTGGGTTCACATTGGGGTCCCCAAGTCCCCCTGTCCCCTCAGCCCCCCGTGTCCCCCCATCCCATCCCGTCCCATCCCATCCCATCCCATCCCATCCCATCCCATCCCATCCCATCCCATCCCATCCCATCCCCCTCCCCTCTGTCGTGTCCCCTTTGTGCCACCACGGTCCCACACCCCAATATTCTCCCCATGTCCCTCCTGTCCCCCTCCAATCCCCCCAGCCCCCTCTGCTGCCCTTCATGTCCCCCTGTGTCCCCCCACAATCCCCAATGTCCCCATGGCTCCAAACCCTCACGTCCCCCCCTTTTCCTGTGTCCCCCCAAGTCCCCAGCCCCGTGCCCTGCCACCCCCCGGCTGTGCCCCCCGTCCCTTCCCGGCAGGTCCCGCCCCGGTCCCCCCTGACCCCACTCGTCCCTCGAGAGCCCTCAGGGCAGGTGTGGCCCCGCGGGAGGGGCACCTGGCCCAGGTGAGGCACTGGGATGGCTCCCAGGTGGCCTCTGTCACCCTGTGCACCCCCCACGTCCCTCTGTCACCTGTGTGCCACCCCCAGTGCCACCCTCCCCCCTGTCCTTGCGCCACCTCCACCCTCGGCGTCCCCTCCCCTCCCGCAGCACTCCCGGCTCTTTCGTAACCAAATAATTTATTTCCTAACAATCAAACAAGACAGAAATATCCATGGACACAGCAAAGACCTCCTAAACCACGGAATTCCTAAGAAAAAGGGGAAAAAAAAAAAAAGAAAAAAAAAAAGGAAAAAAGGAAAAAGCACCATTCTATTGGCTTGCCACGGGGGTTCAGCCCTGCAGTGGGATATTTACAGCAGGAACGGCTGGAATCGGGAGCTGTGCCCCTCCCAGGCTGGGCTGGAGCCGCTGCTGGGGGAGCAGAAAGAACAGAAAAAAGGAGGGGAAAAAGCACAAATCAGAGGTGTCCCAAAGAGTAACAAAGGAAAGCTAGAGTGGGGACGGGGTGGCTCCGCTGGAAAAATCGAGGATGAAAAGAACATTTTGGTGCTTCCTGGGAGCTGGCGGTTTGGGATCTGCATTCCAAAAGGAAAAAGAAAGGAAAACCAGCCCCAAAAATGGGGGGTTCTGGTTCCCACCCCTCCGTGCCCCATCCAACTCCCCCCACTCCCTGGATTTTTTTTTTTTTTTTTGTCACAACCTATAAAAAAGTCCTTCCTGCAGCTTATTTGATAGGAATGCTGGTGGATCAGTGAATTCCAGGAAAAGGCTGGCACCACCCCTGGGGACCCGGGCAGGATTCCAGGTCAGTGCAGTTTTGGGGTTCCTGGAGCACAGCCCCACAGTGCAAAGGGCTGGGAAGGGTCAGGCTGGGGTAGGAGGGGGAAAAAGGGGGAAAAAGGGGGAAAAAAGGCATTGGGAACTCAGAAAGGCACAGACCTGCCAGAACCCCTCTTCTGTGCTGAGGCCAAACCTTCAGGATGTCCAAAACCAACCAAAAATCAACGTTTGGTACCTCTGGAAGGGCCCTGCCAGTGCTGGGAACCACCTGCCCACAGGTGGGATTCCCCAGGTGAAGGCAAAGCCACCTGAGCCAGGGCTCCCAGCAGCTGCTATTCCTCTTTTTCCCTGTGTTTTCCATCTTTTTGCCTTTTTTCCCCCTCTTTTTGGCCGTGCAGGGGGTTGAGCTCAGGTGCCCAGGGTCTGTGACAATGCCAGAGGGTGGAAAATTCCAGCAGCTTTAAAGGAAAATTCCTTGTGGTTTGGGTTTGTTGCCTTTTTTTGGTTTTTTTTTTTTCTCTCTTATGAGCCAGCACATGGAAAAAAGAGCCAGAACCTGGGGGATTTGGGCAGCTTGTGGGGCCTGTGGGTGGCTTCCCACTTCCCCATGTGAGCCAGGAATGGGACTGGGGGGAAATGAGAAAGGGGGAAAAGGGGAACAGAAAAGGAGAAAAGAAGGGAAGGAAAAGAAGGAGAAAAGGGAAAAAAGAAAAGGAAGAGAGGAAAGGGATAAGGGGAAAAGGAAAAAAAAAGGGGAAAGAAAAAAGGCAAGGACAAAGGAAAGGAAAAAGCACTGTGGTCTCCTGCTGCTCGTCCATCCCCTTGCACTCCACGGAGCACCCGACGCCTTTCAGCACCTGCATTTCCTGAGAGGCACCGGCGGAGCTCGGGGCTCCTCCCGGCCCTGCGAGGGCTCCTCGGCCCGGCCCGGCCCGGGTGGCCCCGGGGGCCGGGATAGCCCCGGACCAGCCCCGGGGAAAAGGAAGGTGCTGGAAGCAGAGCGCTCCCGTCTCCAAAAGCAGGACGGGGCGGGAATGCTCCCTCCAGTGCGCTGGGAAACGAATCCACACCACGGCCGGGGACCCCCGGGCTGCCCTCCCTCCCTCCCTGCGGGGGCTTCTGGAACCTTCCAGGAGCCTGGAGCGATCCCGGGCGGATGGAGACGGACAATCCCGCGGGGTTATTGCTGAGCAGAGGCATCATCTTTGTGCTGAAGGGGTGGAGAGAGGCCCGGGGCTCCCTCCGAGGTAGAAAAAGCTGTCCCCGAGAGGATGGGAAGGGAATTCCAGGAGTCGGGAAGGCCGTGCCACGCACCAGGAGCGGCTCACGGAGCCCGGCCGGGCACGGCTCTGAGCCTGCTGGGTCCCTGAAGGTTTAGAGTCGGGCACAAAGCCCCGACTGAGGCCGAGCCCTGCGCCCCACACGGATGGAGACCCCGCAAAGCACCGGCTCCACCTGCGGCTCTGCTCCAAAACACCTCAGCTCTCCGGGTCCTGAGGAGGGGCAGCGTGCCGGGGCCGAGGGGACGGGGAGCACCGGGCAGTGACGGCCGGGGGAGAGCCCGGGAGGCTCCTGAGGTCGCGGTTATTGCCGGGACATTCCCGGGGGCTCCAGCGCCGGGCAGAGAGGCGGCGGTGCCGACGGAGCCCCGGAGCAAACGGAGCCCCGGGAGCAATCGGAGCCCCGGGAGCGGGCGGTGCCGGCGGTGCCCCGGGAGCGGGCGGTGCCCCGGGAGCGGGCGGTGCCCCGGGAGCAATCGGAGCCCCGGGAGCAATCGGAGCCCCGGGAGCGGGCGGGCCGGCGGGGGTTTCCGTGCAGGGAATGCTGGCGGGGTCGCTGTGCTGGCTAACGGGATCCCGAGGGGTCGGCGGTGGGAAGAGCTCCCTAAATGCCCACGGGAAGCTTCCTGCTGCCGGCCAGCGTGGCCCTGGTCCCGCCGGAGCTGGAGTAGCCCTCGTCGCTGCCCAGGCTCTGCAGGCTGCCGCGCTCGTCCGAGTCGCTGGGGCTGCTGCTGCTCCAGTCCAGGTCGGCCGGGAGGTCGTCCGTGCTCTCCACATCCACGTCCATCTCTTCTGGCGGGGCAACGGGAAGGGTCGGGGCTCGGGCAGGGCCAGGCCTCCGTCCGGCCGCGCCCCGGGGCGGGCTCTCACCTTGGTCCGAGTCGGAGCGCTCGGAGGACAGGCTGGAGCCGATGCTGTCTATCCTGACCCGCTCCATGCCCAGCTTCTCCAGCTGCCGCTGCAGGTGCCGCTGCTCCCGCTGCAGCTGCTCGATCTGGTGCAGGGCACGGCGCTCCTGGTCCTCCAGCTTCTGCGGGGACAGGGCACCCTGAGCCCGGGATTCCCACAAAACCACCCGGGACACGGCACCCTGAGCATCCGGGATTCCCTCAGAGCCACCCGGGACACGGCACCCTGAGCCCGGGATTCCCTCAAAACCACCCGGGACAGGGCACCCTGAGCCCGGCATTCCCTCAGAGCCACCCGGGACAGGGCACCCTGAGCCCGGGATTCCCTCAAAACCACCCGGGACAGGGCACCCTGAGCCCGGGATTCCCTCAAAACCACCCGGGACACGGCACCCTGAGCCCGGGATTCCCTTGGCACAACCTGGCATTCCCACCCAATCCACCCTGGCTCCCACCTTCAGCACATTTCGGATGTGAAGCTGTCGGGATTCCAACCCTCCCAGTCATCCCAGCTCAATTCACAACTCCCCCAGTTACCCCAGCCCCATCCCAGTGCTCCCCCAGCTGCCCCAGCCCCATCCCAGTGCTCTCCCAGTTACCCCAGCCCCCTCCCAGTGCTCTCCCAGCTGCCCCAGCCCCCTCCCAGTGCTCTCCCATTTACCCCAGCCCCCTCCCAGTGCTCTCCCATTTACCCCAGCCCCCTCCCAGTGCTCTCCCAGCTCCCCCAGCCCCCTCCCAGTGCTCTCCCATTTACCCCAGCCCCCTCCCAGTGCTCTCCCAGTTACCCCAGCCCCATCCCAGTGCTCTCCCATTTATCCCAGCCCCATCCCAGTGCTCTCCCATTTACCCCAGCCCCCTCCCAGTGCTCCCCCAGCTGCCCCAGCTCCCTCCCAGTGCTCTCCCATTTACCCCAGCCCCATCCCAGTGCTCTCCCAGCTGCCCCAGCCCCCTCCCAGTGCTCTCCCATTTACCCCAGCTCCCTCCCAGTGCTCTCCCAGCTGCCCCAGCCCCCTCCCAGTGCTGTCCCAGCTGCCCCCCGGTGCTGGGTGCCGTTTTGGGCTCACCTGGATGTGGAGGCGGGCCCTGGTGAGCAGGCTGAGCGTGGTGTGCCGCCCGGCCGCCGCCCCCAGGGGCACCAGCCCCTTCAGCCTCTCCAGGCACAGCCGGAGCTGGGCACGCCTGCAAGGAGCACACGGCTGGGGCAGCTCCCCAGGGCCATTCCCACCCCACTGCTGGGCAAAAACGGGGTGCTGGGAGCTAAACCCCCCCAGGAGCCCTCCCAGCCTCCACGGGCTCCCAGAAACGGGGAGAGAACTGCAGCCAGGCAAAAGGAAAAGCTGCTGGATAAATAAACCCTGCTGGCTGCTGGGGGGATCCCAGGCAACCAACTGCCAATGACCTCGGGATTCTGGGTGAGAATATCCACTTTTGGTCATTCTCTCCCACCTCAGGAGGGCTGTGTGGCTCCTGCTGAGAGCTGAGGCTGCCCAGGCTAACACCCAGCTGCAAATCCCTTGGGAGTGCTTCCTTTCCCTATTTTTAGTAGGAACAGGGTGGTTTTGGATACAAAACCCCCAGATCCCTGCAGGAGCACTGGCTGTTCTCCAGGAATCCTCCCTTTTCCTGTAACAGCTGGGTTTTCTCTGCTTTAACAGGTTGATGCAGGAGGGAAACTCCAGCTCCTTGAGGAAATCCCTTTTTCTGCTGCAAAAACCAGCAGATCCCAGTTTCCCTGTGCTCCCAGCAGATCCCAGTTTCCCTGTGTCCATTCCCAACCCCAACATGTAGGTCAGGTCCTTGGGAAGGGGTTGGAACACCCATCCCTGAACCACCTGATCCCGGGCAGCTCCAAAGGGATTTTGCAACGACCTGCTGGTCTTGTTTGGGATATGCTGGGAGGGAACAGGGATTTCCTCACCCAAAGGGCCTCGGGATGACAACACAGCCAAAAAAAGTGGGATTTACTCAGGGTAAATCCCAAACTCCAGCTGGCTCAAAGATGAGCCTGTGAAAGATAATTTTCCTGAATAAGCAAGGCTGTGGAGATGGAGATGATTCCCAACAACCAAGGATGGGGAATGCCTTAATCCTTGGTGTCCTTTATCCCCTTCCTTCCCTCCCAAGCCATCTCAGGATGGTGGAACACCCCTGGAAAAACAGTAAAGCATTAATTCCCCCCAGCCCAGCTCCTGACACCCTCTGGCACTCACCTGTTCTTTTCCATCTCATTGTGTGTCGACCTGGAAGAGAAGGAAGAAGTAATTAACTCCCCTGGCTGATTAGGGATTAGCAGTTGGGATTAACGTGGGAATTAGCAAAGGCTCCCTGCAGAAGCTGCAGGCCTGGGGGGCTTCCAGAGCTCCACACCCAGGGATGGTGAGTGCCAATAAAAGGGGCAGGAAAACCATAAAATGGGATTTTAAACCAGAGACCCAAGTTCTGGAGCTGGGGTTGGGATCAAGAGCTCATCCCTGTCCCTCAGCCCAGGAACACAAATTGGAAAAAGCATTTCCTGTGTCCACAGCACAGAGCAGCTCTGGAGGAGACCCCAAACACATGGAGCCCCCAGCAAATCCCCCCGAGGCTCCCAAATCCCACGGAGCTGGGAAAAGGTGGAAAACAAGCTACAATCCCAGGGAAGAGCTGCTTCCCTGCCCTGGCTTCCCACCAGCTCCAGAGGCCTCAGGAAGCTCCACTCCAGTTTGGGGGAAAGTGTTGTTGTGTGCCTGAAAACATAAATTGGGAACAACCCAGAGGCTGCTTGGATGGGGATTCCTACTGGGATGGCCCTGTGGGGTCTGGAGGGCTGGAAAAACAGGGATGGCACCAAAGGGAAGGGCAGGGATGTCACCAAAAGGAAAACCAGGGATGTCATCAAAGGGAAGGGCAGGGATGTCACCAAAGGGAAAGCAGGGATGTCACCAAAGGGAAAAACAAGGATGTCACCAAAGGGAAAGGCAGGGATGGCACCAAAGGGAAGGGCAGGGATGTCACCAAAGGGAAGGGCAGGGATGTCACCAAAGGGAAAACCAGGGATGGCACCAAAAGGAAAACCAGGGATGGCACCAAAGGGAAGGGCAGGGATGTCACCAAAGGGAAAGCAGGGATGTCACCAAAGGGAAAAACAAGGATGTCACCAAAGGGAAAGCAGGGATGTCACCAAAGGGAAAGCAGGGATGTCACCAAAGGGAAAAACAAGGATGTCACCAAAGGAAAACCAGGATGTCACCAAAGGGAAAGGCAGGATGTCACCACCGTGGCAGTGGGAGATGCTCTCCAAGGTCTCCTTCCCTTTTCCAGCCTTTCCTGATGGATCACCCTGCTCCAGTGATTTTGGGCCACATCTCCCACGTCCCCAGAAATGTCCCATGCCAGCAGAGGATCCCCCACTCCAGGGGGATTCTCCTGGCACACTGGAAGGGCTCAGCTCCTGGGCAGTGTCTCCCTTCCATTTCTCCCTGGATAAATGTTTCACACCCAGCCCTTTACCAAGGGGCTGCCTTGGGCTGCAGCTTTATGAATTTTTTCCTTAATTCTAAATATCCAAACATTTCCTGAGCACGGGTACAGGCAGGGGTGAAGCTCCATCACCTCCACAACCCTGAATTACAAACCCATCCTCTTTTCTGCCTGGACCCTTCCTGGAATGGCTGTTCTCTCCTCAGGACTTGTATTCACCATCACCAATATTTAGAGGGGAAAAAAAGGACTGAATTGATGGATTTTAATTCTGAATAAAACAAACAGGGACAGAGGGGATGGCAGCTCCCACATCCTCTCCAGAGCCACCTCATGCCCTGGTTTGGATTCCCACCAGTCTGAACCTCAGCTGATCACCAGCTTTCCCTTCAGAATCTGCTTTTTTACTCCTGAAAACCCCAAAGCAAACCAGATATTCCCAGAAGGAAACCCGGAGTGAGTCCGGGCAGGACAAACCCCCGGATTCCCCCGGAGCCCGTCTGATTCTGCCCCCCGAGGGGCTCCGGAGCCCCGGCACGGCCGCGCGGGAGCCGCCCCGGCCCCGGGGCACCGGGGAATCGCCAGCGCGGGCGGCTCGGTCCCGGCGGCTGCCAAAGGTCGGGGCGGTGGCGTCGCGCAGACGGGATCGCTCCCGAGCAGGAAAAGGGTGACAGATGTGCTGCCACCAGCACCTGGCTCCTCCCTGGCACCTGGGGACGGGTCGGGATGGAGCCGGGGGACACGGCCCGGAGCCAAGGGCAGCGGAGGGGCGGGAGGAAGGCTCCGGGGCTGGGATGAAGGCTCCGGGGTGTGGGATGAAGGCTCCGGGGCTGGGATGAAGGCTCCGGGGCGTGGGGTTTTCCCCGGCATTCAGTGCGGGTTCCTCAGCTTGGAGAAAAGGTGGGTCAGGGTTTAAAAGCAGCGAGGAGCAAGCACGGAGGGGCACGGTGGGTTTGGGGTGGGGAATCAGGAGGTGACAGGAGGGTCCCCTCCAGCCCTGCCAGGCTCTGTGACAGGGACAGGAAGGTGCCACCCACGGTGTCACACCCGCTGACAGGTGGACTTTGGTGACAGCAGAGCCCCACCCAGGGCTGTCACACACCCAGTGACAACAGGACCTCCCCGAGCCGGGTCACCCGCTGGCAGCAGGGTCCCCGGTTTGTCACACAGCCCGCGACAGGAGGAGCACCTGGGGACAGGAGGGTGACCCCGGCTTTGTGACACCCCGGGGACGGCGGGGGGGCCCCCCAGAGCCCGGGCACCGGGGAACCGGCGCGGCCCGGTGTCAGCGGGGCCTCCCCGAGCCGGGACAGCTGGGGACAGGAGCCCCTGAACCTGTCGCACCCCCGGTGACAACGGGGCCCCGTCAGCGCCCGGGGAGCGGGGCGGTGACCCCGGCCCGGCGGAGGCCCGGGAGCAGCGGCCTCACCGGACACGGAGCCCCGCGGGCCTGTCCCCCCGCCCGGTGACAGCGGGGGCTCCCAGGGCCGGGCCGGGCCGCGCGGGGCCGGAGCTGCCCCGGCCGGGCCGCACAACGGCCGGGCCCCTCCGGGCCGGTCCCCCCGCCCCGCCCGGTGCTGCCGTCACCTGCCGCCGCCGCCGCTCCTCCGGGCCTTGGCGCGGCGCCGCGGGGCCTCGCCGTCCTTCCCGCCGGGCCACAGCGAGGCGTAACCGTGCTCGGCTTCTGCGGAGACACAACGGCGGGCGCGGGTCACCGCGGGGCCCGGCCGGGGGCGCCGCCGGGGGCACCGCGGGGGGCGCGGCGGTACCTCGCTCCCGCCGCTCCAGGAACTCGGCGGCCTCCAGCAGCATCTGGATGCCGAGGCGGGGGGGGGCGGCCATGGCGGGGCCGGGACGGGCCGCGACCGGCGGCGCGGGGGGAGCGGCGGCCTCTGCCCGCCCCGAGCGCCGCTCCGCCAGACCCCGCGCGCGCCACGCCCCCGCCGCCGCTCATTGGCCCCGGCCGGGACCGGCCCCGCCCCGCCCCGCCGCTGATTGGAGGATGAGGGGGAGGCCCCGCCCAGCGCCTCCACGAGCGGCGGAGAGGGAGCGTGGCCGCCCCTGAGGACACGCCCCCCGCTCGATGCTATTGGACGAGAGCACCACGCCCTCCTGCCATTGGCCCGACCCCCCCCCCCGGGTGGCGCTCCGCCCACACAACCGGCCCCGCCCCGCTGCCGCACGCTCTGCCCTGACTCACTTCCTGCCGCTCAGCCAATGGCGAGGGCGGACGGGGGAGGGGGCGGGGCCTCGGCTACGTCGGGCAACGTAAGCACCGACAGGGACAGCGACAGGGACCGGGACCCACGGGATGGGGACAGGGACGGCGACAGGGACCCCCGGGATGGGGACAGGGACAGCGACAGGGACCGGGACCCACGGGATGGGGACAGGGACAGCGACAGGGACCGGGACCCCCGGGATGGGGACAGGGACCACCAGACAGGGACCCCCGGACAGGGACCCCCAGGACGGGGACAGACACCCCCCCAGAGCCAGGACCCTCAGCCTCCCCCCTCCAAGCAGCCACCCACCCTCCTTGGGAGGGACCCCACGCCAGGGCAGTGACACCCCTGGGCAGGGTCCCCCTCTGCAGGGAGCACCTTGGGCCCCCCAAATCGAGAACCATCCCAACCCCGGGCAGGGCTCAGAGCACCCAAATCCCCTCCCAAAACTGGGAGCACCCCAGATCCCACTGCCCCCCTGGGGGCTGCCAGCCCCAAAATCTGTGTCAACCCCAAGGATCTGTGGTAGGAGGCATGGACGCCTGTCTTTATCTCTGAATGATAAAAATTAAAGGAAAAAATACATCTGGGGTTTTATTAACAGGGAAACAAACCAAAACCAGGGAGAACACAGCAAAATCCCAGCCAGAAACTGACCTTTGTGGTAAAAAAACCCAAACAAACAAATATCTGGGAAACGGGAACTCGTGGCGGCTCTGGGTGTGGGATTTGTTGGGAATAACCCAAATTCCACAGGAATCCAGCACGGGAGCCCCCCGGGAGAGTGCAGGGAAAGGAGATCCTTCCATGGTGGGAGCCTGTGCCAGCGTCAGGCGATGAAATCCAGGGGCCTGTTGAATCCTCCTTTTCTGTTCATGTATTGCCTGGGGGAGGATGGAGCCAGAGTCAGCCCCAAATCCGGGGAAATCAGGACAAAAACACCCAGGGGAGGTGGGAACGGGGGCCACAGGGAACCCAATTCCCCAGGGATTTGAGCAAAAGAAGGGCAGGAAGGCTCCCAGTGAGTGAGGAGCTGCTGCAGAGGAGCCCAGGTGCCATCAGAAAGGAGCAGAATTGACAATCTGGGTGTTTTTGGGGACAAACCAGGTGAGCACCGTCACTTCCCACTGCTCTGGTCCTGTCCAGGCCTCACTGGGCATATCCCAGCTGTTCCTAAGGTGCTTCTCACTCCTCATCCTCCTGATTTCCCCATTCCCAGGGGATCTGGAGAGCTCTCACCTCTGCTTTTGAGTCTAAACCTCACCAAATTTCCGTTTTCCCCAGGCCTGGAAGCCGGATCAGGGTGAGAGCATGGCCACAGTTACCTCACCAAACAAACTCCTCTCTCCATCCCAGAGCAGGGGGGACACACCTGTACTTCCTCTTCTGGGACACGTTGATGGCGTAGGCATTGGCAGCACCATCCACCTTCTTCCCCTGAGGAGAAACGCCCCAAAATCCCATGGATTACCCCCAAACAGGGCGGCCAACACCGCAGAGCCCCTGGAGTGGCGCTCACCTTGGTGGTGTCGAAGGAGGCAAAACCCATCATCTTCATCATCTCGATCTCCTCCTCTGTCTTGCCCTGCAAATCCTCCTCTGAGGGAGGAAAACTGGGGGCTGAGCAAACACGGATGTTGGGATTCCCAAAAATCCAGGTGTCCCTGGGCTGGTCCTGGCAGCTGGGGGTGCTCCAAGAGGGAAACCCCCCTCACCTGTGATCTGCCGCTCCTTCTTGGAGTCCTTGAGCTCCTTCTTCTCCTCATCCCGGCGCTCCTTGGGCCGTGCTGGTGACGAGGAGCTGGAGCGGTGCCGGCGTGGGGACCTGCTGGGGCACAGAGCTGGGGCTGCAATGCCCACCTGGAGGTCCTGCTGTCCCCAGACCACCCAGGGCACCCTCACCTAGCTGTGCCCACCCCATGCTGGTGTCCCTGCCCTCACCTGGATCATCCCTGCCCTCACCTGGATGTCTCTTCCCTCACCTGGACAGTTCCCACCCTCACTTGGATGGTCCCTGCCCTCACCTGGATTATCCCCACCCTCACCTGGATCATCCCTAACATCACCTGGAAGATCCCTGCCCTCACCTGGATGTCCCTGCTCTCACCTGGACAGTCCCCACCCTCACCTGGACGGTCCCCGCCCTCACCTGGATCGTCTCCGGTGCGGGGAGCGGGAGCGGCTCCTCCTCCTGTCCCTGTCCCGGGACCGCGATCGCTCCCGCCGCCGCCTGTCCCTGTCCCGGGAGGTGGAACGCGAGCGCCGCCGCTCTGCCCGGGGAAGGCTCAGCTGCTGCTCCCTGCCCGCTTCCCGAAGGAAATCCCACAAAAACCCCAGCGCAGCCCGGGACTGCCCTTCCCACCCCGCCGGGACAGGCCTGGGCTCAGGGACCCCGCTGGGCACCCCCAGGAGGGAAGGAGGAGCAGGAAAAGTCTCCAGCTGGAGCGGGGGGAATGATCCAGGGGGGAATCACCCGAGGGGATCAGCCAGGAGGGGAGGATGGTCCCCAAAACCTGGGCAAAGTGGAGCGGGGTGGGAGGAAAGGAAGAGAAGGAGAGGAGGAGGAGATAAGGATGGGGAGGGGGAGAAGAAGAAAAAGGAGAGGAGGAAGAGAAAGAATAGAGAAGGATGGGGAGGGGATGAATGAAGAAAAGGAGAGGAGAAAGAAGTGGAGGAGAAGAAGAGAAGGAATAGAGAAGGATGGGGAGGAAGAAGAGGAGGATGAGGGAGGCAGTCCCTGCCCTCCCCCACAGCGAGGAACCGGGGCCTCCCCGCCCTGAGGGTCCCAGTCCCCCGTACCCCCGGCCCTTCCGCCCCGATCTCCAGCGCCCCGTCCCCCGGGCTCCCCCTGACCTCCCCGGCGTCCCCGTCCCTCCCTGGCTCCCCCCGGTGCCCCGGTGCCTCCTCACCCCGCCGCGGCGGTGACCGGGAGCGGCTGCGGCCCATGGCCGCCCCTCAGCCCCGCGCTGCTGCTCCCACGGCGCCGCCGGCCCGAGGGGACCGGGCTGAGGGGAGCCGGCCCGAGGGAACCCGGCCTGAACGGACCGGGCTGAGGGGAGCGGGCCGGCGGGGCCGGTCAGCGCCGCACCGGGACGCAGCGGGCCGGTCCCGCCGCTCGCCCCGAGAGCCCGCCCAGGCCGGATGCGAGGGGAGGGCCGGGAGGAAGAGGAGGGCTGGAAAGAGGCGAGGGCAGGAAGGGGAGGGGAGCAAAGCGGGGCCGTCACCGGCACCGTCGCCTTCCGCGGGCCGCGGCTCGCCCTGCCCGCCCGGCCCGGCCCGGCCCGGCCCCGGCCCTCTCCCGAACGTGCTGCGGCTGTGAGGGGTTCAGTAGGGGCTCCTGTGAGAAACTGCTGGAACCTTCCCGGTGTCCGGCACACCCAGCGCCAGCGGCTCCGGGGGGAGTCCTGTTCCTGAATCATGGCACCGTGCCATCCTCAGCCTGAGCCCCACCATGTCCCATCCCCATCATCATCCCCTTCCCATTCCCACCTCCACCCCTGTCCCATCCCCATCATCATCCCCTTCCCATTCCCACCTCCATCCCCATCATTATCCCATTCCCACCTCCATCCCTGTCCCACATCCCCATCATCCCCTTCCCACTTCCACCCCTGTCCCATCCCCATCATCATCCCCTTCCCATTCCCACCTCCACCCCTGTCCCATCCCCATCATCATCCCCTTCCCATTCCCACCTCCATCCCCATCATTATCCCATTCCCACCTCCATCCCTGTCCCACATCCCCATCATCCCCTTCCCACCTCCATCCCTGTCCCATCCCCATCACATTCCCACCTCCACCTCCATTCCCATCCCCATCCCTCAGGCTCCGAGCGCTGCCGGGTGCCAAACACGGGGTTTATTTATTTACACCGGCGTTCCGCGCGCTCCCGGCCGCGATTGTCACACGCGGGGGGACACGCCACCCCCCGGCCCCCTCCCGGTGCCGTTCCAGGGCTCCAAACCCGCTCGCAGCACCGGCAGCCCCGGCTGGGAGAGGTGCCGAGCCCGGCGGGACTCGCCCTTCCCCGCTGCCACGGTGGGATCAGTTTTCCAGCGGAGGAGCGGGTGTGGATCGGGGGTCTGCCCCCACCCTGAGCCTTGCTGGGGCGAGCGGAGGGGCAGCCAGGGAGCGGGCCTGGGGGAGTTACCCGAGGGGTGGTCCTGGGCTGTGATCTTGGCTCTGTTTACCTCTGTCGTGATGATGATGGTGGCACTGGAGCCTTCATCCCTTTCTACCTGGAATTTCATGGATGGGGAGGTCAGTCCCAGGTTCCCCTGCAAAGCCAGTGGCCCTTGGGAAAAGGGGTGACAGAGCCCCCCAGGGACAGACCCTTGGGGAGAAAAGGGGTGACAGAGCCCCCCAGGGACAGACCCTTGGGGAGAGAAGGGTGACAAAGGCCCTGGGGACAGACCCTTGGGGAGAGAAGGGGTGACAAAGGCCCTGGGGACACACCTTCAGGGACAAAACCCCTGGGGGAGCCCCCGGGTTGGTCTGGGGGTGTGGCAGTGCTGTCATTCAGGAATTGCCCCCAGGTGTGACAGTGCTACCCCAGGGAGGTGACACGGCTGTCTCTGCAGGCTCTGCTGCCCCGAGTCACCCAGGTGACAAAAGTGGCCTCAAAGAGCCTCAGAATCGGTGGCAGTGAGGAGCAGCCCCCCCAGTGACAGGGGTTAGGGGCTCAGAGTGTCCCCTGGGTGGCCCCCATCCTGCAGGAGTGGGGTGGGGACCTCTGGGGGGACACTGGGCAGGGCAAAGGCTCTTCCCAAACTCCAGGCTGGGGTCGGGGCTCTGGCAGATCCCTGCCTGGGGTCTCCCTGCTGTTTCCTGCACTCCCCATTCCATGGGCTGCCTGCCCTTCCCGAGGGGATCCAAGCCCCAGGAGCTGTCTCGCAGCAGGGAAAGGGTTTGAAACCACAGTGATGGCACGTGGGAAAGCCCTGCTGGGCCGGGGGCACCCCAAACAGGGGGTCCAGGGCCATTCCAGACCTCCTGGGCAGGGCTCCATGGACACAGCAAGGCTCAGGACGAGGGAAGGGAGAGGATTTGGGGCTGATCCCGGTGACTTATCCCCAGATCCCAGCCCTGGAAGGGGACACGGGCAGGGCTGGGGCTCTTCCCAGGCAGGGGGTGGCCAGGGGGTTGTAACGCTGGGAGGGAAGGGAACGCCAGGAAGGACGGAAGGTGTGCTGGGAATTCCAGAGCTGGGAAAAGCAGGGGGCCGGCGTGGCCGGGTCGCTGTGAGCTGGCAGCGTGTGTTCATCCCGAAGTAGCACTTAGTGAGTGAGTTCTGCTCAGTTTTAAACAACACAGACAATTCCCGGAGGGGTGGGTTTTTTCCCTATTTTCCCAGGTGCGGGTCGTGCAGTGAGGTGGGGGCTTTTCCAGCGGTGGGAAATCCTGCTGCTCTTCCTTGGGTGGGGAAAACACGGGCTGGGAGTACCAGGAGAAGGGGATGAAGTGGTTCTTGAGCCCACGGAGAGGAAGGTTACAATCCAGGGAGGAAAAACCTCAGCTCCTCCCTCAGGAGAAACGATGCCTTCAGCTCGATCCCGTTGCCCTGGCAAAGCGATGGACAGTTTTCCCTGGGGATGAAGCCAGCGCCATTCCAGCAGAGCTTGAAACAGAAGGTGAAGAAAATGACCACGAAACACCCTTTTCTTCCTCAAATCAAGCAGATCTGGGCTCTGGTGGAGAAAATCCAACCCTCGGCCCACGGTGGTGGGAAGGGGCCGGAGCCCAGGAGGGACGGGGGGAGGGAGGTGCAGCGGGAGTTTCCCCGACGGGGACCACGGTCTCTCTAAGCTCGGTGACAGCCCCCAGAGGCGGGTGACAAGGGGACGAGGTGCCTCGTGCCAGGAGGGCCCGGGAAGCAGCCGGGCTCTGGGGGTTTGGGGCCGTGCCTCGGGGTCTCAGCGATCCCGGGGGTCCCCGGGGAGGCCACGCGCGAGGCCTCGGGACACTCAGGACTCGATCTTTTCCTTCTTTTTGCCTTTTTTCAGGAAAGACGGGGTCCGGAATTTCTTCTTCTTTTTGGAGGGTGATTTGGAGGGTGAACCGTCGGGGGACACGGGGTTGCTGGTCACTGTCTCCTTCTCCTTGGGGGCGTCCTGGTCGGCGTTGGTGGTTGTCCGGTCTGTCCCCCCTTTGCCGAGGTTTTCCTCGGTGCTTTGCTCCTCGTCCTTCCCGTTCACCACGGCCGGTGGCTCCTTCTTGGCAGTGGAATCGGGGGGGGCTTGGCCACCATCGGCCTTCTTATCACCTTGGGGAGAGGGAACAGGGAATTGGGGCAGCAGCGCTGCTGTTACGGGGGGTTTATCCCCCCAGATGTGCAGCGGGGCCCGGGCAGGAGCAGGATTTGGCCTCCACGAGTGGAGAACGTTGGGATTTGATCCTGTCCTGCCGCAGGCGCCGCTCCCCCGAGCCCCCCGAGCCGCCCCCTCCCTGCGGGACAAGCGATGTGGGATGGAGAGCCGGGAAGAGGCAGCAGGAGAAGCAGGAAGCAACACCAAGGAGGGAGGGATTCCCCAGGGGATTTCCTAAGGGATTTCCACGGAGACCGAAGATCCCCCCGAGCCCCTGTCCCTCGTCCGTCCGGGGTGGCCTCTCCGTACTTACTACGGCGCCAGGGATTCAGGGATAACTCCTTGGGTGACAGGCACACGGGGAGGAAAGAGAAAGGAGACGTTGTGGAGACACACAGACAGACAGACGGACACCACGAGACACCATGGCAGAGCCAGCAGCCCCGAGCCGCGCCCCGGCACCCGCTGTGGGTGGGAACAGTGGGAACGGAGCGTGGGGACTGGGCTGGGGGACAGGGCTGTCCCCTGCACCCCACAAAGCCACCACAAAGGCAGAGCTCACGTCCTCCTGCCACGCTCCCATGGCCCCTCGGAGCGGGGTGACAGCACGAGGTGACACGAGGTGACAGCGGGCTGCCTCTCAGCGCCCTTTGGCCACAGCCGCCCCTGTCCCCGCTCCTGCTGCTCACTGGGACCCCGGCGCTCGTGTTGGGGTGCTCGTCACCCCACTCACCCTCCGTGGGCTCCGCGGGCGCCGGGGGCTCCGGAGGGGGCGGCTCGGGGGGGGGAGCCCCGCTCTCCTCTGCCGCCGCGTCCTTCTCACCTGCCGCAGAGAGACACGCTGGCCTGGGTCCCCTCAGTGCCACCCGGGGCTCTGGGGGGCTTTGGGGGGGTCTCTCCTACCCTGCAGGCGCTTCTTCCTCTCCACCTCCTGCTTGTACTCCTCCAGCTCCTGGTCTGTCAGCTGGCTGAAGGGGTTGGGGGGCTCTGGCTCGGGGGGAGCCTCTTCCCCCTCCTTGGCCTCTGCATCCCCCAGGTGGCTCTCGGTGGACTGAAACAGACCCCCAGAGCGGTGTCACCCCCCCTGGGCACCCCCAGAGCAGTGTCACCCCCCCGGGACAGTGTCAAACCCCCCAGGAGAGGTGGGGACACGGGGTGTCACAGGGGGACATGGGCTGGGGACAGGGGGTGTCATGGGGTTGGGGATGCAGGGTGACACAGGTGCCATACTGGGCTGCAGCTGGTCTCGGTGATGACACCGGCCAGCAGCTGTGACTGGGGACATGGGGTGACCCAGGGCTGGGGACAGGGGGTGACCCAGGGCTGGGGACACGGGGTGACACAGGTGACACAGATGCCATACAGGGCTGCGGCTGGTCTCGGCGATGACGCTGGCCAGCAGCTGTGACTGGGGACATGGGGTGACCCAGGGCTGAGGACACGGGGTGACACAGGGCTGGGGACATGGGGTGACACAGATGCCATACAGGGCTGCAGCTGGTCTCGGCAATGACACCAGCCAGCAGCTGTGACTGGGGACATGGGGTGACCCAGGGCTGGGGACACAGGGTGATGCAGGGCTGGGGACATGGGGTGACACAGGTGACACAGGGGACACAGATGCCATACTGGGCTGCGGCTGGTCTCGGCGATGACACCGGCCAGCAGCTGTGACTGAGGACATGGGGTGACCCAGGGCTGGGGACACGGGGTGACACAGGGCTGGGGACACGGGGTGACACAGGTGACAGGGGTGCCATACTGGGCTGCAGCTGGTCTCGGCGATGACGCTGGCCAGCAGCTGTGACTGGGGACACGGGATGACACAGGGCTGGGGACACGGGGTGACACAGGGCTGGGGACACGGGGTGACACAGGGCTGGGGACACGGGGTGACACAGGTGCCATACTGGGCTGCGGCTGGTCTCGGCAATGACACCGGCCAGCAGCTGTGACTGGGGACACGGGGTGACACAGGGCTGGGGACACAGGGTGACACAGGGCTGAGGACACAGGGTGACACAGGGCTGAGGACACAGGGGACACAAATGCCATACAGGGCTGCGGCTGGTCTCGGCGATGACGCTGGCCAGCAGCTGTGACTGGGGCCCGGCTGATTTCACGTCCTGGCGGTTTTGCTCGCGGATCTGCGGGGGAGGACAGGACTGAATCCCCTCCAAGGACAGGGCTGAGCCCCCCCAGCCCCCCCAGACCCCACTATCCCCCAGCCCAGCCCTGCCCACCTTGTTGCGCATCTCCAGCACCTCCTGCGGGTCCGTGTAGAGCGGCACGAACTGGTTGGGGTTCTCGATGCGGATGGGGGTCCCGCTGCTGCCCTTCTCCACCTCGTCTGCCCGCAGCCACTGCAAACCCAGGAACGGCGTTTGGGGAAGGGGAGACCCCCAGGATGGAGGGGGGACCCCGACAAATGCAGCTTGTATAGAGGGAACACCCCGATGGTAGAGGGGAAACACCATAAATGCAGGGAGACCCCAATAAACTCTCCTTGCACAGAACGAAGAACTGACTGAATGCATCACACATAGAAGGAGGACCCCAATAACAGAGGAAGACCCCAATAGATGCATCTTGCATGAGGGAGAGACCCCAATAATAGAGGGGAGACCCTTATAAATAGCCCCTTGTGTAGAAGGGGGACCCCCCCCATAAAGAGGAGACCCCAATAAAAGCATTTTATGTAGAGGGGAGATCCCAAACAACGCAGCTTGTGTAGAGGGGAGACTGCAATAAATACATCTTATGTAGAGACCCTGATAATAAAGCAGAGAGCCCAATATATGTAACATAGAGGGAGACCCCAATAAAGGAGGAGACCACAATAAATGTGTCTTGCATAGAGGGAGACCCCAATAAATGTGTCTTGCATAGAAGGAAGGCCCCAGTAAATGAGGAGACCCCAATAAATGTATCTTGGACAGAGGGAAGACCCCAATAAAGCCAATGGCACTCAGCCCCACAAGAACGGGGTGCTGGGATCTCAAAATATTCATTATTACACGATGCAGGTGGTGCCCAGGCCTCCCTACAGCCCCGATTTCCGCGGGGTCCGTACCAGGACCCCCAGGACCTCCCTGGCCGTCGATCCCCAAGCCCCCTGTGCCCCCTGTGCCCCCTGACCGTGGTCTTTGTCCTCTGGCTGCCCTGCGCCTCCTCGGCCAGGCTGACCCTGGTGTAGGTGTTGGGGGTGTTGAGCCAGCGCGTCTTCTCCTTCTGCTGCTTGTGGGCGTGCTGGCGCAGGGCGGGGGTCCCGGCGGGCTCCTCCTCGAACACGAAGGCCGTGACGGTGGCGGGGATCAGCACGTCGCTCTTGGGCTTGCTCTTCTCCTGCACGAAGGGGTAGCGGTACGTGTAGCCCGTGCGGTAGCCCTGGGGAGGCACAGACAGGGGGTCAGGGACAGACGGACAGACGGAGCGCCTGAGCACGTTTCTGTCACAGACAGGGAGAGACGTTATACAGAAAAGGATTTACGAGTTCTCATAGAGAAGAATTAGAGGAAATTACAGCTAGCACAGTAACCTATTTTAGTGAAAGAACCTTCTGCACCTGTATAAACTATAGGTCAGTGAACAAGATATGTAAACACATCTAAAAAGAGAAAATATTATTATATTCACTAGCCCTTACCAAGCACTGAACTGGGTTTCACTGTGCTGCTGGCCAGTTAGGTTTAACCCAGTGCACTCCGATATTTATATATAAATATATAAATATATAAAATTTATAAATATAAATATAAATATAAATATTTATACATCCTTATATTTATATATAATATAAATATATCTTTATATAAATATAAAAATATAATATAAATAAACATATATCTATATATAATATATAAATATTTAAACTCTGATATTTATATATATCAGAGTATAATAATTTATATTATTTATATATAAATATATTTCTATATAAACAATATAAATATATAGTTAATGAAATATAAATATAAATTTATATATAAACACAAATATATCTTAATATAAATTTATATAAAATTACAAATATATATATATATATATATATATTTATTTATTTATTTATTTATTTATTTATTTATTTACTCTGAATAGAGCAGGGGCCTTTCCTGCACGAAGAAACCAAGCCCCTGATAAAATCTGCTTTATCGCCGCCCCTTTTGGGGCGGGTTTTGGCGCTCACCAGGTTGTCCAGCATCCTCATGAGCGCCTCGAACTCGTGCTCGCCCAGGCGGCTCTTGTGCAGGGGCCCGAAGGTGGCTCCGGCGCGGCGCACGGCGCTCAGCCCCTGCGGGCCGCGCTGCTGCTGCGCCCCCCGCTCCAGCACGATCAGGTTCTCCGCGCCCCCCGCGCTCGCCAGCGCCGACACCTGCGGGCACCGGGCACCGCTGGGCGGGGGACAGCGGGGGACAGCCCCGCCGCCACCGCCGGAGCTGGCACACGGCCCGGAGCGGGGCTGGGGCTGGCACAGCCCGGGGCACGGAGGGGAAATGAGGGGCCGAGACTGGCCCAGCTCAGTGCGTGTCCGGCCCCAGCCCAGCCCAGCCCGCACTCACCTGCACCTCGCAGGCCGCCTGCAGGTGGAAGATGCTGTAGAAAGCCTCCTCGGCCGTGTCCCCCAGCGCCAGCACGCCGTGGTTCCGCAGCACCAGGATCTGCCGCGGGATGTCAGCGGGGCACGGCGGGGCCCCCCCCGCGTCCCCCCAGGTGTCCCCTCACCTTGCAGGTGGGCCCGAGGCACTTCTGGAGCTCCACGCGATCGGCCTCGTCCTCCACCTCCCCGCGGAAGTCGAAGTAGGCGACGTCCCCCAGGAGCAGCGCGGCGCGGGAGATGGGCAGGAGCCCGCAGCGCATGGCCGACACCTGGGCACGGGGGGACACAGGGCAGGGGCCGAGGGACGCCCAACACCCCCAGGAACACCCCCAGCCCAAAAAACCACCAACGACCAAAAACCCGCCAACAGCCCCAAAAAAACCCCAACCCTTCCACCCTCCCAAATCCCCCCAGACCCAACCTCCCCCAAAAGTCCCCAAGTTCCCCTAATTCCCAAGCCCCTAATCCCCCCAAACCCAACCTCCACAAAGGCCCCCTTGTACCCCCCAAATCCCCCAACCCTTCCAAAACACCCTTCCACCCTCCTAAATTCCTCCCCAACCCAACCTCCCCCAAACGCCCCCACATTCCCCTACCTCCCAGGCCCCCCAAATCCCCCCCAACCCAACCCAACCTCCCCTAAAAACCTCCTCATTCCCCTAACTCCCAGGCCCCCAAACCCAGCCGCCCCCAAACGCCGCCGCGTTCCCTTGCCTCCCGAGCCCCCGAATCCCCCCGAGCCGCTCTCCCCGGCCCCGTTCCCCGCGTACGGCGGCCGCGGCCGGGGTGTGCAGCCGCACGATGCAGCGGATGTCGGGGCGCGCCGCGTAGATCGCGGCGTGGAGGCTGAAGCTGCGAGCGTCGGGGGCGAAGCCGGTGCTGCCCTGCTCCACCACGGCCCCCAGCACGTTCACCTTCACCTGGGGGGCACGGGGGGCTCAGGGGGCTGCTCCCCACCGCGGGCAGCCCCGGGAGGGAGGGAGGCGGGGGGCTCACCAGGCTGGCCGCTGTCACCTCGCTGCACGCCAGCCCCTGCGGGGCCACCAAGAAGTGCTCCTGCTCCTTGCTGACCCGCAGCTGCCGCAGGGGAAAGGGTGGGGTGAGAAACAGCCCGGAAAAATCCCCAAATGATCATCCCCCGAAAGCCCCACACCCCTCTGACCGCCCCTAAACCACGACAAACCCTCCAAAACTCCCCCCCCAAACCAACACCCTGAAGGAACCCAACGACAACCCCAAATCCCCCCAAAATAACAGCCCCAAAACCCTCAAAGTCCCAACCCACCTCAGAGGTCCAGAACCCCTTAGACCCCCCCAAAATAACAACCCACAAACCCTCAAGGCAACCCCAAATCCCCCCAAAACAACCCCAAATGCCCCTGTTTTGTGGGGGGCTCACAGTGCCAGCAGTGTGTCCAAGCTGTGCCAAGCCTGTACCAGTCCAGCAGGTACCAAAAGCCCCCCAAACCAACCCCAAATCCCCCCAAAACCACCCCAAACCTCCCTATTTTTTGTTTTTTGTGGTGCTCACAGTGACAGCGGCGTGTCCCAGCTGTGCCCAGCCGTACAGGTCCAGCAGCCGGTGGATGCTGCCCACCTTGCAGCGCATCAGCCGCTCGCCCTTGGCCAGGGCTGGCCCCTCTGTCCCGTGCAGGTCATTGATGGGGGTGACCGACGCCAGCCCTGGGCATTGGGGACCCCCTGTCAGCCGTGGCACCCCCAAATCACGGGGGGTCCAGCAGGGATAGAGGGTTGTAGGATGGGTTTGGTGGCTGGCAAGGTTTGGTGGACCCAAAGGTTCGCTGGACATCAAGGCTTGGTCGCCAGAAAAGATTTGGGGGTCCTCGAGGCATCAAAGGTTTGGTGGTACCCCAGGTTTGATGGCCTCAAGGATTTGGTGGGCCTCAAAGGGTTTGTGGGATCCCAGGGGTTGGGTGGCACCCCAAGATCCCAAAGAGTTGATGATTCCAAAGGTTTGGGAGTCCCCAGGATCTCAAAAGCTCAGGGCCCCCCACACCTCAAAGGTTTGATGACCCCAAATGTTTTTGGGGTCCTCGAGGTCCCAGAGTTTTGGTGGTCCCAAAGCACTTGAGGCCCCTGAAGATCCCAAAGGTTTTTGTGAGATTTGGAGGTTCCAAGTTGCAAAGGTTTGGTGTCCCCCAGGTTTTGGGGCTTTTCCCACCCTGCCCCTGGTCCCCGAAGGGCCCCACGTACCCATGGGGGAGGTGGGCAGGGTGGCAGGGGACGTGGTGGCCATGAAGTCGGCGATCTGCCGCAGCGCCCACACGTGTGACGAGTTGTTCCCCTTCTTCATCTGCTCCTGGATCAGGCTCTCCAGCTCCTCCCGGAAGGACTGTGGCACGGGGACAGGGTGACAACGGGCTGGGTGGCACCGCTGGGGACATCGGGGCAGCACGGCGGTGGCAGTGGGGACAGCATCGCCAGCTTGGTGCCACAGCGGTGATGGTGGCACCACCAGAGTGGTGGCACGGTGCAGGTGGCACTGGCAGTTTGGTGTCAGGGACAGCATTGCCTTGGTGGCGTGGCAGTGGTGGCACCGCCAGCTCGGTGACACGGCGAGGGTGGCACTGCTGGCTTGGTGTCAGTGGTACCCAGGGTTTGGTGGCTCACTGGTGCTGCCAGCATCGCCAGCTTGGTGGCAGCAACGTTGTGTGCCACAGAGGTGATGGCGGCACCGTGACGGTGGCATTACCATCCTGGTGTCAGTGACACCGCTGCCTTGCTGGCACAGTGGCCCTGGCAGCTCGGTGGCAGTGGCACTGCCAGGTGGGGACACCATGTGGTGACATCCATCAGCTTGGGGACAGGAGCGATGGGGCGGGGACAGCAAAGGATGGGGCCAGCGACAAGAAGGGGTTGGCGACAGGAGGGACGGGATTTGGGCCGGGTGGGGTGGGGGACAGAAGTGAGGAGGTGGGGGACACGAAGAAGGGGTTTGGGGACAGGCGGGACGGGGTCGGGGACAGAAGAGAAGAGGTTGGGGACAAGCGGGACGGGGCTGGGACAGGCGGATGGGGTTGGGGACACACGGGACGGGGCTGGGGACACACGGGACAGGGCCAGCGCGGGCTCACCGGGCTCTGCAGGATCATTGTCACCCGCTTCTTCTGCTCCATCAGGTTGAAGTCCTGGCGCAGGTCCCCGGCCCCGCTCCGCGCCCGCAGGAACTCGGGGTCCTCCTGGGGGGGACAGCGCGGCCCGGGGGCGGGGGGCTCGGGCAGGGGCTCGGGGCTGGCGGCCGTGCTCATCCTGGGGACACGCGGGGACACGCGGCGTCAGCACCCCCGGTACAGATTGGGGAGAAAGCACCGAAAACACGGAGCGGCTGCGGCCCGCTGATAAGGGCGGCGGGGACACGCCCTGCCCGGGACGAGGGGACAGCCGGGGGACACCGGGGAGGGGACACTGCCCGGGGAGGGCGGCACGGCCGGGAACGGGCAGGGACGGGGCTGAGAACGGGCACAGCTCGGGGCACCCATGGGCGCTCCCCCAAATTGGGGTCACCCACTGTGGGGGGCTCGGCCCCACTCTGCCGTCACACGGAGGGAGGTCCCGCCCCACCGACCCCCAGAGGACCCCAAAGCGGCCCCAGTAAGACCCCCAGAGGACCCCAAAGCGGCCCCAGTAAGACCCCCAGAGGACCCTCCCCTCCCGGTCACCGTCCCCAAACGCTGTGGGGATGCTGCCGCCGAGCCCCCCCAAACACAGGGCGGGGCCGCTGCCCCACACCCAGGGGTGCCCCCCATTCCCCCCCCAGGGCAGAAGGGAACCCCCAGATTTGGCGGCTCGGAGCGCACCTGCCTCACCGGGCGGGGGGGCCGCGGTGACCCCCGGCCGCAGGGCCCGGGCGGCCCGCGGAGAAGGCGGGGGGGGCTCTGGGGGGCTGGGCCAGGACCCCCTCCCCCGTTCCCCCTCCCAGCATCCCCCCCCATCCCCGCCTCCACCCGCGCCGCGCCCAGCGCCGCTGCGGCAGCCGCAGGGCGGGGGGGGAGCGAGAACCGGGCTGGAACCGGGCTGGAACCGGGCTGGAACCGGGCTGGAACCGGGGGGGCCGCAGCATCGCCCCCGCTCCGGGGGGAGGATGGGCGCGGGTACCACCCGGGGATGAAGGCCCAGCACGGGGGGAGGGGTGGGATGCAGCCCCCCCCCCCCCCACCTGCATGCGGCCAGCTGGGGGGGGGGGCGAGGAAAAGGGGGGGTCACCCAGGCTGCCCCCAGGCCCCCCAAATCCCCCCTCCCGCGAGGGATGCTGCGGCCGGGGGCTGCTGCCATCACCCACCTTCCTCCTCCTCCTCCTCCTCCTCAGAGCATCCTGACAAAGGGCCGCCCCCCCCGCACAGCACGCGTGTCCCCGCACCTCCCCCCGCCCCGCCCTCTCCCCGCACCCCCCCGGAACCCAACCCCTGCCAGTAAACACGGGGGGACCCCCAAACCCCGCGCTCCCACAATCGCTTTTGACTGCGCAATTAATTGGGTTTATATTAACGATCATTAATAAGCCCTTACCTGGGGGGCGGAGCTAATTACTAATTACAATTTCATAAATAAATTAATTACAGAGCTGTATCGCCCCCTCCAACCTCTGCGTTTTAGGGGGGACAGACCCCCTGCCCCCCTAATTTTGGGGTGTGGATTTTATGGGGTGCAGGGCTCCAGGAGAGGAGCGTGACCCCAAAAATGGGGGCTGGAGCCTCGAGCCTGGCCTTCGGGGGAGACCCCAACCCCCGGCCCCCCGGACTTTCAGGGATGTCAGGAAACACCTTTAAAAAAAAAGAGAAAAAAAAGGAATATTGATTATTTTAGAATGTTGGAATATTTGGAATATTTTGGGGGAAAAGGTGATTTCAAGCCTCCCTTGTTCATGTCGGTTTTACCCAGATGCTCCCCCAAACCCGGACCCCACGGTGACCCCCCCAGGTGTCCCCACACCCCCCGAGGTGCTCTGTCCCCCTCCAGGTGGGGCTGATCCCCCCCCATCCCGGCGCTCCCCCAAATTCCCGGGGTGCCCCCCGCCCCACTCACCGTGCCCCGGGCTGGGGGGGTCCCCAGGGGCACGGGGGGGCCCTGCCAGGCCGGGCTCAGGGTGCCCCCCGGCAGTGCCCCCCAACTCCTGCTCAGCGCCGAGCTCCTGGGAAAAGGGGAATTAAAAAATATCTATCAGAATTGGGGGGTGCCCCCAATAATAACACCCCCCGCCAAGAATAACTCCCCAAAATAATTCAATTTAATTATTAAATTAACCTCAAAAACCTCCAGCAGGAAAATCCCCACCAGGCCCCAAAAATTATAAGGGGTTGTGGGTCAGTTTGGGGGCTTACCCTCAGTAGTAATTAAATTATTTTTTTTAATTTTTAAATTGATTCCAAGCTGAAAAATATCAAGAAAAATCCCACGAGCCTCCCCAAGCCCCGACATTACAGGGGAGTTTGGAAATGGAGGGTCAGCTTTGGGGTCACACCTGGCAGCCCTACAGCAGTGGGTGTTTTGGGGGTTTGTGAGCAGCTTTAGGGTCAGCTTTGGGGTCACACCTGGCACTCCCGCAGCAGGCGGATGTTTTGGGGGTTTGGGGTCAGTTTTGGGGTCTCGCCTGGCAGCCCTACAGCAGTGGGTGTTTCAGAGGGTTTGTGGCCATTTTAGGGTCAGTTTTGGGCTCTCACCTGGCAGTCCCGCAGCAGTGGGTGTTTTAGGGGGTTTGGGGTCAGCTTTAGGGTCAGTTTTGGAGTCACACCTAGCAGCCCTATAGAAGCCGGATGTTTTGGGGGTTTGGGGTCAGCTTTAGGGTCAGTTTTGGGGTCGTACCTGGCAGTCCTGCAGCAGTGGGTGTTTTAGGGGGTTTAGTGGCAGTTTTAGGGTCAGTTTTGGGGTCTCACCTGGCAGTCCCGCAGCACGCCCCGCAGCAGCCGGATGTACTGCGCCGCCGCCCGCAGCGTGTCCGCCTTGCTGGGCCGGCGGTCCCGCGGCACCAGCGGCACCAGGGTCCGCAGCTGGGAGAAGCCGCTGTTGAGGTTCCGGATCTGCGGGACACGGGGGGACCCCAAAGGGACCCGGTCAGAGACCCCAAAGGGCAACCAAAGAGAACCGGGTCTGAGACCCCAAAGAGACCATCAGAGACCCCAGAAACCCCAAAGGGAGCCCAGAGACCCCCGTTAGAGACCCCCAGGATCCCCCCAGGACCATCCCCTGGGCTCAGCAGGATTAAACCAGACCCACCCATAACCAAAATTGGGGTTCCCCCCCCCGAATTAAATCCCACCCCGGGACTGAACTGCCCCCCGAGGATTAAAGTGGCTCCCTCACAGAATCAAACTGGACTAAACTGGGACCTTTAAACCAGGATTAAACTGGGCTCACCAGGACTAAACATGACTCCCCCACAATTAAACTGAGACCTCGGAATTAAACGGACCCACCCAGAATTAAACCAGGCCCTCCCAAAACTCGCCTGGGCCCCCCGGATTAAATCCCCCCTCAAACCCACAGTCCCCCCGTGTCCCCCAGTGGTGGCACCGCCGGTGTCCCCCCCGGTGTGACCCAGCCCCGGCTGTGCTTTGGGGGTTCGGGGTTTTGGGGTTCGGGGTTTTTGGGGGGCTCACCCTCTCCCTCTCCTTGGCGTTGGCCGCCTGCCGCCGCTCCAGCACCTCGGCCGGGTCCCCGGTGGGCTCGTAGCCCCCGGCGGGGCGGCGGCGCAGGCGGGCGATGGGGGCCGGCCGGGGCAGGGGCCCGAAGCGCTGCTGCAGGAGCCCCTCCAGCAGCTCGGGGGGCGGCGTGGGCTGCAGGACCCCCGGGGGCCGCGGGACCCCCGGGGGCTCCAAGGGCTGCAGGACCCCTGAGGGCTGCGGGACCCCTGAGGGCTGCAGGACCCCCGGGGGCTGCGGGACCCCTGAGGGCTCCAAGGGCTGCAGGACCCCTGAGGGCTGCGGGACCCCTGAGGGCTGCAGGACCCCCGGGGGCTGCGGGACCCCTGAGGGCTCCAAGGGCTGCAGGACCCCCGGGGGCTGCGGGACCCCTGAGGGCTCCAAGGGCTGCAGGACCCCCGGGGGCTGCGGGACCCCCGGGGGCTCCAAGAGCTGCGGGACCCCTGAGGGCTCTAGGACCCCCGGGGGATCTGGGTCTCTTGAGGGCCCCAGGACCCCCGAGGGCTCCAGGGCCTCTGAGGGCTGTGAGACCCCCGAGGGCTCCAGGACCCCCAGAGGATCTGGGTCCCCTGAGGGCTGTGAGACCCCCGAGGGCTCCAGGACCCCCAGAGGATCTGGGTCCCCTGAGGGCTGTGAGACCCCCGAGGGCTCCAGGACCCCCGGCCACCCCCCAGCTCTGCTGGGCTCCCCCATCCCACAAAAGGCCCGAGGCTGCACCCCCTGAGCTGACTGTCAAAAAGGGGATTTTGGGGAAAAAGGGCCCTTAAATACCCGGGGCTAACGAGGCACAGGTGGGACCCATCGGGGCCTGACGAGCTCTGGCTGTGCCTCACCCCCTGTCCGGGCCTGGTACCCCCAAAATCCTGATCCCTGGCTGTGCCTCAGTTTTCCCATTTACCATCCCAAAATGCTGATTCTTTGCTGTGCCTCAGTTTCCCCATTTACCATCCCAAAATGCTGATTCTTTGCTGTGCCTCAGTTTCCCCATTTACCATCCCAAAATGCTGATTCTTTGCTGTGCCTCAGTTTCCCCATTCACCATCCCAAAATGCTGATTCTTTGCTGTGCCTCAGTTTCCCCTTTCACCATCCCAAAATGCTGATCTCTGGCTGTGCCTCAGTTTCCCCACTCACCATCCCAGCCTGGTATCCACAAAGCCCTGAGCCCAAAAAGGTCCCCTAAAAGCACTCTGAGGGATATTTGGGATAGTGATATTGGGGATATTGGGGGTCCTGGCACCGAGGGGCGCCTGGATGGGTGGGTTGGAGAGACTTGGTGCGCTCCTGAAGCCGCTTTTGGGTGGGGAAGCAGAAAAAAGAGATTTAATGAAGCTCGGCAGGTGGCAGTGTCAGTCCTGACATGCGGCAAAACTCGGGGAGGCTGGAAATAAAAACGGAGATGAAAGCGCCCTTTTTCCTCCCCAAAAAAGTCAGTTATCCTTCGGGTTATCCGCCCTGGGGGGGTCCTCATCACGCCGCCCTCCCTGAGCCCTCCGAGGGGCTCGTCCCGGGGGATTTGGGGGCTCTGAGGTGTGCGGGGGGGGCGGACGTGTCCCCTGTGCGGGGCCGGGGCTGCCCTGCCTCAGTTTCCCCATCCCCAGCTGCTCCGGGATCCTGCGCCCATCAGGAGAGTGAGAGCGCAGAGCAAACTCCAAAGAAACCCCAAAAGGACCCTAAAATGAGAGGCACCTGGAAGTCCCTGGAGGTTTTCCCTGAGAACCTGGAAAAACCCAATTTCCTTCTCTTTAATGCCCCTTAATGAGCTTCCCTGTCCCGCAGCAGGCTCGGGATAATCCCATTATTCCTGCCCCGATCTGGGCACAATTCTGGCGCCTGACAAATTAATCTGAGGGCAGGGGGGTGCAAAGTCACCCCAAAAATGGGTCGGTGCCCAGCTGCTCACCTGGGATCACCCCTGGGAGCTTCTGGGGGGGTCGAACCCCCCAGGTGGGGTTTGGGAAATGCTCCAGGTTCAACAGAGGGGACGAAATATTGAGGGGGAAATGAGGGCCGGGGGTGGAGAAGGGGCTGGTGGAAATGGGGGTGCAGGGGTGGCGGTTTTGGGGGTGACAATAATCAGAATCTGGGGTTGTTTGGGATCGTGGTTTGCAGGGGTCACGGTTATTGGGATTTGGGGTTATTAGGGGACACACTTATTAGGAGTGTCTGTTAATAGGGTTTGGGGTTATTAGGGGTTTTAGGGTTTCCAATAGGGGTTACAGTTTTAGGGGTTACAGCTTTAGGGGTGCAATAATTAGCATTTGGGGTTCCAATAGGGGTTCCAGTAGGGGTTCCAGTTTTAGGGGTTCCAATAGGGGTTCCAGGTTTAGGGGTTACAATAGTTGGCATTTGGGGTTATTAGGGATCGTGGTTTTAAGGGCCCACATTTTTTACGGGTCACTATTTTTTGGGGTCACTGTTGTTATGGACCTCATTTTCGGGGGTGCTGTGTTTTAGGGTGACCACCCCGAGGGGTGATGAGGGGTCCTGGTGAGGGAAGGGAGCTGGGAAAAGGCTGAACCCCAGTGGAACACCCCCAGAGCCGGGGGGCTGTGTTGGGAACGCTGCTCTCCCCCCTCCATCCCTGGGTGCTCCCCAAATCTGGGGGTCTCCAGTGACCCGTCTGACATCCAGCACCGGGGCTGGGAAGGGTGTCCGAGTTTCTGGGTTTCCAGTTCCGCCCTGGGGAGCCCGGGAAGGGCCGGGAAGGGCCGGGAAGGGCCGGGAAGGGGACGGTGCCAGCGCTAATCTGGGCCCGGGGCAGCTGCTGGCACGGGATTAAACCCAGTCTTTCCTGGCACGGTCCCAAACGTCCCGGGAGGGTTCGGTCGCTGCCAGGGCTGCCAGCCTCGTGCCAGCCTCGTGGTGCCCAGATAAAATAATAAAACATTTATGGGGAGTGAAATATTCCAAGGGTCCCGAACGTCCCGGGAGGGTTCGGCGCCTGCCAGGGCTGCCAGCCTCGTGGTGCCCAGATAAAATAATAAAATATTTTATGGGACTGGAATATTCCAAGGGTCCCAAACGTCCCGGGAGGGTTCGGTCCCTGCCAGCCCCGTGCCAGCCTCGTGGTGCCCGGATGAAATGATAAAATATTTTATGGGGAGCGAAATATTCCAAAGGGGCTTTACGGAGCTGTGGCAACGCCTGTGGCCACTTCCACCTCTCCATCCTCCTCCTCCTCGTGCTGCCAGGCACATCCCAGGCACCTGCTCTGCTGGCATGTGTGCTGGAGCTGGGCATCACTCTCAGCTCCCCCGGGCCCAGCCTGGGCTGGCACCGCCATCCCCGTCCCGTTTCCAGCAGGTTCTGGGAGCCCAGGGTGGGAAATGGGGGAGAGCAGGAATCCACGGGGACAGGGAGGCTCCTGGAGAACTTCTGTCCTGTCACCAAAGTCATGGAATGCTCTCTCCTGCTGCTGGTGGCACCAGCACCCCGATCTCCCGGTGCCCTGATGTGACACAGAGACATCTGTCCTGCCTCAGCTTCCCCAGCTCGCCCAGAGGGCTGAAGGGATATTGGGGATATTTGGGAGGGAATTCCAGACCCTGCCTTTGCCCCTAAACCCAGCCCTGGGGTTGGTGCTGCGGGATTTGAGGCTGGGGAGTGCAAGGGACACTCTGGGGACACTCTGGGGACACCCTGGGGGACACCCTGGGGGACACCCTGGGGACATCCTGGGGAACATCCTAGGGGACATCCTGGGGACACTCTGGGGACACTCTGGGGGCACCCTGGGGACGTCCTGGGGACACTCTGGGGACACCCTGGGGACATCCTGGGGGATGTATCCCGGGGACATCCCAGGGGACATTGCCACCCTCCTGCAGCCCAGGTGCTGGCTCCTCCTGTTCCCATGTGAAGGGATTATTGATCCCCCCTTGTGAAGGGATTATTGATCCCCCCTTAAGAAGGGATTATTGCTCCCCCCCTTGTGAAGGGATTATTGATCCCCCCCTTATGAAGGGATTATTGATCCCCCCTTATGAAGGGATTATTGATCCCCCCCTTGTGAAGGGATTATTGATCCCCCTTGTGCTGAAGGGCTGGCGGTGGGAATTGTCCCGGCCACCCACCGGGGGTCCCGGGGGTCCCGGGGGTCCCGGGCCGGTCTCACCCCGCCGTGCCCGGGTTATCCCTCCGGAGAGAGCACAATGAAGGGATTTATTGATTTATTGGCACGGCGGGTTCGGGCAGGCATCGCTTGGAGCCCCTCCACCCACCCCTCATCCCGGGGGGATATTAAACAATCCTGGCTCGGGTAAATCCAAATAACCACTAAAATCCCGCTGGGGCTGGCTAAATCCGGGGCGAGCAGCGATGCCCAGCGCTCATCTCCCAGCGCGGTTGGCTGATTTTCTGACTCCTGGAGGCTCCCTGGAGGGAAGGGGATGCGGGGCCGGCCGGAGCGGGGGAACAAAGGTGGCTCTGTCCGTGCGGGTGAAGGAGCCTTTGTGCGGGCTGCGGGCGGCACGGGGAGGATCCCAGCCCGGAGCCGCCGGAGTTTCCCGTCCGAGAAGAGGAATTTTTGGAGATAAAAGAAGTTTCCATGGGATGGAGGAGCTGCCAAAGCCCCGGCGTGAGCCAGGTGGATGCGGGGACAGCTCGGGGTGGGGGTCCCCTGTCCCAGGGTCCGGGTGAGCCCTGGACTGTCACCAGTGGCCATGGGATGGGATGGGATTCATGGGATTCATGGGATGGGGACAGGGATCAGGATGGGGTTGAAGCTGGAACAGGAACCAAGACAGAGGTGGGATGGCAGGGATGGGGATGGGAGCAGGTTTGAGATGGGAATGGAGATGGGGACAGGGCAGGGATGGGGATGGGCATGGGATTGGGACAGGGATTGGGGCAGGGATGAGGACAGGGATGGGACCAAGGCTGGAGCTCAGCTCTGCCTTGCCCTGCCAGCTCACAGAGCACCCGACCAAGGGCTGGGGCTGAGCTCAGCGCCTGGATGAAGATTTAGGTCTGGTCTTAACCTTTAGCCCATCCAGACGGTTTCTAAATCCAGCCTGGAGCCTGCTGCTCCCAAATCCGAGCTTCACCCCTTCTCTCGAGCCCGTGTCTTTCTGTGATGGGAAAACCAGGGGCAGCAGCTCCATCCTCCTCCTCCCTGACAGCAGCTCCTGCCTTTCCCGTCCCAGACACCCCTCCGGCGCGGGCTGCTGGTGCTGCTGGGCCCTGCGAGCTGGATAATCTCCGTTAGAATGAATAAATCAATCGACCTTAACCGTCTTTGCCCGGCAGCTCCTCTCCAGCAGCAGGGACGGGGCCCTGCGTGCCCACTGTCACGTAGGGATGGACCCACGGAGCCACGCGGTGGAGGAGGAGCCGGCAGCTCCTTTCCCCCTCTTTTCTCGCCCATCCGGGTTTTTGGAATTCTCGGGGACTCTCAGAGCTCCTCCCAAGCACCGGCAGCCGTGGCAGATGCTGCAGATCCCAATTAAGCCCTTTGCCGGGTCAGAGCCTCGGGGGAGGCCACGTGTGCCCGTCCCACGTGTGGCCTCACACGCAGCACACATTTGCACACGCATGAGGAGGCCGAGCGGCCTCGTTCCGCCCCGGGGCTCCCAGCCCCTCTCGCATCCAGCCCACCCCAGCTTCTGGGGGCTTCTCCATTTATTGCCTCTCTCTGGGAGGGAGGGAGCAAGGAGGAGAGGGGGTTCCTCAGTCAAGCTCCGCTCTGGAATTGGGGCTGGGGGCGGGCGAGGTGACCCCCGTGGGCACAGAGCGATGCTCAGTCCATGATCTGGCTGCTCCTCCTGGCCGTGCCCAGGGGTGCCGAGCAGAGGGGTCCCGAGCCGAGGGGCGCCCCGTGGGGCTGCCAGGGTGGGGCAGGAGCAGCCCAGCCCCTCCGCAGAGCATCTCAGCGCAGACAGCTCCGTCAGGGCCGTCCCAGGGCTCCGGGATTACAGCGCTGCTGCTCAAATCCCGTCTCCATCCGCGCCGTGCCCAGCCAATGACCTCGGCGCTGGCACGCAGGGCCTTCCTCCGCGGGGATCGGAGATGATAAAGCCCTCCCAGACCCCGCTCGGCACCGCTCTGTCTCAGCAAACCACCCTGGATGCTCCCAGCATGACGTCCACGCTCGTGGAGAACGGGATGGACGAGGAGAGCTTCGCCCAGGTAAGGGGATTTTCGCCCTGGGTTTGGGATAGGGAGGGAGTTTGTGCTCCCTGCGCCTGGGCTGGGACCCGTGGTGGGTGAAGCACAAAGGGGGGACGGGGAGAGCTGAGGGCGTCAAGGGATCAGGGGATGGGTGCTGGGGAATGACTGATGGCAGGCTGGAGTGGAGCTCCTCAAATCTCCGGCCTCGACCAGGTGGGAAAACACTGGAGCAAGGTGGGATGGAATATTTGGGGTGATTTTCTGCCTGTCGGAGCGAATTGGTGGAAGTACATGGTGACTGGGGTCTTTGAGCCGTGATCATGCTGCCAGGGAGCGAGGGAGAGGCTGCCTGTGCTGAGCAGGGATCCCAGGAGAGCCCAGCTCTGCTCCCACACCCCAGAGAGAGCTCTGGGCTGGACTCAGGGCTCGTTCTGGCCTCGGGGCTCCGCGGGGTTTCAATCCTTCTCTGCCCCCAGCAGCGCCCTGGCTTTGGGTTGGGATTTGGGCTGTCAGGAGGGGGCTCCCAGCCCCTCTCCCCTTCTTCCCTGTGCCTGCCCCAGCCCCGAGGATGGGCTGGCAGGCGCATCCACCCGCACGTGGCTTTGCCACGCTGCTGTGGGCGCTGCCAGCGCAGCACAGGACTGAGGTTGGTTCTGCCACAGATCCAAGGTCTGGGTGATGGGATGGGAGGATCTCACGGGGTCGGGGCGAGCTGGACGTGGCTGTGGCACAGGACCTTCGTGGTGGTTGTCCCACCCCTGAGACCCCCGGGTTCCAGCTTGCTCACACCTACAGCGCTGGGAGAGAGGATGAGGGCAGAGGTGGGGAAAAGCCCCTGGCACCGAGCGCTCCCTGCCCCTGTCCCTGCCCCAGTTTGGTGGCACCAGGACGTGGCGTGTCCCACGCCGTGGGACGGGCAGTGCCCACGGAAAGCGCCCCAGGGACGCAGGAGAAACCTCCCCTTTCCGCCGGGATTGGGAAAGTGCTGCACACGGGAGTTGCTCATGCCAGGGCAGAGTGACTCAGGGTCCTGTGTCCTGACCGGGACTTTTGACCTCGGAGCTGTGCCAGGTCTGGTGGCACCTGGCACGGCACCTCTGGGGCGCAGGATGGTCCTCAGCTCTCCCTGCTTTTGGCCAAGCTGGCTTTTGGGGACACCTTCCCTCCTGCCACAGCTCCTGCCAGCTCCAGCATCCAGGCTTTGGGTGCTGGACTGGGACTTTTGGGACATTTCTGGGACTTTTGGGACCTTCCTGGGATGTTGGGGACAGTGTGTCTCCTGGGAATGGAAGGGGCCAGACATCTCCTCCTGCTGTGGTGTCACGAGGCTGATCCCGTGAAGCATCCAATGGATCAGGAGATGTTTGATGGAGCTGGAGGGCTCCTGCACAGCTGGATGAGCTGGCGCTGCCCCGAGGGAGGTCTGGTCGGGCCAAGGTCATCTTCACAGTGTGGTGATTTGGGAGGAGGCAACAGGACATGCAGGGCAGGAGCTGGGAGGGGAGGGGGCAAAGGGGATGTGCCAGAGTGGAGGGTCCCCCTACAGAATCCCCCTGAGCAGAGAGAGGGGCCTGCCTGGGGTGGAGATGATCCCAAAGCTGAGGGTCAGCATCACCAGTGGACAGTGGCCACCACAAGGGGAAGGTGGCCACAAGTGAGGAATGGTGACCATCCCTGGAGGCAGATGGTTGTCACTGATAGAGAGTGGCTGTCACTGATGGAGGATGGCCAGCCCCACTCCAGGATGGCCATGGCCACGGAAGGTGCCCAACACCCCCAGTCCCCTCCTGGCACAGGTCTAGTGACCCCCCTGCCCACCCACTCTGGGTGCCACCACCCAGCCAAACCCCCTTTGGACGCCTCCTGTCCTGACTGGTGGCCTTGGTGGCTTTGGGGGTCACACGGGGTTGGGGGAGCAGGGGAAGAGCTGGAGCAGTGTGTCAGTGACACGTGAGGACGCTAAAATTAGGCGGCTCCAGCTAATCTAATTTAATCTCCCCTTTTCCGTCCGTTCCCCTGGATTAGCCCCGGCAGGCAGCGGGGTGGGCAGCCACGCCGTGGGGCAGCCCAGCCCCGGCACACCCAGCCCGACCCCCGGGGATCCCCCTGGCTCTTTTGGGGTGAGGTGTCCGTGGGGGCGAGGGGGTTGGGGATGGGCTGGGAATGTCACCAGCACGATGAGATCTGCGGGGGGAAGGATGGAAGGATGGATCCCCAGCACCCCCAGGGCGGGCAGGGCACGACCCTCCCCACCCTCGCCCTTCGTGGGGCAGCTGGGTCTGGGTGAGCCCCCTCCCTGCCGGCCGGGCCGGGGAAAGGCCGGGGAAAGGCTGTTCCACCCGGCTCAGCCCGGGCTCATGCGCTCGTCCTGCGGCTGCCCAAGGAGGGAGGAAAGTTCTCCGACCGGTTTTGCGCTCCCGGCCCCGTGCGAGGGCTGGGGCCGGCCCAGCCCCGGTTTCCGGTGCGCTGGGTGACAGGGCAAAGTCACCAGCTGGTCACCGGTGTCACGCCGGTGCCGACGGGTTCGCGGGGCCGTGAGCGCCCCTGCAGCCAATGGAACCTCGCTGGGAAGTATGTGGAGCAGCGCTGCAGCCGTGAATCACGGGGCAGGTGATGCCCGATGAGCTCACGCCTCTCCTGGAGCCGCTCCAGGGCCAGCCCAGCTGCTCCGTGCTGGTTCCCCATTCCTCTGGACCCACCCGTGCCTCAGTTTCCCCAGCATGAAAGTGGGTTATGACCCTCAGCGGGTTCTGGAGGGTGTCCCGGGGGTCTCCAGGAGCAGCAGCACTCCATGGGATGGGGGCTTGGCTGGTCCCAGGGCTCCAGGCTGCTCTGGCCCTGCTCTGGCCGCGGGGCACGGCTCTTCCTCCCGCTCCACGTTGTCATTACTGCGCCACTCGTCCTTAAGGAATCACTTTAGAGAAATTAGAGCTGGGTCCAGCTCCAATCCCTGCAATCAGCCGCTTCCTTTTCCCAAGGAACGCGGCATTAAATGCCAATGGATTATTACGAGCCCGTGTGGAGCTGGGATGCCTTGAAAGGATTTCCATTGGGAGCTTCATTCCATGAAAGAAATTCCAAAACCAACTGAAAAACCTCAAATTAAAAAAAAAATTACTTTATTTAGATGAGCTGGTTGAGCAGAGCCCAGCTTCTCCTGTCCTTCCTTGACTAGGGCGTTATCTGGCCAATCAATGGAGTGTTGGGGATTATTTCCCCTGAATAAACTGATTTTGCAGGACAGAAGGATGAGACAGGTCCCTCATTTTGCACAGACAGTCCCTTCCTTCATCCAGCCAGGCCGGCGGCAGATGGGGAAGGCGGACAGATGTGTCCAGCTATTTTTAGGCTCAAACGCTGCTTTAATTTCAACATGACCGCGGAGAATTTGCCTTTTCAGGGGTAAAAAAAAAAGCTGGATCAGAGGGTGAATTGAAATGTAGGGCCAGCGACAGAGATTAATGGAATATCCTGGGTTGGAAGAGATCCACAAGGATCATTGAGTCCAAATCCTAGGATGCATCAGGGCACGATCTGGGGGTTGAACTGGAACGCCCGGCAGGTTCGTGGTGGGTCCGGCGGGACTGGATCCTGCAGGAAAAGGTGTCTGGTGGCAGCATTGCCTCGCCTCTGGCTTTGGTTGCTTCTCCCCCTCTTTACTTTGAAACGGAGTTAAATTCCCTGAGCAAAACACCAAACCCATGTAAATGGCCGCGTGGAAAGGGCTCCTGAGAGGGCGAGAGGAGCCGGAGCTGCTCGGGACTGGTTGGGAAAGCGGCGGAGCGGGCAGACGGGTTGGGTAACTCCTGCCCCAGGGCTGCTGGGACCGGCTCTGCCGGCAGCGGGGAGCGGAGCCGCTCCGGAGGGCCAGGACGTGCCGCGGCCCTCGTAGGGCTCGGGGCTCCGGCTCCCGGCTGCAGCCCCGGGATGGAGCGGGGATGGAGCTGGGATGGAGCAGGGATGGAGCAGAGATGGAGCAGAGATGGAGCCGGGATGGAGCAGGGATGGAGCAGGGATGGAGCAGAGATGGAGCAGAGATGGAGCAGGGATGGAGCAGGGATGGAGCAGGGATGGAGCAGGGATGGAGCAGGGATGGAGCAGGGATGGAGCAGGGTTGGAGCAGGGATGGAGCAGAGATGGAGCAGGGATGGAGCAGGGATGGAGCAGGGATGGAGCAGGGATGGAGCAGGGTTGGAGCAGGGATGGAGCAGGGATGGAGCAGAGATGGAGCAGGGATGGAGCAGAGATGGAGCAGGGATGGAGCAGAGATGGAGCAGGGATGGAGCAGGGATGGAGCAGGGATGGAGCAGGGATGGAGCAGAGATGGAGCAGGGATGGAGCAGGGATGGAGCAGGGATGGAGGCGAGGAGGAAGGCGGGATGGAGCCGGGATGGAGCAGGGATGGAGCCGGGATGGAGGCGAGGAGGAAGGCGGGATGGAGCCGGGATGGAGCCGGGATGGAGCAGGGATGGAGCAGGGATGGAGCAGGGATGGAGCTGGGATGGAGCTGGGATGGAGCAGGGATGGAGCAGGGATGAAGCAGGGATGGAGCAGGGATGAAGCAGGGATGGAGCAGGGATGGAGCAGGGATGGAGCAGGGATGGAGCAGGGATGGAGCAGGGATGGAGCAGAGATGGAGCAGGGATGGAGCAGGGATGGAGCAGGGATGGAGCAGGGATGAAGCAGGGATGGAGATAGGATGGAGCCGGGATGGAGCCGGGTTGGAGCAGAAATGGAGCAGGGATGGAGCAGAGATGGAGCAGGAAGGGAGCAGGGATGGAGCAGGGATGGAACAGAGATGGAGCAGGGTTGGAGCTGGGATGGAGCAGGGATGGAGCAGGGATGGAACAGAGATGGAGCAGGGATGGAGCCGGGATGGAGCGGGGATGGAGCAGGGATGGAGCAGGGATAGAGCAGGGATGGAGCAGGGATGGAGGCGAGGAGGAAGGCAGGATGGAGCCGGGCAGAGCCCAGCCGCGGGGATGCTCCCGAGCGACGCTTCCCAAGGTTTTGGGGGAGCAGAGAGCATCCCCCACCGTCCGTGGCTGCGCACGGGGAGCGGGACACGCGGGCGGGGCGGCGAGCGCCACGGGCCGCGGGGTGATGGATGCGACCTGACGGGTGCACAGGGCCGCGCACGTTCACACGCATGTGACAGTGACAGCGCCGGGCACACCGGGGCGGAGCGGCGGCGGCGGGCACGGACTGCGGGCACAGCCACGGACACACGGACACAGGCACGGACACACAGACACAGCCAGGGGCACACAGACACAGCCACGGACGCACACACAGACTGCGGGCATGGACAGACGCACGGACTCAGTCACGGACACACAGACACACACACGGGCTGCGGGCACGGCCACGCGGGCTGTGATACACCCCAGATCCAGCCCCACACTGGACACCCTCACTGAACGGTCCCCAGTGATCCCCCACCCTCCCAATGCACCCCCGTGCAACCCCCAGTACACCCCCAGTGCACTCCCTGCCCCCTCTGTACTCACCCCAATGCACCCCTCCAGAGCTCCCCCAGTGTCCCTCCAGTATCACCCCAATGTTCCCCCCAGTGTCCCCCCAGTGTTCCCTCTGTGTGCCCCCGGTGCCCACCCAATGCACCCCAGGGTCCCCCCAGTATCACTCCAATGCACCCTCATTGTCCCTCCCGGTGTCCCCCCAGTGTCCCCCTAATGCACTGCCAGTGCACCCCCAGTGACCCCCCACTATCACCTCACTGCACCCCCAATATGACCCCAATGTCCCCCCCAGTGTCCCCCCAATATCACCCCGAAGCACCTCCAGGGTGTCCTCAGTATCACCCCAGTGCCCCCCCAGTATCACCCCATTGTCCCCCCCGGTGTCCCCCAAGTATCACCCCATTGTCCCCCGGGATCACCCCAATATCCCCCCCACTGTTCCCCCACTATCACCCCACCGTCCCCCCATTGTGTCCCCCAGTGTCCCCCCAGTATCACCCCACTGTCCCCCCTGTGTCCCCCCAGTATCACCCACTGTCCCCCCATTGTGCCCCCCAGTGTCCCCCCAGTATCACCCCGGTGTCCCCCCAGTATCACCCCACTGACCCCCATTGTCCCCCCCAGTATCACCCCAGTATCACCCCACTGTCCCCCCACTGTCCCCCCGGTGTCCCCCCGGTGCCCCCTCACCTCCCCCGCCGGGGCCGGGCCCCGCCCCTCCTCGCGCGCCGGCACACACCCTCGCCTTTGGGCCAATGGGGAGCGGCGGCGCGGCCACGTCACGGGCGCGGGGGAAGCTCCTCAATGAGCGCGATTGGCGCGGGGAGCGCGCGGCGCTGCCGGGGCCGCTCCGCTCCGAACCGAGCCGAGCCGAGCCGAGCCGAGCCGAGCCGAGCCGAGCCGAGCCGTGCCGAGCCGTGCCGTGCCGCTCCCGCCATGATCGCATCGCACCTCCTCGCTTACTTCTTCACCGAGCTCAACCATGACCAGGCGCAGAAGGTGAGGGGGGTCCCGCGGGGGAAAGCGGGAAAAGTGGAGAGGGAAGGGGAGAGGTGAAAAGGGGAAAGTGAAGAGGAAAAGGGGAAGGAAAAGGGGAAAAAAAAAGGGGAGGGGAAGAAGAGAAAATGGGGGGAGATAAAAAAGGGACGAAAAAGAAAAGATGGGTAAAAGTAAAAACAAAAAAGGAAGGAAAAGGAGAAGGGGAGAGGGAAGAGGGAGAGAGAAGAGGGAAAGAAAAGGGAAGGAAAGTGAAAAGGGGAATAAGTGGGGAAGGAAGAAGAATGAGGAAAAAAAGTTGAAAAAATAAAGTAAAAGGAAGGAGAAAAAAAGAAAAAAGCAGAAAGGGGAGAAAGGAAAGGAGTAAAAAGAGCAGAAATGAAGGGGGAAAGTGAAAAAAAAAAGGAGGGGAAGGGGAAAATGGGAAAAAAAACCCACAAAAAAAGGAGAACAAAACCGAACAAACTTTTTAAAAGGGAGCAGGAGGCGAGATAAGCGGGAGCGGAGGGGAAGCGGGGCCGGGCGGGCGGAGGCCCCGGCGCTGCCCGGCCGGGGCCGCGTGCGGTACGTGCCGCGGGACCCCGCGTGGCCGGGCGGCGAGGGGGAGGAGGAGGAGGAGGAGGAGGAGGAGGAGGAAGGGGGGATCTCCGCGCCTCTCGCTGCCCGCCGCACCGGGACCCCCGCGGCCGCCCCGCGCAGCACGTGTCGCCGTTCCCGCCGGCGCCGAGCATCCCCGGCAGCGGCTGCTCCGCTCCCCGCCGTGCCGGGACACGGCAGCGAGCCGCAGCCCCCGCGGCAGCGGGGTCAGCCCGGGCCACCAGCCCGGAGGTGGCACTTGTGCCCCGGGTCCCCTCCCCGCGCTGACCGCCGGCCCAAGGCGCACGTGTGCCCCGTCCCCGCACTGACAGGGCTGGAGAACGCCTTCCCGTCTCCCGTTCCCTTCGTTTTGGGGTTCTGGGTCCCTGGTTTGGGGTCCGGAGCTCCCCGAGCCCGTTCCCACAGCGCTGGGATGCTCGGGGTGAGGGTCACCCCCCGTCCCGGAGCTCAGGGCAGGAAAAGCTCGAGTGTTCCTGCTCTCCATGGCTCCGGCCTTTGTCTGGCCAGGACAGCGCTTAGGCTGGGCTTAATAAATCATTCCCGGAGGAAAAATGCTGGGTGGGAGAGAGCGCGGAGGCTCCGGCTGCTCCCGCAGTGCTTTGCTGGCATCTGGGAGCAGGGCAGAGAGAGTTCGGCTGTGATTCCTGAGGCTGGGATTGGCTGCTCCGAGTGCCAGGCCACCGGGATGTGCAAAAATCGCCATAAAAAAGCTGTGGGAAATGCTCGGAGCGACCCGGGATAACCCTGGAGATGCTCCCGGGGAAGTGAAACTTGCCACGTTGGCCCTTCACCGGGGTTAGATAGGAAGGAAACCGAGGCAGAACATTTAAAAATAAATAAATAAAAAAGACAGCAAAAACTAACCCCAACCTAAACAAAGTGCAGGGAAAACTTCCCAAGGTGAAGCGATCCGCAAGGAAATAGGGGCTCGGCTCCTCCGCTGGCCCCGGGGTTGTGCAACAGCCGCGTCCGGGCTCGGGCAGGGGCTGTGTTGTGTAACCCGGGCAGAAATAGGCCAGCGGCACAGCCCGGCCGCGCTCCGGGCTGCTCACGCCTTCCTTATCGGGAATGGCCGGGAATGGGGCAGGGGGAAAGCTGCCACGGGCAATTCTCCTTCCCTGCCCAGCGGGAGAAGGGCGTGCGAAGCCTCAGGAACCGGCTCCGTGCCCCTCGCGCCTCCCAAACCAGAACTGAAAAAAGGTTGTTGAGATGGGAGGGAGGGGAAAAAAAATATCCAGGAGCCGCTGGCCGGAGCTGGGGATCCTGTGGGATGTGGCACTGCCCTCCCGGCCGCCTCCACAACTGGATTTTCTGGGATATTTTTAAACAAATTCCCGTGAATCCTCCCATGAGGCAAAGCTGGGGGAGAGCAGGGAGCTCAGCTGGGCTCAGGGAGAGGGGGGAGAAGCCAGCTGTCTGACCTGGCTGCTTCCAGCGTGGCTGTAAAAACCATTCCTGGCTCGTAGAGCTCCCCAGGCCAAGGGAGAAGCCAGGGAGTCCCCGGCACAGGGAGGTGGAGGGGGTGAAATTCTTGGAAAGCTGTGATTTGTTTGCTTGGGTTTTCTTATCAACCCCTGTATTTGGGAGAAGAGATTGTAGGTGGTAGCCTGGGATGTGTTTTCCCTTTGGATCAGGGAGAAAAGGAGCTCAGGTGGTGTAAAAAAGTGCTTTTTCCAATAGCTGTGGTTTGTGTCCACCTCAAGGCCTTCAAAATAGCCTCAAAAACTGGATTTTTCTTCCCATTCTTGCCACGGAGCAGCTTTACCTCCTCTGCCACCCATCTGCAAGCATATTACCTTCCTCCCCGGCTCCTGCCCCTTTCCTGCCTGGAAAGTGGGTTGTCCAGACTTATCTAACCCCCAAGGGATTGTGCAAACTTTAATTAACCTCGGCAGCGTCCTTTGAGATCCCAGCTTGAAAGTTTGCCGCTGCTGCCCGGCGTTCCCTGGGATGTGCCAGCTCACCCTGGCCTTCCTCATCCTCATCCTCACCCCGCAGCCTCGTCACTGGGAGGGGGCCTGAGCACCTCCTCTCCCCCATCCCTCCTTCAAGAGGGGAACAATGGGGTTGGAATTGATTCCCCCACGTTGGAAAATGCAGGAAAGCAGGGGCAGGTTTTCCTTGTTTTAGTTTTTTGGGTTTTAAAAAATTTTTCCTTTGCCCAGGGATTGGTTTTACCCAGCTGATTCCTCCCTGCTGGCTGCTTCTGAGGGTGTGGGAGGGGCACCTTTGGCAAATTCCTGGAAAACCAACTTAACATCTTCCCCTGAGGCTGCCCAGGTCGGTGGCAGGAGCCGGGGTCAGTGGCAGGACAGCTTGTCCCACCTTGGGGAAGCCATCCCGAGTCTCCCTGCCCACCAGAGCTACCCAGCCTCAGTTTCCCCCCAACAGGGGGATGCTCCCACCATCCCAGGGGGGTCCTGGGGGCAGGGAGGCTTTGCCATCCAGCATCCCCAACACCTTGTGGGTTCAACAAGGACCAGGAGGGGCAGGGACAGCAGCAGCTGGATGTCTCTAGCTGCAGAACTGTGGGGCAGAGCGTTTTCCCTGCTGAACTGGGTTTTACTGGGGCAGCTGGATGTCTCCAGCTGCAGAACTGTGGGGCAGAGCATTTCCTGGCTGAACTGGGTTTTACTGGGGCAGCTGGATGTCTCCAGCTGCAGAACTGTGGGGCAGAGCGTTTCCTGGCTGAACTGGGTTTTTCTGGGGCTCTGGGGCAGCAGGGTCACCTGAGGATGGGCTGGTGGATGCTCCCTGGTGTCACTTCCTCACCATCAGCACCCAGCTCCACCTCCAGTGTGGATCCAGCTGCTGGCCCGGGGCTGAGGATGAGGAGGAACCGGCCGAGCAGGAAACATCTGACTCACCGGGCTGAGGATGACTCCGGGCGGGCGTGTGTCATCCCAGGAGGGAGGGAGGGAGGGAGGGAGGGCCCACGTGGGCTTGGAGCCGGCGTGGAGGGACGTGGGTGCCAGCAGGACGGGGCTGGGGAGGGTGGGGGCAGCCCAGCATCACCCCTGTGTCACCGGGGAGGTCGGGCGAGGGGACGAGCCGGTTCCCTGCCCTGAGTCACCCGGGGTGGGAAACGGGGACAGGCATGGGCAGCACAGCAGGCACTGAGCATGTGGAGCAGGGAATAAATCCTTCGGGCCCTCCCCTGCTCCCCCAGCATGGCTTTCCCCAAATTCATCACGTCCCACCGGGGATTGGGGCGGGTGGTGCTCGCACAGCATCCCCCTCCCAGGGAGCCAGCATCCCCTCAAACTTCAGGGATCCTTACAAAACAGCACGCTTCTAGTTAAAAACTGGGATGGGGAGGGAAGTAATTGAAAGGAAATATAATTCCCAGCACAAATTTCCCTGGAGAGAGGGCTGACAGCACATGCTGTGGGTTTTGGGGTGTTGCAGCCTTCCCCAGATTTGAGCACTGCTCCGTCATCTTGCAGTCAACAAATGTCTGGCTTTGTTTCCAAAAAGGTACAGAATCTGTCCCAGGGAGCAGCCACCCTCTCCCAGTGCTCTGCTTTTGCTCCAAAATCTGCTGGAATCTGTCACATCCAGCTGAAAACTGCAGCAGGAGATGCTGAGGGATGGGGAGCACGTGCTCCCTCCAGCTTCCTGGCAGCCACGTGGCTCTGGGACAGGGTTCAGAGGAAATGAAAACAAAAGGCAAGCAGCCTTCTTTTTCTCAGAACCCGGGGTCACTAGTGGGAAAGATGTGTTTGGGACCCAGAGGAACAGAGCTGCCCTCCTCTTCCCCTTCCTGCTGCGGTGCCAGAAGCGCTGCCACCCTCAGCAGCCCAGCCCCGTGTCCCCAGGAGGTGAGGCTGGAAATAAAAGCTGTTTTTTGGGGTGCTTTGAGCTCGGCTTGGCTCGGCCAGGTCCCCCAGCAGCAGAATTTGGGCAGGCTGAGGTTTCCCAGCGGTGGCCGTGCAGCCGGGACAGGCGACCCTGGGCACCTCTCCAGCATCCGGCATGGAAATGAGCTGGACCTTGGAGACAGCCTTGAGCCAGGAGATGGGGATTTGCTGGGGTTTGGTTCAAAAGCGTGGCATTGAGCTCATTACACCCACAGCTACTCCGTGATCCGCAGCTTTAACACGCTGTCCTGGGCTGGGGCATGCCCGGCGCTTCCCAGCTCCCGTCCTTCCTTCTCCCTCCGGTTTGTTTGGATTTCCTCGAGGAAACGCCACTGTTTAGGCTGGAAGCTTTCCAGAAACTCAATTGCCCCCTTCAGGATCCTAACCTAGTGACTTTGTTTGTTTGGAATTGGCAACCTGACCTAAACTATTCCATGCTCTTCAGAAGCCTTAAGCAACCGAGAAGGTGTTTTGTGTGGAGGGATGCTCAGAGTCTGGCACTGCAGGCTGAATTCCCCCTTTTATCCCATCTTGGTCACAATCTGAGGGGTGCTCAGGGTGACCAGCCAGGCCACGGGGCTGGGCAGTTTTGGGAAGGCCAGTGGCCGTTCCTTGGTGGGGCCAGGGTGGATTCCGTGGGGAAGGAGCCCTGCTGTGCGCCCTGACCTGCTTTAGCTGCCAAGTGGGGTGAGATCCACCTTGGGAGAAGATGATCCAGGTTTTAAGGGCTTTGGAGATTAGGGGGAGGTCACCCTGCTCCTCAGCTGAGGTTATTCTGGTGTGCTGCAGCCTGGAGGACATGGGGGACGTGCTGGGCAGGGCCTGGCCTGGGGAAGGGGCTGAAGCCCCAGGGGGGTTTCCCTGTTCTGGAATTTTTGGGTAGGGGGTCTTCATTGCTGAGGAGCTCCCAGAGCAGCCAGCTTCCCTGGGATGAGCACTGTCTGCTCTGGGTTGATGGCCTGGGCTGATAGCCCTGGGCATAACCCTTGGCACAGCTCAAGGGGAGGTTTCCTGCCTTGGAGGAGAGCTCCAGCCCCAGAGCCACCTCCTGACCAGGTAACTGGAGCTTGCTGGTGCAGTGAGCAGAGCCTCAGCACACGGGAGGGAATTTTCAGCAGGTGAAAGCAAACAGGAGGGGAGGGAGGAGAGTGTTTGACTTCCTGCTGGATAAGGAGAGGCTGGTAAACGCCTGGTAGCAGGAAATCTCCAGGTTTCCTTCTCCTTGGCCTTTCCTTCCTGTTTAGCTCCTGGTTTTGGGAAGGAGCTGGAAGCACCAGGAGAAGGGGGAGGAGGGTTTACTCAGAGCATGCTGCTCCTCAGGGGATGCAGCATCACTCCTGGAATGTGCTGGGCCAGGCTTTCCCCCATCCCCTGACCTCACAGAGGGAGAAATCTCAGCTCCCAGATTTCCAACAGAACTCAGGGTGGAGGGAAAAAGGATGTGCTGGAGCACCCTGAGCCCAGGCAGCCAAAACCGCAGCAGGGCTGTTGTGTCCAGCCCAGGGTGGGATGGCACGTCCCCAGCGAGGTCACCCTGGCCCTGGTGCAATTAGTGGCCCACAAAATGCCCATTTCCTGCAGCTCAGCCCCATAAAGCACAGCCCGGGCCCGGGTCCGGTGACCCGGCCTTACGTGCCTGCAGACAGGTGAGCACACGGGGTGGAGTTTTCCTCCTTGACTTCTCAGGGCTTGCAGCTGCCCTTTAATTAATGCTGAGTGGAGCTAATTGGAGCAGGGCACGGTCTGGGAGCAGGGCACGGTCTGGGAGCGGGCAGTGTCCGCCTCTCCCGCTCCCTGCTCCGGCCAGGCTGCCCAGGGCTGATGGTGGCTGGGGAGGAGCCTTCCCACCCTTCCCAGGCAGGACAGGAGCTTTGATGCCATTTTTAGAAGCGTTCTCCACACCAGCAGCTCGAGGGTAGAACAGTTTCCAGGAACAGGGGGGTGGGATGGGTTTCTTCCCTCTCCGGCCACGCGCTTGTGTCATTCCATCCTCGCTTGTGTCACCCCAGCTCCCACTTCTGTCACCCCAGCGGGGTTTGCTCCAGGCTGTTGAGTAGCTCTGGGCTCCTGGGGTGATCTCAGCAGTGCAGCAATGACAGGGCACTGCATTCCTGCCCAGCATCCCCGCTGCAGGAAGAGGCCCTGCGGGTCAAGGTCAAGGTGCGTTGGTGCCGTGCAGTGGGAAGGGCTTTGCACCTGGAGAACCTCCTGACTCACCTGAGCTGGGCTTCCTGCTGCTGCTGCAGCAACCTGTCTGCGTGCCTGCAGCTGGCTGAGCGGGCAGGAGCTGCAGGAGCAGCTCGTGGGTCAGCATTCCCAGCTGGCAGAGCCTGGGCAGGGATGCAGGCTGGCCTTGGGAGAGGGGCAGGAGCAGGGGTGGGTGATGCCTGGCATGAGCAATCCCGGCCAAGCTGCCGTGTCCTGCCCTTAGGGATGGCTCAGAGCCTGCTCCAGCTCCTCAGCAGCCAGTCCTGGGCTGCCCTGTGCCCCTGTCCCAGCCCTGTGCCTGACCCCTGGCTGTGTGTGCCCCTTGCAGGTGGACAAGTACCTGTACCACATGTGGCTCTCCAGCTCTTTATGTCCACCCAGCAGCCTCAGGAGGGGCTGGACACTGTCCTGGGCTGTGTGTGTCCCTGTCCCAGCCCTGCCCTGTGTCCCTGTCCCAGCCCCGTGCCTCACCCCTGGCTGTGTGTGCCCCTTGCAGGTGGACAAGTACCTGTACCACATGCGGCTCTCGGACGAGACCCTGCTGGAGGTGTCCCAGCGCTTTGAGAAGGAGATGGAGAAGGGGCTGGGGGCAGACACCAACCCCACGGCCTCCGTGAAGATGCTGCCCACCTTCGTCAGGTCCACCCCGGACGGGACAGGTACCGTGAGGCCGGAGGGAGGGCTGGGCACACCTGTGCTCCTGGCACTGCCACCCGGGGCCACCTCGGCTGCTGGGGCTGAGTGTGGGGACAGGCCTGGCTCCCTGCTCCGTGCTGGGGCTGGAGGGGATCCCAGTTCCTGCTGGCAGGAGGGAGGAGAGAGGGAGGGAGGCGGGAGGGAAGCCGCCCTCGCGTGCCCTTGCTGGCAGGACAGAGACAGTCACGGGTCCGGCTCATCAGATTTCACGGGCAGCAGTGCCAGCACTGTCTGAGTGCCACAGGGCCCTGGGCACAGCAGGGCCCTCACAATGTGGCCTTTCTGCTCTCCCCGAGCTGCCCAGGCCACGCTCCAGCCAGGCACATCCTCCTCTCCTGCTCCCTCGGGCATCCAGACGGGAGAGTTGCCTTTCCCCTCCCGGCCTGGTGTTCTGGGAAGGAGCTTGTCTCCATCCCTGCAGCATCACCCTGCAAGTGTTTGGTCCTGGCTGCTCCAGACCCACAGCTGGGCTGGCAGCAGCCGTGGAGGGCCCCAGGGGTGGTTGGCTGTGCTGGATGCACTTACTCAGAGCTGGGCTTGCCCTGGTGCCAGTCCTGCACAGGGATCTGTGCAAAGCCTCGGTGCCAGGGCTGCTGGCGAGGGGCACAGAGAGGGACAGAGCCCAAACCCTTCGTGGCTGCTGGCTGGCTGCTCCCTGGGGCAGGGACAGAGGGGACAGAGTCATGGGGTCACAGAGCTGTGGAATGCTTTGGGCTGGAAAAGCCCCCAGGTTGGTCAAATCCAACCAGTCCATCCCTGCCCCACGTCCCCAGGTGCCACATCCCCACAGCTGCTGAATCCCCCCAGGGATGGGCACTCCTGCCCTGGGCAGCTCTGCCAGCCCTGGGCTGCCCTTTCCATGAAGGGCAGCCCAACAATTTAAACGTTTCCCCAACAATTTCAATGTTGTATATAGCTCAAACTTCCAGTTTGAAACCATTCCCCTGTCCTCTCACTACAGCTCTGCTCAAAGGGTCTCCACCTTCCCTCTGAGCCCCTCTAATCCTCGAAGCACCCCTTGATCCTGGCCCCCCAGCTGCACCCACACCCAAAAGCTGGACCTGGCTGCCTGCCCTGGGATCGAGATTCCCATCTATTTAAATGTTGGAGGATATTTTTAATTACAGGCAGGGCCAGGAGCCGCCCCTGGGCACGGGAACTGGTGCAGCCAAAGGTGCTGGGCGCAGGTGGAGCGTGTGTCAGCACTTCCAGCGCCCTGACCCGCCTCTGGGAGAGGGAGCAGTCCCTCCCCATGCCCTTACAAGACAGATCCTTGGCTCCCTTCCCTGTTTCCAGCTTCTCCAGTGCCCCAGCTGGCATTTCTCACCCGGGGCAGGGGGACAAAGAGGAGCAGCAGCATGGAAAATGTCACATGGGAGGGATGCTGGGGCAGTCACGGCCCTGCAGCTGCCCAGGGGGCTGGAAAATGAGGGAGTTTTGAGCAAATCCCAGGGAAATGAGAGCTGGGGTTCCCTGTCCAGCTGGAGCTGGATCCAGTGAGTGGCATCAGTGTCCCTTGGGTTTTGGGGAGGGGGCAAGTCAGGGCTGGGGGCTGAGAGATGAGGGAGGATCTCACTGCCCAGGGCCATGTCCTTCCTCCTTCCCTCTTGTTAAAGCTCCTGGGCAAAGTCTGGCCTGGGCTGGGCACCTGTGCCAGGTGCCAGCAGCTGCTCCCAGCCCAAGGATGGGTTATTGCTGGTGCTGGTGCCACAGGGCTCCCAGGCATCCCCCTGTGGGATGTCCCTGTCCCCCCTGCCCTGCCCTGTGTCTCTGGGTGGGATTAGACCCCGCTTAATGCCCAGCTCCAGGGGGATGAGAGGGGCTTATGGAAATACAAGGTCACACCTGCAGGTTAAGCCAAAGCCCAGCCCTGGCTCTCGGGGGCTTTGCCATTCCAGTGTGGGGTGATAGAGGGGGGAATTCTGCTTTGAAAGCAGGAGCTCTTCTAAAATCAACTTTCCTTGCTTGGCTTGGCTCTGGCACCCACTGGAGCAGCGCCTTGCCCTGCTGGCAGCGAGGGCATGGGGAGACAGATCCCAAATAGGCTTCTCCTTGGAGCCCAGTGACTCTCCTGAGGGCTTTCCATGCTCAGTGCCACCAGCACCCTCCTCCTGCTCCACTCCTGGTGTTTCCAGGCTCTTCTGGGTCCCAGGTTTCCTCCTCCACAGAGGGGCTGGTTTAAGGATCTTGTGCTGAGCCCCAGCAGCTGATAGCCCCAGCCTGGAGCTTTCAGGAGGATGCTGCAGGATTTGTGGGATATCCAAAGGATGGCTCTTGGCAGCACCTTTCCCTTGCCTGGGGGGCTCAGCTCTTTTCCTGCTCGTGTGGCACAGAGCCTTGAAAGGCTTGGGGGAAAAATGCTGTTTCCTGCCCAGAAAACATGGGGGTTTACCACATCCCAGCAAGGCTTCCCAAGGAAGCTGTGTCTGCCTGGAGAGTTCAAGGCCAGGCTGGAGGGGCCACAGGTGCAGTGGGAGGGCAGGGGAGGGGAGCTGGGTGCTCCTGAGGTCCCTTCCCATCCCCTGGTACCACGAATGACCTGGAGGGCTGCAGTGGGAAATGCCAGGGTCTGCAGCTCCACCTGCACCTGCAGCTCCCTGGGCTCTGGGCCTCCCAGCTTTTCCTCTTTATTTTTCACCATTCCACTTTGCCAGAGGATTCCCAGGCAGTGGAATTGTGTTGGAAGCCTGGAGGGGGGATCCCTGGGGTGAGCAGCCTCTGAGGTGCTGGGAGATGATCCCACACACCAGGATCAGCCTCTCCAGGCACTCACTCTTGCCTTTGCCAAGGGCAAACAGCGCCTGGGGCCAGGGCTCTGTGTTTGCCCTGGCTGTTTGGCTTGTGGGCTCAGCACCAGGGCTGATACCTTATCACAGGACCTGGGAGACCAAACTGGGGGCAGTGCCCACACCTGGCAGTGCCCACACCTGGCAGTGCCCACACCTGGCAGTGCCCACCACGTGCTCCAGGCATGGCTGGGAATTTCCCAAGGGAGCCTTGGCTGCCCTGTTCCTCCTGCAAGGCTGATCCATCCAGGAATTCCCAGGAATTTCCCCCAAACTGCTTTTTTTTGGGGACCCTCCTGGGTTACCTCCAAGGAGCTGAGACCCTGTGCCCCTCCTGGCTGCAGTGCCCTTAGCCCTGGTGGATTTATCACCCCCCTGAGGTGTCCTCTGTGCCCTGCTGGTGTTTGTCACCCCCCTGAGGTGTCCTCTGTGCCCTGCTGGTGTTTGTCACCCCCCTGAGGTGTCCTCTGTGCCCTGCTGGTGTTTGTCACCCCCCTGAGGTGTCCTCTGTGCCCTGCTGGTGTTTGTCCATGCCCAGCCCGGGCTGTGTCCAGTCCCTGTCCCCAGCTGTGCCCAGCCCAGGCTGTGTCCAGCCCCAGCCCCAGTCCATGCCCAGTCCCTGGCTGTGTCCAGCCCCAGTCCCAGCCCCAGTCCATGCCCAGGCTGTGTCCAGCCCCAGTCCCAGTCCCAGTCCATGCCCAGTCCCTGTCCAGTCCCAGCCCCAGTCCCCATCTCTGTCCATGCCCAGTCCCCGGCTGTGTCCAGCCCCAGTCCCAGTCCCCATCCCAGTCCATGCCCAGCCCTGTCCCTGTCCAGCCCCAGTCCCAGCCCCAGTCCATGCCCAGTCCCAGCCCCAGTCCATGCCCAGCCCAGGCTGTGTCCAGCCCCAGTCCCAGTCCCAGTCCATGCCCAGTCCCTGTCCAGCCCCAGTCCCAGTCCATGCCCAGTCCCTGTCCAGTCCCAGTCCCTGTCCCTGTCCCTGTCCAGCCCCAGTCCCTGTCCATGCCCAGCCCCAGTCCCTGTCCATGCCCAGCCCCAGTCCCTGTCCAGCCCCAGCCCCGTCCCCAGCCCTGCTGCTGGCCCGTGCATACCAATGCCCGCGGGTTTTGTTCCCTTTGTGCCGCACAAAGCGGCCCCGGCAGCCAGCGCAGCACATTCGGGGCTCGAGTGCTGAGAGAGGCTTTCCCCGGCCCCTCCGCCCCAAAACAGCCAGCTGGGCGCTTTTCCCTGCCCCAAACAGGCGGGAGGGGACGGGGACAGCCCTGGGGCTGCCCTTGGAGGAGCCTTCTTGGAGCCCTGGGTCCTGGGAATTTCAGATTTTCTGTGCTGACAGGAGAACTCTGCATGGACCTGAGGCCGTGGAGAAAACTTCCAAAATTGAGTGCTAGGACTGGGATTGTGGGTCTGGAGTTTGGCTAGAAGTGTGTGATATCACAGGGTGGAAAACTTAGAGTTTAAGGGTTTAGAATATAGCAAAAAATATAAGGCAAGATGGAGGTTTTAGGGCAGAGGCTGGTCCTTCTTCTTCCTCTTCTTCTTCCTTTTCTTCTTCCTCTTCTTCTTCCTCTCCTTCTCCTTCTTCACTTTCTTCTTCCCCTTCTCCTTCCCCTCCTTCTCCATGGGTTTGGGTGGTTTTGTGTAATTGGATAAAAAGTCCACCTTGCAGGCCAGGGGTGGTTGGTTATTGGGTTAAAAGCAAAGATAATTAAGGTGTCATTTCTTAATTGGACAGTTTATCCCTAAAAGGCCTTGCAGAGGGAGACACAGGGCTCCATTTTAAGTTTGTTGGAGTGAAGTGCTGTAGAGCTCAGGGTTTGTGAGAGTATAACATAGATAAGAGCCAATAAACATCTGAGTCCAACAAGAAATTCTGTCTGGCACGTTTAACCCCAGCCCTGGCAAAAAGAAGCAAAGATTCCCCAGCAGCTCTCCCTGGGGAAGGCAGCAGGGGGGCCCCGAAGCTCTTTGGGATCCTCTCCCTGCCTGGTTTCCTGCTGCCACGTTCCAGGAGCGTGTGGCATTCCTGGGGCAGGCAGGCAGCCTGGGCTGGGCTGAGCACCAGGGGATTTTAGTACAGCAAAAGCTGAGCCAGCTGAGGAGCCCCCACAGCTGCCATCAGGGTCTGACCCTTGGGTGGAGGTTTAGGAGCTCCAGGAGCGTCAGTGGGGTCAGGAATGGCTCTGCTGCCTTCTTCCTGACGGAGCTCATCTTCCTCAGATCCCTCCCTGCTGCTTTGGGATTCCTGGGGGAGCTGGTGGGATTCATGCCCCAAAGCATCTGGATCTGCCTCAGTGATGGTCAAAATATTGATCCTCTGTGGGGGCAGAGGAGGGGCAGGGAACGCAGCAACTGCTCCAATAAAATACCGGAAAAATACAATAACGGACAAAATGATGAAATATAACCAAAAATCTGACCTTTCTGCTGGTACCTGGGAGGGGGTGTGACCTCGGGGCTCTGTGCCCAGAGGAATGAAGGGGCTGTCCTGTGCTGACCCCACAGAGGACGGGGATTTCCTGGCCCTGGACCTGGGAGGCACCAACTTCCGAGTGCTGCGGGTGAAGGTGTCGGACAACGGGCTGCGCAAGGTGGAGATGGAGAACCAGATCTACGCCATCCCCGAGGAGCTGATGAGGGGCAGCGGGGTCCAGGTGGGCTCCTGGGGGCTCCTGGCCCAGGGGATCCTGCTGGGGATCTCCCTGGCAGGAGGGATGGGGCATCCCCTCGGAGTGGGGGCCTTTTGTCACTCTTCACCTTTTTTCCAGCTTTTCGACCACATTGCTGAGTGTTTGGCCAACTTCCTGGACAAGCTGCAAATCAAGGACAAGAAGCTCCCCCTTGGCTTCACCTTCTCCTTCCCGTGTCACCAGACCAAGCTGGACGAGGTGGGTGAGGGGCTGAGCTCTCCTCTGGGTTCCACACCGATTTAAGCTCAGGCTGTTAATTAGGCTCGTTGATTTTGGGTGAGGTGACCTTTCCTGAAGGGCCACATCTCTCACCCCTGTGAAGCCATTTCTGGGTGCAGGAGCTCAGGAACAGCACTGTCCTTTTGTTTCTGTGAATATTTTTTGTCAGTGCAGTGACTGGGGGCTGCAGGGTCAGGGACACAGAGGATGGGACATTCCTTCAGGGAATGCAGAGCTTGGCATCACTTCCCAATAACCCTGCTTGGCATCTTCTCCCAACACACTATAAACCCCCTGTTCAAAAGAAAATTAATGTTTGCCAGGGGAATGTGCCAGATTGCCTTTTTAAAAGCTGTTTGATGACAATAAGTGGTGTTGGAGCTCCTGTTCTAAACACACCTGGCCAGGTTTTCCTCTGGGAAAGGGCCCTTAAGGGCCATTCAGAGTTGAGAGCAGGGTCACATTGCACTGTCCCAGGCTGCTCCAAGCCCTGTCCAGCCTGGCCTTGAACGCTTCAGGGATCCAGGGGCAGCCACAGCTGCTCTGGACAATCCTGGCTTTCTGGATTTCCCCGTAATTATCTTGAGGCTTTTCTAGCTGCCACCCCTCTGTGAGCTCTGGCAGGGTCCTGTGTGCCAGGGTCACCGTGAGTGCCAGCAGGGGTGGTGCTGGCAGAGCCAGGGCTGTGTCCTGGCAGCTGCAGGGCTCTGGGGGTGATGCTTCCGTGGCATGTGCATGGAGAGCAGCTTCTGCACCAGAGCTGCAGCCAGACGTGCTGAGCATCACATCCCTGAGCAGCCATCCCCCCCATCCTGTCTTGTCCCCTCCTCCAGCCCCAGGCAGCCATGGCTGTCACTGTCACTGTCACTGTCACTGCCAGCTCTGAGCTGTGACCTCGCCGGGAGAGCAAACATCCCAGCGAGGCACGTGGGCCCTGCTGCTGAGGGGTGATGCTGGCTGTCCCTGCCCTTATTGCCCCCCAGGATGGGCAGGGGGTGATGGATCACTCCATAGGTACAGTGAGCCCCCACCCCACAGGGATCACTCCATAGGTACAGTGAGCCCCTGCCCCACAGGGATCACTCCATAGGGACAGTGAGCCCCCCACCCCACAGGGATCACTCCATAGGTACAGTGAGCCCCCCACCCCACAGGGATCACTCCATAGGTACAGTGAGCCCCCTGCCCCATAGGGATCACTCCATAGGGACAGTGAGCCCCCACCCCACAGGGATCACTCCATAGGTACAGTGAGCCCCCCACCCCACAGGGATCACTCCATAGGGACAGTGAGCCCCCCACCCCACAGGGATCACTCCATAGGGACAGTGAGCCCCCCGCCCCACAGGGCTGGGTCAAGAAGCATTCCAAAGGCACAGTGAGCCTGTCACCCCACAGGGCTGGGTCAAGGAGCATTCCATAGGCACAGCCAGCCATCCACCCCTCAGGGATGGGTCAAGGAGCATTCCTTGGGCTCATGAACAAGTTTTGCTGCAGGGCTCAATTAAAGCTGCTCATGGGAAGCACGTTCCTGCTGCTGGGGCAGCAACGAGCAGCTCACGTGTTATTTTGTGGCCATAAACTTTATCTGACACGGAAGCTGCGGCTGATAGCCCAGCTGGTGAGCTGATAACGGGGGGCTCCCCCCTGCAGGGCCACGTGTCCCCCGTGCCAGGAGCCAGGGGTCACCTCCAAGCTTCCTCTTGCTGTTCCCCTGCAGAGCATCCTCGTGACGTGGACGAAGGGGTTCAAGTGCAGCAGCGTGGAGGGCAGGGACGTGGTGTCCCTGCTGCGCAAGTCCATCAAGAAAAGAGGGGTAAGAGCCTGGGCTGGGGGCACACGGGTCCTGGCCAGGACACCTGGGCTCCGTGGAGGTGTTTTGGTCAGTTTTGTCTCTGTTGGGTCAGCCTGTCTCCTTTCCACCCTGTCAGGACTTTGACATCGACATCGTGGCCGTGGTGAACGACACCGTGGGCACCATGATGACCTGTGGCTACGATGACCACAACTGTGAAGTTGGCCTCATCGTTGGTGAGCTGCAGCGAGGGGAAAGATGTTCTGGGGGTGTTTCCTGGGCTCCAGCAGGGCCAGAGGGAGATCCTGCTTCTTGCAGGCCTTGGGGTCTCTGGGGGAAAAAAGAGAGGAGGATGTCAGTGCTGGAAAACGGCATTGTCCAAAGTTTGTTTGCTTGGTTCTTTGCTTTCTTTGGTGCATTGGGCTGTGGCCAAAGGGAAATGGGGAATAATGGGAATGGGGGATAATGGGAATGGGGGATAATGGGAATGTGGAGATAATGGGAATGGGGGATAGTGGGAATGGGGGATAATGGGAATGGGGGAATAGTGGCAATGGGGGAATAGTGGCAATGGGGGATAGTGGGAATGGGGGATAATGGGAATAGGGAAAGGCAGTGAAGGCAGTGTCCCCGCTCACCCTGTGCCCCTGCTTGCCCCAGGAACTGGAACCAACGCCTGCTACATGGAGGAGATGAGGCACATCGACCTGGTGGAGGGGGACGAGGGCAGGATGTGCATCAACATGGAGTGGGGAGCCTTTGGTGACGACGGGGTGCTCAACGACATCCGCACCGAGTTCGACCGCGAGATCGACATGGGCTCACTCAACCCTGGCAAACAATTGTGAGCAGATTCTTGGCTCGGGCTCGTGGTTTGCTCAGCATTGTCCATCCTCCCACAGTTACTGGGACTGGGGAGGTCAGCCCAGCTAACTGGGTCAGCGTGTCCTCTGCCACCGGTGCAGAGAGGGGCTGTGTCCCAAAGCAGGGCTGTGTCCCAGCCTGGGGCTGTGTCCCAAAGCAGAGCTCTGTCCCAAAGCAGGGCTGTCCCAAAGCAGAGCTCTATCCCAAAGCAGGGCTGTCTGCCCCACCTGCTGCCCTTGTGACCCCCTCATGTGAATGATTCCTGTTCCCTTCCTGGCCAGCAAAGTCCCCCACCAGCCCAGGCAGACACCCTCACCTAATGTCCACATCCCAATCCTACAGATCTCCCATTCCCCACAGGGCTGCTGTGGCCTGGAGGGGATCTGGGGGTCCCTGCAAACTGACTGAGCCCCTTCAGGTGGCCATGAGTTCTCTTTGCAGGATGATGGTCGTGTCCACATGGCCTCATATGCTCAGTGATGGGATAGACTGCTCTGGGAAGAGATTACCCAGAATCTGTTTGGGATGGGAGGCTGCCAAGGGGTTTTCAGGTCAGCCTGTGGCCACCTTGTGGCACACACAGCCAAACACACAGATTGTTTAGCTTGGACAAAAGGAGGCTTGGGGGGAGCTTATGGAGAGAGAGGAGAGGTTTAGGTTGGATATTTGGGAAGATTTCTGCTCTGAAAGGGCATCAGCTGTGGCACAGGCTGCCCAGGGCAGCGGTGGTGTCACCATCTCAGAGGGATTTAACAGCTCTGTGGATGTGGCACTTGGGGTTAATGGTGGCCTTGGCAGAGCTGGGGAATGGCTGGACTTGATCACCTTGGAGGGCTTTTCCAGCCCAAACCATTCCCTGATTCCACCCATTGCCTCCCCACGGGCAGGTTTGAGAAGATGATCAGCGGGATGTACATGGGGGAGCTGGTCAGGCTCATCCTGGTGAAGATGGCCAAGGAAGGGCTGCTCTTTGGGGGAAGGCTCACGCCAGATCTGCTCACCACGGGCCACTTTGAGACCAGATTTGTCTCTGCCATTGAGAAGTAAGTAGGATCCAGGGGTTTCCTGGCTCCCAGCCCGTGGGTGGACCGGCACCGAGCCAGCCCGGGCCCCCACCCAGCAAAGGCTGCGCTGCCGGGCACGAACCCCCTTTTGTCCTTGCAGGGAGAAGGAGGGGCTGCAGAAAGCCCACGAGATCCTGAGCAAGCTGGGCCTGGAGCCGTCGCACGAGGACTGCGTGGCCACGCTGCGCATCTGCCAGATCGTGTCGACGCGCTCGGCCGCGCTGTGCGGGGCCACGCTGGCCGCCGTGCTGCGCCGCATCCGCGACAACAAGGGCGGCGACAAGCTGCGCTCCACCGTGGGCGTGGATGGCTCTGTGTACAAGAAACACCCCCAGTGAGTGTGGGACAGGGACAGGGACAGCAGGGACAGGGATGGGGACAGGCTGCGCTCCACCGTGGGCGTGGACGGCTCTGTGTACAAGAAACACCCCCAGTGAGTGTGGGACAGGGACAGGGACAGCAGGGACAGGGATGGGGACAGGCTGCGCTCCACCGTGGGCGTGGACGGCTCTGTGTACAAGAAACACCCCCAGTGAGTGTGGGACAGGGACAGGGACAGGGACAGGGATAGGGATGGGGACAGCAGGGACAGGGACAGGGATGGGGACAGGCTGCGCTCCACCGTGGGCGTGGATGGCTCCGTGTACAAGAAACACCCCCAGTGAGTGTGGGACAGGGACAGGGACAGGGGACAGCAGGGACAGGGATGGGGACAGGCTGCGCTCCACCGTGGGCGTGGACGGCTCTGTGTACAAGAAACACCCCCAGTGAGTGTGGGACAGGGACAGGGACAGGGGACAGCAGGGACAGGGACAGGGACAGGCTGCGCTCCACCGTGGGCGTGGATGGCTCTGTGTACAAGAAACACCCCCAGTGAGTGTGGGACAGGAACAGGGATGGGGACAGGGACAGGGACAGGGACAGGAACAGGGATGGGGACAGCAGGGGATGGGACAGGGACAGGGATGGGGATGGGGACAGGGGTCTGGATGTGCTGGGGACAGAGATCTGGGGACAGAGACATGGATCTGGGGGTGCTGGGGACAGGGACAGGGATCTGGGGACAGGAACAGGGGTCTGGGGGTGCTAGGGACAGGGACAGAGAGGGATCTGCTGCTGCCAGCAGTGCGCACAGCTCGGCACAAGAGAAGCGCCTCCAAATATCCCCTGGGGCCCCTGGTTTGGACGCCAGTGGGTCCCCAGAGGGTGACACTCCGGTCCCCTGTCCTCCTCCTCCCCAGCTTTGCCCGTCGCCTCCACAAGACCGTGCGGAAGCTGCTGCCCGACTGCGAGATCCGCTTCATCCGCTCCGAGGACGGCAGCGGCAAAGGGGCGGCCATGGTGACGGCCGTGGCCTACAGGCTGGCTGCACAGCACCAGGCCCGGCAGAAGATCCTGGAGCCCCTCAAGCTGAGCCACGAGCAGCTGCTGGAGGTGAAGGAAAGGATGAGGATAGAGATGGAGAAAGGGCTGGGCAAGGAGACGCACGCGGAGGCGACGGTGAAAATGCTGCCCACCTACGTGTGCTCCACTCCCGATGGAACAGGTGAGGTGTGCTGTGTAAAACCCCCGTGTGTGAGCCCGTGCGTGTCCTGCATCCCTGGGAGGGGCTGGATCCTTCGCTGTGGCCGGTTCCTCTTGGTGGTGGGAGTGGCACAAACCTTCAGTTTGATACTGGGCAGAGCACTGAGCCTCCGGGACGTTCTGCACCTGACTTAACACAAAGCCTGGCTCTGCGTGGCCACAAGTCCTGCCACAGCATTCTCTCCACCCTCATCCTGTCTTGTGTTCCTGGTTCTTCCTGTGGCTTGGGCGAGTGCTTGAAACTTGTGCAGGTCCTGAGGGCCAGGAGCCAGACTTCAGTGATCCCTGTGGGTCCCTCCCAGCTCAGGTTTATGATTTGACATCTCATCATCACAGAGTGTGCAGCAAACCTCTCCATCCATCCTCTTCCTACCTGCAGCCCCTGTTCCTGCCCATCCCCAGCCACGTCTCCATTTCCATCCCTCTCCCTGGAGGAGGGCAGGTCCATGTCTGCTCCGTGCCCCACCCGGGCTGCCCCGTGCAGGGATCTCTCCTGATGATCCTCTCTTGGCTTGCAGAAAAGGGAGATTTCCTGGCCCTGGACCTGGGAGGAACCAACTTCCGCGTGCTGCTGGTGCGCGTCAGGAACGGGATGCGGCGCGGCGTGGAGATGCACAACAAGATCTACTCCATCCCCGTGGAGATCATGCAGGGCACGGGAGAGGAGGTCAGCAGGGCAGACAGGGAGGGGAAGGGGCCTCTTCCCTGGGCTGGCCGCAGCAGGGCTGACCACGGAGCTGGTTTTGCCTTTCCAGGGAGCAAAACCAGGAGTGGGGAGGGCTGGTGCTCTCCTTAGAGCAGCAGTTGTGCCCAAGGCTCTGGAGTCTGGGAAGCTGGAGTCTGGTTTTTAGGTTAGAAATGGTGTTATTCCCAGACATGAGTGAGCCTCCCCGAATCCCACACACTCCACAAGGGCTGATAAGCATCACCCCCATTTCCCAGATAGGGAAACCACAACACAAGCAGTGAGACACGTTTGGAAAGTGTTTTGCAAAGCGCTCCAGGCTGTGCCTGGAGACTGGGAGTATGCCCAGCAGACTGGGCTGGAGGGCTCTGGGCATCCCTTGCAGAGGGACTGGGTTCCTGTGTCACCTCCCTGCTGGCCCCCACCCCTCCAGGGGCCTGTGGGGGGAGATAATGCAGGGATTTGGCCACACAGTGGGTGGGGAAGAGGGTGAACTGAGCTTTTTGGGGTTGCTCACCTCCCACAGTGCAGCTGAGCCACGTCCTGCTCCATTTAAAGTCCTGGGAGCAGTTTGAACATTCCAGCAGGCCTGAGAGTGATCAGAACCCCCAGCAGTTTGGGCAGGCTGGGCTCTGGCTGTGGTGGTAACTCTTCCCTTTGGCTCTGCCCGTGCAGCTCTTTGACCACATTGTCCACTGCATCTCTGACTTCCTGGAGTACATGGGGATGAAGGGCGTGTCGCTCCCGCTGGGATTCACCTTCTCCTTCCCTTGCCAGCAGAACAACCTGGACGAGGTAAGCCCACCCCTCCTGCAGCACCCCTGGCTGCTGCCTGGCTGCTCAGGGGGACTCACTGGGGGGTTTTCCCACAACAGGGAATTCTCCTGAAGTGGACAAAAGGTTTCAAGGCGACAGGCTGCGAGGGAGAGGACGTGGTGGGGCTGCTGAAGGAGGCCATTCACAGGAGAGAGGTGAGCAGCCACGGGGCTGGGAGAAGCTGGGCTGTTCCCACATCCTGGCTCTCTTTAGCATCATTAATTGGCCTGTAAAACAAATTACTGGGCTGAGCTCAGCGTAATGAGTGTCGGAATTTTCACAGCCGCCCTTACTCATCACTTGAGGTTGGATTTTCAGACCCTGGAGCTACAGGCTGGCTCCTGGCCAGGGCTGGAGCAGACTTGTCTGGCCCTGAGCTCAGGAGACACTGGCTCGTTTCCTCGGCACAGACCACCCCGAGCTCCTGCCCAGGGGCTGCTCCTGGCAGGGCTGACCCAGCTGGAGGTGCCTGAGCTCTGAGCTCTACCTGCAGGCAGATGGGGCTGGGGGAAGTCCGTGGGTGCCTCTGTGTCTGTGGAGGTGGATGGTCATGGAGGACAAGGGAGAACAGTTTTAAACTAAAAGAGAGAGATTTAGGTTGGTGTTAGGAAGAAATTCCTCCCTGTGAGGGCATTGAGGCCCTGGCAGAGGGTGCCCAGAGCAGCTGTGGCTGCCCTGGATCCCTGGGAGTGTCCCAGGCCAGGTTGGACAGGGCTGGCAGCAGCCTGGGACAGTGGAAGATGTCCCTGCCATGGCAGGAGGGAGAATGGGATGAGCTTTAAGGACCTTTCCAGACCATTCCATGATTGTGTGACTCTGTGGCTGCCACACTCAGCAGACAGCCAGGTTCTTTCCCAGCCGGGGGAGCAGACTCAGCAGGAATTCCCTCCAGGAATAACTCCTGCAATCCATCCCTCTGCAGGAATTCGACCTGGACGTGGTGGCAGTGGTCAATGACACCGTTGGCACCATGATGACCTGTGGCTACGAGGATCCCTACTGTGAAGTTGGGCTGATTGTCGGTGAGAACTGAGCGTTCCTTGTGGAGCTCCTGCTCCGTGGTGCCACCCCTGCCCTGCCCCGGGGGCACACAGGTGTCCCAGGTGTCCCTCTGATCCTGCTCCTCTCCGCAGGCACGGGCAGCAATGCCTGCTACATGGAGGAGATGAGGAACGTGGAGCTGGTGGAAGGGGATGAGGGCAGGATGTGTGTCAACATGGAGTGGGGGGCCTTCGGGGACAGCGGCTGCCTGGATGATTTCCGGACGGAGTTCGACGTGGCCGTGGATGAGCTGTCCCTCAACCCTGGCAAGCAGAGGTGGGTGGTGGCTTTGGGGGGCTGGAAGGGACCCTGATGGGTCTGAGGGTGTAGGAGCAGTTCTGCCCCACCAGCCCCTTGGTGGATGCAGGGGATGATGAGCAGGACACCGACGTGTCCCTTGTCCCCTGCCCGTGGGTGGGGGCCGTGCTGCTGGGCTTGCTGAAGGGGTTGGACAGAGGGCACCTGGCAGCCCCAGCGTCCCTTCCTGTGCTGATGTCCAGCCTCGTCCTCTCCTGCCCAGGTATGAGAAGATGATCAGTGGGATGTACCTGGGGGAAATCGTCCGCAACATCCTGATGGACTTCACCAAGAAAGGGCTGCTCTTCCGGGGACGGATCTCGGAGAGGCTGAAGACCAGAGGGATCTTTGAGACCAAGTTCCTGTCCCAGATCGAGAGGTGAGCTCCAGCAGGGAGTGAGCACCGGCTGCCAGTCCGAGCAGGGATGGAATGTGGGGGACGTGCCCCCAGGGCTGGTGGGAGAAGTTCCACGCGCTTGGTGTGGAGCCAGGGTGGTGCCCCAGGGGTAAATCAGTGAGCCCACGCGGTTGTGCGCAGAGACAAGCAGGCTGGCTGGGGCTGGCAGCACAGAGGGCTCTTTATCCTCTGCCCTGGGCACAGAGCGGGTGGGGGACGCCCCGTGGGTCGCAGGGGTGTCACACTCCGCTGCCTGTGTCCTGGAACAGCCTCCCCGATGGGGATGGGACACCAGGCCACGTCCAGGTCTGAGAGCTGAGGCTGAGGGGGCTGTAGGGCCAGGCCAGGCACTGCCCCGAGCCCGCGGGCCCGGGCTGGGCAGGGTGAGACCAGCAAGGGGAGGCCGCAGTCCCTGACGCCGCCCCCGCCGTGTCCCCGCAGCGACTGCCTGGCCCTGCTGCAGGTGCGCTCCATCCTGCAGCACCTGGGGCTGGAGTCCACGTGCGACGACAGCATCATCGTGAAGGAGGTGTGCACGGTGGTGGCGCGGCGCGCGGCCCAGCTCTGCGGCGCCGGCATGGCCGCCGTGGTGGACAAGATCCGCGAGAACCGCGGCCTGGACTTCCTCAAGATCACCGTGGGCGTGGACGGCACGCTCTACAAGCTGCACCCTCAGTGAGTGCCTCTGGCCGTGCCCCTGGGGCGGGCGGGGGGCTCTGGGGAGGTTCAGGGGGGAACGGGGAGGGTCTGAGGTGCTCTGGGGGCTCGAGGGCTGCCGGGAGCTCACTGACCCCAACTTGAGGCCCAGCAGGAGTCAGCTGCTCCCTGAAGGACAGGGCTGCTCCAGTCCCTGAAGGACAGGGCTCCTCCAGTCCCTGAAGGACAGGGCTGCTCCAGTCCCTGAAGGACAGGGCTGCTCCAGTCCCTGAAGGACAGGGCTGCTCCAGTCCCTTAAGGACAGGGCTCCTCCAGTCCCTAAAGGACAGGGCTCCTCCAGTCCCACTGGGCCTGACCCCGACGTGGTGACCAGTTCAGCCAGGGCTCCAAGTCACGGAGATGAGGCAGCTCTAACCAGCAATGAGCTGGGTCATGGAGGTTCATGGCCACACAAACTGCCCGTGCCAGAGCTGGCCAGCTGGTGCTGCTGGGCACTGGAGCTCAGACAGGGACTAAGGCACTGGGCTGAGCTCAAATAGGGCTCAGGAGGTACTGAAAGGGCAAAGGGAGGCACTGAAGGCTCCCCCAGTGTGGGGCCAGTCAGGGCTGTTGAGGCTCATTAGTGGTCCCAGGGCTTGGTGGGCCTGGAGATGGGGCTGGGTTTAGTCCTGAGTGAAGGCACAGCACAGTTGTGTTGTAACCATGGGCTTGGGCTGAAGTGTGGACACCTGGGCTTTCTAATCTTCATCCCCAACCATCCATCCATCCATCCATCCATCCATCCATCCATCCATCCATCCATCCATCCATCCCTCCCTCCCTCCCTCCCTCCCTCCCCTCGGGGTCTGCACTGCTCTTCCAGGCTCTGTGAAGGCACATTAGGGGTTGGGACTGACACCTTCACCCGTGGCTGGTCAGTTCAGAACCTCTCCCTCTCCTTGCCCCGCAGCTTCTCCACGGTCTTGCAGGACACAGTGAAGGAGCTGTCCCCCAAGTGTGAAGTGACCTTCCTGCAGTCGGAGGACGGCAGCGGCAAGGGCGCCGCGCTCATCACGGCCGTGGCCTGCCGCATCCGCGAGGCCGGCCAGCGGTAGAGGGAAGCAGGTTTGCCCCAGAGCTTGGTTTCAGCAGAACAGGACGTTTCCTCACCCAACCCCTCCCTCCTCCCTCTGCACTCACTCACGCACCCCCTCCCCTCCAAGCAGACTCGTAGCTTTACTCGTTCTCCGGGGCACCACGGCGGGACCGGAGACACCGTGGGCTCTGTACCAAGTGTTGTCGTAGGAGTTTCCTTGCATGCCATAAAACCAGCTGTCGAGTAAAGCTCGCAGTGTCTTTTGGCTTCTCCCTGCATTTCCAGGTGGAGCTGGAGCTGTCCCACCTCTGCCACACCCCAGCTCTCCTCCCACCGCCGGCCCTCCCCTAGCAGCAGTAGGGATAACACTCGGATAATTCAGACACTGCATTGTCACTTTAACAGAACCTATTTATGTGTGTCGGAGCCGTAGCTGTCCGTGCTGTAGAAGCAAACCTCTAAGATTGGGCTAAAGACCTCCACTAGTCTTTTACCCTGATCAAGGCTGTATTATTTCCATGAAAGTCATGGTAACTCTTAAAGCACAGGGTGCAGAGTTCCACGGGCGTGGCCGCGCTGCACTGGAGGTACCGCGTCCCTCCCTTGGAGAGCAGCCCCAGAGGAGCTGCAGGGCCGGGCTGCAGGGCCCCTCAGCCAGCCCCAGCAGAGCACGTGCCTGGAAATAATGGGGGACTCAGGCTCTGATCCCATTTCCTGACCTCGCAGCCCACCCGAGTAGCGTTAGGAACGTGGCGTGTGTAGGGTCGTGTTCCCCCGGCACCACCAGCCCTTCCCCGGTGCACGTGTGGGCTCCGGGAGCCACGGGGCAGTGTCGCTGTCCCTGCCAAGCCCCAAACCCGTGGCCGTGTCTGCCCCTGGCGTGGACAGTCTGGTTTGCTTTGTGTCTGTGAAATAGTTCTGCGGCTGCAGCCTTTAGGTGGCACCTGATTTATACACTGTATATTTATGTTTTAAGAGATCTGATGTCTTTTTATGTACATAGTCTTGGGGGGGGGTTGTATCACTTAGTTTTAATGTCACCTTTTCATGTTGTCAAAGAAGGGTACAGAGTAATTATTTTCTTTTTTTTTTTCTTCTGTCGTGTAATTTTTTTTTTTTAATTTAAAGTTTTCTTGGGGTAGACTGGAGAAAGAGACCCAAATACCTGAGGACTGTTGAACAAGAGGTTTGGGCATTCTGACTTTATCACCAGGACAAAAGGGAAAGCAGAAAGCCAGGGCGTGCAGGAGCAGCGGGGCCCTGCGGTGATGCTGTTGGCTTCAGGCTGGGTTTAACCTTAGGAGAGGTTTTATTTTGTCCCCTGCCCTCCCCAGCTGTGCTCTGGAAGGTCACATCCACGGGGGGTGACATAACCCAGGGCCCCCTGTGCCCACAGCATCACCTGTGTGCCACGGCCCAGTGCAGGGATCCGTTTTTGCCAGCAGAAAACTCTGGATGAACTAAAAGCTGCAGGTCTCTGCCTCAGTGAGAGGAGGCAGACAGAGGGTGGGGGGGTTTTCTGTAAATATTTAGAAGAAGTTAATGAAATTTCACTGATGTACAAAAAAAAGATATAACTAATAAACCCCACAAACAGCCCTTCAGATTGGAGGATAGAGTTTTTGTCTATTTTTATGTATATTTTTATACTGCTTGGGGTAACCTCATTACCAAAAGTCTCTCTTCTGTGTTGGGGGTCAAGTTCAGTAGCACAATTTTAAAGGAAAATTACTCTTTTGGGCATTTTAAATGCTTATTTTTTTATAAGCCTCAAGACAATTATAACAAATAAAACCTGTGTATAGCAATGATGTAAGAAACCAAGTTTAGTGGAAGTTTTAGAAGCTGTCAAATAAATCTTTGAAGGATGATACAGAAATCCTCTAATCTGGTACCAAGCAGTTTTGTGTGATTTATTTTCCTCAGCAAACCAGCATTTTGCCTACTGAAAAATCAAAACAGAAATCTTTTTAGCTGCTGCACTGTGCAGAGTTGCATTAGTGGCTGTTTTTGCTCTTAGCCAGCTGTGCCCCTGCTGAAATCCATAGTGTTTTCATCTGTTAGTGAGTGAAATCTGATAGTTTTGGGGGCAGAACGGGAAGGATGGGGATCTGAGCAGCCCTGCTTTTGAGCAGGGTGAGAGGGAGCTGAGGTAGCTGGCCTGGAGCAGGGTCACCAGAGTCCCCTCAGTGCTGGGGTGAAGGAGGGGCTGAGCTCCACAGGGTGAGGAGCATCACCCTTGTGGGTGGTGGTGGTGGGTTTTTGGCCGGCCCTGGACAGAGGGACCCCCCCCCCCGGGCCTCCAAGGCTCCCCTGGTGCTGGCAAGCTCTTGCTCAGGCTCAGGATGGAGCAGGGTGTGCAGTGCTCCCGGGTCAGAGCGTGGCAGGACAGCTGTGGGTGCAGCCCACCCTCCCTGGGGCTGCAGGGCTTTGGGGAGCCCTGGAGGGGTCTGTGCTCCCCAGGGGGACCAGCCCTGCAGGTGTGGGATGGGAGCAGAACCTCACGCCAAAATGTCGCCATGGGATGTTCTGTGAATGTGTTTCAAATGAAGAAGGGAAGATTAAATCCTAATTACTGATATGAAGGGAAGATCAAATGATTATCTGTGGGGACAGACGGACAGACTGCTCAGCCTGATTTGTCTTCCCTGCAGCAAGAAGTGCTGCTTTGTGGGTTTAGGATGGTTTTGTTTTGTTGGTTGTTCCCATCTGGATGCATTTTCTTTGCTTTCCCGGGGTGCTGGAATGTTCTCTGGCCACGCAGGCAGCAGGGAGCAGAGTCTCTGCCCTTCCCTCCCGGGCAAATCTCCCCTCCTGGGTACTTTGGACAGGATTTTATTGGGCTTTTAAAACATATGTACATCTATATAAACACAATCAGCACATTACTGAGACTTGCAAGCAGAATTTGCCTCTCCCTTCCGGGAGCCCAAGGCTGGGAGGGAGAAGCTCAGTGGCCCGAGGGTATCAGTGGGGCACAGAGCTCTGGCCTGGCAGCAGCTCAGGTGCAGTTTGACCCGAGATAACTCGGTGCCTGCTCTCCTCCCTTATCAGGCAATCCAAACCCATCTGGCTGTCAGAGAGATAAGAGAGCGAAAGGTCCAAGTGCATGGGAGGGGAGAGGTGCAAAACGGTGCCAAATGCAGCGTGCAGGGGCTGTGAGGTGCAAGGCAACAACAAAATAACCTGGAATGGGGGCAGCCCTCGCCCCAGTCCCCTCCAGACAAGGAAAATGCCTGCTTTGGGCTTGCTCTGACACTAAAATGGGCACTGAAGGCAAAAAGAGCAATTCCTGTTCTCAAGGTAATTTGGAGAGAGGAAAATTCTTTCTCTTGTGACATCCCTGACCAGCCTGAAATCTTTCTGGCCTGAAGCAAAGAAAATGCATCTCGATGTGGGCCTGGCTCTGTGCAGGCAGGGGAGTCCTAAAGCCAAAGACTGTGTGGCTGCTGGCAGAAACGAGTGCTGTAGATTCACCTGATGTTGTTCTCTCGTGTTTACAATATTTATTTTTAGCAATTGACTGCAATGATATTATATATAGGCTTCCTTATTTTTGTACTTTTCATACCTGAGTGTGGTGTTGTACTGCTCAGCTCCCCTCGGCCACCACTGCTGCTCCTCGTCAGTGACAATAAACCAGAGAAAAACAACCACCAGCCACTGCTGGGCTCAGTGTCGTGTGTCTGGGCCCCTGAGCAGCCCCAGCCCACCCCAAACCCCTGATGCTGGCCCCTGGGAAGGGGCTGGCCCCTGGCACTGGCAGTGCCCACGGCCAGGAGGGCACAGGGACACCCAGGACACCCAGGGATCAAGGGAAGGGGTTGTTGCCCGGCAAATAAATACCAGGATGAGTTTCCTGCTCCACATCCCACATCCTGGTGACACTGGGGGGGTGCCAGCAGGGGGGAGCCCTGGGGTCCAGAGGGCAGAGCCCTGGCAGGGGTGCAAAGCCCTGCACAGCTCAGACTTTGATGTGCTGCAAAAACCGCCTGGGTGTCAGGTACCTGCTCCCTCTGCCACCAACCAGCTGCCCCATTGCTTTCCATGGAATCAATCTTAAGGAAAGGGTACTTCTAATTAAAACCAGAGTCAAGTTCTAAATACAGTTAATTCTAGAAATAAATTTGATGCTGTAGCAGCTGAAAATGCTTCTGCTGTCTGCTGCCACAGCTGTGACACAAGATCACAGTGAGGTGCTGAATGCACAGGGTGAATCCAGCACAAAAAGCTCTTCCCAGCAGGAAAGGACACACATGGGCAAATATTCCACTTGAAATCATTTACTGACACATTGCCATGTTTTTCTGTCTTGCTCGGCATATTTCTACCCTTGTTATAAAGTACAAATGGTTTTATATTTTTCTGACATTAAAAAAATAGGCTAACGAGGCAAAAATTCCCAGTTTGAATCAAAAAATCCTGCTGTAAGAATTGAAAATTGTAAGAGACAAACATAAAACCCAACAAAGACTGAACAGAGTGTACCATGACACGACTCCTCCATCACACCAAGTGGAGAGGAATCTCTTGTTCCCAGCTCTGCCTTTGGATCCTGTGACCTTGCTGAACTGATGTGAAGTTGGTGTTACACATACAACCCAAAAGGCACTCAAAAGTCACAAGTTCCTGAGCTAACAAGGGATGTATTCCCAAGGTAACAGCTAAAACAAGCCACAAAAAATGTTTAAAAACTGGTATTTGGTTTGTGTGAGTAGAGTCAGCACTCAGCAGAACTCCAGCTGAGAGCTGCTGCTGACAGGACTCAAGTAATGGTCAGGACATTGGAGTATTTGCTGTACATGGAAAAAATAATTAATTTATGAACATTCTTATTAGTAAATTAACCTGCTGAAAGACAGAGAATTATTGGCTGCAGTGGTAGAACAAGACCAAGAATGAAATGTGTGTGTGAGCTGCAAAAAATGCTTAAACTCATCAGGTGGGAAAGGCTGTGCAGTTAAATAACCAAAGTTGAGATGCCACATTTACAGAGATTATTTGGCCCTAATGGAAAAGGACCAAGAAAAAAAGCAAAATATGGATCTGGTATTTACAGATCAGTTATTTAAAAACCCAACATATAATACAACCAAAACCCACACTAACAAAACCCACACAACCTACAATGTGTGCTCAGAGTCCAACAGGTAATTTCCTAAGTTGTGATCCACACAAATTCCCTATTTCCAATTTGGCTCAGTTTTCACCCAGAAAAGCCCAAGTGTTAACAACACTTCTCAAACACGGAATGGCTTCTGCCTGACAATGCAGAACAGAAATAAAATTTTAAAAATTGAAAAAGGATGGCTGGTTTTGGCCTACCTAATGTCAGAGCTGCATAGGAGAGCACTAAGGCCAGGGCTGCTGCCACAGTGTAATGTCTGGAGCAGCAGCCAGGGTGGAGAGGGGCTGCCCAGGCCCCAGGGAGGTCTCAGGCTTCCAGATGCTCCAGCTGGGCCTCACTGTCTGCCCTCTTCTCCGGGGATGTGTACAGGAAGTTGCAGCAGATGTAGAGGGGGAAGGTCAGGAGTCTGCTGTCCAAATTCATCACGATCTGCTCCTGGAGCACACAGGACATTTGTGTGGTGAGGGGGACCAGAAAGCACAACACTGACACGGCACTCACTCTGCACATCTTAGTGGCTAAAATCAGAATATAAACATAAAGCAAAGACAGCTCCCCTTCACCTGAAGTTTATAACACTGACACATGCTCAGCCTCCCCAGAGCTCCCAGCAGCACAGGGAACAGCCACAGCAAATGCTGGAGCAAATTTCCCCTCCAACATGCTGGGGGAGAAAGGGACAGTTCTCAGATTTGGGAGATTTCATCAACCAGGCATTCCACAACAGAAAGCAAATTTCAGTTTGTGGGTAGGAATTTTTTGGTTCCACTCTAGGAACTGGTTTTGGGGAAGCAAAATTGAAACTTCAACCTCGTGAGGATGCAAAACAACTGAAACTTCAAAACTGAAACTTCACCCTCCAGTGAGGATGGCACTGACAAGGAAAGGTTTTCTGTGTTCTCACCACCTTTGTATCACTGCTGGCTGGGATTTGAGAAACTTGATTAACAAGTCCCACACATGCCTCACTAAATCCTGCTGTCAGCAATGGGTGGAAAAGGGCACTTGCTCTAAGAAAACTCCACTCCTCTCTGGGGCTTTCTTCAACTTATTTAATAGAGTAATAAATCCAACCCTTAAACAACATGCAGACATTCTTTTAACTCCTCAGTTTATGAGAGTCTTCACATTCTGAATTTGCCTCTAAATGAGCAGTCTGATGGCCAGATTATGCAGAGGGTGATGCCAGCAGTGCTGAAGAGCAGCTGAACATGACACTGGCAGCAGACAGCAGCACCACAGGCACTCATTTCACTAATATGGGAGCTAATTTCATATTATCAACACTCATGAAACCCACACTACCCTACTCTAGATCCACTTCACAAATTAGCCTAATTACCCACTACCTCTAACAGGAATGCCTGAGATTCCACATAAGCAACGACAACAGGAACAGCAACTCCCCCTCTCAGCATTTTTTTCACGCCTTGAAGTGCAGCCCTGGAGCCCACAGACACACCTGGTCCTTCTCCAGGGTGAGGATCTGATAGCCCGTGGTCCTGCTGCAGATCATCTTCCCGCTGCAGTCGAACGAGGCCAGGCGCAACCTGGGGGCACAGCCAGAGCACCTCAGCCCCTCCCGAGGGGGCAGTGAGGGGCTGCAGGAGCCAGCAGGGCCGGCGGCAGGGAGGGAGCGGGGCTGCACCTGAAGGCGATGCTGCGGCGCGGCTGCAGGCTGACGGAGCCGCTGCACGGCTGGTTCAGCGTGTTGCGCTTGAAGATGATGTAGCGGTTGGTGTAGGTCACCAGCAGGTCCAGGCCGAAGTTAAAGCCGGTCCAGCGCCAGCAGTACTGCAGGACAGAGGGCACAGGCACGGGGGGACACGCTCAGAGGGCACACAGCCCGAGGATGGGCTGTGGCACGCCGCAGCAGCGCCGCCCCAGCTCCCAGCTCCCAGCTCCCAGCCCTGGGCTGCACCGGGGGTCAGGGATCCCTGCCAGCACCTGGCTGCCACACACAGCTCGGTGGGGACAAGTGGGCACTGCAGGGGACTGCGTGACAGCAGCTGAGTGTCAGCTGCCTCCCAGACAGGCACAACACACGTCACAGCAGCGGGTATCAAATACCCCAGCCAGGAGCCCCAGCACTCCTCGGGGTCAGCAGCCTTGGGTTATGTGACTTCAGTGGGGAAAATTCATGTTCTCAGTTGGTTTCACAAGAGCTGTTACCTAAAGACACCGAGGGGCCCTGGCTCTGAATGTTACACATTTTATCTACAGAACTTCCTTCTCCAGCTAATAAGTGATCAGAGCTCTAATTAACTGCCTGAACTAACAGTTTTCCTGGTCTCGCAGCACAAGAGCACAATGAAACACCAGCTCCTTGCTCCTTGCAGAGACATGGCTCTCCCTCAGGGGAGAAAAAAAAATGTATCTTTCTCCATGACATCTTTTGATGCAGTTTGACAATGAGGACCCAGAAAATTTAGAAATGCCTGACTTGTCTCAGCCATGCCAGCCCTGCAGTTTGCCACGTGCCACACTTACATCACCATCCTTGGCCAGCTTGCGACCACACCTCATGCTGTTTCCTTCCAGTTCCTCCTTATTGATTTCTTGAGGCCTGAAAAAAACCCAAACCAGCATCTTTAAGGAGACTTCAACAGCCTTGTGTGATTACCTCAGTGTGGGGAAGATGAACAGACTGGAGTAAACTTGTCTGACCACACAATGATGCAATACCCTGAGCTGGAAGGGACTCACAACTGACTCTTCTTTGAGCAGAGACATGACTGGATGAGCTCCCAGAGCCTCTTCCATCCCAAACTGTCCCATAAACATCTACCTACACTACAAAACTGCAATATAAACCAGGCTGTGACACCTCAGTTAGGCAGAACTTCTACAAAAGAACTTTTCCAGATAAAATAATAGCTCTTGCAATGCAATACATTCTCCCAGCCTTGTAAAAACCCAAGTGTTTTTTAAACACAGCAGGCTGACTTCTTAGACACAACCAGAGACAAGTACTGGGGCACAGCTGCAGGGCTCTGCACAACAGCAGTGCTATGAAGCAGCAGCCACGAGACACTGGGAGAGGTTTCTCAAGGGGTTGGTTATGCAATTGACTAAAAAAAACCACTTCCCCTCAGTGCTCATAAGAAAACCCATTTCCCCTCAGTGCTCAAGAAGTGCCAGAGCCTCTCAGAGCTCCTGAGACCCAGAGCCCTTGGCTGTGTCATCCCACACCAAGATCAGCTCCTCTCACCCAACACTTCCCCTGTGTCCAGCACGTAGAACAGCCCTGCAGAGCCAGCACGAGTGAGATCAGCCCTGATTTTCCACAAGTGTGTCACTCACTTTGCTTCACACACCATGACAGCATTAACCCAACACCCACTGCCAGAAAGTTTCCAAGTTACACCAGGCTGAGGGCTGGCAGTGAACTTTATTAATCCCAGTGACATCAATCCCCAGGTTCAACTGCAAACCCACAAGACCCAGCAGTGCCCTCCAAGCCAGAAGAGATGCAGCCTCTGTTCTCCTCCTGCTGCTCCCACTCCACAGCAACTCACAGCTAAATCTTTTATAAACTCAGCCCAGGTCTCTTCTCTCGTGTCTGTAAAACCCAATCCTGAGAGGTGAAGTGTTCAAAGAACAGGTTATGCATATAACTCATCACACTTCAACAAATTCACCCAGGAACCTCCCGTGTGCTTTTCCACATCTTCCAGCTGAACTGGTTCTGTGGCTGACCTAAATGCAGTAATGGTGATAAAGGATTTATTTCTGTTTAATTAGTGACAAATTTCACAAACATTAGTCCATAATGCTCAGACTGACATTAACATTCCCCTCTCCATCCCTCGAGCAGCCTCAGACAATGCAGAACTTCAGCTTGAACCACTTCCACCAGCTGCCACACAGTGAACAGTGGAGCCATTCTGCTTCCTTCGTACACACTGCCAAAGAGACTGCTAAGAGCAGAAGTGATTCCAGTCCCAGACTTGAAAGATCTGTCTGGCTTCTGCCACGAAACACATGTTCAATTAAAAAAAAAAGTGATCCACTTTAACACAAGTAAACCCTGAGCAGCTACAGTTCAAAGCCACAAACTCCACTGCTAACACTAAAAAATTCTCCAATTCTGAAGAGTGAATAAGATGTTTAACCCTTTTAAATGCAAACTCAAAGCAGAAGGGAGACACTTTCTTCTCCTCTCTCTAAAGCCACATCACACATTTCCAGGCAGTGCCATTTCCATGCTGGCAGTGCTAGAAGAAGCAGGTGCAATTATGCCCTGCACCAGGTGGGATATGGAAATAGAGCCTTACTTCAGCTCAGAGGAGTCAGAGTCACGTCTTGCTCTGATTCCTAAGTCTGCCTCCTTACCCCTGAGGGAAAACATGTGTTTGATGCTGACACGGGCAGTAGGTGTGAGAGGAAGAGCAGCAGAGCTGGATAAACCATGCGCTTATAAAACCTGAATTCTTTTCCTGCAGCTACACGTTGGTCAAATGGCCAAAACATTTGCACTAACACAAAGGAACAGCTGCATGTGTGCCCTTCTGAGGCTGAGACCTTTGCTTTTCCCTGTCTTAAAAGAAATAATCAACCCATACTGTAAAACAGAAAACTAAACAAGCAAGAAAAATGTGGAAAAATACTCTGTCCATTCCAAGAGCCATTGAAATCCTCAGCTGTAGCTGAATTTCAAAATTGCTCTTTTCCAATATGGATGACCCCCATCATCCTCACTGCAGGTCTGTGGGAACTCCCTTTTCCAGAAGCATGTGTATGCAGTGGCGGACAACTCAAATGCTCCCACTGCACTGAACTACCAAAACACATCAAAATTAGCAAATGCTGCAGCTGGTGACTCACTTCCCTATGCAGCCTGCTTCCCCATGACCCTGCCTGCTCTCAGACACAGCCACAGCAGCATTGCAAAAGCCTTCCCCAGAGAGCAGCATCAGAAACGGCACAGCCACTCAAAATTCACCTGCAGGAACTGAATGTGGGAGCCACAATCCTGCACCTTACCTCCACCACTTCCTAAAGCACTACTGCCTAAGAGAACAACTTCCTAAAGATCTTGGCTATTGTTCAGACCAGAGTTTGGGGCTTTTTGAAGCTGCTGTTACAACCCAACACGTCCCTGCCCACAGTGTCACCTGCTGGGTGACAGCACAAAGGAGCAAGTCAGCCTGCTGGGTTTGGGGAGGTAACAGGCATTCTGCAGCTGCCTGACTTGGCATTTTTTCTTCTCAAAGCACTCTAGGAGCCAGCAGAGAAGACAAAGGCAGGATCTCCCCCAGCTACATTTTGCCATAGTTTTGGTGTTAAATCCAGGACCTGGCTCACTGCAGCACGGCCAAGAACAAGCAGGAGGAACGGTCTGATGGCCAAAGCATCCTTAAAATGGAAGGCTCAGAAACCACCCTTTCACAGCCTCAACACAGATTTCCAGGTGAAGTGCTAGTGAGAAGCATTAACCCACATGAAGGAAAATACAGAACTTGTGTCCCCCACCCAGCATTTCCCTCTGGTCCCATCAGATCAGATTTCCAGAGTTCTGCTGGTTGAGGGAGGGGAGACCAGCCAGCCCAGGGGAACCGAGAGCTCCACAGAGATCAACAGTTCAAAAGCACTGAAGTTTGCTTCCCCTCTCCTTTCAATGTAAACTCCAAAATAATTCATGCCAGAATTTCTGTGAGAGGAAGGTTTCTAATTTAAGAGAGAAATAAAGCCTGTAATATACCTACCCAATATCATTGTCTTGTTCTGCTCTGAGCATGGCAAACCACTGCTGTTTGTAAACAGAGGACAGCCATTCTAAAATTAAAAAAAAAAAAAAAAAGCTTGGTGTTGTCTTTGGAGCTGGGAATGGGGATGGTCATGTACATTCGAAATAGAGAAATAAAATTACATAGAAATAATAAAGTTACACTTATGAACTGGACAAGTGCATGCACCCCACCCCCTGATGCTTCCCGCCCCAAGCACAGGGGAAGGATAAACATCCCCAGCTAACAGGCTGCCACTCCAGACTGTGCTCAATCCCCCAACACCCACTGCTGCCACAAGTGATGCAACTCCACATGTTTTCTCAGCACACACAGCTCTGCTCAGCCGAGGAGCTTGTTAACAAGCTCTGGGGAGAAGGTGCTGTGCTCTCAATCCCCAGGGGAACGCCACGTAAGTTAAAGAAGAAGAAAACACAATCAAGGGATAAAAGAAAGCAGTGACTTAACACAAATATGGTAAAACAAACACAAGTTGTACCCTGCTAAGAATAAACATAAATCATGTCTTGCTTGGAGAACACACAAAGATTTTATTGGCTGTGTTAATTTAATGTTGCAACCAAGAGATAAAACAGAACAAAACTAAGTAGTTTGTCAGGCAGCTACACAAAAGGGATCCCAAAATCACGGGGTGAAAGAAGTTCTTAGTCAAGATAACAAATGGGGCAAGGGGCAAGGTCAGAAATGAGAAGCACTTCAGGTACAAAGCATCCCCTCAAATACTGAATGCTGGCAGCCACCAGCCTGCTCCAAAGTGCAGCCCAGGATTTAGCTCAACCTCCTCGTAAAGGAAGAGCAAAAGTTCTGATCTCAACACAGCTCGTGGCTGCACCCTGGCATGAACAGATTACAGGGGCAGGCAAGCACCGAACTGTAACAGCATTCCCAACACACAGATCCTCCTGCATGCAGCACGTGCCCTGTGCCCCCTTCCCTTACATCACAGGCCCTGTGTCCCCTTTCCCTGTCACCACATGCCCTGTGTTCCCTCTCCCTGCACCACAGTGCCACCCTGTGTCCCTTTTCCCTGTCGCCACAGTGCCACCCAGCTGTCCCTGTTCCCTCTCCCTGCACCACAGTGCCACCCAGCTGCCTGTGTCCCCTTTCCCTGCCCTGTGTCCCCTCTCCCTGCACCACAGTGCCACCGTGTGTCCCCTCTCCCTGCACCACAGTGCCACCCTGTGTCCCCTTTCCCTGTCACCGCAGTGCCACCCAGCTGCCCTGTGCTCCAGACCCCTCCCCAGCTCTGCCCCTCCTGGAACATTGCCCACCCCTCCCTGTCTCTCCTGGGCTGAAGGCACCGAAGGCAGGGGTGGAGGCCAGGCCCAGCTGTGCCCAGCACTGCCTCCTCACTCACCTGAGGGCAGCAGGGCATCCCTCTCCACGATCCTGGCTGAGGCCAGGTCACTGATGATGTACTGCAGCCTCAGGTGAGCGAACACGGGCACGAAGGCGCTGCCCTGCGCCGACTCCAGGAAGGCAACGTCGCCCCCAAACTCTGCAACACAGCACCCACACTATGGTTTGCCTCCCCAAATCCTCTCCAGACCCTGTTTGTACTGCAGATTTTACTTACTGGTTGGAGGAAGTTATTATGGGTGTTTAATGGCTTTAATTTTATTAGGGTTATTTAATGGCTTTTGGCATTAAAACGGAGAAATTCTTGGTGTTCAAACCCCGAGCCAAGGGCTGGCCAGCTCCTCCTACCTCTCCTGCGCTCAGCAAACCAGGCATCAGCTTCACTCAACACCTGCTTGAAAGACCCATTCCAAGAAGGCACGAGCTGAAGGAACATCCACTGGGCAAAACAAATAAATTCTAGTCAGCTGAAGTTAGAGGTAAGAAATCTGCATGCTAATAAGAGACATTTCCACAGTGCACTCGTTTCTATAAAAGTTCTGCTACTCCATTAAATACTTCCAGTCCAGCCCACAAAGGTTCCACTGCACTGAGCCCCAGGCAAGTACCTTTTTGAGAGCAGTGTACACATCCATCTCCACCTGCAGCACAAACAGGTTGGAGGAGCTGATCAGCTGCTTCATGAGGTTTATGCTGGAAAAATCAGTTTTAACAGGTCAGTGAGACACAAAGAGAAAAAGGAGAAGGGGAGGCAGGGAACAAGCAACCAGCAATGGCCAGAAAGTGATCTGCAGTGGGCTCCAGCCTTGGGCAGGGACTGTCCCTCATCCCTGCAAGGGAAGTGTAGCCCCAGTACCTGAGCTCCTTGAAGAGTCCAACACTCTGGTGAGTCATCAGATTGTTCAAGAGCCACTCAAGGCACCTGCAAGGAAAGCAAGGAGTTAGGACCTCTGCTTGTTCCTTCTCTGTGTCAACATTCCTGCAACAGCTGCTCCCTCAGTAAATGTGCAGGCAACACTAAACTGGGTGGGATTGTGGAAATGCTGGAGGGCAGAAGGGTTCTGCAGAGGGATCTGGACAGACTCAATCAATTCAGGTTAGACACTTGATTTTTTTCTTCCCTGTTTGGGTGGTCAGGCATTGGAATAGATTGGCCAGGAATGTGGTGGAATCACCAGCCCTGGAGGTGTGAATCTGGCTCTGGATTATGTGGTTTAGTGGTTTCAGTGATAGTGCTGGGTGGGTGGTTGGACTGGATGACCTTAGAGGTCTCTCCCAACTTTGATGTTCCAAGATTCTATTCTAAAAAATTACAGAAACAATTAACCTGGTCCTTGATACTGTGTGTAAATTCAGTGTTAACTGGCAATGTCCAAAGCAGCTTGGGGACAGTAATTCTTACTTTTTCTTCACGGAGTCCAGCCCATATGTCCCTGCAGAATTATAATAACCACACACAGTTTGGGCAGTGATGGTTTCCTTCATTGTTTCACCACATTGCTGGATTAAGCCATCCTGCAGGGAGGAAAAAACACACAGACATCCTGAGTGTTCTCTTCCCAACAGGCAATGTCTGTTCACACAGATTTTCATGCCTGAGCCATCCCCCAAGTCCCACGGTGACTGGTGCTACGCTGTTCAAACCATTTAAACCATCATTCCTCAGAAACACAAATGTTCCTTAAGAATATTTCCCATGAAAGAAAAGGGTACTGAATGCCTTCAGGGTAGAGCAAGCGAGCTCCAAAATCTATTTAATCTACTTGTAGATATCACTGACAAATCACTTAATCTCACACCTCAATCTTAGTCACAGCATTTTTCAATAAACCCACTGCTTTGTGTTTGGCTTTTTCCCCACTTAGCCTGAAAAGCTGATTCATTCCTCTGGGTGGAAAAGGCCACGTGGGCGAGGATCCCCTGAACTGCTGTGTTTCTTTCAGGTAAAGACAGAAGGAATGGCGTTTCTGACTCACCAGCTGCAGCATGCAGGCTGCTGCCAGCAGGGCCACCACGCGGCTGGGGTTGATCAGCACATCGTCTCTGTAGAGCGAGCCGAAGGCCACCTGCAGGGCTGCAGAGGGAACACGAGTCACAGAGAGGCGCTAAACACAACCTTAAACACAACCCTGAAGTCCTGCAACACAAGCAAAGCCCCTTCCCTGCACACCTTCTCTGTGTCTTAGTGCTGGCTTTTCATCTAGAGCAAGTGACCAGACACAGAACACAACATGGGGCAGTAACCAATCCATCCCGAGCTCCCAGGATTTAACAAACTCTTCAGCACCCCTGAGAGCTGAAAAACTGCACAAGGAGAAGCTGAACCTCATGAGCCTTCTCTGAACATCACCATCATCATAAGGTTTAACTTAACCTATCCCTCCAGACTTTTGTTAAAATAAAAGGCTCCCCCTTACCTTCTACATCAATATTTTGATCAGGAATCTCCAGCTCTATGACATTCATGCTGGATTCTTTCCAAGAGCCACTGAACATACTGGAAAAGTAGCCTGACTGTATGAAGGAAGAGAGAAAAAGAACTCAACTAAGAGATTTCATCCCACTTAAAACTGCCAAAAGCAGCACCAAACACAGTTAATATTTACCTTTATGCAGAACAAAATATATTAAGGGTGCTTTCACAAGCTAAAACATTCTGACAGACTTGGGGGGCTGACTGTAGCCGCTGTTTCTGACACTCAAAATGCCTACAGGAAAGTTTGGGCTACGTGTGTGTAACCAGAGTAAGGAAAGAGTTTGAAAAGGCCAGAAAAGCTACACAAGCTCTTTTTCCCACAAACCACATCACCAGTGGGGACAGAATTAGTCGAAAAACTAAGTCCTTAAGTTACTGGCAAACAACAAATCCTGCAGGCATTAGGGAATGCCAGTTAGGGGTGGGAAAAAAAAAAAGGCATGCAAGACATACAAATTACTGTACAAGGCTGCAGCCTCATACCAAGGACACAGACACACACACCATTTACAGCAATATACCTTTTATTATTAAGTGAAAAGCACATAAAACTAGAATTTGAGGTTTCCATCCAAAGGAAGGGAAAGATAATGCTCTACTAGGGTTCCTGATTTTCCTTCCCAGCAGCAGATGTGCCCATTATGAGATGCTATCAATGAAGTTTACCTGAGAGATCAAAAAAATAAAGTCTATTTGTACAACACCGCATTCCCTGACCTCTTCCCTCAGCATTTCAGCTCAGGGCAGCAAATAACACAAAACCCAATTTTGATTTCATTTGATCAGGTCAGTATTTCTGTACCCTTGGTGTATCCCTAACTCTGAAACCCACAACATGTTCCTATCCAACCCTCACTCATCTCTGTCCTCCTCACGAGGCTGCCTCAGCTTTGCCACAGAGATCACCTCCCCAGTTTCATAAGGATTTATTATTTTTGTAACAGGAGAAAGAAATGCCCCATTTCTCTGAGCTGCTGTGACCAGCACCTGACTGCCCTTCATGGAACCTGAGGCAGTGCCTGGGGAGAGCAGACACAGCCAGGCTGAGTCTGCCTGGGGGCACACAATGGCATTGAGAGTCATTGACATGGAGTTATCCCTAACCTCCAACACCACTTTACGTCCAGTAACACAACTGCAGTGCAGGAGCGTGCCCTGGAACAGAACCTGCCTGAGGAGAATGGTCAACTGCCCCCAAAGCTCACGTCCCAAAACCACTGCTCCTACAAGGGCTCTACAGACAAGGCCATGACTTTCAAACCCCTCCAAACAGCTGCACCCACAGAAGGGATTTCACACCCAATTTCAGTCACCAACCCATGCTAAGGTCACAGGAACAGCTTCACCAACTTGAGACACAGCAACCACAGAGCCACAGTGCAGGAAACAGCAGCAGCCTGCAGCCACAGCAGCGCTGTGCCCACCCTGCACCACCCCGGCTGCCTGTGCCCATGGCCCCTCAGTGCCAGCCCTGCTCCTGTCACACACCCCACGGCCCCTCAGTGCCAGCCCTGCTCCTGTCACACACCCCACGGCCCCTCAGTGCCAGCCCTGCTCCTGTCACACACCCCACGGCCCCTCAGTGTCACTGCTCCTGTCACACACCCCAGAGTCCCTCAGTGCCAGCCCTGCTCCTGTCACACACCCCACGGCCCCTCAGTGCCAGCCCTGCTCCTGTCACACACCCCACGGCCCCTCAGTGCCAGCCCTGCTCCTGTCACACACCCCACAGCCCCTCAGTGTCACTGCTCCTGTCACACACCCCACGGCCCCTCAGTGCCAGCCCTGCTCCTGTCACACACCCCACGGCCCCTCAGTGCCAGCCCTGCTCCTGTCACACACCCCACGGCCCCTCAGTGCCAGCCCTGCTCCTGTCACACACCCCACGGCCCCTCAGTGCCAGCCCTGCTCCTGTCACACACCCCACGGCCCCTCAGTGCCAGCCCTGCTCCTGGCACACACCCCACAGCCCCTCAGTGTCACTGCTTCTGCTCTGCCTCACACAAAGGACTCTCCTGCCTGCAGTTTAATCTTGTTAAAAGGTTCTCCCACTCCAAAATGAAAAGGCTTTTTCCTATAAGAAAGCAATGGAACACTCCCCTCGCTGGGACCACACAAGTAGTTGCTGAAGCTGCTCTGGAATTTGGTCATTGAAACAGCAACAGCCACAGAAAAACCCAGAATTGGCTCTTCCTGTCACTTGTTGCACCAGACAAACTGCAGCCACGTGTGGAGCACCTCCCAGTGCCACCGTGTCACAGCTCTCCTCTGGCTCCCACTGCAGCTGACACACAGGTGCCCTCCTGTCCAGGTACACCTGAGGGCTTCACACCAACCCCTGCCAGGGGCAGAACCCCTGAAAGGCACGGGCACAAGTGCATTTGGTGCTTGAGGGCACAGCCAGGGCTCCTCCCTGCTGCTGCCACAGCAGGAGTGACACAGCACAGGCAGCAAAGCCACCAGCACCTCTGAGCTCCCACAAGACAGACACAAAGGACTCCACCTCAACACGAGCCCAACAGGAAATGTTTGTGGAAACAGCATCCTTTTTGGGCCATGCACTAGGGTTTATTGCTTTTTTTAGTTCCTGAGAATATGTTCCTCCTGCAGCAGCAGGGATGCTGCGAGGAATCCTTTTGTGAAGGCTGGTAGCAATCACCTAACACCTGCAGAGACCCAGCAGCAGCGATTTCCCTGCAGGGACACGAGTCCAGGGGACAGTAAAACAGAGCTGGGGCACCACAAACCCCTTCTGGAATCCCTCCTTTGCCCTGCAAGAACATTCACATCACAGGAGTCTCTCAGCCACTTGTTCAGCAAACAAGAACATGTTCTCAGCACATCAAAGACAACTGTCAGGACTGTTTTCACAGACAATGCACCAAGATTAGGAGTAAAATAAATTAAACAACATAATTAAGCGGTATGAGAAGCAAAAATTTTTGAAATATGAACCTACGGCTCTGCTTCCCAACAGGAACTCCTGTTGCTAACAGGAGCTGGTTAACTGTTAACATCTACAAAAAGAGTTAAAGTCCTAAATATAAAGTGGAAAAAAACCAGAAAGATCACCAGTCATACTTCAGAGTTCTCAGACATCCTTTTATTAAAAACACAGTTCCTACTAGGAGTTAGAAAGGAGCCCCTTACCTGACACAAATAAATCTTGTGCAAGTTCCACTCCTCTCCCAGAGCACAAATTTTGATATCACTGTTCTCCCCATTCAAAAACAGTGTCTGATATATATACTTCGACGTGCTTTTCAATTTTTTCCTAGTAAAAACAAAACAACAGACCACGAACAGTGAGACACACCCCTTGAGACTCCCGTTACAACGGCATCAGTCGCTCCCAAGCGCTCGGGGGGTTGGTCCTGCCCAGCCCGGCGGAGCTGCCGTGTTCCCCGAGCCGGCACCGCTGCCCCGTGCCCACCGGGGCCTTCCCCCGACCGGGGCAGCCCCATGAGGCCTCACCCCGACACCTCTCCCCGCCAGCCCCTGCTCCTTCCCGCACGGCGAGGTGCGAGGGGAGGCCGGGCCGGGCCCTGCGGTTTCCCCTGGGAGCTGCGCCCCGGCCCGGCCCTGCATCCTCCGGCCCGGCCCCGCATCCCCCGGCCCGGCCCCGCATCCCCCGGCCCGGCCCCGCATCCCCCCGGCCCGGCCCGGCATCCCCCGGCCCCTCAGCCCGGCCCCGCATCCCCCGGCCCGACCCCGCATCTCCCCGGCCCGGCCCCGCATCCCCCGGCCCGGCCCCGCATCCCCCGGCCCGACCCCGCATCTCCCCGGCCCGGCCCCGCATCTCCCTGGCCCAGCCCCGCATCCCCCCGACCCCGCATCCCCCCGGCCCGGCTCCCCTCAGCCCGGCCCCGCAGCTCCCCCAGCGCCCGTCGCTCAGACCTGCGGCCCCGGAGGTGCTGCAGCCGCTCCTCCCGCTCGGCCTCGCCGTCGCTGTCGCTGTCGCCGGTTCCCTCGGCCCCGCCGCGCTTCCTCTTGCCGCCCTTGCCCGCGGCCGCCGCCTCGCCCCGCGGGAGCCCGGCCCTCCGCCGCAGCACGCGGCTGCCCAGCGAGCCCATGGCCGCTCCGCCGCCTCATGGGGCCGCAGCGGAGCGGGGCCGGAGCGGCAGCGGCGCCTCAGCCCCGGCCGGCGGCGGCCGCGGCCCCCGAGCCCCGCAGCTCCGCGGCCCCAGAGCTCGGCGGCCCCGCGGCCCCGCGCCTGCGCGGGCGGGCCCGGCCGGCAGCGGGTGAGGCGGGCGGGCGCTTTTCCTGCGCCGCGATCGGGGGGAGCGCGCCTGCCTCGGCAGGATTCTAGTTAATGGTCTAAACTGAATTCTGCGTTGCTTTTCTTAATCATAATTGTCTTAATCATCACCTATATATATGTGTGTGTGTGTTTTATATATATATGTATACATAACCTGTATATATCTATATATAGGTGATAATTAAGAAATATATATATATAAGAAATATTAGACATATATTAGGAAATATATATATCTCTTTTATATATTTATGTAGATATTATATTTATATGTTATATAATATTAAAATAGAATATATATTTAATTTATTATATATATTTATATAGTGTATATAGTGTATATCTATATATTTAAGAATAAAGAGATATATCTATATATATATAGTGTTTTATTCTCAAATTATTCTCAAATTCTCCTAGACAGCGTTTAGCAAAGCTCCCATAAGCTGCTTTTGTAGAAAGCTTGGGAAACTTACTGAAACTTACTAAAACTTACTGAAACTTACTAAAATTTACTGAAACTTACTAAAATTTACTGAAACTTACTAGAACATAAACAAACTCTGATGGAGTTCAATGGGCAAAACCTGGGAAAGAAACCTCTTGTTGTGGTTGGACATCTGGACTGGAGAATGTATGGAGGACAAGGACAATTTCCAGAAACCAGAAGATGAAGAAGAGACAAAGACTGAGTTTATGTGTTGGAAAGTCCTTGCCGGAGGAAAAGGATACAAAGGAGACAAAAAATGTGGATGAAGTAGCACGAGAAGCAGCTCGGGACAAAACAAGTCCTTGCCGTGTCCCCTCCCAGAACACACCATCTCAACGGGAAATACAGAAACAAATTCTTTATTCATTTTCCAACGCTGCCTCCTCTGCTGGCAAAACTCAGGGATGTGTCTCCGATGGCAGCCCAGAGAACGAGAAAGAAAATTATTTTATTGGGGGCTGCAGAGGCGTCTCGTCCTCCAGGCAGCCGCAGGGTGTTTCAGAGGAAGGTGAGGGATGGAACGGGGATGGAGTCCTCAGTGCTGGGGCTGTGCCAGTGCAGCCCCAGGCCGGTCCTTCAGAACAGGATTATTCACCAGTGCCGGACCATAAATCGCTCAGCCAAAGCAGGGTCCCGTTTTTGGAGTGCAAACACTGAACCGTGAGTAGGCTCTGGGGGAGAAATCCCTCCCGGAGGCTGATGGGGACAGCCCGTGAGGCCCAGGCCCAAACACAGGGCCCTTGTGGGACTGCGCCGTGGGGCAGCGGCCCGGCCCTGTGGGGAGATGTGGGGAGATGTGGGCAGGTGGCACAGGGGGACTCACCCCAGGGACACTGGGGACATGTCCCAGGCAGGTCTGGGGACTCACCCCAGGGACACTGGGGACATGTCCCAGGCAGGTCTGGGGACTCACCTCAGGGACACTGGGGACACGAACCAGGCAGGTCTGGGGACTCACCCCAGGGACAGTTGGGGACATGAGCCAGGCAGGCTGGGGAATCACCTCAGGGACACTGGGGACATGTCCCAGGCAGGCCTGGGGACTCACCTCAGGGACACTGGGGGACATGAGCCAGGCAGGTCTGGGGACTCACCTCAGGGACACTGGGGGACATGAGCCAGGCAGGCTGGGGACTCACCTCAGGGACACTGGGGACATGAGCCAGGCAGGCCTGGGGACTCACCTCAGAATATTTGGGGACATGAGCCAGGCAGGCCTGGGGACTCACCTCAGGGACACTGGGGACATGAACCAGGCAGGCCTGGGGACTCACCTCAGGGACACTGGGGACATGAACCAGGCAGGCTGGGGACTCACCTCAGGGACACTGGGGACATGAACCAGGCAGGCTGGGGACTCACCTCAGGGACACTGGGGACATGAACCAGGCAGGCTGGGGACTCACCTCAGGGACACTGGGGACATGAGCCAGGCAGGCCTGGGGACTCACCCCAGGGACACTGGGGACACCCCAGGGACATTGGGGACATGTCCCAGGCAGGCCTGGGGACTCACCTCAGGATATTTGGGGACATGAGCCAGGCAGGCCTGGGGACTCACCTCAGGCACACTGGGGACATGAGCCAGGCAGGCTGGGGATTCACCCCAGGATATTTGGGGACATGTCCCAGGTAGGCCTGGGGAAGCACCCCAGGGACATTTGGGGACGTGTCCCAGCACCAGGCTGGTGAGGTGGGGTTTTGGGGACAGGTCATTCCTTAAAAGGCACTATTCCAATGATATCACTTTGTCCAGAGCAGAGTTTATAATATAACCCACATTGTTTATACTCCCATGATCCAGCAGACAGACCAAAAACACAGAGCTGCTCTAAACCAGGGCAGAAAAAGGTTTTTCTCATGTCACCAGTGACAATTCCCCACTTACAGACAACATATACACACAGCACAGCCAGGCTGTTAATGCTCCACACTAACAGAGGCAAGTTGATATGTAAACATGTTTGTATCTTAGATATTTGGTTTCTTTTAATTCTCCTGAAAAACTGGAGCACACCCATGTTCTGCAATCCATGTGCCAATGAGGTTGGCTTTTCCCTGTGCAGCCTCTCACTCTCAGGTTTGCTTTAGTTGATGCTTTTTGCTGGTGAACACAACACCAGAGGGGCAGCTGCTCAGGAAACAACTTTTATACCTTTGGTTACAGCATTCTGTGTAAGTTGGGCTTCACTAGCCCAGTTAGTAGGCAAATGGGTGTTCCAAGCATAAAAGTGTATCAAAAGGGTCAACCACTATCTAACCAGAACATGAACTAACCTAAGTCAATAATCAGAGTAATTAATAAGGCATTTGAGGAAAAAAAAAAAAAAAAAAGAAAGAAATCTTTATCATGATTGGGCTTGATGATCTTAAAGGTCTTTTCCAACCTAAACCATTCTATGATCAGCTGCTTCCCATCACCCAGCAGGTTCTCCAGGCCTCCTTCAGTCCTCCCCACCACACAGCCTGAGCAGAACCTTCCTGTAGTCCCCTGAGCAGTCTCCCTAGAGAGAGCAGAAAAAAGAACACCATTGGTTTTGCAGCTCCAGGGAAAGCAGGATTCCTTTCAGCATAAATGACTTATTGCAGTGTTTGTATCCCCTTTGACAACTTAATAACCAAGAACATTCAGGAAGGTTTTCGGTACATAAATGTGAAATCTCCTTAATCCCACCTCCTCTAAAATCCCCCAGCTGTTGTTTTGAGGGTCTCCTTGGTGCTGCTCAGCAAACCCAGGTGTGTGTAAGACTCCGAGCTCACCTTGATGAAGGAGTGGAGGGATTTTCCATACATGGTCAGGAACTCCCTCCTGATGTAGAGCATGTCTATCTCAGCACGGGACACCATCACCCGGATCAGCGTGCTGTCATCAGTGCCCAGGCCCTGAGGGGACACAACAGCAGCTGGGGACACACAGGGACAGGCACTGAGCCCCGGCCTTCCGTGCCATCCACTCCTGACCACACCATTTCTGCATCAATGCAGGCACCCACTACCAGCTCTGAGCCTCCTGGGGGAAACGAGCTCCACAGAAAACCTCTGAGCCTCCTGGGGGAAAGAGCTCCACAGAAAACCTCAGACTTCTTTCTTTTTCCCCCCCAATTAGCACAATTTCTTTTTCTATAATTGCTGTCATGCTATTGACTTAAGCATGGAGAGGCAGGGGGGGAAATAGCAAAATCTCTTTACCTTCATGGATTTGTACAATCTTTCAGCAAAATAAGCAGGTTTATTCCTCATGCACTTTACTGTAAGGGAGACAAGAACAAGATAAGTAAAACCAATATACACTGAAGGATAAATTCTTCCAAACCCTTCCAGCACTTTCTCAGTGAAGACATTTATTCTGTAAAAATGCAACTCAAGCACAGTGCAGATATCCAGATCAGTCACCTGCTGTCAATTGATGTCTCCATGGCCAGTGCCCAGCAATAAAATATTTTTAAGGTTTTAAATCTTCCACACAGCAAATGTCACCTGCCAAAGGATCCCTTGGCAGAGAAATATAAAGCACAGAGCCTTCTTACCAGGTCTTTGCATCTGCAAAGATTAAAACACTGTGGCTTGTAAAAGAGTGAAAAAGAATGTGCCTCCTGAAGCTGTGCAAACAGGGCAAGAGACAGTATCTTTAATTATTTAATTAGTTTGTAGACACAGATTAAAAGCAGGGAACTCACCCACAGCTAACAAAGCATCCTCAAGGTCTCCTGACATCTCGGATTTAATGCTGTCTGTGATGTCCTTATTAGCGATCCCTCTGTACACATCAAAAACTAGGAGGAAGAGTTGGATAAAAGAGCCAAGTGAGCTGCTCCAGCGTGTACCCCCCGAGGATCACTTTGCAAGATCAAGCTCCTCATAGTCTGTACAAACACTGCACCATTACCACGACATTGTAAGCTAAATCAGGGCTGCCCCTCAGAAATAATTCATTTTAATGATCAGCTGTCTTGCTAATTAGCCTACCACTGCTGCAAGGATTTTCCAGAACTGCTATTTAATGTAGACAGTTTCCATGCTTAGCTCTGTCCCATGGGAGTCACACTTCATTATCTCCAATTCACAGGCTAGAGGAAGTTGGATGGGTGCTTTACTGATCTCCCATTTTGAATCAACTGGCCCTGAGAATATCTGTTGTCTCAGGGAGGGATCTCAACCTTCCTGAGAACAAGTACAAAGCTCCTACAAAAGTACTGTCCTCAAAACCAGGGAAAAAACCCCAGGACACCGGAGGTCCTACCTCTGAGCAGGTGGCACCTGTTCCTTGTGCAGAGGATGGACATGAACTGCACCTCATCTGTTCCCCACCTCTTCTCACCAGCTTCATACAGGGCCTGGAAGACATGAGCAAAGTGGGGATAACTGAGAACACCGGGTGTATATAATGAGATTTTTACCTCACAGAACCATCTGGGTTGGAAAAGCGCTCTGAGGTCACTGAGTTCACCACTAACTCATGTCCCCAAGTGCCACATTCACTGTTGAGTCCCCTCAGGGATGGGGACTCCACCCCTGCCCTGGACAGCCTGTGCCAGAGCTGGACAACTCTTCTGGGGGAAAAATGTTTCCTAATATCCAATCAAGTCTTCACCCGGGGCACTGCTGACTAGCACAACTTGAGGTTTACTCATCTGCCTCGAGAAATAGAGGTCTGTAAACAGCAGGGATTCACCACACATCACACATACAAACCCAGACACTTCTTGCCAGGAAGCAAATTGCTACACACCTGAGCATCTTGTTGAGCAAGGGCCTCATCCACAAATGTTCCCTCATCTCTGTTGCCCTGCAGTAATACAAGGATGAAAAATTCATTTCAACAGAGCAACTAATGGGAGTAAGTCCTGCAAAATCCCCATTTAAAACCAGTTACTGGAGATGTATAATGGGATTCTTAACGTTGAGTAATGGGTTACAAATACAGCAAAACATGATTCAGATGTGATTTGTTCTTTCTTTTGAAAAAGCAGCCATCCACTTTATTAAAAAGAGCACATGGCATCAAGGCATGGCAGAGTGAGGCTGTTCTCCCTGCAGAAGCTGGGGTGAAGTGCTGGCGAGGTGAAATGCAAGGGAAGTAAAACAGCAGCCAGCCTGAAGCACCTCTGTGGGAAATGGATTTATAGAACACTCTCAAAGCCTGACAGAAGGCTCACAAAGTGTGCATCTGTATGCAACCTTTGAGATCAGAAATGAGTGGGAGATGTCCAGCAGATGTTCCCCCCTGGTACCGCCCTGTCCTGGACTCACCGTGGCGAGGGACACGAGGACCCTGCGGAACAGGGAGGATGTGTCAGAGACAATGTCGTCCTCCAGGGTGGAGCCATACTCTGCCAGAGCACACACAGCACATCTGTCACTGACAGGATCTGCTGACTGGGAAGGGACCCACAAGCATCACCAAGTCCAGCTCCTGGGCCTGCGTAGAACCATCCCCAAGAATCCCACCATGCGCCCAAGGACGTGGTCCAAACACTCCTTGGGCTCCACCAGGATTGCTGCTGTGACCACTGTTCTAGGGAGCCTGTTCCCAGACACCCTCTGGGTGAAGAGCCTTTTTCTAACATCCATCCTAAACTGTCCCCAGGATTTGAATTGCCTTAGCAGTGCAGCACTGGGGGGGAAGACAGGCATGTCCTGCTGGCCACACTGTGACTAGGACAAGCCAGGATGCCCTTGCCCTTCCTGGCTTTCATCACAGCAATCCAGCCATCATATTGAGTGGCACAGGGCAAAATTAAGAAGCACAGCCAGGATAAAACTGGCAAAAGATCCACCAGGGGTAGACCTTCAGCTGACAGACATAACCACCCCACCCCATTACAACGACTCAATTTCTGGGTGTAATTCCAGTCCTTGGTGCTGACAGACCCTCCTCCTGCCTCTCCACACAGCCCTGCACACACACAGGGGGCTCCTGAGGCAGTGAGAAATTGCAGAGCGTGCCACATACGCAGTTTGTAGTTCTCGTTGATGTGCCGGATCTCCGCGTTGGTGCGAGAAGCCAGGATCTCAATCAGGCAGCCTTCATCTGTCCCTGCTCCCTGGGGAATCACAGACACAACACTGTGACAAGCAGGACTGCTGTTCATTAGGTATGGCTTAATAAGAAATTAGCAATTAACATACAATTACGGCATTGCATACTGAATTGGCCATAAGTCACGTGACGTAAAAAGGGATTTCCAAACCTTTAGAGCCCTCCTCAGTTCATGCACGTCATACATGGTGGTAGGAGTCATCAAACCAATGATCACCCTTTCAAAATTCCCACTCAGCTCAGACTTCAAGTCATCAATCAAATCCTAGAAGACAGAAAGAGAAGAAAGGAGAAAAAGGCCTTTGAGAAGAGGAAGAACTTGCTCAATACTTTTTTTGGGTGAACAGATACTCTGAAGTGAACAAGAACAAAAAACTTGGCCAAGGAAAGCTTGTGTTCAGTGCCAGTCATGCTCTTGTGGAGACTGGGATGTTCTTGACATTTCACCCGAGTAGTACAACCCAAAAAGTGCCCATCTCCCAGAGAGAGGCACAGCACTGTTCTCTGAGGAGCACCTACCCTGCCAATTGTGCTTTTATAGGTGATCAGAACTTGCTGACGTTGGGAAACGTTCAGCTTGGTCAAGGTCTCAATGATGGCATCTTCATCCGTGCCTGGAAGGAACCAAAGAAGACCAGTCAAGCTGCTTGTAGCAGAACCAGAGCCTGCTCTGGCCTTGCCAGGGTGTGCCACTGGCCACACAACCTCACACACATCCTGGCACAACCTGGGTCTCCTGTGTGCTGCCTCAGCCCAGCAGCACCACACCACAGACAGAGGAAACAAGAGCCTGACTAAAGATGCTTTTGTGGCCAAGATTTGGGTTTCCAGTGGGGCTCAAGTTGCCCAATTCCCTCCAGTGCCCTCACAAGGCAGTGAGGTGATGCAAATGGCTGAACTTCCCCTCCAAAAAACCCCTAGTGGAAACCTTCCCAACCAGCAGAGCTAAAAAAGAAGGTTTAACAGTGGGGGGAGATAACTTACCAAGTCCCTTCATGGCCTTCCTTAGTGCCTGTGCTTCTTGCTCAGCACTGAAAGCTGAGACACCCTTGACTGTTGCCTAAAGCCAAAGGAGAGGAGTTATGAAAAGTAGTCACAAAGTGAGACATTCACAGAGTAGAGCTGAATTTAAAAAAAAAAAGACAATTCCAAAGATGCAAACATCTCTTTTGGAAAGTGACAGCAAGTAAAGTCTACCCTCTAAACATGAGTGATTTTATACCAGGTTCCATCCATTCCAAAAATGAAATGGATTGTTCCAGAAGGACTTCCCAGCCACATAAGTAGTAAGCTACAGGGACTCAACTGAAAGGAGAAAAGATCTTAATGTGGCTGCCCATGCTGTATCTGTTTTCCAGTTAAATAAGGGCACACTGCCAGACATCTCTGCTCAGTCCAGCTTCTTCCCAGCAGTTTTCCATGTAAATCACAGAAGAAGCTGTTCCCAGCAAAGCCCCTTCCTGACTTCTCTAAGAGCAGTCAAGGACCACCACTGTGTTAAATAACCCACCAGGAAGTGCAGTGTTTTACCTGAAATGGTGATCCACAAACAAGTTTCTCCTGCCTCTGGTCTAGTGCAATTTCTGGGGAAATATACCTTTCTTGCAAAGCTCTTAATGTTCCCAAGAGAATCATCAGTAGTAAAAGTACCACTTAACATTCAACAGGCAGAAAAGTGTTCCCTGTCCCTGGAAGTGTTCCAGGCCTGGCTGGACGGGGCTTGGAGCAGCCTGGGACAGTGGCAGGTGTCCCTGCCCATGGCTGGAGATGGAACTGGAGGATGTTTAAGGTTCCTTTCAACCCAAACCATTCCATCATTCTGTAATAACAACCATAGAAATGGCTGCCTTGTAGGCTCAACCCGGAAAGAATAATATGCCTAGGAACTTTATCTGGAGAAATTAATGTTCTTTGAATTATTTGGATAACTGATCTGGTTTTCCATTAACTCCCCAAAGGCAAAAGCCTGTATGTGTGGGTCATTCTCCTCTAGAATGAGGAAGCAGAAAGAAGTGATAAATTCACCCCCTTGACGGGACAGACAGTGACAGTGTTCTTCCTGCTGTGTCCTTATCTGAGCTCCACTCCCCACGTTTATCAGGCCAGAGCAAAGGCTTGACACAGCCTGGCACGGCAAGCACTCACCATCCTGCTCGGGTCTGCTCAATCTGTTATTGTCTGTGTCCAGGGCACTGACAGCTGCAATAATAAAACACAGGGAGTGTTAGTTTTCTAGCAAATTATTAATAGAATACACCTTCCCTCGAAGGTTAATGAGGCTGGTTAAATAACCATCCGATTCTTTGAGGACTAAAGCGGGATTGAGCAGCCCAAGTGAACGCCCAGGGCGGCTTCCCAGAGTGTCCAGCCCTGCTCTGCACGGAGCAAAGGCTGGATCACACAGCTCAGGGCCAGGGCCAGGCTGGGAGGGATGTGGTGGACACACAGGTGATTAGCACGGTAATTTAATTATTCTTCTCCATTGCCTGTGTGACAGCCTGGCTGAGGCTACAAGGAGAGGGAGGCAGTGTTGTCCTGGAGCAAAGAAAAGAGACTTGATTGCCATGTCCTCCAAAAGACATGGCTTTGACCTTGGCAGGTGAGAGCCTGGGGGGAGCAGGTGAGGATGAAGCAGGGTGAGGGTGAAGCAGGGTGCCCACACAGCCCTAACCCTTCGTGGATCCTGCCTGGGAGGCAGACACACCGTGGTGCAGGTGAGCACACAAAGGATAACCCCACCTGAGCACTGGGCAGGAGAATTACTTTCCCTCTTATCTTAATAGGACATTTTATATTCAACATCCTCTCAGTTTGGTGCACTGTCTCCTTCCTTGTAGGGCTGTAGTTTTAAGTGACAAAACCCTCGAAAAACCCCAAAGCATCTGCCCAGGGTTATTAGTTCTGCTCACAATATTGTCTGCAATCAGAGAGCCTTTGCATGAACACACCCAAATTTTCCTGAGTCCCAGATCCCTTGACAGGATGTCACGTACCAGGACAAGGTTCACTTCCCCACAACCCAAGTTCATCCCAGCATCACAGCAGAGTTAGGAAAGGCAGACTCAAAAAAAGAGATACCCACATAGGGTAGGTAGTAGGGCTGAATTAAGTAAAGAATAAATTGAAAAAATGCAAACACAGTGACAGCAAGTCAAGTCCACCCACCAAATGTGTGGTTTTTTTTCCAGAGTTGAGCAAGTTCTCTCATTAAGGCCCTGAAGCAGAGGTGCCAGCAGTGAATGACATCTCTCCCCAGTTCTCCTCGTGGTGCTTAATAGCTGCTATCCACGAGCCCAGACAGTTGTGCAAGACCAGGAGTGTGTTTGCTCCTGCTCCACATGACTCCCCCAGGCCTGGAATGCACAGGGTGAGCTGCTCAGGCCAGTTAACTCTGTGTGGCACTTGCCATGGACAGGCACTCCCTGGTGCACCTCTACCTCACTACACCCTCTGCAATCAGGCAACATATAGCAATTATTAGGGTTGAGTTTGCTTCCTTTCATCTGATCATGAATTCCAGCGATCACAGTATGACCTAGACCTCAGGAAAGTCATCTTTGCTCTCCTCTAATCTTTCTACAGAAGTAAAAAGCCAATTTTATTTGCTTTAGTCAGACACTAAAAGAAAGCTCCAAATTTCACTGCTGTTTTTGTGATGGAGCTGGTCTGTACACAGAAGCAGGAATATCAGACAGGCTGGTTGAGCAAGTCAATTAGAGGGCAAAATAAAGGTCAGTAGCAAGGGAAAGGGAAGCAGGGAAATTCTGAGCTGGCAGGAGGAAACCAAACCATGAGGAGAGGCTGCATGTACTCCACTCAGGGTGAATCCTATCGCAACATCCATTAACAGCAGAAATACCACACTGAATATTGACTGCAAGACTCTGATCTCTTCATCCTGGGAACACCACTGGGAATCGAAAGAGCAGATCACTGGAAAGGCAGCAGTGCAAAGCCACTGCTCAATCTGCAAGTGCTGGTTTGCTCCTGGTGCATTTCTGGGTGAGAATGAGCCTCTGAGGTTACAGGTGGGACAGCTCAGCCAGGCTGTCTGGCAGTGGCCCCTGGAACCCTTTCACAGCTGAAGGGGTCTGCAGGAACTGCTCATGCAGGGGCTTTAGATGAATGAAACTCTCCTAAGCCACCCTTTGGCAAGCAGAGAGAGAGGGAATTGCTCAGCAGATTTGCCAGTGCTCAGCAGCTGAACACAATTCCTGGTGTGCAGCTCAGTCAGGGAAAAACAGCTCCAGGACAGGAACAATACGTTGCTCTGTGTTTTGAAGAATTTAACTGTGCATGCAAGAGTCAGCCAGCCAGTGCTATGGTGCTGATGTTATTTGCTTCACCCCAGAATAAAGGCCTGGCACAATAAACCTGACAGAAAACAAGCTCAAAACACTGTGCCCAGGTGACAGAGTGCAAGTGTAGGAGGCATCCCTCCCATTACTCGATGTTTTTTTCCATGGATGATCTTTCCCTGGCAGGCTTTATCAGGTAAACAGCCTGTTTTAAGTCTATATCAAACATCCTCTAAAAGCTGAATAAACCTGATTTATCAGGAAAGTGCTGACACTATCACATGTGCTGGCCAGTTCAAGTTTAGGCTTGCACACAGTCAGATTTTCCTGGCTATGCTCAGAGCATACACACAGGAACCACCAAGGAAAGTTCCAACAGCTTAAGAGGATATAAACACAGGGCTTTCCCCCCCAGTTTGAGCTCGCAGCATTGCCAGTCCTACTCCTCGGCTCCGGACGGAAACCCACCGCTTTGTGACCCTTTTCCTTGCGAGACAAACGCTGGACCTGTCCGACGAGTTCCTTCGCTGGGTGCACGTTTACCGGCACGCAGCCCACACCCATCCCCGGCTCGGCTTTTCCCGAGCTCGGTCCCCGGTGGCGGTGGCCGGTGTGCGGGATGCAGCGGGCTGCGCTGCCGGGGAGCCCGGGCCGGGGCTCGCCGCGGGGCCACTGACTCTGCAGCTCAGGAAAGGATCTCCGGTCTGCCACGAGCCCCGAGACAGCTGAGCTATCCCAGCCCTCCCACACAATGACCTTTATCTGGCCACTGCCCTCAGAAGGAATAAAAACATGATTCTCACAGCCTCGTACGCCTGACTCAGCCGTGCGCGTCCCCCGAGCCGTGTCACCCCTGCCATGCCCTCGGCGCTCCAGCGGCCGGGACGTGCCAGCCCCGGCACGGCACACACAGCAACCAAAACCCTGTGCCCGGGAAAGGTCAGCCCTTCCTCCATCCCGAACTGCCCCCCGTCCTCGCTCCGCCCGGCCGGGCTGCCCCAGTGCCGCGGCGCCGCTGGCATCGCCCGCCGGGGCTGCCGCTCCCGCAGCGCCGGCAGTGCGCGCCGGAGAGGGGCACTGGCACCTTCCGGGCACCGGCAGCCGTGCAGCCCCGTCCCCACGCCAAGGAGGACGCCTGGCACTCACCTGCTGTCCGCGCGGGTCCTGGCACGGATGGGGAGAGCTCTGGTGGCTGTCCCGGGTGGCAGAGTCCCCGCCCTGGCGACACGCGGCAGTGACGTGAGGGAGCTCCAGCCCTGCCCTGCCCATCCCTCAACAGTTGGTTGTGATCCAGAGCAGGGAGAAGCTCCCGGGAAGCCTCCCTCACCCCGCGCGTTTGGGATGTAACCCCGAACTGCCCTTGTGGGGTTACACGGAGCGCCGGCAGGCTGGCACGGCATTCCTGTAAAAGCCCCTGGGAGCAGAGGGGCTCTGCCTGCAGCTCCGGGCTCTCACTCCTGCCTGCAGCAGGGCACAGCCGAGGGGGTGAGAGGGGGACGACGGCGTGCGGCACACGGGCAGCAACGCCAACACCCTCCAGCAAGAAGTCCTGTTCCTCCCCCGGGGTTGTTTGTGGGGATTTCTGATCTGTATCGTGCCTCCTGTGCTCCCACAGCACCTCTCTGGCTCTTCAGCATCCTCACCCCTTACTCTGCATTGCAAACAGCAATGATTTCAGTTAGGATGGTTCTTTGCATAACGATTATTCCTTTTGCCCCGATAAATGGCAGTGCCCTCAAGCCAAAACTCTTCAGGCAAAGGGACTTCAGTTTTACCCCGAGGTGACCCTGCTGGGGTCAGCCATGGACATGATCACAGGGCTGACAGAGGGAAATCAGCCTTGCAATAGAGATTTTTTGTCTTCAAGTGTTTCTCCTCAGGACCTTTGTTCTCCTCTGATGCCAAACATGCTGTTATTATCACGGGTAAACCAAGCCTCTCAGTTTTTTCCAGCTCATAGGACAGCTCTGTCTCATCCCTGTGCCTCTTTGCCCATGCTCCTTTGCTGGAAGGGACCTAAATTTAGCAGCCTGGATGCGGGCAGGCTGTGCCTCAGTGAGCATGTCTGTGTGGTTATTTATTACAGCTCCTGCTGCAGCTCAGCTCCCAAAACAGCTCCACAGAGCCCAGCACCTACTGCTGAGGCAAGGGGATGGACCAGGGGAACAGAAAAAACAGGTTCAAGCCTCAAGCCCTCTCCTTTTTCACTGCGGAGCCTCTTTCCTTGCAAAACCTGGCACTTGACCCTGACCAGGATTCAGTGTGGACCAGCACATATAAACTGTTGCTAAGGAGAAACTTTTTCTCTTTCCTACATCTGTGAAAGTTTCCATTCTCAGCCCTTCTTCTCACGTCAGCAGTCCCTGCTCTGGGCCCGTTTCAATCCCCCAGCAGAACTGCTGTGTTTCTCCATCTTAGGTTGCCAAGGATTTTTTTAGCCTGTGTATTTTCATCCTTCTGTTTGCTTCCCAGTCTCTTCAGCCCCCAGGACTGGAAGGCTCTGTCATTGCAATCACTGGTATATGCAATAGTAATTATTTAATACCATGAGTTATTACTTTTCTTTACAAATTAGTTAAATATTGCACCAATCCTCCCATTCATTATTTTCACAATTTAACCTTTTCTTTCCCCCTGGGAGAGGCACCAAGTAGGAAGAATACTTGAAGATACAAGTATTTGTGTGGATGTTTTTGGCCATCTGGAGTTAGTCATGAAAGTGTATTCCATTCAGCAGCCAGATCCTGACACATCACGCAGCCAAGTTCCCTGTAATCATGGCTGGTTATGGGTGCTGGCTCCAAAGCCATCTGATTCAGTCACAATTATTTGGATCAGAAAGGAAAACAAAAAGGCACAAAAGCTTCTGAGCATGCTGAGAGTTGTCTGTGTTTCTCTGGAAGGTGGATAGAATGAGAGGGGGTTTAAGGAACCCTGTTATACCTTGCCCCAGGAGCTGCTCCCTTCAGGAAGGCGAAGGGTTGTTGCTGTATTTTCCTAGACAAGGTTCAGGTGACAAAGCTTTGTCTCTCCAGGGGTCCTTTGTGTAGGGTCTGCTCAACTTTCAGCTTTGTCTTCATCTCCGGAAGGATGGAAAGGCCATGGTTATTCTCCAGTGTCTCAGCTGAAGGATATCACTGGCTGGCATAGCTTTGCTGTCCTTGCATCAAGAGAGGGACAGCAGGGGACAAGCCCACAGTCCCTCTCAGCGCAGTGACAGAGCACGTTGCTCTTCTGTTCACAGATACTTCCTTTGTCCTGTCAATTATTTTAACCACCCTTGGTTTAAAGCTCTCGACCCCCCAGACTTTACTCTGTTACTTTACTCAGTTACATACATGCTTTCTATTCCCATTCCATCCTGCTGTTCTGCCACCTACAAAAGAACTCATGAAAACTAAAGGCCACAGAAAAACGAGGGCAGTGTGCATTAAGTAAATAACTTGGGCTCAAGCAGCAGCCCTTTAGATAGGGGTATTTTTCAGTCCCACAAAAAGAACAGAGCTGAACCTCTAGAAAGTGGCAGCATTTGTTTCTGCCTGAAGGACCCAACCTTTTAAATTTGCATCTCAGAGAGCAAAGGAGCCTTGTGCTAGGAGGAGAGATTTTCAGTGTCCTTTCATCAGCAGGTACCTGCCTTTAGCTCTAGAGGAGCAGCCTCACCTCAGTCACTGAGCTCCAAATTCTGACATTCATGAAGTCATTCACCAAGGGAGGGTCAGAATCTGGCCCTCTGGGGATTAAGCCAGTGTTTTTAGGAGGTTCACAAAGGAAGTGCTCCTTTTCATACCTGAGCACTGGCAGTTTGCAAGGAGCAGTGCCTGAAAATGGGGCTATTTAAGGGTTGCACAAGTGCTGTGGGAGTGTGTTGGATGCTGTAGCTCAGTCAGTGTTGTCTCCATAGCAGCAGTACCCGAAGGTAGGGTGGAGGCTGAAAACCAGCCCTTGCTTTTCCAAAGCACTGAGTTCTGTATGCTTTTAAGAGGGTAAATTCTCATTCTGTGTATTAAATCACAATAGTCCCAAAGTGAACTGCAGTTGATAGGGCTCACTGCAGACATCCAGGGGCACTTCTGACCCTTAGAGCAAGGGTGTGTCCTTACCTGTTCAGCACTGTGGGAGGTGAAACAGCCACAAGTCTGAGATGTTTTGGGATGAGGTGTTTTGGGGAAGGCCTTAGGAAGAGGAAGCCTGGAGCTGTTGATCCATGATTGGAGTCGAGCCCTTTTAACACAAAGAGAGGAAGGAAGATGAAACACTCCCAGACCTAGGTAAGCACTGCTTATTTGGGTGGGAAAACTGAACTATTCCAACTCATGTAAGAAATTGGAGTGTTCTTAACTCCGCATAACCACTAGAAACACTGCTTGTGCACTCAGCATTATCAGGGGAATGCGCAGCACTCTCCCTTTTAGCAATCCAGGCAGGATTTAGAACCCTGAGCACAGCATACCAGCACTGCTATGCAAGTCAAAGGCTCTCTGGGCAGATTACATAAACATAAATGTCACACAAGGCCAAGAAGGAACTGGGGAGCAGAACTGATTTGAGAAAACTCCTGTAACCCAAGATGCCTTTAAAACAAGAGACCCCTTGGACACGGGGGGAGCCCATGCCTGAGACAATGAGCTGTAAGGGGAGACAGCACTGAGCACTGCAAGGATGAGACAGCCAGGAGTCGAATGCCCTTTCAAGTGTGCTTCAATCACCAGGTTCTCAAGGTGGGGATGCTCAGGAGGGGATCCCAGCTGCTCTCACAGCTCCTCACGCTGACAGCTCTAGCAGCATCTCGGCGGTGGGGGCTCTCCACACTGCTGTCCCCCAGCATATGCTGTGCTGACACTGCCTCAGAGCTGCCCACCCACTCTGCCTTTCTCCCACAGAGAAACTGGAGGCTGCACTTGGCCACGGGCCCAGTCTGCTGTTTTCTTTTTTCCACTAAAGCTATAAGCAGCAGGGAATGCAGGCAGTCCGGGGCCATCGGTGGTCTGATGGCTTTGCTGGCTGCCTGTGGCCCAAAGGGGAGCAGGGGTCAGCAAAAACCTCCAGGGAGGGAGGGGGCTCAATGAATGTTTACTTTAATTAGCATACATATCATTCTGAAGAGGAAATGAGTAGCTTTCACTTTTTCTTCTTAATTAATATCTGCCTCCATGTAGTTTAATCTTACTTAGCTGCTCTGCAATTTGGCCATGACCCAGCTCTAGGGGATGGAAACAGCTCTATGACTGCCCAGCTCAGGATGACTTTTCCTGACCCTGCATTTAAACAGAAGAGAGCAAAGGGTGTGGGTAGGCCCGGTGAGGTAGCTCAGAGCAGGAGGAGCCCCAACAGGATCCTGACACTGGAAACACAGCAGATAAATCCCTTCTCAGGGAGAACCCAACCTGCAAACTTCCCCCAGTGTAGCAGCAGCTGCTTTAAGGGACGGAGCGGAGCTGTGGTGCAAAGTCATGCTCCTTGAGAAACAGGGCTCTGTCCCAGCCAGTCTCCATCCCCTGGCTGCACACAGGGTCAGCCCAGGCCGCTGCATCCCACGTGTGTGAGCCTGCAGAGCTCAATCAGCTCCGTTATTTGTGGGAGTGCCGCTGCTGTGGATGGAAGATTGGCTTCCAGCCACAGGAAGCAGAGCCATTGCTGGAGCCAGCGAGGATGTCCTGCAAGGGCAAACAGGAGCACCTAGGAGGTGGAAGCTTCCAGTTCTTAAACACGTGAAACGCAGATCTGAGTTCTGGAGTGGTTTTGTTCCTCTGCACAGCTCTGAACCCAGGAAAGCCCAGCTCCATGACAGTGTTCTTGAGAACTGACCTTTTCTTGGGGGTGATGGAGATCAGTGATGGTTTTTCTCGTAATACTAATAGTGTTTGGGGGCGACTGCTGTGCACTTGGAAAGAAACCCTTGAAATCCAGAGAATCACAGGCAGAGAGATGGATAGAACAGCAGCCCTATTCCTTGCTGGTGAGAAGCTTAACAGAGTTTTTTGCAGTAAGTGTGTATTTAAAGAGACAGAGAATTGTGGAATGCACTGGGTGGGAAGGACCTTAAAGCTCATCTTGTTCCAAGCTCCATGGGCAGAGCCATATTCCACTGTCCCAGGCTGCTCCCAGCCCTGTCCACCCTGGCCTTGGACACTTCCAGGGATCCAGGGGCAGCCCCAGCTGCTCTGGGCACCCTGCACCAGGGCCTCATCCCCCTCACAGGAACAATTCCTTCCTTATATCGGATCTGATTATCCCCTCCCTTACTTTGAAACAGTTACCCCTATCACTGTGTAAAAAGCGCTCTCCCAACACCCGTATCAAGAGAAACATCACCGTGTGGTTAAGACCTCTTTATTATGCGGTGAATTCAGGAAGATGCGACCACGGCTGCGTTTCCCCTGGCCGGTGAAGCGACAGCAAGCTGAGGAAGCTGTGCCAGCTCTGCTCTCCGTCGCTGCCGCTCCCCGAGCTCTCCAGAAGGGGCCAGTGTGCCCTCGCCTTTCGGGGGCCGCAGGAAACCTGCCCAGGCCTGTGTTTTTATTTAGAAAATGCTGAGCTGTCTGGAAAGTTTGATGAAGAGGGATGCAGCTGTATTAATGCGCTTCTTCCTGGGGATTTGAGTGCAGTTTCTGAGCGGCGCAGGAGGAGCCGGGATCAGGGAGACAATGTGCAGGGAAGCAGCTCTGCTGACCACACTCGGATATTTTAAACCTCGCGTCATGGGATTTCAGCAGCTTAAAACTCAGTGTTTAGGATTGAGTGCATTAGTCAGAGGTTCCTCTCTGCAGCACGACGAGCCTGGGAGCCTCTGGAGTCGCTGTGACACGGGAGAAGCACCAGGCCCCGTGTGTGCCGTGCCACGGATCAGCTTTTTCACTTGGAGCTTTCAGGCTCAGTTCCCTCTGATCCCTGTGAAGGTCACTGGGATTGCAGCAGTGCAGCCCAGCCCTGTGCCTTGTGGAATAAAGAGAATCCTCAGCGTCTGCAGCCGGGGATGGAGGGCTCCTGCTGTGCTGTTGCTGCCCAGAATGGTCATGGGTGGGGTTGGTGTGCCGTGGGCTGATCGCAGAGCCCCCAGCCCCGCGTGGGTCTGACACTCCCTGCATTGCACTGCAGGTACGGTTAAAAAAAGCCTTCTCAGAGCCAGGGAGGAGGCTCAGCAGTGCATCTGCAGCTCTCTGCATGCAGTGGCTTTTATCTTCTTTACTTGGAAATGAGTCATTTCCCCGTACTGTACAGAGATGCCCAATTTCCTTGGAAATGGTTCAGTTCTGCAGAGTCCCCAGAAATCCCCAGTGATGGGACCCAATTTTTGCACTGGGTGTTTTACCTGTCTTGAGAGATGCCTGGGGATTTTCACAGGCTAGAGAAATTTAAAAAATAATTTAAAATAATGCACAGAAGCAACTGAGACTTTACTTAGTTCATATTTATTCCGAAGGGCACGTGAACCTTCTGTACTGAGCACTGGCAGTTAATTCATCACAGAGCCCCAAAGCACAGCCAAGCATGTTTCATGCAGATTTAAGCCTGCAAATGAAAAAGGACTGTTTGCACACGTGTGCTGGCTGCCTGGCTGAAATGACTGCAGCTCCAGCTGGGTGGACTTGGGGTGCACTCGGAAACGAGGGGCAGTCAGGAGCCACCCTACAAATGATGGGTGACTGAAGGTGGTCAAAGGGGACTTTGGGGTCTGCAGGGTGGGCTTGTGAGCCCATACCTTTAAGAGCTGCTGAGGACGAGGATGGTGGAAGAAGCATTATCTACAGTGAGGAGGCATGGTGGCTCAGCAGAAAAACAACTGTAGTGACGTGCTGTCAGATCTGTGCATCTGTGTATTGCTAAATGTTACCACCAGCAATTTTACCTGCTCGTTCTGAGAGTCACACACATCTTACAAGTCTTCAAACACTGTGAGGAAAAACCCAATGGACCCATTTACAACAGGCTGATCCAATCTCACTGGCATTGCTGGGAGCCCATGACCAAAGCGAGGCCAAGGGCTGCGGGAAGGACAAACATTTTTGTCACCCCAAAGCAACCAGGCCTGGCCTACCCTGGGGACAGGGGCTGGCAGCAGGATGGCTGTAGTTATTACCATAATACAGGAAATAACAGTCATTGGGAAAATGGGACCATGCTTTGGGTTCCTCTTCCATCCCAGCCAGAGGGGAGGAAGGAGAGTGGTGCTGTCATGGAGTCAGCCGCTCTGGAAGCCTAAGGCTGGGAAAATCTCCTGATTCCTGAGGAAAAAAATGCTGAGAAGAACCCAAAGTGCATTTAAAGTAAGTTTCCCAAGACCTGAGCTAAACGAAACCTTTCCAAAGCCTGACCCAATGGCTTTGGGCTCCGGAGGAGCTGCAGTGCCCCCGAGGAGCATCTCGCCAGTATTCAGGCAGGCAGGAGGAGGAAGCTGTGTTTCAACAGCAAATCCAAGGCACAGGTTTTACAAAAACAGCTAGCAGGGGTAAAACACTAAAGACATTTTGGGGGCTTGGGATATCTCTGCTTTCAGGATTTCTTCTTAGGCTCCCAAAGCAGGCGCTACCAGGGCCTGTGTGAAGATAAGCCTCGTGCTTCAGGTTAATCCCAAGATGTCACAGCAGTGGCCTTTTATTATTATATCACAAAAACATCGACTTTAGCGCATTACTTCAAAGATAAACGTAAATACCCGTAACCATGCAAAGCCCGAGTGTGGGCCGTGGTTCCTCACGGACAGGATTTCTGCGCTCAGCCCCCTCGGCGAGGAGGACGCAGGGCCCCCGGGCCCCGTCCGCTGTCCCTGGGGCAGCTCCGGTCCCGGCCGGCCTGAGGGGCGACCCCGGGCCGGGCGCTCCGCCACGGCCCCCTCCCGGCCCCCGGCCCAGCGCCCCCTGCCGGCCGCAGCCGCGCGGCATGCCGGGACTTGTAGTCCCCACCGCCCCCGGGCCCCCCTCCGCCGGCCACGGGGAACTACCGCCCCCAGCGTGCCGCGCGCGGCGCCGCCACCCGGCCGAGCCCCCGCTCCCCCTCCCGCCGCACCGTGGGGCGGGGGTCGCTCCGAGGGCTGCGGGACGGGACATCCCGGGACGGGACAGCCCGGGACGGAGCGGAACGGGACGGAACGGGACAGCCCGGGGCGGCGGGGCCGGGCCCTGCAGCTGGCGGAGGCGCGGGGGCGGTGCTCCCGACGGCAGCCGGGACTTCCTGTGACGGCCCATTTCCTGGTCGGATGGGGCCGGCGGGGGGCGGCGGCGGCGGGGTCGGTCCCTGTCCCTGTCCCTGTCCCTGTCCCTGACGGGCTCGGTGGTCGCCGGTGACGCCGCCAGGCAGCGATGCGGGCCCCGGGCCCTGCCGGCAGCCGGCCCCCGCCGTGACCCGGTGGGGCTGTGCACGCCGGCCCCGCGGGGCGCATGGAGGCACCCGCCGCCCTCTGCGAGGTACCGGGCAGGGTCCCTGCGGGCCGGGGCTCGCGGCGGGGCCGCGGGGGTGACGCCGCAGGCCCGTTATCCCCGCTGCTTTTGCAGGTGTGACTCCCCGGGGGACAGCGCGGCTCGGCCCCGCCAGGCGAGCGGCGCCGGGCCCCGCTCAGCGGCCGCGGCAGGAGCCGGGAGGGCTCGGCACCGACACCGGCATCGCCCCCGTCGCCGGCACTGCCGCCTCCTGAGACATGAAGAAGTTCTTCGACTCTCGCCGGGAGCAGGGCGGCTCCGGGCCCGGGTCGGGCACCAGCGGCGGCGGCGGCGGCAGCAGCGGCCCGGGCAGCGGCTACATCGGCCGGGTGTTCAGCATCGGCCGGCACCAGGTCACCGTGGACGAGGTGCTGGCGGAAGGTAAGGTCCCGGCGCCTTTCCGAGCGCTCGATGGGTGCTGCTTTCCCTCCCCGGGCTGGAAGGGAGGCCTTGGGCTGTCCCGGGCACCCAGCCTCCTCCTTGACCCCCGGGTTCCTGAATATTGCATTGTCCTTGGCAGAATTGCACTCTAGTGGTGTCAGTAAGCTGATGGGTCTGGTATTCCCATCTGTAAAGCCAGTGTGGGTTTGGTAGAGTTAGCTTTTTTTTTTTTTTTAATGCTTTAGAAATTGGGGGATATTTAGAAGTTAATTGTTACCCACTTCTTCTAAAGTGGGAGTTAAAAAGACCTAAAGAAACACCCAAACCAGAATTGTCAAATATTTCGGTGCAGAACAAGGTGCTGTAAATAAAGAAATCAGTGTCTTTCACTCTTAAACTTTCTTCAGCTGTTACCTCCTTTCCCACCTCAAGCGGGGAGGATTAAAACACTGGAGTAAATTCCTTGTAGGTGTGTTATGCACATAGGTAGGCTGGGCAGGACTGGCTGTGACCTGGGATGAGGGATTTCTCTGTGTGTGGGATGTCTGTAAGGCAAAATGGTGATCTCAATTGCCTTTTTTTCTTTTTTTTTTTCCCCAAATAAAACAGTTAGAGACCTAAAATGAATCCTAGGGGTTACAGAACTCATGACGTGTGCAGGCCTTGCAGTGCAGCAAGCTGCTGGTGGCATTTGTTTAATTGTAGCCAGCTCTGCTGCTCCAACTATCATTTTACATTTCATTTGTTGGGGCTGTAAGGAACCTCCTGAATGGCTTTGCCTGGTAACCTTAGCCTCGACCTTCAGAGAGATGTTGGCCTCTTTAGACCTGGTCCCTCCTGCGCAGCATCCTGGGCAGATTGAGTCCAAACTGTTTTGTTTTGATGGTGAAGGAGAGGAGAGCTGCTGGGAGAGAGCTGAGTGGGAGGACCTGTGTTGGCTTTTACAGAAAGAGCCCTAAAATGGAAAAGGGACTCTGTGTACGCTGCCTGTGTTCAGATTTGTAAGAATTCACCATGGTGTACAAGAAAATAGGTCTGTGGCTGTTTTTTAGACTTGGTTTCTGATGTGTTCTGCTGTGAGGAGCACCAAAACCAGGCTTTTACCTAGCAATTAGAGTGATTTTTTTTCCTCCCTGAAATTTGCAATTATGGAGCAGCTGGACTGATATTTCCAAGGCCCTTTTGGCCCTGGAAGCTGAGGACCTACATGAGCTAAACTTGAGAAGCTGTCAGTCTCTCTTTAATGCAGGATGGCCTCATCCTGGTAACATGGGAAGGCTGAGGCTTTTTTTGCTGATGAGTAATGTGCTGGCAGGTTCTGCCCTGGGAAGCGAAGCCGTGTGTCACCGGGCTCTCCTGCTGCAGCAGAGGTGGAGGTGGGAGCACAGATTGCCTGGGAGGGAAGAGCCTCCCTTCCCTGCCCCTCTGTCCTGGGGGAGCTGCTGCTTGTGGGGGCTTTTCCCTGCATCTCCGGGCTCCTGTCTGTGGGGTGGAGCAGGGCCTGCAGCTCTGGGTTCTGTGCAGGCTGAGCACACCTGTGAAACAGTTCTGTGGGGCAGAGGGAGTTCTTCTGGTGAAAGGTGCTGCCCAGGTACCTCCCTCCCTGGGGGTGAAATCCCTCTGTGTGCAGAGTGGAGCCTCCAAGGGGCACGAGCAAGGCTGTCACCTTCGGTTGGGAGCAGTGGAAATGCCCTTTCCTCTGCAGGAAAGTTGGGCCAGCTGGGGAGCAGCGTGGCTCAGGAGTGCTGCAGCTCTGCATGCCCGTGGCTGGCTGTGCTGGTAAACAGCCTTTCTCCCTGACTCAGCTGGAGACCTGGGGAGCTCGTGGGCAGCCCAGTCCCTGCACTCCTGACGTCTGTGCTGAAGAGGCAACTGCTGGCTATCTCTGCTAAAAGGAAAAGTCCCCTGGGAAGCACTTTGTCGGAGGAGTATCCTGTCTGGGAAGGAAGGCCCTCTCATCCCCATTGCTGTAGGAGGGAGTGGGGAGGCCTGTGTTTAGGTGCAGCCTGTGAAACATGAAAAAAAAAGGGATGTAAAAGTGACTTAAAAGAGAGAACCAATGAAGTGATGAATGGTGTGGAGGAGACTTGAGTTGAACCAGAAGTTTTGGAATTGAAGTGTTGGGCTTTGCCTGTCAGAACTGTGCCTGGTCACCCTGAATTCTGCTGAGCAACCCTGCTGATGAGGAGTGTGCCCCGGCTGCAGCGCTGCCTGTGCCAGGTGGCAAATGGCTCCATGTGCCTCTGGGCTCTTGTGTAGATCCCCAAAATACCTGCTGTTAAACCTGCATGGTTTTACTCCCCCACCTCTGAAAAATAGTTCTGTCTGGATGCTTGCCTGCCTGGGCAGGGAGGAACATCCCCTCCTTTTGGAAGGAAGTAGATGGGAATAATGCAGAAGGAATTTGAGGGGTTGGTTGTGGTGTTGGGATATGGTGAGTCAGGGGGTTTTTACAAGCAGGGTGTTGCAATAGGTGATTCCTAGTTGGGTCTTTGTAGCTCTCCTGCTCTAATCCATGTAATAGCACAAATAAGCTCTTGAACAATTCCCCTCAAAGTTTGCACAAGGATTATCTGTGTTGGGAGGGCAGTGCTGCTGGCCCTGGGGGTCTGCAGGGCCAGGTTTACAGTCACACAGTGCCCCAGTGTGGGCTCAGGGGTGTTGTGACTGGTTTTGGGGTGAGTGGTGTTTCACAGAGCTGAAATGAAATGCCCAGGAGCTCTTGCAGTGGGGGGCTGAGTCAGGCTGCTGTCTTGCTGTTTTCTTTCTGAAAATAAATTGAAACAGCGTTGGACCAAATCAGATACTGCTCTTTGTTTCTGCCTGTGTGTAGGGGAAAAACCAAAACAACAAAACCCCACTCCAGAGCCCCATGCTGGAGCTCTAAGGAGGTTGGTGTCCCTCTGATGGGGATCAAAGCAGCAGAAACATTGAGAAGGATGTTGCCATAAATGAGGAATTTGCTGAGGAGTTTGGGAGAGGCGTGTGGCAAAGTACCACAAGGCACGGGTGAGCTAAACCCGTGGGGTTTGGGGATTGCCCCAGTGTCCCATTTTTGAGGGCCTCTGTGTTTTGTGTGACTCTACTCACAGTGTTGTGAGAGTGCTGAGCTGACCCGAGGTGTGTAAACATTGATGGGGCACGTGTTTGAGCAGGGTTTTGTTTGTCTTGCTCTGCTTCTAGCAAAAAGTACAGGCTGCGTTTCTGCAGGTCTGTGAAAAGTTACTTTTAAAATTACTTGTACTTTTTTAAGGTCTTTCATCTTCAAGTGTCTAAGTAAGGGATTCAGGTTTAATAATTGTTGGATATCTCACTGAAGTTTTTCAGGTACGTGCCTGTGTGCTGTAGCTAGTGTTGATTTGAAAGCATTTAATGGTTGGTGTTACAAACCAGTGCAAAGTCACAGAATCTCTTACGTTTGCCAGCTGTATCTTTCCTCTGTTTTGAAAAGAAGGACGTTGTGGGATCCATCCTAACTTTCCCTAGCAGACCTGCAGGCCAGGGCATGTGGGAAGCAGCTGGAGGGGCTGTGAATGCCCAGCCTGTGCCCTGAGCTGCCCAGGGGTGTGGCTGGCCCGAGTGCAGAGGGTTTCTGCTGACCCCTGCCCTGCTCTGCCTTGGCACCTCCTTCCCCTGCAGCACCATCACCTGAAGTCACTGAAAACACACGTGAGCTTCTTCTGAAGTAATTTCACTTTAAAGCAAAGCCCATCTGAGCCACGTTTTGCAGACTTATGTGATCCTCAACCCATTTCCAGTGTGGTTGGGTTCAAGGCATTGCTTTGAAGTGTACTTTGTGAGTTACTGCTTTCCAGCTTCAGCCAAGGGCCAGCTGCTAATCACCTGACCAGGGACATTTGGATTAGGAATTAAACTGTTTCTCCTCTTGGAATGGGACACGTGATTTTGATTTTTTAAATTTTTTCCCTGTTTCTTGTGAGGCAGAACATATACTCTGCACTCTGCTCTGCCAGGTAGGGTGTTTGATTCTGTGTTCCAGCAGTCTGTTTTTCTGAGAGTAGAAGCCAGGCGAACTTGTGAAGAGTCCCAAGGGAGTTATTTGCTAAATGCTGGGGTATCCCAAGTGTTTTGGTGCTTTTAGCAGCACAGCTTTTGCTGGGACAGTGTGTGCTGTGTCCTGAGATGTAATCAGGGAGGAAAAGCAGGTGTTAGTGGATTTAAGTGTGTAAGAAGTTGTGTGGGCCAGCCTGGCCTGGCCTGGCTCGTGGGCTTTGTGCAGCCTGTCACAGAAGGGCTCTGGGTTGTGCCTGGGGGGGCTGGTTCCTTATGGAGCAGCTGTGGCAGCTAAAAGCTGATGTAAAGGCAGTGCTAGCCCAGCCAGTCATCATCCCAGGAAGGAACCTTCCATGGGAAACCAAGAGAGTTTCTGTTTCCAGCAGTCCTGCTATGAAGTTGTCGGTATAAGAAAGCCTAGTTTTGGGATTCTGGCTGGGGGTAATAAATGGTTTAACTCTCCAGCTGGGGTCTTGCAGAAGTGTTCTAGTATTATAAAGGAACAGGTTGCTAACCTCTGGTTGCATGTGCATAGTGGTTTTATTGTGGCATGAGCCTTCTCCCCTTTGTGCAGGAGCTTGTCAGCAGCTCGAGGAGAGCAGGTGGGAAGTTACAAATGTGCTGAAGACAGGCTGGAATTCACTCTGGGTTTAGCACTTCTTGCCTTCCAAGCTCACCCACCTGCATTAATCATGGCTAATAAGAGGTCAGCACTGGCTAGGCCTGTGCACTTGTGTTGGGGCTGGGAGCTGCTTCCCTTGAAGGTGACTTTTTTCAGGGTAGATGTTCTGGGCAGGCTGAGGCTGTGCCCATTGGGAAGGCAGTGTGCCAGCTGCAGGGCTGGTGCTGCTTTTCTGGAAAGTCACAACCAATTTGCCTTCTCTTGTGCTAAGTGTTTACTTGTGTTCTACGTGTGGAAGGAGACAGGAAGTCTCTGAGGAGAACATGCCATAAGCAAAATTGGTTTATGGAGGAGTTATCTTCTGATAACAAGAGGTAACTGAGTAAGTTTCCCAGGAAGGGGTGCTGCCTTCCTTGGATGGGGGAAGCACAGGATGTCCTTGTGGTGGTATCATGCTGGAAACAAACCTCCTTGGATCAGATACTGGCTGCTGTACTTCTTGAGAGTAGGAACAATACTGACAGTGATTTACAAGCACAAGGAAAAGATTTGGAAAGGCCTAAGTGAGGCACTGCAAAGTAATTCTCATTTGTGGCTTTTTGTCATTATGGAAACTTTCTCCTTTTGTAGGAGGTCCAGGAATTGCCACTAAATGAAATGAAGGTTATTGTTAGCTGCCCTGAGTGTGATGCAGCAGAGTGAAACAGAGGGGAGCTGCTGCAGCTCCTCTAATGCCAGGAGCTCTCACTACCCAGAGTATCTGAGCCCTGGCACAGCCTGTGGATGTGTCCTTCCACCCCTTTTAGGGCTGCTGGGAACTCAGATAGGGAGGTGAAGCAATGCAGAGCATGTGTGGCCAAGTCAGGAATTGATCTCTGGCCTTCCAGATTGGGTGCTTTAATTGCAGTCTGTGTTTCCTGTCAAGTGCTGCCTCGCTGTGATTTCAGTGAAGCTCTTGGCACACGTGTGATTGGGGTGTAAATTCACACTTGCTCTGTGGCAGAACCCCTGCTGACACCAGGACCCTGGGCCATGTGTTGCAGGATTGGATTAAAGACGTTTTTGGAACAAGATGCTCGTAGCATCTGGTTTGCTTCATGATTTTGCAGAAAGAAATTACGTACCAGTGACGGGTGATCTCATAGATTAAAAATAAAAAAAGCCATCAGCAGCTGAGTTCCCTGAGCAGGGATTTGCGTGTGCATCCCCTCACAGCTGAGCTGGAAGCTGCCTGGTGCTGTGCTGAGGGCAGGTAGAGCTGATCTCCATTCACTGTTAGTCACACACCAGTCTCCCTTCCCATAGGCCTGGGGTAGGGGGCCCCAAAATGTGCCTGTGTGAACTTAGAGAGCAATCTGACAAGCTGTTCTCCAGGGTGTGAGAGCAAAATGCAAGATCTTCTGAGGCTCTCTAATTGCACAGCTGTTGTTCAGCTATCATCTTAGCTTGTCTCTCCTTCTGCAAGCAAAATGATGCTTGCAGGGCTGATGTGTGCTTTTGCTGCACAAATGGCAGCAGTGAAGTAAACTCAGGCTTGTCTCAAAGATGTGCAGAATGCTCCATGAGGACATGATGTGCCTGGTTCCTGTGGCTGTCACTGAGCATCAGTCTCTCTTCAAGGCACCAGAGGAGCCCTTGGTTTGGTGTGTTATACATGTTTTTGTGACTTCACTAGCCCAGGTTTTATAGGGGTGCTATTCAGATGTTCATGAGAGTGATGCAAAATCTGGACTTCCAAAGTGGTTTGAAATTCTTAAAAGGAACACAAGAAATCAGTGCTGATGTGAGAAGCACCTTTTGCCTTCTGTGCCTTCTCTGCATGACCTGCTAATTCAGTGTTACTTCAGTTACCTGTTGTGACCCTCTGAAGGATTAATGGCTTCTGACTTGGGAGGTGCTTCGGCCATAAAGAGCTCTCTGGCATCGAGCTGCTGCTTGTGAGGAGGGAGCTGGATCGATGGGAAATCCTCCTTATGGCTGCCCTGTGGCCACAGGGAGGTTATTTGTGGCTGCTGCTGGCCCAGGGCTCTGCTCTAATGCCTCTCCATGACCTTTGGCAAGGAGTGTGTAACACCAGGGGTATGCAGATGGCTGGTGGCATGAGCAATACCCTGAGATTGGTAAAGAAAACACTCTCTGGAGTTGGAAGGACTGTGAAAACACCTGTGTGTGTGCAGGGACTCAGGTGCCTGCCACACTTGCCTTTTCACCCAGCTGATGAGATCCTGCTGGTTCTCATGTTTGGGGCTTTTATTGGTTGTGTTTGTTAGGAAATGAAGAAATGCATCACAGGGCCCTGATGTGTGGGGTGGCAAGGGCTGGAGGGGGGACAGTGTGGGAGAGAGGGCAGTACAGGCAGGTCACACTGTCCTGTCATCCTTGGGCACATGTTTCTGGGAAGAACAAACCTGCTGAATGTCAGAGCCTTTCTTTCAGCCTTTACCTGTTGCTTCTGAGTCAGCAGATACTTGGATGCATGAGCGTGAGTTTACCCTGCTGTTTCTGTGCTGCAGTTTGAAGTGCTGAGCTGTTCTGCAGAGCACAAAGGCTCTGGGTGTGAGGTGTGACACAACCTGTGCTTCTGTGCCTGTGCCCTCTCTGCAGAGCAGACAGACAGATGGTGCCAGGGAGGCTTATCAAATTATTTCACAAATGAGAAGCTGAAGCCCATGAAGATGAAGCCATTTGATAAGAGCTGTGTAGCAGAGCAGGGACAGTCTTGTATTAAATGCAAATATAACTCTTTGCCTGGTGTTTTAATCACAGGGTCATTAATAATCATGTCACCATAGTACCCAGGAACTTTTATCATGGACCAGGGCCCCGTGTCAGATAATGCAAACACAGAACAAAGCCTGTCCCTGCTCCTTGGGGATTCCTGGCCCTTCCCTTGGCACCAGAACACGCTGGTGTGCTGCTGCCTCAGGAGGCCTGTTCAGAGAGAGGGTGTGAGGAGCCAGCAGCTGGGATGGTACAGCTCATCATGGTGTGAGAGCTGACACACAGGATCTTTTGGAGATTGGTATTATTCAGAGACTATGGAAGCACACAAACTCAGCCTTGCTCACCCAGCTTTCAGCAGCACATGTGACAGGATTAAATGTATTGGAACTTCTTTAAAAATTAGAATGATACTGGTTTTGAAGGGGCCAGGTGGTTGTTTTCTACCTTTTGCTTTTGTTTTAAACTTAACATAAGCAGGCTTTACACTGTACCTTTGAAAGTTTTTCTGCAACTGATGCATTTAGTGATATATTTATTATTTAAGTTGGGATATAAATAAGTAAAGCAATTATTTAAGTTCATTTGAACTGATGAATTCAATCCCCAGTGGTTACAGGCTTGGTGAGTAACAGTCACAAGACTGCAGGTTCTGGACCCCTGCAGCTGTTTTCTGTTCCTAGACGTCTGACAAATGAATGGACAAATGGTTCATACCTCTCCCTCTTCACCTGTGCATGTGTGGAAAACTCAGAGGCCTGTTTCATGTAGAGCTGATATTTTTTCCCATTAAATGCTGAGTGATGGATCCTTTGTGCTCCTGGCTGTACCTGATGGTGCCTGGTGGGATGGTGGATACCTCTCTCCGTGCTTGGCATGTACTCAGGAGTTGAAAAGTTCATTGCTGTCTTCGGGGTGGATTGGCATCTGCCCTGCAGAGGAGTGGGATGTGTCCCTAAGTCGTGTTTTCCTGTTACTCAGGGAAGTGGCACTTCAGTGTCCCAGGGCTACCTGTAACCTGCAGTTACACAGGTAGCCATAACCTGGAGTTAGCTGGCATTCCTGGAAAGGTGAACCATGGATTCCTGGGTTTAAGGAGAGGAAGCTGGTTGGAGAGAAGCCTCCATGCACTGCTGTGGATTTCTGGCAGGGTCCTGTTGGCTGTGAGCTTGGCTCTTCCTGGAACATGTGGAGTTGTGCTTGTGCTTGTCCCAGGAGCATGTCTGGGTGCTGCTCTAGAAATCAGAATTCCCAGATGCTGGAACCAGAATTCCTGAAGGCCTGACTTGTCTGTTGCTGTCCTTGCATAATTGCTTCCCAAATGGAGTGTGCTGTTACCGTGACACTTCTGCTTGGCCTGCTCTGCCTGGCCCTTGCTAGCCAGCCCAGTTAGTCCCAGCCCTGGCTTCATCCTGCTTTCTCCCTCCTCTTCACCTCCAGCTACAGCCTGCTCTCTGCTCGACTCGTTTTGCTTTCTCTCTGCTCTCCTGACGTGATTCACGGCTTCCTTGCCTTTCCAGGGAAGCTCTCGAGCTGCCTGCAGTTGCTGCATCTTCTTGCTGGCTTTGCAGTTCCAGCCGTGTTCACTCAGCCCGTCATGCTCCGCAGCATGTTGATGCCAGTGCTAATTTCACTTGGAGATGAACAAGGGCTCAGATGCTATTAGCAGCTGCTGCGAATAATAGCAGCTGAAATGTGCTTTTTAAAGGGCTGACTGATAACTAAACAAATGATTCTTTTGAATTTTTTTTAAGCCGTGAGTTATTCATGACCCATTAATTTTTATTTTTTTTTCAGGCTTACAGTGGAAGTTCAGGGACTAAAATTGTTACAATAGAGAGGGACTGAGGCTGTCTTGCCAAGTAATCTATTTGGAGGCAGCGTGTCTTGCTGCATAGTAATAAAACACCGTTCTATCAGCTTTGGTTTTGCAAGTCTGCCTGTCAGGGAGTAATGGAGTGGATGCACAGGGCTGTGCAGCAGAGCACATGCCCAGCAAATCTGCCCACGTGAACACCTAAACGTGCTTCCTGCTGTGGCAGCCAGCACGGGGCCATCGCCTCCAGTGAGCTGCTGTTTGTTATGAAATTGCTGCACAAATACTGCAAATACTGGGAGACTTTCATGCCCTGACTTGGGGTGTCTGGGCTGCTCTCGGAGCGCCAAGCTCCTGCTGCCCTTGGACTGGAGCTTCTGACAAGTGTGGGTTTAATGCACAGCCTGGATCTTGCCCAGTGATTATTTTAGGCTTCTGAAATGCTGTTGCATGGCAGAGATTAATTTCCTTCCCCTCCTTTCTCTGCTGTGTTGTGATTTACAGCTTCCTGTTTTGTCCTTGTCCATGGACCTGGCTGGGAGTTGCAGGAAGATTGTGTGGGGAGTGAGGTGTCTCCTAGAGGTCTGTAATGAATTGGGGTCCTGAAACATGCAAAGAAATGAGGCTGGATGGTTTTAAAGCAGCTCTAGCAAAATAACCCCCCAGAGAAGTGACAGGAGGCAGTTATGCTTTTCCCATGCTGTCCATGCAGTGAAAATGCCTGTAAACTATATAATTATTTTGTGTCTGTTTGTTGTTGTGAGCATCACAGCTGATAGACTGAATGTTCACTCCCAAAACTGTCACAATCCCTAGACAGCCAGTCCTGCTCTCCTCAAACCAGGAGAGGCAGAGGCTGTGCTGGTGTGGTGTGGGGTTCCTGGCTGTGTTATTTTGCACAGTCCAGGCACTCCTGGCTGGGGCTGCCACACCAACATTAACCGTGGTGGTGTCCTGCCTATTTAAAAGGAGAGGGTGGAGCCTGTGAATCTAAATCTGTCCTGTCATGGCCTAGATATTGCAGCAGTGACATTAAGCAAGGGCCCTGTAATTATGTTGGTAATATTGGATAATCACATTAGGATTCTCAGCTATGGTAAATCTGTGTGGGGCTGACTATGGCCCTGCTTTCCCCTGGCTGAGAGTCTGACCCACGAACTCTCTGTAAGCTTAATCCTTTGTTTTACCTGGGGAGGAGTCCTTTGCTCAGATGTGCTGGATGTTCTGGTAAAGTTTTCCTGGTGGTATTTAAAGCCTAAAGCTTAAGGAGGAAGAGCTGCAGCTTTCTGGAGCTGGAGTGAGAAGGGTTTGTGGTCAGCAGGGTTTGCCCAGGCTGTTCTGCTCTCTTGGGGGCAGACCTTTGCCCTGATGATGGGTGCTGTCTGATGGACTCTGGACCTATCTTTGAAGCTGCTTGTTTAGTTTTTTTCCCTTTTTCTTCCCGCCTCCCACTGAGTCCCAGTTGCATTTTGTGTGGGCAGGTGCTGGGCTTTCCGTGCCTGGCGAGCTGACGCAGCCTGAGGCTGGCTCAGGGATTTCTGCTGGCCAGCCTGAGCTCCTCTGCTTGCTGCTTCCATGTGGAAACTGCTGCTCCTGTGCAGATGGACTTTGTGCAGGTCAAATTCTTCCCAGCTCAAATGTGAGCTGTGTGGAGATTTTGTGGCTGCTTGAAATGGTGATTATTGGAAGGACAGTGCCTGACTTTGGGAGCTGTGGGGCTGACATGCATTTCTCTTCATGCTCTATGAAGCAGTGAGTTGTTGCCTGCCCTGCTCTGAGCTGCTGCTGTTGTGAATATGGACTGGGTGAGCACAGGATCCGCCTCAGTTTCCCAGCACTGCTTTCCTCGGGCAGCAGGATGAAGCCTGGGAAGCCCCAGCATTTGCTAGGAAAAAACAAGCTGAGCACATTGCTCTGCAGGGAGGGAAGAGGAGCTGGTGATTTGCCCAGCAAAGCCTGAATATTCTTCAAGAGTTTGTCCTATGCCATTGGCTGGCTTGACACGCAACCTGTATCTGTGTCCCTTGTGTTTCTTCCACTAAAATATCACTAGAAACACAAACTAGCTGTCTTTCCTGTGTGTTCACTTTAGCTCTGAGCTCTCCTGACTTTTTACAGTTGTAACTGTTACAACCTTCTTTAGAGTATGTTCACTATTAAATTCCTGATCTTGTTGCAAAAATACCTTTTTAGCTAATTTTCCATCTGGGGAGATGCAGGATTCAGCTGATATTCCTGGTACTGTGCATGTTTCAGGTTTCCTGTCATGAAATACTAGATGTCCTCCCTGCTTTATCTAGGTGCTATCTACTTTCCCTGCAGTTTTGGAGCTCTGATTGCCTCCTACAGCCAATTAAAATATCAGAACAGGGCTGAAATTTGAGTTACTGTGACCATTGCTCCTAACACAGATGAAGCTCTTTCAACTGGAGTTAGTGGTGTGCCCTTTCTTTTTTGCCCTCAAGATAAAACTTAAATGTTCAGACTATTTAATTGGCGGTTGATGTTTCAAGATCTGATTTGATATGTTTCCCAGAGCAGTTCTATCTCCACTCCAGGATGAAACCTTTTAAAGTGCTGTTTAGGGGCATGGAAACAGCCCAAAGGAGCAGATGAAGCCTCAGCTGAAAGCTCAGTGAACCACCCAGATTTTTGTTTGGTTTTAGTGTGTTTAACTCCCTGCTCAGGTGGGTATGGTGAGCTCAGGCACTGAGAGCTCCTTGAAATACTGCTCTGGGAGATGCTGGGACAGGCCTTTAGACTGAAGCACTCCCTTCACCTTGGCATCAGTCAAGGGGCTTAGTACAACAAAAAACCAACTAAGTAAAGCTTGTTACTTCCTTTGAGGTAGTAAATCTGGGCTGAGAGAGGCCCTGTTTAGTTTAGTGTTATTATCTGCTCTTCTCAGCTGGGCAGGCTGTTGGCAGGACATGAGGGTTCGTTTTGTTCTCGTTCAGAACTGGACTCTGGTTTATAACACACATGTACACAAACACATGCACTGTTTACAGACATTTGGGTGTAGTAAGACAGGAGATCCACATGCAGGCCCTCGTGGAGCAGAGCCTGCTGCTGCTGTGTGTGGTGTGTTCTGAGTGTCACCTCTGTCCCCATTGCCACCTTCAGACAGTTGTGCAGGTGCCCCTTAGGCCCTGTGGGTCTGTGTGAGAGCCTGTGGCTGATACACCTGTCAGTGCTTTGTGCTTCAGTGTTCTGACTGTTGGCACAGTTCCCCCAGGTGCAGAAAATCCTGGTTTTTTAGCCTGGGTTATGGGGAACAAACACTGGTTTATTCCATGTACTCCTGAGAGGTGATGCAAGCCTGTGCCTTGGGACAGACTGTGTGTTTCCTGTGCCTGCAGCTTGAGGGTGAATAATCTTCACTTATATGGCTATAAAATGGCATGTAAATACCCTCCTGTAAGCAGAGGATTATGGAATTGGGTGGGAGAGTGAGTCACAGGCACTAATTAAATCCCAAACCCCAAGTGTCGTGTCTCTCCAACATGTAGTACTAAAACAACAAAATGCAAACACAAAGGAGAGCATTAGTACAACCACACTGCTTTGAGTCCTGCTAGCCTTGTGGTGCTGGATCATCTGGAAAAGACTGGAGAGCATCCTTCCAGGAGGCTGTGGAGGAAAGATGGCTTACAGCTACCCTGGCATGTAGGGGAAGAACTTGGGGTTGAAATCCAGAGGAGATTTTGGTGAGACATCCTGGTGGTGACAGGGTGACAACAATTGCTGCAGAGCACGTGGGGAGTGTGAGTAGAGTGGTGAAAGAACAGCTCAGAAGAGGTGCTGGGAGGGACTGTGGGCAGTGTCCGTCCTGCCCCAGGGGGGCTGGGCCAGGTGAAATCCTTTGTGCTACCTGGCAGTGCTGGGAAACCTCCACAGGTGTTTCTTCCTGTTGGGAACATGTTCTGCCATAGCCAAGGTGTCAGGAGAGGAGGACAGGGTGAACCTTCAGTCCCATCCTGTTGGGATGACTTGCTGCTGTCTCTAGCAGGAGGTGCTGTGGTTTGGGGGGTCAGCCCTGGGCTGGGACCACCTGAAGGTGCAGGTTTTGCTTTCTGGAGCCAGGCTGCAGAGCTCCTGTGGGAGGGGAGCTGCGTGAGCAGGGCCTGTAGCTCACCCTGCTGCTCTCAGTGGTGTTGGCAAACTGACCCAAACATTCTCTGGTCAAGTTCTAAGTTTTTTGCCCTTTTCTTTTAAGCACAGGTTTTCCCACCCCAGTAACATCCTTTTTAACACCATGGCTGGAAGAACAGAGAAATTACTTGCAAATTGCTTGTGTTTCTGACTGTCTCCATCCAAAGGAAGGGGGAGCAGAGATAATGTTCCAGGTTGAACTCAGTAAATCATGGATTGTACCAGTGCTGTCTTCACTTCCTTTGGTGTTTTCATAATCTTGGATATTACAGCCCTAATGCAAAGTCTGCCTCATTACTGTGCCTTCTGAATTATGCCTCAAATGACTTTCAAAACAAAATGAGGCAGTTGTATTTTTCTGTAAAGATGTTAATGCTGACACACTGTGACTAAAGGTGTTGCAGATGCTTCATAAAGCAGAAAAAGCAATGTGCAGTGATCCTGTTCATTCCAACCCCTCGTTATGTATCACATAGAACCCTTCACAGTGCTGCCTCTGGTTTGTGGGCACATTTAGTAATAACAAGGAATAATGCTGGAACAGAAAGCTTAATTTGGAGTGAAATATCCTGTCCTGGAAACAAAGAGCTCAGAAGTGGCATAAAAACAGGGAAAATGAGATTTGAAATGGTGTGTTTTCAGCAGGTATGTGCAGCAATACCCTCCTGCTGGGCAATGGAAGAGTGGAATAAAGGCAGCAGAAAGAATATATTGGTGCAGATTAATAGCCACAAAAATAGCACTGTAATCCTAATGCAAATCATGGGGAGCTATTATTGAAATAAAAAGCCCATATTAAAATACAGCAGCAAATATTTACTCGTGTGGAGGGTCACAGCAGAGCGTGGCACGAGGCAGGATCAGTGGGACTGTTTCCCTTGGCTCTCCTCCCTGTCACTGCTGGGTTTTGGGACAGAGTGGTGCTTTTTGTAGGAGCTGCTGGGGAGTCTCCTCCAGACTCCTGCTGGGCTCCCAGTGCCACTTCCAGCAGTCACAGGAAGGTTTTTTTGGGTCTCAGCAGCTCCAGCTGCTCAGAGGGCACTGGGTCTCTAGAAAAGATGCCCAAAACCTTGGTGCTTTAGGATCAAGAATCACATCACAGAATGGTTTGGGTTGAAAGGAGTGACTATTGTGTATACACAACTTGGGGAATTTTAATTTTTTTTATGACTGTATGTGCTCCAGTTAGAGGAGCCAGAGGTGCAGGACGGCTTCCTCAGGACAGCAGCAGAGAGAAAATGGGTCTGGTGTTGCCAGGTGGTGACATCCACTGATGGGTGATGTGCAGTGCCTGTGTGACAGCTGCTTGTGGCTGTGGCTGGGGGAAAACCACACTGCTGTGCTTTAGTAAAGCTTTGGGAATGGTGAGCTGGAAACACCCCCTGCAAGGGAGTCACTGTGGTTTTCCTGTAGCTGGATCACAGCATCCTGACTGTGGGGGAAAAACAAAATCTGAGCGAGCCTGCCCCTGTACTTAGGAAGGTAAGTGCTAAGGAAGTTCTTCTGGCTGGTGAGATAAGGCAAAATATGACATAATTCTTGATGGATAAGGATCAGTGAGTATTGGAATTGTGCAAATGGAGTGGCTTTGTGCCTGGTTCAGCAGAGCACTTAAAATTAAGTGCCTGCTGGTACAGCTGGAGCTTAAAATGCCTGGCTGGCTGTCCCTGGAGGCTGAATGTTCCTGGGGCAGTTCTGGGGACATGTGAGCAGCACTTGGCTTCCCCTCAGCAGCAGTGCTGGGGCCCCGTGGGCTGTGTGCATGCAGAGCATGGTGCAGGTGCCCTGCAGCAGCAGTGCTGTGCCTGCTTGGCGTTGCTGGCTGCAGGAGCATGCCAGTCTGCAGCCCACCATGGCTCCCCTGGGCTCAGCACAGCTATCTCCTTACCTGCAGGAGCTGGCAGGGATCACGGGCAGCTGCTCTCACCTAGTTCAGCAGCGCTTGCCTGGCTCTGAGGAGCTGTGCATCCTGCTGAAATTACAGAAGGGCTGAAAACATAACTGCCACAGCTGGCAGCTGGCCAGTGCCCTGACACAAACCTGCATGGAAAATTGCTTTGGCATCTGTATTGACTGGAGATAATTGGAACTTCCCAGTATTTTTTCAGCTTATCCTAAAACCTTTTAGCAAGAGCAACAGTCAGGCAGCAGTGTGGAGCATGATAACCGTGTTTCCATGCAGTTCAGGCAGGCCCAAAGTGCCAAAGAGACACAAAAAAAGTTTCCCCAGGGAGACCCTTGTAGCTGGTGGTGGCTGTGAGCTGAGGTGATCCCAGTGCTGGCTGCATGCTGCCTGCTCAACAATATTAATGTGTCTTAAGGGTGAATACAGAAATAACTTCTCATGTTTTAGAATGGGAATGGTATTTTAGGTTTTGCTGGCTGGTGTGGGAAGAGAGTTGAATTTCCTTCAGAACTTTAAATCAGAGGCACATGTGCAGGAGAAAACTGTCCTCTGATTAGCTCTTGTCCCTTCTGGCACTCGCAAGTCTCTGGATTTATTTCTTCTGCCCTGGTCTCATGCCTTTGCCTTCCACACGTGCCCTGGAAAAGAGGCTTTACCAGCAGGAATACGGGGATGTTCCTGGTGCCTGGAGTACTCTGCCTCTCAGCTGTGCCTGAGTGTGACCCACCCTCCCTGGGCACGTGCAGCACAGGCTCCTGGGCTGACCTTGCTGCTGGAGCTGCTCAGATCCCGGGATGACCATCTTTGTGTCGGAGCTGGCAGTGCCTGCCCTTGTCTTGCTGTTCTCTGAGAAGAGAAGTAAATGGTCCTGTGATGTGCATCTGGCAGGGCTCCATCGTAATTGCTTGTAAATTTGTCTTTGATCTGTTTCCTTTCAACTTTACCCAGATTTAGCCAAGTTGGGGGGTGGACTGGAATGATGAGGGAGAAATTGGTTGTGGTCTGGAGCTCTAGAGGCTGAGAGCCCTTGGGGCTGAGGAGGTGCTGGTGTAGATGTGCAGTGGGTAAGGAGGAAGGGTTAGGCAGCTGTCAGCAGTTAAAAGATAAGGTAAGTGTATTTTTGATGTATTTTTGCTGCTCAACTCGTGTTTCTTTCTGCTGAGCACAGCACTGTAAACAGAGATCCCCTCTCCTGCTGGCCAGGCTGGGGCTGGGAAAAGGGAACTGAGCCCCTGGGGTGGAGCAGGGGCTTCTCTGGGTGACTGTTCATTTTGGGGGGAGGGAAACCCAGGAGTGTTGTTACTGCCAAAACCAAAATTGGCACTGTAATAAACTTTGAAAAAAGTTTTGGGCTTTTTTTTTTTTCCTCTCTCTCTAGTATTTTTCTGACATCCATGGAAATACTGTACAGAAATTTTTAAAAAAAAGGATTCCAAACCTGATCTCTCCAATGATTCTGAAAAATATAGGCTGTTAGCAAAGTAGGATTTGGGAAAATTGTGTTGGTTATGGCCCCTTATTTCTTCCTGGCTCCATTGTGGGTTATAAGAGGGGGAAGAAGAATCAGTGCAGTGCTGTGTTACTCTTCTCCACAGCCACCCTTTGGGCTGAAGACTCACAGCGGGATGCGCAGATTTGTTCTCCAAAAACGAGACAAATGTGGCTGGGGAGAACAATAAGGCTACTGCTGTGGGTTCAGAGGCCCTTAAAAATGACTTGTAATTTGAGATCCTCAACTTCAGCAGCTTCAGGGAGAGTCAGGGTTATTTTTGGGTCTGAATCGAGCGCTGTGCGCGGAGGCCCCTCCAGAGCTGCGAGGGGCTCGAGCAGCTGTGGCTGCTGCACCCAGGGCCATGGCCCCCTTCTCTCACTCTGAGTGTCCAGTTTGCAGCCTGGCTAGAATTTTCAAAACCTTTAATTGAAGTCTTGATGATGCTTTTTTTTGTTTTGTTTTGTTTTGTTTTGATTTTTTTTGGTGGGAGGGAAGGGAGGAGGAGTGTTTTTTTCTTTTGTTTGTTTCTTCTTTCTGTCCCATCTTTCTGCTGCATTTCTGGGGCTGCCTCTAGAAGTCAGTGGGGCTTCCTTGGAAAGCCTGCTCTCGTTCTGTGGCAGACTGTGCTGTGTAAAACTGGGGCTGGCCTGCCAGGAGAGATCCCTGCTGAGCAGTTCCTGTGCTGGCAGGTGAGGTACCTGTGTGTGTAACTCCCGTGTCAAGGTGGAAGAGGAGCTGTAAAGTCATAAAAAACATTGAAAACAACCAGGAAGAGCTGGACATTAAACACAGCAGTGTTGTCTGGTTATTTGCTCTTTTTCATTCTTTCCTGGTCAGTAAATTTTACCCAAGTGTGGCTTTGTTTGTCCTGGGATGGGGGCAGCCCATACAAGTGCTGAAGCACCATGAGCACATCTGTGGAACTGTGTGTGCTGGGGGCTCTGCTTTCTGGCAGCCTGGGAAGAAAGGGGGAGTTCTTTGGGATGTGACCTGGGTTCTGTGGTGTGTAGCTGCTGCTCCCCTTGTAGTGGGACTTCTGAAGACACATGAATCACCTGTGAGCTGGGCCTTCATGAGTCCTTGGACATAAAAGAAATCTATGTGCAGTGTGAGGTGCTGCTGTGCTGTGGCATCAGCAGTGTCACTGTGCCTCCCTTTTCACCAGTGTGCAGCACTTGTGGCTGCTTGGATCTGTGCCACTCTGCCCAAACTCATTCCGTCTCCAGAGCCAGGTGTGAAACTTTTGATGCCTCTACCCCTCTGTCCTCCATCAGCTTCCTATTTCTGCCAGGACTACGAATGTAAACCTGTGTGTTTGGATGGAGAGCTGACGGATGAAAGACTTTCATCTGAAACAAGTCAATTTATCCTGGGAATCCTGACTTTACTAATGGCAATGACCACAGAATGAATTGTGGGTTTTTCCCTTGTTCTTCTGTCCTGATTTAAAAGCATTAACATCAAACCACGGGTGAGAGATATTTCTTCTGCTTCTTGCACAAATCAGCTTTGTAATGTAACTTAGATGCTTCAAAGTTGCAGAGCCTTTTAAGTTTAGGCCTTTGGTGGTTCAGCGGGTGATCTGTAGCTCTGATTTCTGTCCAAGGCAGCATTGCTGTCCTTCAGCTTTCTTCTTCATAATGGGAATTAATGGGGTAATGAGGGACTGTCTGGCAGGACCAGGAGCTGGTGTAATTGCTTGTTTTTATGGAGATGTTAAGTGTTAACTGCGTTGCCATTAATTGAAGGTTACCCCCTTGGATCCCTGGGAGTTCAGAGATAACTGTCCAGGCAGAGCTGGGAGAGGGGCACAGCAGGAGCATTCCCTCTGTGCCCCTGTCCCTGCTGCACTCCCCTGGCAGGGACAGGGCTGGCAGCAAAGAGGGGTTTTGGGTTTTGTTAATGAGCAGTGACTCTGTGTCCTCCACAGGTGGCTTTGCAATCGTGTTCCTGGTGAGGACGAGCAATGGGGTGAAGTGTGCCCTGAAGAGGATGTATGTCAATAATGAGTACGACCTGCAGGTCTGCAAGAGAGAGATCCAGATCATGGTGAGTGCCTGCTCTGTGCTGGGCCCCAGGCTGAGTGCAGGGAGCCTGGGCACCTCCTGCTCCTGAGCTCTGGCCATCAGGTCACAAACTGTGTGTTTTCCTAGCAAAAATGGCTTTTGTGTGGGAAGAGCTCTGGAGTGTGTGAAAGTCTAGTAGTGAGCTATTTCAAAAGTTCCAGTCCAGTGGACAAGGAAAGCCTGGTACCTGAAAAAAAACAGGGAATTCCAGAAAAATGAGGGGAGAACTGCATGGTTTAATGGGAAAAGGAAGGGCAGAAGACGTGAGCATGGCTGGGGATGTTGGAATTCAGTCTCACAATCTTCAGTTGAGATCTCAAGTCTTCAGCCTTTTAAGCTTGATGAGAAAAGCCTGATGATTCTGGTATCTCTGAACTGAAATCAGTGCATGAATGGCAGACCTCCATCCTGAGGTAAATCTGTATCACAGCATCTTCTAATCCTGGGTTGGGATGAAGGTTATCTCTGCATCGCTGAGGTTGGTAGATTAAAACAGTATTTGTGAGGTAGCTGCTGCCAGGGCTTTTGAAATGTAAAGTATTTGTAATAAGCTCTGGGATATTTCTCTAGATTATTGGGCACAAGGATTTATATGATGGGATAGCTATTTTTAATAGCTGTTTCAAACTTAGCTTCCCTAAACAAAGACAAAATGGAAATGATCCAAATAGATTTGCCTAATCTTGTTTGCAGCATGGTAAACGTGGAAGTGCCACTTTTGAAGTTGTATTCAAAGGTACTGATGAGCATTTAGAGCAGCTACCAGGTGGGGAAGGAAATATAAAATCCTCATTTTGTGAATTTACCACACGAGGTACAGGTTTGGGGTGGATGATCTTCATATCAGAAACTCCTACCTGTAGCAGTTCTGTGAGTGATTCCTGCAGTAGCTTTAAATGAGGTTAATACCTTGTGAGTGAGCTGCTGTCGTTTGTGATAGTGCAGGGAAGCTTTGGGCTACGTGGGAAAAGGTGAGATTACATCTCACATCAAAGCTTGTTTACCTGGGTTTCACTTGCTGCTGCTTTCTCTTGTCTCCCTGTCTCTGGTGCCTTTGGAATGGTGGCTGGTGGAAAGTGAGGGTGAGGAGGGTCAGGGGCGTGGATTTGGCTGGTCCATGGTGTGGATTTGGCTGGTCCATGGTGTGGATTGTGGCTGGTCCACGTGTGATTGTGGCTGGTCCACGTGTGAATTTGGCTGGTCCATGGTGTGGATTTGGCTGGTCCACCTGAACATTTGGCTGGTCCACGTGTGAACTGGGCTGGTCCACGTGTGAATTTGGCTGGTCCACGTGTGAATTTGTCTGTCCTGCAGCGGGATCTGTCTGGCCACAAGAACATTGTGGGCTACATCGACTCCAGCATCAACTCAGTCAGCAGCGGGGACGTGTGGGAGGTGCTGATCCTCATGGACTTCTGCCGGGGTGAGTGGGGCTGGGCAGGGGGGTTTGTCCTTCTGTGCCTGCAGGGACCTTGCACACCTTCCTTTGGAAACAAGAGCTGTCCCTAAGCTGCCTGGAAGCTGTTCTGAGCTGAGCAAAGCCAGGATGTGGGCTGTGTTGACTCTGCCAGTGGGATTGGTACCATCTTTGCTGCTGCCCAGGGTGGTCCTGTACCCCTCTGTTGTGAAGGAGAACCCTCAAATACGTCTTGCTGTTGTCTTTGGAATGGTCCACACAAGAAGTGGCTCCTCTTAAAGCAGCCAGGAATGTAATTTTTCTTCTCTTTAATCTCATTGCAAGCTTTGTTCCACATCACCCTGGATTGTTCTGGAAGAAGCAAGACATGGATAATGGGAAGCCAAAAAGCATTCCTCTTACCTCTGACCTTTTTGCTTGGCTGTCTGTAGCCAGACAGGCTCTTCCAGCTGTCCCAAAGCTTTGATCTTTGTGGCTGGGCTGTGGTGTTTGGAGCATGATGCATGTGCTGGGCTCAAATTCTGTCTTCTCGCAGAAGAGCGTTCAGCAAAAATAATGTTTTGGCCAGGTGACTTCAGGAGCCTGTGGCTGGTTTGGATGGTGGCAGCTGATGGAAATGGGTATTTTTGGGCCTGTCTGGCTTTGAACTCAGAAGCATTGTAGCATTTACACATGTGTAGGTGTGTGTGAACAGGCCCAGTGCAGGCTTCTGTTCTGCCACGTCCTCTTTGCTGCTTTGTTTGCTGCAGGACTCTGGCCTGCCTTGCCCTGGGTTGTTTGCTGGTGAGAGGAGGAACATTTTGGGCAGTTTTGCTGAAGGAATCACTCCATAAGCTCTCTTTAAGCTTCAAGCTAAGCGTGACCAGAGCTGTTGTCAGCACAGGCCTGGTGAATCCCTGCTCAGCCCCGTGTGCAGAGCCCACTGGAGGGATGTGCAAAGCTGAGCTCTTGACAGGCACCCCCAGCTGCAGGACCCACATTTTGGGCTGATGAAGTGAAATCCATCTTTCTGAGGAGTTTCCTTCCATCTGGAAGGAGGTGGCTTTTCTCACGTGGCTCTTGCCAGATGCTGTGGTGCTGCCTGCAGCCCTCCCCCTGCAATGCTTGTTACACACTGATTTTCCCTTGTTACTTTCCTTTTGTGGCCCACAGTTTCCAAACCAAATCAGTGTCTTTGTGTGCAGAACTGCATTCATTTTGGGTGTAAAATGTTCACAGCTGTAGTATTCATTACACTGAGCTTTTCTTTCCTACCACGAAAGTTTTCCAGCACTTGTGATGTGGAATGATGCAGTACTGCTTCACCAGAGCTTCAGAAAGGAGTTTTTCTCTGTCTGTCTAGGGCGTTTAGAGGAGAAAAAGCCCTCAGGATTGTTTTGGAAAGGCCTTGACAGCAACAAAACCCCAAAGCTGAGACGAATCCAGGACTTGTTCATGAAAACTTGCTTTTGTTTGTCCAGAGTTTCCCTTGTTACAGATGGATTTTTAATTCTATGCAGTCAACAACTCCAGCCAAGCCACTTAACGTGTGGGTTTTCTGAGTGTCTCCCTTCCTCCTCCTTGCTTCCGTGAGGCAGTCTAATCCGTGGACTGTGGGTGCCCCAAATCCAGCCTTTTATTCCTCTAGTCAGACAAAAGAAGTCCTATTTGGAAGAAAAATAAGAAAATTAGTCCAGAGCTCACTGTCCCTGCTGTGGTGTGGGGTGGTCACAGCTCAGTGTCCCTGCTGTGGTGTGGGATGGTCCCAGCTGTGTCCCTGCTGTGGTGTGGGACCCCAGAGCTGTGTCCCTGCTGTGGTGTGGGATGGTCCCAGCTGTGTCCCTGCTGTGGTTTGGGGTGGTCACAGCTCACTGTCCCTGCTGTGGTTTGGGATGGTCACAGCTCAGTGTCCCTGCTGTGGTTTGGGGTGGTCACAGCTGTGTCCCTGCTGTGGTTTGGGGTGGTCACAGCTCACTGTCCCTGCTGTGGTTTGGGGTGGTCACAGCTCAGTGTCCCTGCTGTGGTGTGGGGTGGTCACAGCTCAGTGTCCCTGCTGTGGTGTGGGGTGGTCACAGCTCAGTGTCCCTGCTGTGGTTTGGGATGGTCACAGCTCAGTGTCCCTGCTGTGGTTTGGGATGGTCACAGCTCAGTGTCCCTGCTGTGGTTTGGGATGGTCACAGCTCAGTGTCCCTGCTGTGGTTTGGGGTGGTCACAGCTCAGTGTCCCTGCTGTGACTGGGGATGGTCACAGCTCAGTGTCCCTGCTGTGGTTTGGGGTGGTCACAGCTCAGTGTCCCTGCTGTGACTGGGGATGGTCACAGCTCAGTGTCCCTGCTGTGGTGTGGGGTGGTCACAGCTCAGTGTCCCTGCTGTGGTTTGGGATGGTCACAGCTCAGTGTCCCTGCTGTGGTTTGGGGTGGTCACAGCTCAGTGTCCCTGCTGTGGTTTGGGATGGTCACAGCTCCCTGTCCCTGCTGTGGTTTGGGGTGGTCACAGCTCAGTGTCCCTGCTGTGATTGGGGATGGTCACAGCTGTGTCCCTGCCGTGGTTTGGGGTGGTCACAGCTGTGTCCCTGCTGTGGTGTGGGATGGTCACAGCTCAGTGTCCCTGCTGTGGTTTGGGGTGGTCACAGCTGTGTCCCTGCTGTGGTTTGGGGTGGTCACAGCTGTGTCCCTGCTGTGGTGTGGACCCCAGAGCTGTGTCCCTGCTGTGGTGGGCCCCCAGAGCTGTGTCCCTGCTGTGGTGTGGACCCCAGAGCTGTGTCCCTGCTGTGGTGGGCCCCCAGAGCTGTGTCCCTGCTGTGGTGGGCCCCCAGAGCTGTGTCCCTGCTGTGGTGGGCCCCCAGAGCTCCCTGAGCCCTCGGTGGCTGACAGCCCACCCTCCCTTGCTGTGTGCTGCAGGGGGCCAGGTGGTGAACCTGATGAACCAGCGCCTGCAGAGCGGCTTCACCGAGAGCGAGGTCCTGCAGATCTTCTGCGACACCTGCGAGGCCGTGGCCAGGCTGCACCAGTGCAAGACCCCCATCATCCACAGGGACCTGAAGGTGAGCTCTGGCCCCAGGGGTGCAGCAGGGAGCTGCTGGCATCCTCCTGCCTGTCTGCCAGCTGCCCACGCTGTGCTTCTCCTGCTGGTAATGAGGGAAAGTGGGCATAAACACACCTCTCTGCTGGGAGATAAAAACAGAAATGAGCCTCTCAGTGCTGCTTACCATATGTTTGCCATCTATAGATCTGCTTAAACACAAATGTTTGTGAATAATTGTGGCTTGCACACGTGCCAGAATGTACCTGATGAATTATTCACGGTGGCCTGAAACGCTGCTTATTTAAGGTAGCTCACAAAATTGTTTCCAGATTAAAAGGAGCACTTCAGAAGTGTTGGCCTTGGGGCAGGAATCCTTAGGAGCTTTTGAAAGTGGCCTCTGGAGCTCTGACCATGAAAGTGTGTTGTAAAACTCTGTGTGCTTAGCTGGGAACAGAGCTGGGCCAGCTTGGGGAAAATCCCTCACCTGTAATCCAGCAAACAAAAAGATCTTCCCTTTGCTCTCCACGAGCTGGAATGAAATACTCAGCCAAGAAGGAGGCAGCTGTGTGCATTTGAAATTCAGATGTGCTTTGTGGGCCAGGTTCTATTTTCAGAGCCTCACTGATGTTTGTTTGTGCCACTGGCCATTGTTTTACATGCCACGTGTACCAAGGGGAGTCAGGTAGAGCAGGAGAGAACATCCTCAGGGTTTGGTGTGCTGTGGCATGTCTGAAATGACAGTGATGCCACTCTCAGTCAGTTTGGGTACAGGAGCAGCTCTGTGTCTCTTCCCAGGGGTGATCTCTTACCAGTCTGAGTCCTGGATTTAAGGCTGTATAGTCTGTGGGCAGTTTGCAGGAGTTTGTCTAGGTCAGGAAAGCAGGGTGAGGACCAGGAGCCTCCCCAGCTGGCATTAACCCTGCCCTTACCTTTTTGGTGAACCCCTGGGGGTCAATGCAGAACAATCTCAGTGTGTTATAGGGCAGTAAATCTGGAACATCTGTGCTGGATTAGTGACTTGATCTGTGCTGTAACTTTCTGCCTGAGTTGCAGTTGAAATGGGCTCTTGGGGCTGGTGTCCAGCCCACTGCTGCCTAGGCCAGGGCAGCTTTTGCAAGGCCTGACTCTGGGTAAGCTGTGCCCAGAGGCAGGGCTGGCTCTTCTCTGCTTGGAGACATGTTTTCTGCTTGGGTAGTGTGTTGTTTCTGTCGTGGTGACCTCTGGGGATCTAAACACTAACACAGAAAATGTGATACTGTCAAGGGGCAGTTGCAAAGCCAGGAGAGATGAAGGGCCAGAGGAGTTTAGTACAAGTTCTGGGTGTAAGGAGGGACATGTAGGTGTTTTCTTGGGGTGAATATCAGCCTGCTGAAGAGGGGGCAGATGTTGGCTTTGCAGGCAGCTGGGGGGCCTGGAGGCCTTTTTTGCCTCCCAGCTCTTTGATGCTGCTCTGGAGCTGGAGGTTGCTGCCAGCAGAAGGGAGGCTGTGAATGAGCTTCCAGCCATTCAGACAAGTGCAGCTGGAGGAGTGTCACTGGCCCCTGGCTCTGATTTGGAATTAACCCAGAGGCTTTGCCTGGAGCAGAGCAGCCTCCTGTTGGCACAGTCCCCAGCTGGGAGGTGACCAACAGCTGGGGACAGCAGCACCTTTACCCAGCTTTGCTGTGGGCAAAGGAGACGTGGCACTGTGAGTGAGCGGCACACAGAGCTCCTGTGTCACCCGGGTGTGCTCAGGGGTGCAGCTTCCTGACTCTTTGACCAGAAGACACCTTCATACTCCTTTTAAGGCCACTTCTCTCTGGCCTGGCAGTGGTAGCAGTGATTTCTTTTGCTGTGTTTATTTTTTCCTTCTCCTGGCGTTTGCTGATCCAGCCTGGTTGCTGGATAGTCCCGTGCTGATGTCTGACCAGGCTTTCAGGGTGTTTGAGTGAGAAATCAGCCTGCTCAGGCAGATAAAGTGGGAGGACTCCTGGGGAAATGCTGGAGGAGTGCTTGCAGGGAATAAGGGGGCCAGTGTTGGTGTGCTGGGGAGAACATCTGTGTGCAGTGCTTTATTCAGAGCAGATGGATGGCACGGGGGAAGGGGCGTGTTTAACCCTTGGTTTCAAGCCAGCCTTCTCCCCCTCAGCTGCTCTAATTTGGCTGCATTTTCTGATGCTTAAAATGCTGACTCCTTTTTCTTTCCTTCTTGTAAAGACCATCCTTGATGGGGAGCTCTGCTTCCAAAGGGTTTTGTTAGCAAATGCTTATGTGGTGATTTTTTTTTTATTTTGAGCTCTATGAGCAGTATGTTTTATCTCGTTGTTGTATCTGAGCATTTGACACTGATTGAAGATAAAGACATGAAAAATGGTGTGTTCCCTCCAGAGAACATGCTGTTAGTGCTGCTGCACAGATGAGGAGCTGGAACACAGGGATGCTCTGCCAAAGCAAAGATCTGAACGCAGGGTTTCACACATTTGAAGTCAGTGTTGGAACAGGCAATTTCCTTAGGTGGATGCAAGGTAGAGTTTTGTTAATGCACAGTTGTGGGTAGGGAGGAGAAGGTTTCTGCTGATCTTATTGGTTTCTGTTGCCTGATTGAAGGTATCAAATTGTATTTGGAAGAAAGGGGTCTCAGCAGCCTCTGAGAGCTGCTACAGCCCCTGTTTAGGGACTGTGGGCCCCCAGCAGACTCTGAGAACAGCAAATAAATGTGAGCATGAGCTGAGGTTTGTTTTGAATGAGCCCCTCAGGGACAGGTAAGATGCAGGCAAAGACCTGGAGATGCCTTAATTTCATAAATATGGAAGTGTGTGTTGTTTGCCTGTTCCATAGACTGGGAGGAGTTCCAGCCCTTTGTGAAGCTGGGACAGCTTGGATTTCCTGTCCCCAGTTCAGATGCCAGCCCAGGGCCACAGTGCCTCAGGAACCTTGAGCTCCAAAGGCACTGGGACATTGAAGTCTTACAAGAGGCAAGGAAATGTGCTTGCAGGAGGAGAAGGGAGGGGTGGCAGGATGGAAGGCAGTGTTACAGCTGTGCTTCCATGACTTGATGTCTATTTTAGGAGATGTGACAGTTTTGATGCCTGTTTTCTTTGCTGTCACTTTTAGACTCTAGTGTCAGATATGTCTGATATGTCTTCAGGCACTTAAAACCTTGACTCATCTGAAAAAAAAACAAACCCTGAATATTTTTTTGTCTGAGTGATTCTGTGTCTGTCTGTGATGCTCCCAGGTTGAAAACATCCTGCTGCATGACCGTGGCCACTACGTCCTGTGTGACTTTGGGAGTGCCACCAACAAATTCCAGAACCCTCAGACAGAGGGGGTGAATGCGGTCGAGGAGGAGATCAAGAAGTAAGTGTGCTTTGCCTTCCCAGCCCAGCTGTCTTGGTGTTTGAAGGGTGCTTTTCCCTGGTGCTGGGGTTGGTTTGGCTCAGCCTGTTGCAGCAGATTGTCTGTGCTGCATGGCAGTGTCTGCTGCAGGTGAGTGAGTGCCCGGGGGAAGGTGAAACAATAAATTGAGCTTGATGTAATTGCTTTGGAGCTGAGATTAATGCAGAGCACAGCCCACCTCGGCGAGGCAGTGACCTGTTCTGTCCTGTGCAGGGTCAGGCTGGCTGTCCTTCATCTGTCTTGGCTCCTCTGAGCTCCAGGCTGGGCTGGCACAGTCCCATCCTGGCTGAGCTCCCTTCCCCACGGATCTGGGCGCTGACTGGGGCTGATCCTGGGGAGTGCCAGCTCCTGGAGGGGTTCAGTCCAGCTCCTCCTCCTGCCCCAGCACTGCCAGCTGTCCTGGCAGCATCTCTGGTGCCCCTTGGTGCTTTTTAAAAGGGGGTTCACCTGCAGTTCAGTGAGCCCTGGCTCAGGGTGGAGCACACTGCAGGTCCTTGGCCTTGCTTTAGTTCCAGCAGCATCACTGCTGCAGACTGGCCACTCCTGCTAATACAGTTAAAAATGGGAACAGGTGCCTCTTTTTTGTTGGGATTCAGCTACACCTCCTGGATTTCCTGGGTTTGTGTGAGTGGGGTTTTCAGAGTGCATTGCAGTCCCCCTGGAGTGCCCTACTTGTACACCTAAGCCTACAAAACCTTTGCCTTTGGCAGTGCTTTCCTGTGATCAGGGTAAGCAGCAGGCAGCAGTGACAGACCTGCTGGCAGGAAATCTTATCAGAGGAGCCTCATAATCTGTGGAGCAGTTTCCAGCTTTTCTGTTGTTGTGAGCTGTTAAGATGAGGCAGATTCTCGCTGTGGTTTGAGGTACACGGTGACCCATCCCTTGCCACAGTGGCTCTGAGCAGGACTCCTGGTGTGGAAATCTAATTTTTGGGAGCCACATATCCAGTTACAATCTCTGTAATACAGTTAGCCACAGCCCTGCAGTGAGGGCATTGCAGAGGACATTTGATTACTGACCTTGTTAATGCTTTGAATCCTTGAATGTTTCTGTTCTTAAAATGACTGCACATTTTGTGGTGAATTCTGTGCTTTAGAGAGGATTGTGGTTACTGTTTTGGCTTCTCAGGACACTTTTACTGTTTGAGGTGTGCAGCAGGTGATGCTGTTAGAACATTTTTCCAATAGATATCTTTAGCATCCCTTTCCTTAAAAAGAGTAGGGAAAGAGTGAATTTGGAGTTGTTTGGGAATGTGGCATACCTGCTATCCCCCTTTTGAACCCCGACCCACCTTCCCTGCAGGTACACAACGTTGTCCTACAGAGCCCCAGAGATGGTGAACCTGTACAGTGGCAAACTCATCACTACAAAAGCAGACATTTGGGTATGTATGAACCCCTGGGCATGGCAGGGGAACGGGGCTGGCCTGCTTTTTGGGGGCCTGGGCAGTTTGTGCATGCAGAATTCCTCTGAGGATGTGTCTGGTGAGCTCCTGCTGAGCAGGGAGGCTGCAGAGGACGGGGCCCCAAAGGCGGCCAGAGGAAAGGCAGGATTTGCACTCTTTCCTGTGGTAGTGTGGAAAGGGGAGATCCAAAGGCTCTGCTCATCCTGCCATGGCAGGAGTTGTGCTCCAGTGACACTTGGAGTGTGTCCAGAGCAGTGGATGGTGGTGGGGCCTCAGCTTCCAGGCCTGTCCCAGTGCTGGTGCTGCTGGAAGCCTCCCTTTCCCTGAAATCTCATCGAGGCTGTTTTAAGCCAGCGTGCAATTTCATTGTGAAATCCTGTGACAAAGGAGATGAGCTGATGAGGAGTTTCTGAGGATTAGGAAATGTTTCCTGCTCCCCCCTCTGAGGTGGTGGGAGTGTTTCATAATTAGCCCTTTGTGCAAAAACTGTTTTCTTTTGCAATAGGTGGTGGTTCTTGGTGCCAGAAGCAGCGTGGCAGTAGAGGGAAGGGTGGCAGAACCTGGCAGCCTGCAGAATGAGCTGTACTTCCCTGGCATTTATTTATAGCAGTAGAAAGGTTGTTTGGACTTAATCTTGGAAGCAGTTTTGGTTTCTCTTTGTCAGAATGGATGTATTAATGAAGATGGTTGCCATTTATTTGTGCTGTTGCTCTGCTCTCCCTCCCAGCGTGTGGCAGAAGGGCTTTGCCTGTTCAGTGACACGCAGGGTCGTGTGATGATGAGCAGTCCCCAGGCCAGAGTCTGAGGAGGGAGAGCTCTGCCTGTGTCCATCTCCCCCTGCAGCTGAGCCTGTGCCAGGTCCCCCACAGGGCGCTGGGGCAGGCCTGGCACCAGCAGGACCCCGGATCCTGCCCGGCTCAGCAGGGGAATCCCTGCCTGTTGTCTCTCTGCAGGCCCTGGGCTGTTTGCTGTACAAGCTGTGCTACTTCACCCTGCCCTTTGGGGAGAGCCAGGTGGCCATTTGTGACGGCAACTTCACCATCCCAGACAACTCGCGGCACTCGCAGGACATGCACTGCCTCATCCGTGAGTGTCTGCCGGGCTCTGCTCCTCCTGCCCGCCCTGCTCCAGCAGCTCTCTCCTTTCCAGAGCCTTCCTCACACTCAGGGGGGTTACAGTGACCTTGCACTGGTTTGGGAGTGACCATGGCAAGGAGATGTCAGCCTGGCCAGGCTGGAGTGAGCTCTGGGGAAGGGCAGGAGCACACCCAGCCGTTGGGTTGGAGTCTGCAGGAGCTTGCACAATCAGCCCCTTTATGCAGAAACGTACTCCTGCTGTAATAAATCTGTTTGGATAAGGAACTGAAAAGACCACAGTGACTTGGGCTAGTGATAAGAATTCCTCTCCTGTGAACTGGGAAACAGAACTGAAATGATTTATAAATATCCCACTGACTAGAGTGAATGTGTAATTAAGTGTACAATGCACTACTCTTGGCAAAGCTGGGGCAGCTCTCTTGTTTCCAGCACAGCTTTTGGTTTTTTTCCTTTCCCTAGCCACAGTCTTGACTCACACAGAGTTGGATGTGTTTGCAGAGCAGGCTGGTATTTTCCTAGCTGCTGTGGGCTGTCTGCAGTGGTGCCTGTGGCTGCCCTGTCTCCCTGCCCTGCTGGCACACCAGGGCTGCATCAACCCCTTTCCTGTGCTTCACCTGGAAGTGCCCAGTCCCTCCCAGTGCTGTTCCCTGGCCAGCAGCATTTCCCCTCCCTGCCCCTGAGGTTTGGGGCTCCCAGCTCTGGTGGGAGATCTGTCCTGGTCCGTGCTGGCTGTCCCACCCTGTTCCCAGCTGAGCCCACGGCCCTGCTCAGCCTGCACAGGACTCTGTGAGCTCCTGGTGGTACCAAATGTGCAGTTGGGTGGGTTAGAGGGAGCTCAAAGCCCACCCAGTGCCACCCCTGCTGTGGCAGGGACACCTCCCACTGTCCCAGGTGACTCCAGGCTGGCCCTGGGCACTGCCAGGGCTCGGGGGCAGCCCCAGCTGCTCTGGGCACCCCTGCCAGGGCTGCCCACCCTGAGCACAGCAAAGAGCTGTGTGTGTCACGAGTGGTGTGCTGCCCTGTCTGTGTGTCCTGCTGCTCTGATCTCTGCATCTCCATCTCTTCAAGGGTACATGCTCGAGCCAGACCCTGATAAGAGGCCTGACATTTATCAGGTCTCCTACTTTGCATTCAGACTGGCCAAGAAGGAGTGCCCAGTGCAGAATGTCCAGGTGAGCAGGGGGTGGCCTGAGGGGGCTCTGGGGGGGGCTGGGGGCAGCTGATGAACACTGACCATTGTGCCCAAGTCCTGTACTCAGGAGGGTCTTGTTTGTAACAGCACAGTTTGGTTTGGATGTTTTGGGTCAGAAATCAGGGTTTATCGTTCTGTTTGTCCCTGATTTACCTCCTCACCCAGTCACCAGTGTGCGGCCAACCAAGAGATCTTGTGCATGTGAACATGGAAAATGAGGCCATGCTTGGGAAACCGATTTGATTTCCAGGCACACTCATCATAGCATGTGTAATTTGGCCTGCACTTGGGTTTGAACAGCAGTTCTGGGACTTGGCATTTGAACTGCATCAGCCTTACACAACCATCTGCCCCTTCTTGGTGTGTCTTCAGAGACTTCAGCTGAAAAATGGAGTGGACAATTATTTTCTTACGTTGTTATGGACACTGTGACAGACATTTTGTTTTGTTGTTTCTACATAAATAGAAATTTAGGGTTTTTTCCCCGTGTTCATGTGCTTATATATGGTCTTTATGAATAAGAGGTAGTTTGAGTCCATTATGCCTGTGTTTTTATAGCATCATTAATAAATTTTGTCACTACTGTCCCCTGGTTGTCTTTTAAAAATGCCCAGCTTGTGCTGTGGAGCTTTGTGTTCACAGCCCATGTTCAGTGGTCAAAAAGCTGAGCCCTCTTTTCTTCCCTTGTAAAGACTCTCCCAAACTGCTGTCTCCCCATGACATGAACCTTGTGGTGTTTATGTGTCAAAATGAGGAGTAATTGCTTTGGGGATCCCCAGATCTCTCTGTTTTATTGTGTTTTTGCACATTATTTCTGACTCTGTTTTCTGCCCTTGAAACACCACATTGGGTGTTTTTGGGATCTGCAGAACTCTCCAATCCCTGCTAAACTCCCAGACCCAGTTAAAGCAAGTGAAGCTGCTGCAAAGAAGAGTCAACCAAAGGCCAGGTAACCTCACCTGCTTTGTACTCCCTCTTTTGTTGCCTCTTGTCTCTGCTGTTTATCAGCAAAGGTGGATTGTGCTGCTTCCTTGGAGACTTCAGTTGCCAAGTTATTCTCCCTGACTCAGACACAATCTGATATCAAATTCATTAGTTATCAATTTGGTATCTCCAAACCACAGAAGGCTGGGGGCATGGCTGCTCCTCTCTGTTGCTGTGCCTTTTTGGAGCTCAGTAAACACTGAGCAGAGATCAGGAGAGTTCAGTGGCCTGGTTGTGGGGTGGATGAACCAAATTCAAGTGCATCTGAAGATGGCAGTTCAGACAACTCTGCCCAAAGGTACCAGCTGCTCATGAGCTGATGGTGTCCTCCATGTGCTCCTTCAGAAGTCTGAGTGGTTTCAAGCAATATGTTGTAGGAAATAGCTGGATATAAGCTGAGTGGTTTTGACAAGTCCCAGCTGTCCACCAGCAGAAGATGCCATGACTGGCAGTGTTGGATTCATTGCTGGGAATGCGTGCAGGAGCTTTTACTGTGCCCGGGTGCCCATGAGTGTTTCACCCTTGCCAGGCACACCCAGCTGAGGTGTGGGCGAGTGTTGAGCCCTGCTGGGTGTTCTGTGCACCAGCTGCCCAGCTCACAGGCTGTGCTCACTGCCCTTCCTTCTCCTCCTTCCTTAACAGGCTCACAGACCCCATCCCTACGACAGAAACGTCCATAGCACCCCGCCAGAGACCTAAAGCAGGACAGACCCAGCCCAACCCTGGAATTCTGCCCATCCAGCCAGCCCTGACGCCCAGGAAGAGAGCCACAGCCCAGGCAGCCATTCAGCCCCAGGGTGAGCAGTGTGTCTGTGTGCTCCCTGCCCCCCTGTGCCTCAGGCAGTGACCTAACCCTGCCTTTGGCTTCTTGTCCCAGCTGCAGGCCCGGCTGCCCTGGGCAGTGCCCAGCCCTCGCTCCCTGCCAGCACCCCCCAGGCTAAAGCAGCCCCCCAGCAGCCTCCAGCCCAGCCCCAGGCACAGCCCCAGGTGCCCTCGACACAGCCCCAGGCCACCCCTCAGCATCAGCAGCAGCAGCTTTTCCTGAAGCAGCAGCTCCTGCAGCAGCAGCAGCAGCAGGCTGCCTTCTTCCAGCAGCAGCAGCAGCAGCAGCAGATGATGCAGGCACAGCAGGTGGGTGTGTGCACCAGGTTCATCACATCTCTGTCTGCTGGGCTGTAGCTCGGTGTTTATGGCAAGTTCCTGCTCTTTGGGGGGAGTGGGTGCAGCTTTTAGGCATTTCCTGTGTGTCCCCATGCTCTAGCAGGATTTGCTCTAGCTCCTCCACGCCTCCAGCCTCTCAACCAGCAATTGTTTCCCAGTTCCCAGTGATGCAGCAAGGAGCGCCCGCACAGCAGCAGCAGCTGATGCAGAACTACTACCAGCAGCAGCAGCAGCAGCAGCAGCAGCTGCTGGCCCAGCAGGCAGCTATGCAGCAGAAGAGCACAGCAGCAGCAGCTCAGCAGAAGCAGCAGCCCCAGGCCCAGCCTGGCTCGGCAGCGCCGGCACAGCCGCAGGAGCAGGGGGTGAGACCTTGGGGCTCTGGGTACAAATGCTCCTCTGCCAGCTCCTGAGTGCTGATCTGAGGCTTTCCACCTCTGCTCTGCATCTCAGCCTCTCTACCCCCGAGCAGCTTTGAGCCCAGCCAGTCTTTGCCAAGTCCTAGTGGAGGTTTTACCTCCAGAGCTGCACCACAGAAAGGAGAGAGCTCTCTGCCTGTGCAGTAATCCTGAAACGCTGCTGCAGAGCAGCAAATCCCTTTGTTTGTCTGGTTTTTCCCCTCCAGACCATCCCCAGTCTATGACTGGGATGCTGTGTGCTGCAGCAGGAGCGGTTTTCTCCCCAGCCCATGACTGGCATGCTCTGTGCTCCAGCAGGAGCTGTTTTCTCCCCATGGCTGCCGTTCTGAGCGAGGTCACTGTGCTTTCCTCCCCTGGCAGGCCCAGGTGCAGTCTCAGAAGCAGCAGCAGCAGCAGCAGCAGCAGGCTCAGGGGCAGAAGCTGGGCTCCCTGACGCCGCCGTCCTCGCCCAAGGCGCAGCGCGCGGGGCACCGCCGCATCCTCAGCGACGTCACCCACAGCGCCGTGTTCGGCGTGCCCGCCAGCAAATCCACCCAGCTGCTGCAGGCTGCAGCTGCCGAGGCCAGCCTCAACAAGTCCAAGTACGTGCCAGGGCCTGGGGGTCAGCCCCAGCAGGTCTGAGTAGGTGCCCAGGGCTTTGGGGCTCAGCCTCAGCAAGTCCGGGGACGTGCCAGGGCTTGGGGGGTCAGCTCTTGGTCAGTCTCAACAAGTCTGAGTAGGTGCCCAGGGCTTTGGGGGTCAGACTTAACAAGTCCAAGTAGGTACCCAGGGTTTTGGGGCTCAGCCTCAACAGGTCCAAGTAGTCCCAGGGCCCTGTGTGGGGTGTGGAGTGAAGGCTGGGTCAGGCTCTGGGAGGTGTTGGATGCAAAGCTCTGAATGGAGGTAGGCACAAAACTCTGAGTGAGTCTTTGTCTTCAAGACCTCAGTTTAGGGCATGGCAGGAAGTGCTGGATAATTTTTGCCCCTCATGAGTTGTCTGAGCTCCCAAAAAGCTTTGGGTGACCAGGGCCTTCTCTGGCTCCCAAAAGGCAGTGACATCTCAGCCACAGCTCTGGTGTGCACTTCATTCTCCCTGCTTGGCACCAGCACTTCCTGAAGGTTGGACTTGATGGTCTTGGAGATCTTAGTGGAGCTCTGATTCCCTAGGAGTATTTGCTAGGTCCCTTTTACAGTGTCTACAGGCAAGAAACCTTTTGGCTGTTGGTTTTAACCCCTGAGATGTTGGTGCTCAGCCTCAGTGCTCCCAGGCTTCTGAGCATGGGGCTGCAGTAACTCACACTGCATGTTTTAATTGGGAAGTCATTAGAGTGCAGCCATTAGATGTCATTAGAGTGTAGTGGCTTGCACCAGCTGATGGTGCTGGCCAGGGGGTTTCAGATGGGTTAATGGCTCTTGTTTGGGGTGATCCCATCCAGATCTGCTTCCACCACGCCCTCGGGCTCGCCAAGGACCTCGCAGCAGAATGTCTACAACCCGCCTGACGTGTCCACGTGGAACCCCTTTGATGATGACAACTTCTCCAAGCTGACAGCTGAGGAGCTGCTGAACAAGGACTTTGCAAAGCTGGGGGATGGTAGGTGCTGGGGGGCTGTAGCACCTGCCTGCTCTGAAAGGGAAGGTGCCGTGGGTTGGGGATGCTTTTGGGCAGGCACTGCTCGGGTGCCCCATATTGTTACTGTCCTCTGGCCAAATCCTCCCACAGCCTTTGTGTCTGCAGCTCTGTGGTGCCTCCAAGGCAGAGGTACCAGCTGCTTTGACTGGTACTCAAGTGCCTGTGGAAGCTGCAGTTTAAACTCTGCTTCATCTGCAAGTTGGGATTTGCAGCAAGGGCCTTGAGTCACTGTAGAACGGCGTCCTGAACAAACAGATGAGCAGCCTACTTTCAGAATAGAACAGAAGAGAAGTTTCAGAATAGAGGTTTCCCCCTAACTCTGGGTCTGCTTTGCAGGGAAAGCTCCAGAAAAGGCAGGCAGCTCCACAGAGAACCTGATGCCAGGTTTCCAGCCCGCAGCCCCTGCGGACGCCTTCGGTGGCTCCTCCTTCCCTGCTGGGCCAGGTGAGTCTGGGAGCATGGGAGGGCAGCTCCTGGCCAGAGCCTCTTTGGAAGGGAAGGAAAACGGGTACAAACTGCAGGGAAGGGGGTTGGCACTTCAGGAGAGGAGGGAATGTCACAGCTGGGTGGCACAGACAGGACACTGTGGGGAGGCAGAAGTGGGGCTTGTGGTGAGGGAAGAAACTGAGCCCTGAGTTCCCAAGGAAGCTGCTTGGTGTGTGGAAGTTCCATGGAGCTCATAACAAGGAGTAAAAGCTGCCATGTGCAGTGAGGGAGCTGGCTGGGAGGTGTTGGTCAGACCTGCTGCTCTGTTTGGAGGAGCAGGGATAACACCTGTGCTGCAGAGTGAGGAGGGCAGCAGGGATGAGTGAGCAGGGAGAGTCCTTGGAGCAGAGCACAGTCTCGTAACTGACATGTGGAGGCAGTAATGTCTGGGCTGGCTGGGCTGTGTGGCTCCACCTTGGCAGGTGTGAGGAGTTTCTCTGCCTGTGGGACCTTGTCTGGTTCTCCTTTGGTGCTTGTGTCCCAAGGTTTTGCTGTGAGCAGCCCCTTCTCTGCCAAACACCCTTGGTGAGTCCTGCTGCCCATTTCTACTCCTTCAGCATCAGTTCTCACTGGGGGCAGCTCAGAGCTGCCAAGCACAGAGGTGGAAAGCTGCTTCCAGGAGCTGCAGAAGCCAGGGATCCTCCCCCTGGTGACAAATGCTCCTGGCTGATGCCTCCCCACTGAAACAAAACAGCTCTTGGTGAGAGGAGTCTGGGAAGAGGCTGAAGAATCCTGTGTGGGGCAAGGAGTGACAAATCCATTTGTGCTTATTTCTATTTATAAAAGGAGATTTAGGGGAGCTTATAACTGAGCCTGGTGTGTTGGTTCTTACCAGAGAATTAAGGAGCTGAAGTCCCACAGACTTCAGACTGTGAAGACACAGGAGTGCTCCTGGGGTGTTGCTTTCTGGGTTTGTCCAGCTGTGAGCAGTTTTTGGTGTTCCATCAGCCTTTGTGGATGATGCTGAGCAGCAGCAGCTCCATGCTGAGCTGCAAAGCACCTTCTGCAGAGCCTGGGGAGCATCTGTGTGCCCTGGGCTCTGCTGTACCCTGCTCAGTTCTGCAGTGTCTGTCTGCAAAATGTGCCCCTTGACTTCCCAGTCCTGGGGCTTGGCACAGGAAGGTATCTTGGGAATCTTGCTGCTGGGCTGGGCACTTCCAGCCCTTCTCTCTCTTTCCTCAGAGACAGGAGCCTGTCCCAGCCTGGCTGGTGCACAGTGCTGCAGATTCTCTTGCAGACTCTGTGTCCTTTGTGAAACCTTTCACCTTTTGTGCTGCTGTGAAGGCAGATAACAGTTCTTCCCTGCCAGGAAATGTTCTGAGATCTGTGGGTCAAATTGTGTTGGAGAGCTGCATGGTAACAGCAGTTTTGTTTGGGTTTTTATTCTTTTTAGTAGCACACTTGGTCAGAGTGTGCCTGTGTGGGGCTGTGCCTGTGCTGGGGTTTGTTCTGTGCTTTCTCCTTTTCTCTGTTCACTCTGCCTTTTCTTTTCTCTTCCTTTCTTCTTCTCTACCAGCTGAAAAAACGAAAGACATTCTGAGTTTGGACTCTAGCCCTCCTCTCCTGACTGTGCCTGATCCTTTCATTCCTCTCCCGTTATCCGACACCCCAGGTAACCCGAGCTGGGGGGAGGAGGGGGCAGAGTCCTGCCCTTTGTTTTGGCCTCTGGATCTTCTGCTTCTGTGCAGGCACCCCTGAAATCCTGGGCACTGCTGGGCTCCCTGGCACTGGGGTGATCTCAGAAATGTGGGGGGGTGTCCTTAGAGGCTCAGCATGCCGGCCAAAAGTGGTGGGAGGGCTGGAGCCCCTGTCCTAGGAGGGAAAGCTGAGAGTTGGAGTTGTTCAGTCTGGAGCAGAGGAGGCTCCAGGGAGACCTCAGAGCCTGAAGGGGCTCCAGGAGAGCTGGGGACAAGGATGGAGGGACAGGGCACAGGGAATGGCTCCCAGTGCCAGAGGGCAGGGCTGGATGGGAGATTGGGACTGGGAATTGTTCCCTGGCAGGGTGTGCAGCCCTGGCACAGGGTGCCCACCCTGCATCCCTGGCAGTGCCCAGGCCAGGCTGGACACTGGGGCTGGATCACCTGGGATGGTGGGGGGTGTCCCTGCGTGGCAGGGGTGGGGTGGAATGGGCTTTAAGGCCCCTTTCAACACAAACCATTCCAAGATTCTATGAGAAATAATCCCCAGATGATTAATTACCTGGTTCTGACTTAAACTGTTTTCAAATGGCTTCCAACCTTGAAATTGTAGGTTTTATTATTGTTAATCTTTCTTTCCTGTAAGAGTCAGTGTTTCTTTGGCTTCCAAAGTCTGTTGCAAATCTGAGCATCTTGTGAAGCACAAGTTACATGTGACCTTTTCAGATTTGGCAAGATTTTCCAGTGCAGTTGGTGCTATTTCATTTACTTTGCAGCGCTGCTTCTAAGCCTTTCTGTGCACATTTCTGATGCAGCAGCCAACACTTTTTAGCACAGATTATGTAAGTGCTTAGGAGCTTATTTGCAAATCAGTGGGATTTGGAATATGGGGATGTTTTTATCTCTCAGCCCTCTGTGAAGGTGTGAGGCAGGTCCCACGTCGGTGAGCCCCAGAGCACAGCTGCAGCTCCCATCCTCATCCTTAGCCCAGGCTCTGGGTCACTGCTGCTTTGGAGGACCCAGAAAAGCCAATTTCATTTGCTTGTTCTTTTTAAAGTAAAACCTGAGGCCAGGAGCTCATGAATGTTTCCAAGGACAAGGGCTCCAGAGCAGTTCTTAGCTTGGAAACTGAGGGCCTGTCTGTTTGAAATGCAGCAGAAAGGATCACACTCCTGGATTTGAGCTCAGGTTTTCACCTGGCTAAAGCTCAGCTCAGCCACCAGCCTCCTGCCCTTGGCACCTGGAGGTGCAGGTGGCATCACCTGGGTGCCTGTCAGAGCAGGCACAGGTGCAGGGGTGGTTCCAGGGTGTCCCTCCTCCTCCTCCCCCCGTGTAATGGCTGCAGCTCTTAATGGGATTGGAACTAGGAAGAGGAGCTGGCAAGAGGGATGTAAAAATATGGCAAAACATCTGTTAAAACAAGGGAGAATGAAATATTCATGCTGAAAACATATTTCCTTGTGTATGTGCAGGAAAATGAGCCAAGTTGTTCTTAATGAGCTTATTTCAGGCTTCAGCACTGACTGATCCTGGGGTGTTGGTCAGGGAACTCTCTCTGTGGGTCACTGACTGGTGGAGGGAGGGTATTTTATTATTTTGGGAACAAAACACTGGATGAGATGTTTTTAATCACCATAACTCTACTCCAGGCCCATAAATTCTGAGAAGATAACTGGGTGCCCAGCTCTGCCTGGGTATTTGGAACAGCTGTAATAAACAACTGTATTGCTGCTGAGGGTTTATTTGCACCGAGATGACACATTGAGATAAAGTAATTGCACATGCACAATTAGGCATGCACAGCAGCTGTGGGTGTGCACTAATGATCTGAGTTTGATCTTGAGTTGGGAAGATGCAAAAGGGCAGCTGCTCATGTGGGAACCTGATGGATTTATTGCTGTATTTACTGGGAGCACAAGGTGGGGGTGTGATGATTGAAAGCCTCAAAGCCAGCAGACCATGAGAATCCCAGCTAAATGAGGGTAGAGAGCATCCAGTGTTCTTCTGTCTGGGCCTTCAGTTTGATCTTAGGGAGGAGAATTTACTGTTCTACAAATATTGGAGGTCTTGAACATGAAACTAAAATTGCTTGGTTTTGCTCTCTTAAGGAGCCACTGTTTGTCACTGTTTAAAAAGAAATGACACAGAGCTGTCAGAAGGCTGAGTGGCCTGAGTGCCTCAGTCTGCCCTGAGCTGCTGCTTTTGTACACTGGCCTGATCCAGGGGGGCCTGATGGTCATTTACTCCATGCATTTCACCTGATTGAAGAATTTACAAGAAGCCTATCTGTAAACAATCTTTGAGAATAACAAGAAAACAGATATTAGGAAAACAACACTTGCAGGTTGTTTCTCATCATTGGCTATCACTGTTTGGGTCCAGCTCCCTAAAGTCTCCCAGTCCAGTTCTGGGAAAGCTTTTCTGGCTCTCACTCTCTGAGCAGGCTGCCACATCCACAACTGCTGGGTGTTGTCCTGTTAGCTCTGTGGGGTTTGCAGAGCCCTGGTTCCATTTCCTTTATTCCCCTTCTGTCCCTGCAGTGTTGGGTGAGACCCAAGCCCATTTCCCCAGGCCAGAGGGGTGCAGTGCCTTCCCTGGCCTGGTCCAGGCAGCACCATGGGCTGGACACCAGGCAGGGCTGTTTGAGCTGCTCAGACTCCCTCAGTGCTTGGCAGAAGCCCTGGGCAGTGACAAATCCCTGCCCAGCTGGTGCTGCCCTCCCGGCCACCGCGCTGGCAGGATTTTCACAGCTGTGTCTCTCTCCCCCAGCTGGCCCCCAGAGGAAAGGACTCTGCTGTGTGCTGTGCTGAGCTGGGTGTGCTGCCCAGGGCAGCCCTGCAGTGGGTGCCAGCCCTGCAGTGAGTACCAGCCCTGTGTGTGCCCCTGCTGCCTTGGCCACGTGCCTGCTGGGCACTGTGTCCCCACCTTGGCACACAGCTCTGCCCTCTGCTCCCTTTTAACTTGCAAGTTTTCAGGAGTCCCTGTTCTTTCTAATAGCCTGCTCTAACCCCAAGCCCCTTTGCCTCTCTCATCTCTTGATTGATATTTTTGATATTGATATTATTGATATTTCCTTGATTGGTGTTTTTTCCTAACTCTGGTGTTTCCTAAAACGCTTTCTGAGTGTTTGTGGGGTGTGTGGCCAGCAGTGAAAGCAGCATGGCAGCAGAGTCTGTGGCAGTGGAGGCTGCAGGTGCAAGGTCTGGGCAAACTGACTGGGAACTCCATCAGGTGTGTGCATGTGTTGGAAAAGGGGTCTGAAGAGAAAGCTGAGCTGGAGGAGGTGGGGTTGAGGTTAAAGAGAATCTTTGCAGTGCAGCAGGTGAGGCCCTGGCACAGAGCAGCTGTGGCTGCCCCTGACCCCTGGCAGTGTCCAAGGCCACATTGGTGTCCCTGTCATGGCAGGGGTGGCTGAGCTCCAGCAGCTCCCTTGCAGCCCAGGGCACTCAGGGTTCTGTTCAGAGCTCCCTGCAGCCCTGGGCACTCAGGGTTCTGTGCTGCAGCCATTTCCTACCTGTGGTGCAGGTGCTGCTCTGGGGCTCACACGCAGCACAGCCAGCCCTCATTAATGGTGTCTTCTTCTTTCTTCTGCTGTTCTCTCTGTTGCCTCCTTTCCTCCTTTTTCCTGCTTGCCCCAGAAAAACTGATTGAGGGCCTCAAATCTCCCGAGCCTGCGCTGCTGCTCCCTGAGCTGCTGCCTCTGGCTGACCCCTTCGGCAGCACGGCAGACCCTGCCAATGGTAACTGCCCCCCTGTGCCCCCCGTGCCCCCCGTGCCCCCCGTGCCCCCCGTGCCCCCCATGCTCCCTGCATGCTCCCCTGGCTCCCAGAGCAGCCCCTGGATGGTGCTGAGCCTGAGCTGCCTTTTCCCTCTGGGGTGGGCACTGAGCAGGGGGGACTTGCTGGCTGCTCTGGCACTGGCACTGCTGGGCCTCGGGTGTTCTCTTGGGAGGAGAAGTTAATTGCTGACTGAGGATGGCAGAAATAAATACCTTTATTTGTGGTCGGGAGTTGGTGTTTGAGCGTGGCCCAGGCCCTCAGCTGGGCTGTGCCCGTGGTTCTCAGCAGGATGAGGAGGAAGGGGAGGGTTCCCTGGAGCTGGCAGTGCTGGGGATGAAGGTGGGCAGCAGCTGCTGCAGGCAGGTCAGGGCTCTGGGTGCTGCAGGATTGGGTTTTACTGCCAGTGCAGGCTGCAGGTGTTGGCATCACTGCTGCTGTGGGGTGGGGTCCCAGCTGGGTGTGACCTGTGGCTCTGACAGAAAGGAAGGACATGACTCCCTGTAATATTAAAACTTCTTCTGCTTTGGCAGTTTCTGGCAGTTGTCTGAATTTTAATGATCAGTTACTCTGAATGCAAGGGGACTCCAGTGGTCACTGCTTTCCTTTTGCTGGACAAGGATCTTGTGGATATTTCCTTCCTGTTCAGCTGCAGGGCAGGTGTTAGCAACCTGCTCTTCCACTCTCTGGGTGTTTCAAATTGGGCTTGTACAAATCAAAATAAACAAAAGCTGAAACCGGGGTTCAAAACCAGCCAAACCCTTGAGCTGACACTCACTACAGGTCAGTAAAGGATTCAGACAACTCCTGCCTCAGTTCCTCCTTCTGCTTTTCCTTGCAAACTAACCTGTGGCTTCTGTGTGCCCGTGGGAAGGCCAAGCTGCCGTGGCTGTGGAGAGCCTGATCCCGGGGCTGGAGGCCCCGCTGGCGCAGCGCCTCGTGTCCCACAGCGACTCCGTGGCCTCCAACAGGACAGGTTGGTCAGGGCTGGGGCTCAGGGGGCTCTGCCTGCTCCCTCGGGGGCTGCTCAGGGACTGCTCTGGGCTTCCTCCTCTCCTTGGGGCAGTGGAGAAGGCTCTTCCCCAGAGGGTGCTGGCACTGCCCAGGCTCCCAGGGCATGGGCACGGCCCCGAGGCTGCCGGAGCTCCAGGAGCCTTTGGCCAGCGCTGCCAGGGGTGCCCAGGGTGGGGTTTTGGGGTGCCTGTGCAGGGCCAGGAGCTGGGCTCTGATCCCTGTGTGTCCCTTCCCCCTCAGGACATTCTGTGCTGGTGTCCCTGAGCCCACCCTCCCAGAGCTGGAGGTGCTGCTGCATGGCTCCATGAAGTGCTCAGAGCTCAGGAGCAGCCCTGGTTTGTCCCAGAGGGAGCAAAGCAGCTCCTGCCCTTTCTCCTTGTGCAGCCTTGGCTGGGCCCCTGCCCACAGCAGCAGGACTCGAGCTCTCCTGCTGGGAGTGCCTGCAGCTGCTCTCTCTGCCCCTTCACCTGGCTCTGTGGCATTGCTCTGCTCAGCTTCAGAGGGACACAGGGCCCTGCTGGGGCTGCTGGTCCTGTGCCCTCCCTGGGGCAGTGGGATCTCCTCCATCACAAGCAGTGGCAGTTTCTGTGCTGGCTTTGCACCAAAGCTGTGCTCCCCCCTGCCTGGGGCGAGGGGGACGTGGCAACGAGAGCTTAACCCTGTTTGTGTCCTGTCCAAATGCTCACCTGGATCCAGACTCTCTCACTGGGGAAGACTCTCTGCTTGACTGTTCTCTGCTCTCTAACCCTGCTGCTGACCTCCTGGACGAGTTTGCTCCCGTAGCTTTCACAGCTCAGCCTCACAAAGGTAACTGGCCCTCTGCTCTCAGCCTGGCCCTCCTGCTTCACAGAGACAGCTGCTCTGACCTGTTCTGGTGTTTTATTGTCCCCGAGCCACTGCTTGGTTTTCTTCCCAGGCTGCTCAAACTTGGAATGTGCACTGATGTACTAAGAGGGGGGGAATCAATTATTCAGCTTGACTGTAAAGACAGAGTTTGTCCAAAGTGGTGTTGTTTTCCATGGGGGGATCCAGCAGGAAGGGTGGGCTCTGTGTGCAGCCCTTCCTCACTGAATGCACTCTGGGTTTGCATTTTCCACGTGGCATTTGAGACTTGGGGGGTTTTCTGCATTATTAATTCCAGAAGGGAGCCTGATCATCATCTGTCACAAGGTTTTGGAACAAAAGGAATTTTCTGTGGTTTGTTTGAATTAGCATCCCAGGCAGTTGAGCTCTTCCAGCCCTAGAGAGCGTTGTCCTTATCAGGAGAAGTTCTTGAGTCCAGCTGTGGTGTCACAGCAAACATGAATAGGAGCCTAAGGAGGAAGGCCAGGGGGTTCCCTCAGGGTTGTTTTCCCTGGGTCTGAGCCTCCAGAGCACAGAGCAGTTCCACAAGTGCTTTCTTGCCTCACCTCTCCCCAAACCTGTTCAGTCTTGGTCAGCTTTAGGTGGAAATCTTTTATTCCTAGCAGGAGTCAGACAGGAATGTTCTGCTCATGAAAACTGTTGGGTTGATGTGTCCTTGCTGGGCTTTCAGGAACACTTCATACAGGAGCTGAGGAGCAGATTTGGGAGGGTGTTTGAGGTGTCTGAAGGAACAAGGAGTGATGCCCAGGGAGTGTGAGAGGCTCTGAAAACACATAATTGCCTGATGAGATGGATAAATCATCTCATCTCTGGAGATGGTTGGAAGTGCCTCTCCCACGTGTTGAACTGCAGCTGATGTGGTTTGAATCACTGGAATTATCTCCCAGAACTGCCCTAGGGGCCTCTGGAAAGCCTCTCACAGCATCTGGGCTCTCTCCAGGCAGGTAAACTCCTTGGAAATCTGACTTCATGTTGCCCTTCTTGTTTTATTGCTCGAGTAAAGCTCAGGGGTTTGTCTCATGTAGATGACTGGAATTTCTTCTGTGGTTTGTTTTGTTCCTCCAGCCCTTTTCCTCTCCCTGTGCATGAGAGCCAGCCTGAGCTCTCACACCATGCTCATGACCAAGAGCACCTTCAGTCCTTGGCAGCTTACCCAGGCCTCTGCCACAGCTTCCAGCTGTGCAGCTGGGCCTTCAGAGTGGTCAGGATCTGTTCTGGGTCCTGCTTGGTTTGGTTTGATCCCCTCCACTTCTGTGTTTCACTGCCTCTCTTCTTTCCTGCCCAGACTTACCAACTTCATTTCACCTTTTCAATAAAGCTCCTGCTTCTAAACGCTGTCTCTGAAAACATTAAGATGTTCTAACACTTCCTGGCAATTCTAACCAGCCTCTCTGCTGTCTTTGCTTCTTTACCCTTATTTCTCTTCTATGCTGCAGAAGATACTAACCTGATATCAGGCTTTGATGCTCCTGAGGGCTCTGAAAAAGTGACAGAAGATGAGTTTGACCCAATTCCAGTGTTGATATCCAAAAATTCACAAGGTAAGCCAGGATGTGGGAGTGAAAAAGGGAAGGAAAAAAGGCAAGCAGTGGATATATAAATTAGTTTTGGGGCAGGGGTGCTGCAGCACATGTGACTGGTTCCACTCTGTGGAATACTAGACAGGAGTCTGGTTCCCTGTCCCACCTCCCTGAGGAGCTCTGGGCAGGCAGAGCCTGCAGGGCAGGGAGTGGGCAGCTGCTCATTTCAGCATCCTGGCCCAGATCCCCCTGGGGAGATCCCTGCCAGGAGCCAGAGCCCTGCTGGGTTAACAGAGCAGCTCCTCAGGGACAGCAGCAGGCAGGGTTTCACTCCTGCCCAGGGAAGGATCAGGGAGCTGGGTCCCCTCTCTGCACTCGCCTCTCTGAAAGGATTTTGTGATTACAGCCTTTGATGTGCTTGGAGAGGTGTAAAGACAAATCCTGGACTTTTTTTTGGGTGTTTTTGGGGTGTTTTTAAGGCTTTTTTGGTTTTTTTTTTTCAGTTTGGTCACAGAACCTTTTGGCTTTCCTAACTCCCATTTTTGGTCTCAGCAGGAATGTGCTGAACCCTGCTCTGCACCAGTCCTGGCTTTCAGAGGCTGGCACTTGTTAGGAGCAGTTCAGACATTACAAACTCCTCTGGAAGTCAGGGATTTCTCCCAAGGCTGGGCCAAGAGAGACTCCCCTGGGGGGTTGGAACCAGATGGACTTCAAGGTCCTTTCCAACCCAAACCATTCCCTGGGTCTCTCCTTTAGTATCCAAGTCCCAGTCCCACGATAGCCCAGTTCTCCTGGAAGGAGCTCAAAGCACCCAAAGGTGCTCCTAAAGTAGCAACTAGATTTCAAGATTTAAAATTCTGTCCTTTCTGTGGGCTGTGGGAGTCTTTGAATTTGTTTTAGAGATCCCTTAGCGAGGAGAGGGTCCTGGATAAACTTTGTGGAAAGAATGGGTTTGTAGGGATTTGCTGTGCTGGTCTGGTGTGGGGGGAGAGGGTGAACAGCAAGCAGGGGATTCATTGCTATGCTGATACAAATAATGAGAAAAGCTTGAGCAAATTCTCTGTTTTGCTTTGACTTTTTTCTTTCTTTCTTGATCTTGAACTTCTGAAACTGTCGTGTGTGTGTGTGTCCTGTTCAATACTGAATTCCTATCTCTCACACTTTCAGGTGGGCATTCTAGAAACAACAGTGGAAGCTCTGAGTCCAGTCTTCCCAACATAGCCAGGTCTCTGCTGCTGGTGGATCAGCTCATAGACCTGTAGCAGTGACACAGTAGCAGTTTCTGTAACTACCCACACCTCCGGTTTCCTTGCCAGAAGAGTTTCCTTCCTTGTGCTTCTTTGGGGCTTTTTTTTTTCTTTTCTTTTTTCTCCTTTAATTAAGAGAAAAATCTGCCAACAGGAGACAGTCACCCACCTCTCTCCCTGTGCTCCCGTGCCCTGGGGAAGGTTCTGGCTCAGCTCTCCAGGTAGCCTGGTGTCTCTCAGGCTGGTAGAGCCCTGTGCCATGGCCAGGGGAGCAGCCTGAGTCCCCCTGGCCCTGCTCAGGGAGCTGGGGCTGCTCTGTGACCCTGCCCCAGCCTCCTGTCCCTGGGGCAGGGCGTGAGCAGGGCAGCCCCACCTTTGCTTTGTGCTTTGGGCTCTGGTTCTGGTTCTGTTCCCCACGGCTGGCAGGGGCCAGGGGACAGTGGCAGGGATGTCCCTCAGCTGCAGGACACGGGGCAGGAGAGCTGGTGGCTCTGAATTGCTTCAGAGGAGGAGGAAGCCCCGAGCTCCTCCCGGCCATACTCTGGTGATGGTGCACAGGAAGAGTTTTCCAGCTGCCCCCAGCTCATGGTGTGCTCTTTGACAATCCTGCTGGGAACAAACTGCACTTCCTGGGGGAGAGGGAAAACAGAGAAAAGGAAAAAAAAGAGAAAAGGAAAAAGAAAAAAACCCAGATTGTTAAAGCTGCAGAAATGACCCTAAATGAAGCGTGACAAGGTTTTGAACCAAATCCATGTGAGTATGGCTGTGACCAGTGTTTCACTGACCTTTTTTGGGGTGAAAAGGGCGCTGTGGCAGCAGCAGATGTATTTTCTGTGACTTCTTTTCTGTGTTTGACTGGAAAAAAAGAAACTCCCCTCAACCTACTGTAAATGGTGTATGAAACAAATTGTCCTACGGCTGTTTGTCTATTTTTAATCCTGGTTTTAGTCAAGCATCTGGTATCTGTTCTGGGTTCTCCATTTTCTCTTGTAACTGCTATAGTGCACCCCAGTTCAGTATGGAGCCATTGTTTCAGTAGACAAAGATTCCTGTGGGCCTCTCTCCACCCCAGTCTCTGTGACCACGCATGCCCTGGGTTCAGGTGGTTTGAAATCAGTGCTGCTACAACTCGATGGGTTCTCCCTTTTCCTCCCCCACTCGCTTGGTTTGTCCGTAGCTGGATCCGCTCAGCTCGTTCTCCTTGGCTTCCCACCGAGTCTGGAATTTCTATCTCGTGTTTGAAAGCCCTCTCTGAGCAGAAGGACTCTTCCTCTGTAGTGGAATTCTCCCCAGCTTCCTGCTCCCTGTGTTTGTGTTTGTAGCTGTATTAGTACCAGTGCAGTTCCCCCGTGCGAAAGTGCGAGCGACTGAATGTGTCTGTGCTGACCCCGCTGGGAAGGGAAGAACCCCAAGTTTGTGACTCCTCCTCTCCTCTCTCCATCTCCTCCCCAGCCCAACACTTAGTTTAACAAATTCTGTACATAGAGCTCCCATCGGTTGTGTCTCTACATTACTCTTCTTTTAAAACCTACACTTACTAATAAAAGTATTGCTTACGTGTGTTGTATCATTACATGTGTATACTGCACTTTCCAAGAGAAGCTTTACATGAGAACTATGGAAATGACCTTAGTAAAATTGTGGATAGAACTTTATTATTTTTTTGTTTTATATTCCTAAAGCACAGGCGAGCTGGACTGGAAAACACGAAGATGCTATAGATAGAAAGTTATTGTATAGTCAGATACTGAGATTATATGAAAAGAGAATGGATTTTAAAAAGTAACCATCTACTGTATATTAGAAACAAAGATTTCTGTGAATTAAAGTACTTTTAAAGAATGTTTAAGATTTTAAATCTAATGGCGCTTGTTCAAGGGTTCTGGAAAAAATGACAAATGCACTGGGTTGTTAATAATGCTATTAAATAAGCAGATGTGAATGTTTATTTTATTGCTTTTTCAAGTAGCTGTTCCTGGGTGTGGGTGGAAATCTGATATTGTAGAGACCTCCTTCATCAGAAAATACTCACATGTGCTTGCGGAGCGAATGGAATTGAGAGATGAGTGGAGATGGGGATTCATTGTAAACTCTGCAGAAACTGTGAGTGTCCCAAGGTTCTGGGCTGGTGCTGGTGCTGCTCAGAGCTGAGGAGTTTGTGTGAGTGCTTCGCCCTGTGTCCCACGGGACAGGTTTGGTGTCCCCTGGGGGGCTGACAGTCGGTGCTGTGGCTTGGTGGGAGCCAGGGGGGCGTCCTGGCCCCTCCGAAGGGCTCTGGGCTCAGCAGGTGCTGAGTGCCACCCCAGCAGGGCTGTTCCTGTTCCCTCGGGGCTGGGGCTGGCAGTGACTGTTCTGGTGGATCTCCTGGCAGGGTCAAACACAGCCACAGCACCTGCAGCAATTTCCCTTCACCTCAGGGTCGTGCTTTGGGTGCAGGAGCAAGCTCTGGGCTTGGGTGGCAGAGGCTCAAAGGAATGGTTGGAATTTTGGTGCTGGTTCTTGCTTACTCTGAGGGGCTCAGGCTGGGAAGGGCCCCTGCCTTTGGAAACCTCCTGTTCATCTTTAACCAGATGAGTTCAGCCAGCCTCCTCATTTCTGACACCATCCACTGTGTTGGCAGCATCTGTCCCAAAGCAGGAGCTGCAGCTCCCTGGCTTTGGGCTGTCCAAGTCTTCTCAGGATCCCTTGGGACCTCCTTGGCCAGGGCTTCAGGTGCTGTGCGATGTTTTGGGACAGTGGGTGGGAGAATCCTGGCTTTGTGGCAGATCTGCATCCTCCTCTGGCCCACCCAGCACAGGCCAGGGCAGCGTGAGCCAATCTCTGTGGAGCAAAATCATTTTTAGAAGGAGCCTCTTGTAAAGGAGCAGCAATGGTGTTCTTTGGCCTAAAAGCTGTGCAAAACTACCTTATTTAAAAATTCTCTCACTGTGCTGGCCCTGGGGAGCCAGGAGGGGCTGCTGGCTGGGCGTGTTCTGGGGACATCTCCCAGAATGAGCCTGCTCCTGGTGTGCAGGGCTCAGACAGTTCGTGAGCTGCTGGGATGTGGGATGTGGGTTGGTGTACTAAACTCCTGACAGCTGCAGGTATGCCAGAACTGCAGCATTAAATTCCTCATCCTCTGGAACTGAATGCTCTGGATCTGCCTCTGGGTCTCCCTCTGTGAGTGGCTTTGAGCAAACACTTGATCCTGCCGGCTGTGCAGCGCCACAGGTGTCACTGACCTCTGGGGCTGTGCTGTTCCTCCTTGCTGGCAGTGCTGGGTGGGGTAGGACTGTTGTTTCATGGCATTGCTTCTAGAAACTGGAACAGTTTGCTTCTGGGAACTGGAGTACAAGGAAAACCTGCACAGTGCAAGGATGAAGGAGTGACAAGCCTTTGACGCCTTTAAAATTCCAAACTAGTAATTCTGCTCACTGGTAACTGTGCTGATCTTTAGCTGCCTGTTCCTGGATGTTGAGTCCTGCCTGACTCTGGCTTGATCTGAAAATCAGGAGTGTTTCCTGGTGGAAGGGGAGCTTTAGACTCCAGGAGTTTCTCTGTCTCCCCTGATCTGTTTTTTTGGGCTCTGCTCCAGAAGTGAGATCCTCACCATTGTGGTGACTGCTCTGCTTCTTCTTAATAGGGACTAAATCTTTTCTAGTTTTCCTCTTGGTAATTTCAGTACTCTGCCACTTCAGGGCACTGTTTTCCTTGGAAGCTGGGGAAACTCCAGGTGCCAGGGCTGTCACCTGGGGTAAAGCTCTCTCAGGTTGCTGTCTGAGTATCTGCAGAGTGTGTTCTGGGGTACTGAGTGATCAGAGGGTTTTTTTAAGGTTCTCCCTCTTGAAAAAGAGCCTGAGTCTAGTTTGGAATCTTCTTTAGTGTGTGTATCTGACCCTGGAATCAAATATTACACACACTGGTGTTGTGCAGGAGAAAACTGCTGCTGAGCATTTGGTGCCCTTCTCACGTGAGTGAGCAGAGAGAACATCAGAAAAAGGAATTTTTCCCAGACCAGGGCATTCTGCTTCTTGTGCAGTGTCCCCACGTTCAGAGCTGTGTGCTGCTAAGCAGATGGGTTTAGATGCTGTCCTCCCTCTCTCACCCTGTCTCAAATGTCATGGCTTGTGTGGGCACAAGTTAGAAAGCAGATTCCAGCCAGCTGTGCTGTTCTGTGCACAGTGGGCCCTTGCTGCCCCTGCTCTCCGTGCTGAATGCCTTTTCCCCTGGATCAGGGTGGATCCAGAGGCGTTTCCCTGATGTGGCAGCTGGTCCTGCTCTGGCTCAGCCTGTGTCTCAGAATGTCCCAGTGACCCCTGGCCAGGGTAGGACCTCCAGCCTCCGGGGAGCTGTGCTGCTCCTGGCATCCCAGAGTGGCCCCTGAGGGAAAACCAGTGTGGAGAGCAGGGGCTGCAGGAGAGAGAGGGGATTTTTTTGGGGGGAGTGACTGCTCCAATGTGCTCATACCTGCGCTGTCTTTACTTAGCAGTGTGCTGTACCCAGGTGAGGAGTTCCCAATAAATGCTGGTTCTGATGCCTCATGGACGGCTCTGTGTCTTTACTTGTGAGCAGTGATGGAGCAGGGGATGTTTTGTGTCTGTGGTGCCCGAGGGCTGTGATGGGTGTGTAAACATGAACAATTAACCCGGGCAGAGCTTTCCCTGGGTGAGGTTCTGGCACTGCAGGGTGTGTTGGTTGGTGACTTGCTGACCTTGGGTACCAACCAGCCTCCTCACCCTCCTCGTTCTTCCTGCAATTCCTGCTGTTTTAGTTTTCATGTGATTTTCTCCTATCCTCTTGCTAACGAGTCCAATGACACTTCTAAGCTGCCAGTAGTTCTGTGAAGGTAAGAGATCTTCTGTTTTGTCTGTGTGAGTCCTAAGGCAAACCCAGGCTCCTGGTGGCTCTTGGAGCTGGAGAAGGGCAGGACAGCCTCTCCCTGCACTGCCTTGTTATGCCAATGCAGAAACAAGCCAGGTCATTGGAGCTCTGATCCTTGATTTGAAGTCATGCTATGGAGTGTTTAAAAACCATTTGTCTGGCAGTGGTTAAAAAGAATAGCTGCTACTAAAATAGCTGCTACTTAGGATTCACTAAAAGCTGTAAGCTGATCTTCAGTCTTTGAAATGGGCCTGTTATTTTAGCAGGTTTTGGGGCATCCCCACAAGCAATTCCAGATATCTGTGGGCTGGCCCACAGGAAGAGAGGCCAGGCCAAGCAGTAGATGTGCTTGGAGAGCAGCAGTGCAGGATGGAAGGACAGAACTTGTCTGTCTGCTGGAGCTTCCCTCAGGCAGCAGCACTGGGAAGGGAAACACTCTGTGCTGGTGGCTGTTGTCAGGGGTGGGTGGGAGAGAAACCTGGTGGGATGGTGCTGAGGGTGCTGTGTGTGCCCATGCGTGTGTCAGACATCTCCCATCCTCTCAGCAGTGGCACCCTGGCATTGTTTTTTCATTGATTTGCCCTCCCTCTGCTGCCCATCTTCCATGCATGGTGGTGGTTTCCATCTGAGCAGCGTGACATTCCTGTGCAATGTACTTTGCTGTGACTGCTGAGCTGGGTCAGTAACTCCCTTCTCTTGTGTTTGTAGGTCTGCAGAGGGAGCCGGGACGGTTCCCAGCTGTGGCTCTCGAACTCTCTAAAGGAGATCCTGGCACTGATGGACTCATCTTGTACAAGGGTCAGCCTGAGATGCCGGAGGTGAAAGTGCAGCACAACTCAGAGTCAGAGTACCTGGCCAGAGATGGTCCTTCAAGCAACAGCTCCTTCTACAGCAGCGAAGGAGAGGGGACAGACCACGAGGGAGATATTCTGGATTGCAGCGGCTCCAGGCCTTTACTGATGGATTCGGAAGAGGAGGAGGAGACGTGCAAGTTGTGCCCAGGGTTCCTGCAGCCTGTGCCCAGGCTTGAGGCCTCCAAAGAGGATCCCCAGCCCCAGGCCAGGGCAGGGGAGCCGCTGTTCCCAGCCTTCCAGTCGCACAGCGGGGAGGTTTTTAACGAACCCGATGTGTTTGCCACGGCTCCTTTCCGAAGCTCCAGGAAGGTGCCCGATGAAGTGGATGTCTTTACCAAAGCTCCTTTTATCTGTAAGGGCAACGCAGCTCTGCGGCACCCAGAGGAAGCAGATGTGTTTCTGAGAGCCCCTTTCACCAAGAAGAAAAGCGTGGAAGAGCTGACCTCCCACAAGGAGCCGTTCTCACCGCCCGTTTTCCTGAGCCAAGGGGGCGACGGCCGCGCTCAGCCGATGTTCCCGGGCCTGGACCCGGCAGCGCACGGCTCCGTGGCCTCGGTGAGAGCTGCACACCCTGCTGCTGGCTTTGCTCAGCCAGGCAATGTGCACCCCTGCTCCGTGAGAGCCGTGGAGGCCCAGGAGAGCAGCCCTGCTAAGGCGGCGCTGCCGGAGCAGGGCGACGCGCTGGGCCCCGCGGCCAACAAGCCCTTCCGTCCGCAGTCCCTGTCCAAGTATTCCCGGCACTACGGCCCCGAGGACGGGCCGGGGCTGGAGGCCCAGCCCATAGCTGCTTACAAAGTGGTGTCTCAGACCAACAGGCAGGCCATAGCGGGCTCTGTCCCTCTGGTCCCGCTGTCTGCCAGGACTACGGAGCTGCCCGGCGCGGATCCCTTCGCCTCGGCGCCCTTCCCTTCCAAAGCGGCCAAGCAGAAGCCTTAACGTGCTGGGGGCTGTGCTGCCTGCAGGAGCACCTCGTGAGGACCTCAGACCTCTTAGCTGAACTGAATGACATAGCAATATATACATATATATATATAAAGTAATTATTATTTTTGGTCAGAACTCTATTTGCAGTGATATATAGTTGAACCATTTAAGTTATGTTTGTCTGAATGTCTGGCTCTCAGGATCATCGTATCCTTTCCAGTTTCTTCTCACCTTCCTCCTCTCACTGTCTTCCCTCCATTTATTTCTTTTTTTTAGATGCTTTTCTCAAACCAGCAGTATTCCATATTTTCTGGTCCTGGGTGGAGAAATGCACTACAAGATGAATGAAAAGGTTTATTAATTACAGAGCGAGTCAAGCAGGACTTGCTAATGCTCTGGAAAGGACATGATTTCACAGGTTAAAGGGTTATTGTGACTTTTGCTCTCAGAGATATTCCTGCTGCCCGGCAGCAGTGGCAGCCACGGCTCTGGGTGTGCGGGTGGGTGCTGTGCCCACAGAGCCAGAGCCGTGCTGGGATCTCTGGTGCCAGTCTGGGCAGTGCTGGTGGAGCAGAGGCAGGGCAGCAGCACAGCTTTGCTCCCCCAGGATGGGAACACCAGGCAGTGCTGCTGCCCCGGGGCTGGAGGCAGGGAAGGTGTTGTGAAGCCAGTGAAGCAATCAGGCTGTTACTGTTGCTGGAAAATCAAAGGGTCGTGCAAACAATCAGGCAGAGTTTTCACTTTTACACTTGTATTTCCTGTCTGGTCTATGCCAAAGTGTAGGACCTGGAAATCTGCTTATGGTGAAGGAGAAATGTGTATTTACAGTATTAAAAGTAGACCTTATGGGGACAGTTGTGATGTAAACAGCTCCGTAACTGTCCTGATGTACCTCATGTGGTGTGACTCAGCAGAGGCCACAGCCCCCTTAGACTGGTTTATACTGGCAGAGAGCTCTGCTCAAAGTCAATTCTACTATTGCTTTCCTGTTGGTTAAGGATAATCCTAAACGAAATCCATTTGCTCTCCTTCTGAAGTGTTGTTTTCTATCCTGTTCCCAAGAGCAGGACTGTGATGACTGAGGCATGGACTCAGCCTGGCAGAGAAACTGAGGCATTTATTAGGAAAGACAAACTCTTTTTATACCCTTCTACAAGATACAGTATTTCCTTAGATGGTAACTCTCACTAAGTGACACGCATTGCCACTTCTGTAAGACCAAATCAGCAAGTCAAAGGACTTGATGACTGTAGTGGTTTTGGTTCAGCAATTTCAGATTTTCCCGATTTTGAGATTTCTTAACCAATGTGCTGATGAGTGTGGTGGGCTTCAGTGCTGGTCAAACACCCAGTGCATTCATTTCCTGCTGTGAGCTTTTTCTAGGTGAGTGTGTGATCCACTGAAAGGGCATTGGACTGGGGTTAGGTCATTCTGAATGCAAATTTAACATATATTTCACCGGCTCCTCTGCCTGGACCGGCCCCTCCACCGCAGCCACCCGCTGCCCTCCGCCCGGCCCTGCTCCCCGTGTCAGTGGAACTGTGGCAACCACAGTTGCCCCTCCAACAACATTTTTAGTGGTAGAGATTCAAGGCTTTACTTTGCTTCTGGCCAGGATGTGCAGCAGAAATAATTTCGTCCACACACAACCCGGCTGTGCAGAGGAAATCACTTTACGACACGTGAGTTTGAGTAGATTTTCCACATCTTTTATACAGTCAAAAACCCCATAGAAATTCCTTGGGTCAACGCTCATTGGTTCCAGGTTACACAGCTCTTAGTGTTTGGTTATCTCTTTGCCTCTGGTGTTAATTAGGTCCTCATTCTTATCCCTCCTTTGGCCAGGTGCTGGTGGGGGTGTTTGATGTTCCCTTCATGCCATTGATTGCTGTTATCTTTTGTGTATCTTCTGTGCTACTCCCACTCTGTTGGGACGTTAAATTCATTGGGCCTCACCCAGTGGAGCAATGGCTTGCAAAGAAACCCCAGCTGCTCTGTGTTCCTTTTCCCTTCCCTTAATTCAGGTCCCCCCAAAATACCTCCAGTTGCAAGAGTCGAGCCGAGTGTTGTGCTGGATGTGGGGTTGCCTGGAAGGGAGAGGGAGAAGCTGGGACTGAGGTGTTGGAGCCTTGGGGTGGGAGGGAGAGCCCTGGAATGCAGGGAGGGATTGGCTCCCACGAGGTGCTGGTCAGTAGTGCCCAGCCGAGCCCAGGCCGGGGGGCTCGTGGAGCCGGGACCCTCCTGCCCTGCGTGGCTGCACTCGGAGTTCATAAATATTGGTGCATAGTGGTGGTCGTGGGGCTCTCTGCCCTCCATCACCACCTCCTGAAAACAAAAGTACTGTAGAGAAGTTTCTGGGTTTCCCTTGAGATGTTTCTTCAGCAAAGCTGACGCTGTTATTATGTTTTGTTGTTTAGTTTTCTGTTTAGATATACACCCGAAAGGTGGTTTTAGTTTTAAATATGTGCTCCCCCAAGTGGGTTGTTGCTGGATGGGATCAGTGAGAGACACAGAGAACGACTGTGACAGCAAACTGTGAATTCAAGGACTGTGAGTGTGAGGGGCCAGGCAGCAGCCTGTGCCACAGGCACACTGAGCCAGGAGCTGCCCCTGAGCTCTGGAATCTCTCAGAAGCTGCTGGAAGGGAGGCCAGGCCTTGGTGCTGTGGGATGAACCTGTGCAGCAGGGAGATGCTTTGCTCCTGTGTGAGCCACGGGGCTTCAAGGTGTTAACCTCTGCTCACTGGAGCTTCTCCTTCCTTCTCTTATTTTTACTTGAAAAATTGCTTCTGAATAATTCAGTGCAGCTTCTGTCAGCACCACGTGCAGGTGCCACGGAGCTGATGCTGGAGGAGCATCGGCCTGTCCCCTCATGCTGGGAGAAAGGGAAGGGGCACTGAGCTGTGCAGGCTCCTCTCCAGCCCTGCTGGGCCCAGGGCAGGCTCAATTTCCAGCTGGCATTTTGGCAGCTTCTCTGTCCTTCAGGCACTTTACATGAAGAGCAGGCTGACTGTGCCCCAGAGCTCATGGTCCTGCCAGACACATCCAGTGCTTAAATGGTTTTAAATCTCTTCTGGGGGCCGAGGCAGCTCGTTTGTATCTCTGCATGTGACTCATAAGGTAATGGGACTTCTGGTTATGGTCAGAAAACTCAATTTCAATGCCTGTTATTCTAATACCCTTCTCATTTCCAGCCTGTGTTCCTCCTAATCCTGCACTACCACTGCTGCATCCTCAGCATGAGGAGTTGTAAGTGGAAATTTAATTTCCATAGCATCTGGAGCTTACTGTTTTAATGAATGTGGAAGAATCACACTAATTATTTGCCACACAATCAGTGATCTTAATGAAGTGAGACTTATACAGACTCAATAGGGTGTTTTGAAATCAGTTTTCTGAAAAGAACCACTGGTTTCACATCTTTTGTGATGCTGTAGTAAAAGGCGTTCACTGCCCTGGGTCTTCTGGTTATCACATCCCTGTGACAATCCCGGATTCCTGCTGGGAGAGGGACTGGTTCCTGCTTCTCACCCACCGAATGCACTAAAGTCTCTGTTCAGTGATTAATCAGAGTTTCTGCGTGAGTAAAACAAGCAGTTGGCTCTGTGCTCACTGCCGTGACTGCTGGGGGGGACTGTCCTCCCAGCTGCTGCAGGACTTTGGGGACTGTCCCCGTGTCCCCTCTCCTGCTGTGCCCCCGACCCCGTGTGACACAGCACACAGCAGCAAAACCGGGTGAGATCTGCTTGATTGCTGAACTCAATCACTCCAAAGTGCTAATCGGTTACTTTAACTCAGCTTCCACCAAAGACTCTTGTGTTGGAGAGTTGAATTTTTGTGGGTTTTTGTTTCTTTCCTCACAGTGTTAAATCAATGCCTTCGAGCACACTGACAGACCCCAAAGCACTTTTACAGTAGTATGGTGACACTGAAACCCTGTTCCAGTTCTGAAACACATTCCTGAAACCTGATCAGCTGCATTAGCGTTTCTAGAAATAACCCCCAGCCTGTAGTTTCTGCTGTAGGTGGGTAAATACCCTCACACACACCTAGACATCTCCCTGTGGAGGCAGAGGGATAAGGTGGATCAGCGTTCCTGATCCCTCGCCTCCAAGGGGACGGGGTGGGAGGGCAGGGGGCTCGCTCCGGTGTGGGATGCAGCAGGTGGAGCATCCCAAGCACCGAGCCTGGTGGTGGAAAAGCTCCTTTGTGTCCAGGAGGAGCCGGAGCTGGGGGTGTCCGTGGTCCCCACAGTGACACACAATGACACACAATGACACACGGCGACTCGTGTCCCCCAGTGCCCTCTGTTCCCCCCGTGCCTGGCAGATCCCCGGGCTCAAATTTTGCACTCCGGTTGGGATCGTCTGTTCCTGGTAATCATGAAGAAATGTTCCACTTGTAAACTTATGTACATTTTATTAAAACTGTATCTGATGACAAGCACCGTCTCCATTGTGCCTTCCTTCTCTCCTCCCTGTGAAAAATATTTCTGCTGGACACAGGGAATCTGGGTTTTAATGAGTTCTTCCTGCCTAAGTGCTGAACTGGGTTTGGCTGTTTTATCTGGCAGCTGTGAAGTTAAGCTGATCGTGCTGCTTTAAGCAGAGGATATTTCAGTTTATATCGAGTTTATATTCCAGAGAGAAACCTTGCCATGCAGGGCAGGACCGGGCCCTGAGCCCTCACTCTGTGCTGGTTAAATGTGTTTTTTTGGTCTCATTCAGCTGCCAAGACTCTCTTAAGTGCAAAATGTTATTTGGGCTTGGCTGCACTTGTTAATTTAATTTCTCTCTTGGTGTAGATGTCCATTGAGAGAGATTTCGTGCTGTTTTGTGGCTCTGCACAACTCCTGACAGGAGGGGACAGCCAGGGGAGGGGACAGGAGAGGGAACGGCCTCAGGCTGGGCCGGGGAGGCTCAGGCTGGAAATCGGGAAAATTCCTTCCTGGAAACTGGGAAAGTTCCTTCCTGGAAACTGGGAAAATTCCTTCCTGGAAATCGGGAACGTTCCTTCCGGGACAGGGGTGCCCGGCCCTGGCACAGGCTGCCCCGCGCAGTGCTGGAGTCACCATGCCCCATTTCGGGCGGGATTTAACAGCCGTGTGGGTGTGGCGCTGGGGCACAGGGTCCGTGGCGGCCCTGCCGTGGGGCGGCGGGGCTCGGTGGCCCCGGTGGCGGCGCTCGGAGCCCGTTCCGTCCCGCCCGCCGCCGCCATGGCCGCTGTCCCCCTCAGGCGCTGCCGCCAGGGGGCGCCGCGGTGCCCGCGCGGCGGCGGGAGCGGCCCCGGGAGCGCCAAGATGGCGGCGGCGCGGCGGCTGTGCGCGGCGGCGGGGCTGGGCGGGCGGTAGGTGACCGCGGGCCCCGCGGCTCCCGCTGCCCCGGTGCGGCTTTTTCCGGGAGGGAGCTCGGCTTATTCCCAGAGGGGGCCCCTCCCGCCCCTTCCCCGCGCGACCGAAAGGGCGCTGTGTCGCAGTTAGCGGCACCGCGACCTCCAGGGCCGCCCCGGCTGCTCCTTGCTCTTCCCCTTCCTTTCTCCACCGCGGACGGGAGTGACGCTTCTTCCTGGCAGGCAGCGAGAGGCTGTTTCTCCTTCTCAGCCCTTTCCAGCCGCCAGCTGGGAGTTCTGCAGCTCCCGGGTCACCCCTGTCCAGCCGGGAAGAGCCATGAGGGGAAATTCCCCTCACACCCGCTCGGGACCTGCATCGAGGGGTAATTCCCCTCACACCCGCTCCGGACCCTGCTCCAGGAGTGATTCCTCTCCACCCTGCACCGAGGGGTGATTCCCCACGCGCTCAGGACACTGCAGCAGGGTGTAATTCCCCTCACATGTGCTCAGGATGCTGCAATGAGCGTTAATTCCACCCCTCCGTGTGCACAGGATCAGGCAATGTGGAGCTGTTACACCCTTCCCACTCCTGTACGTTCAGGGCCGTGAAATAAGAGGAAATTCCTCCCCCACAGTTGGCTCAAGATCAGCACTGAGGGGGGATTTGGAGGACCCTGTAGTGCTGGGCACACCTGCTCTGTGCTGAGCACTGTAAAATGGGATATAATCATCATTAGCTAAAGGGAGCTTCCAGGGCACCTTCCCTGCACGTCCTGTTGTGGTTTCTACCTGCTCCCAAGCCCACAAAAGTAAGCAAATAACGCAATTTAGACCTTTTCTGTGTTGGCGTTGTCCTGCACTCAGGGCAGGGATGTTCATTTCATGACACTGATCTTCCCTCCTGTTGCACGTTTGAGGCGTTTGGGCCTTTGTGCAGTGCTTGTGTTCTGGTTTATGACCCCCAGAGAGAACCAGCCTCTTACTGAGGATGGGATTTACTGAGTTTATCAGTTTTCTTCTTGTGTAGCTGATAAGGAGGAGAGGAACTAGGTAATAATTGCTCCTCAGTATGTAATAATTAGTCTGTGATGTGACATTTCCTGATGTTCACTTTGCTTTGAAATACCCTGATGCTGTTGGCTGTGCATAGAGTTACAGAAATCAGATATTCACAGCTGTGAAACTGAAGCCTGTTACTCCATCACTCTGTCTAGCTTTTCCTTTTTAATGTTTTTTCCTCTTTTCCCCGCTGCTCTCTCCCCTGTAGCTTCACACCACCCCAGGTGTGTCTTGCTGAGTCCTGGGGCAGCTAAAAGCATCTGCAGTGCTCTCTGGGACAGTGCAAATGTGGAATTTGGAAACTGTTAGTAAAGGTATTTTTCTCTAGGTTCTGTCACATGCTGTTAAAAGATCATAATCTGACAACTCGCCAGCCTTTCCACCAACTTCTGCAGAAGAAACCATCTCTTCCGTCTGCAGCGTGGCATCGTGCAGGTAAATGCCAGTTGAAAATGAACAGATGAGCACATTGTGGGTTCTTATGTCCCCTGGTAATGCTGGAAGTTTGCTTTTTAGTAAATAAAAGTTAGCAAAAGAAGCTAAGCCAGGGCTCCTTTTATCCTGCTGTCTCCTGTGAGATGACATGCCTGTGTTCAGCAGTGTTCCCATGCTCTGGGATCACCCTGGGCTTGCTGAGTAATCAGGACTTGACTTCCATTTAAGCTCCTTAGGTTTGATTATATTACTTTTCTTCTTTGTTTTGGTCTTTGCAGTGAGAGGCATGTTTATTCAAACCCAGGACACACCAAATCCAAATAGCTTGAAGTTTATTCCAGGAAGGGAAGTGCTGGGGTCGAGGACCATGGAGTTTTCCACACCAGCTGCAGCCTATTGCTCACCTTTAGCAAGGTATTATTATTTTAAATAGAGTTTAAATAGAGTTTGGAATAAAAATTTCCAAAGAATTAACAGAAGCTCCCTGGAGGAGAGGGAGGGAAGAGAATTATTTAATTATTTCAGATGGTTTGGTGCACTTCCATAATTCCATGGTTTAAATCTCAAAATCCAGTTGATTTAGCAATACAAATGCTCAGTTCATGTACAACTGTTTCATGTGTAGAAATTCTTTCAAGTGGGTGCTGTGAAATCACTTTAATCATTTTCCATTACACATACTTTTGTGGTAAGATTTCTGATTCTTTCATTCATTGCATTTTTGATGTTTTCCAGTCCAGAGAATATAATTTCTTCCCCTGTAATTACAAAAAACACTCTTACAGCCTTACGCTGTATTTACCTCCAATTATTTTTTCTGTAGATTAAATTGTTGGGTTAACCATATTGTTAATTGTTAAAATTAAAGCTCAGTTTGTAAATCTGGGACAAACATTTTTGCACATTTTTTCCCCCCTTGTGTCCTTAACAGACAGTTATTCAGGATTGAAGGAGTGAAAAGTGTTTTCTTTGGGCCAGACTTCATCACAATCACCAAGGTAAGCAGAGCAGGGATTCAGCTGTGCTCAGAGATGGGCTGTGTGGAATGGCCACAGAGCAGATCCAGAGAGGCCCAGTGGAGTTCCAGAGAAGTGTCCACAAGTGCCTTTATTATAAAACAAAATAAGTTCAGGGAATTGGTAGATTGACAATCTTCAGTCTCTGAAAGAGTTGATAGAAATATCTGTCAAATAATAATGTATTTTGGAGACTTTCACACCTTCTTAGCTAATATTTTAAAAGCACTTGCTTGGCTTGCAGACAAAGAGAGCCTTCTTTGGCTGTCACAGTCTGACTAAATGTCTGTGGCAAAGCTGGACTTGAGAGAACATCAAGTCCAGTCTGTGCATCAGCTGGGAAAGTCCATGGTGGCATTTTTAATGTGAGAATCTCTGTGCACTGTAACAGCAGCAGGCAGGGACTCTTCATTCTTTTTCCTTCCCCTCTTCTCATTCTCACAGGAGAGTGAAGACCTGGATTGGAACTTACTGAAACCAGATATTTATGCAACCATAATGGATTTCTTTGCCTCTGGCTTACCTGTAGTCACTGATGAGGCACCCAAGACAGACACAGGTAAATCAAATCTTCAGGGAGAGGCAAGTCTGCCTTTGGGTTTAGCTTTTGTGACATCCAGAAAAGCCTCCACTTCTCCCTCAGAAAAGCATGCAGGAGAATTTAAATTTAAAACCTTGTAAGGTGACCACAGGCAGGAGTTTGCAGACTGGAATTCTCTCAGTGTTCTGACTTGCACATTTTTCTTTTCCCAAGCTGCTTCAGAAGAAGATGATGAAGTTGTACTGATGATTAAGGAGCTGCTGGATACAAGAATCAGGTATTTCATACTCCAAAGGAAGATTTCCCGGAAAATCCTGGCCCTCAGCGGATTTTGGCCTTGCACTCTGCTGTGATTCCATTGGTGCTTTAGCAGAGCTTGAATTTAGAAACTGGTGGTGACTGATGAATTCTCAGGAGTGGCTGTGGATCATGTTGTTTACCTGAAGAGTATTTTGGTGCTCATTAATTGCCTTCCAAAGTGAACTGAAAGCAAAAGCAAGTTGACATTTGAGGTGCAGGGGAAGATGTCTGATGTGTCTGTGATATCTGATGGTGACATCTTACCCAGCTCACAAACTGCAGGAACCAGAAACTTCACTTTACTTTTTTTTTTTTTTTTTTTTTTTAGAAGTAGCTGCATTTAAACTGATACCATGTTATTTACAAATTTATCTCAGAGCAGACACATGGTGCTGGCTAATTTTCCTCAAAAAGCAAGAAAAGGAGAAATAAGCTGGAACATCTTTCCCCAAACATCTACACTAAGTGTTGAAACCAGAAGCCGAGTAGTGTTGTGTGACGCTGTGACAGAAATGTCCATGCTCCTGCTGGCTACGTGGATGTTTAGTGTCAGTCCTTGATCTCCCAGGGCTCTTTCGTAACAGGCATGGAATTTCTGCCCAAAATTCTGCTTTTCCCAACTTTTCATTTCTTCAGTTTCCTCCCCCTGTACCCATCAGTGCACCAAGAAGCTGTTGATGAGAATATCAGCTGTGCTGTAGCTTCCTTCATTTTCTAGCAGGGTGTTCTCAGAAATTATCCATCAACCAGGCTACACATAGAGCAATTATTGTCCAGCAGATCAAAATTAAATGCACAGGAGTTGTCAGAAGGTGCAGGATGGGGGGAATGTACATCTGAAAGGTTCTGTAGTGTGTCAAAAAGTTAATTCAAGTAAGAAAAATGGAATTTTAAATCATGATCTTTGGCTTTCCGGAATGGAGATAATTTGCTGTGGTGAGTTTATAAATGTGTCAGGTTCACAGATTTTTCTGTGAGGACTGTAGCTCTCAGAGAGTTATTTTGGAAATCAGTATAAAGAGCTTCTGTTAGAGTAACTTGATGGTTTTAACTTGGTCTGGAAAAATGTTGCTATGGGGACAGAGCTACAGTGCTGGGCATTTGTGGCTGGCAGAGGGAGAGCAGGCTGCAGAAATGCTCGTGGCTCTGGGGTGAGCTTATCACGAGCAGGTTCCTTCACCCCTGAGCAGGATTAACCTTTTATAGATGGGGCTGTTTTCTGTCCTGCATAAATTGTGGAGAACTGAATGTGTATTTGTGGAAGCAGGGCTTCTTATCACAGGTGACAGCTGTGCTGCACCCTGGGGGACACGCCCTGCGGTGTTTATTGGCAGCACCTGAGGACACCATTGCCTCCAGGCAGGCCAGGCTGAGCCCTGCCCCAGGCTGTTCACTCTACCCTAACATCTCAATGCCTACAGAAAAGCTTTCTATCGTGGGTAGTCCAGCACAGCAGGAGTTGTTGGAAATGTGAACCAGGTGGTTGTAGAGCAATAGTGACTAAACCCCTCTGTCTTCACAGTTGTTGTAAATATTAATACTGCTTTCCTGAGGGGTTCTGGAAGGATCCCTGTTCCAGCTCCACGAGCTTTAGGTGGACTGTTGTGTTCCCTCAGGCCCACGGTGCAGGAAGATGGTGGTGATGTCATTTACAAAGGCTTTGAGGATGGCATTGTGCAGCTGAAGCTGCAGGGCTCCTGCACCAGCTGCCCCAGCTCCATCATCACCCTCAAGAGCGGGATACAGAACATGCTCCAGTTCTACATCCCTGAGGTGGAAGGCGTTGAGCAGGTGGGTTGGCAGACATCACTGAGGTTTTCTTTCAGTGGAAAAGGAGCTCTTTGTCCCTTTCCAGCAGGGGCAGGTTGGCAGTTAGGAAAACCAGGGGGGTGTGGATGCAGGTTTTCCAAGTCAGCTGCAGAACCCAGAGCTGGACACACTCGCTGATACCTTTGTGCTTTGGTGACTTGATGTGATAAAAAGCAATGAGCTTTGTCCCCTGAAATGCAGATTCTTTGGGTTTCTCATGAAATATCTGATCTCTGGGGCCATTGTTTTTGTGGCCTTTGTGGTAGCTTGACCAGCTCCTATAATTAAAACTCATTTCCTCCTGGCATTTTGGATTGCCAGTTTTTCTTACCTTCCTCCTGAGCTCGTTGTTGTTCAGTGGTGTGGAATAACTGCTGTTCTCCTTGGGCCCAGCAGGGATTTAATGTAATAAATCCTGCAGGACTGAGAGCTTAACCTGTTTATCTAAACTGCTTCTGGATTTGATTTCAGGTTGTTGACGATGATGATGACGTGGAGAAAGAAGCAAATTCTACTTGAGCTTCGTCATCTGTGGCCAAATAAACCTTTACCTCCTGCTGTATGTAAACATCTTTGTGCTGAGGAGCAACCAAATCTGCCTTGTCAGAAAAACAGTTGTAGCTACTGTGAGAATGCACCATCAGTTCAAGCAGTTCACCCACTAATTTATTAAATGCCCTGGATTACAAAAAGATTCTTCTGCTATGTCTTTAGAAAGAAATGGTGGGCTTAGAAAACAGTGATGTTTATTGTTTTTTCATACAGAAACTTCAGTACTGAAAAAAAGAGAAGGCAGAAGTTCCTTGGCTTTTTTGTGCAATAGCAATATTAAACGTTTATTCCCCCAACTTGTGGGACTGACAGGACTCTCTGCCCTTACTCTGTAAATGGGAGATTCAGGAATGTCAGTTTTATCAAGTGCTGTTAAAAAGCTGCTGATTCCTATCAAATTTTTGTGTGTGAAAGATAACCTATAATATCAACTGTTCATTTTGGGGGAGGTAACACTGCCATGGCTTTGTGGAAAGTTACCTCCTTGCTCATTACCACTGTGCAAACCATAGCAACAGAAACAAAAACGGTTTGTTATAAAAATCATACCTGCTAAAGCAAATGTTAGAAAAGAATGATCCTTATCAGCTTCAGTAGACTAATGAGCTCATTTAGCAGTAAAATCGTTCAGCCACCATGCAATGCTGATTTCTCAGCACTGGAGGAAGGTGCAGGGGAAGGAGGGCCTGTGTTTGTGTTTGCTCCTGCCACATCCTGTTTGCCTTGTACGTGGCAGAGCAGGGCTCTTCACAGGGCCTGCACACATGGCAGAGAAGTGTTTGCTGTTCTGACGCTGGAACCCATCACTGGGGCTGTGCAAGGAGCTCTGTTTACTTTGTGTGTGGGAATGGTTTCTTCCTGGTGCCTGAATTCTGTTCCTTCTTTGTGCTGCCACCACGGAGCTGAGTTTGTGCTCCTCGTTTGGCTTAGGATTGGCTACAGAGCCTCTGGTGTGTTCCCCTCTTCCAGCCCTTGCCAGTGTCATTATTCCACTGATAAAGTCCTCAAACAGGATCAGTTCAGCTGGTGGAGAATCTCCTCTATACACCACAGCAGCATGTGGTAACCATAAACTGCCTATTACTCTGTAGAAATTTGAAAGTAAATATTTTAGCTAAATGCTTCTTCAGCTTTCAATAATAACCCACAGTTGTTTGGATCTGGAAATCGGTGTGAAATTAGCACGTTTTCTTTGAGTCTCTGATGAAGTTCTCGGTGGTACTGATGACAGAATTCCCTGCTGCAGGGCAGGGAGGGAAAGCCCGGGGCAGGGCGAGCTCGGAGGGGAGCAGCACTGCCTGCAGGGTCTGCGTTCCTGCCCCTCGCACCTTCCCAGGGCTCAGCCCTTGCCCTCACCTGGGAGACCGGCTCCCACTGCAGCGGGGCACTGGCCTGCCCGCTGGAAATCGGGCTGTGAATTCAGTTTCACAGTGACGGGGGGATGCAGCGCTGAGAGCGCGGCCGTGCTGTCCCGGTGTGTCCTCGCTGTGGAACAAAGGCCGGGAGGGGGCTGTGGGCTGGCTGCGGGCTTCTCATGTTCCTGAGATCCGGTGACCTTCTCCTCTCTGCTCTGTGCCCAGCCAGGTTCTGGCAGCAAGCTCACAATACGGTTCTTTTATGTGTCCTGACGTTGTGGGTTGTTTTCTGTGCTTTTTAAGGAAATGGCTCTTTGTTGACATTTTAGTGCAATATAAAGTTGAATGAATGGCATTTCTCTTAAGGCACTGCTCTCTTTTGTAGCCTTAGGCTTTTAATAAGTTTCCAGGCAGGGTCTGATGGGGGTGGCTGCAGACAGACAGCACCACTGAGCTCTCCAGCTGCACGGATGTCACGCCTTGGTCAGTTACGCCTGTCCCAGTTTGCTTTGCAGATTCATCTTAATGGTTTCTTTCTCTTGCCTCTGAATGGGTGCTGTTATAGAGCAGGACGAGGGAAGGATGCAGCCCGTGTCACGGGGAGCCTGACGGGGCCGCTTGTTCCCTGCCCTAGCCCGGAGCAGCCTTGGTTGTCACCCGGTGATCTCCGGACGCTGAGTGCTGCGGGAGCGCTCGGGGGTGATGCCGTGGGTGCTGCTCCAGCCTGGCGTCAGTGGGAATTACCGGGGGGAAACACCTCCCTTCCGCTGTCCCGGGCTGGGAAATACCGGGAAGGGTCTGGGAACGGGGGTACCCCGGTCTGGGGCTGGGAATTACCGGGAAGGGTCTGGGAACGGGGGTACGCTGGTCTGGGGGCTGGAAATTCCACGGAAGGGTCTGGGAAAAGGGATACCCCGGTCTGGGGTTGGGAATTACCGGGGCGCTCAGAGAACGGGCCCATCCCCTCCAGTATCTGGGAATTCCGGAGAAGGGTCTGGGCACGAGCATCCCCCGGTCCGGGATTGGGAATTGCCGGGAAGGGTGGCTCGGGGAGCGGGCCCACCCCGTGTGCCGGGGGTGTTTCCGCCGCCCGGCCCCCTCGGTGCGCCCGGCCCCCGCGGCGGACGCGGCCCCGGCAGCGGCTGCCACGTCCCGGGGCGGGCGGGCGGCGCGGCCAATGGCGGGCGCGGCCGGGGCGGGGCGGGCCGGGGCCTGCGCCGGGCCTGGCGCGAGGGGCGCGGCCCCGGCGGCACAGACAGCGCGGCTGCGGACCGGGACGCACCATGTGCGGTGAGCACCGGCCCGGGGGCACGGCGGGGCCCGGCCCGGCCCCGGCCCGGCGGGAGGAGCCGCCCGGGCGGGCGCTGCGGGGCCGCGGCCGGCCCGGCTGTGGCGAGAGCGGCCCGGCCCCGTTATCCCGAGTGCCGGCGGCGCGGGGGCGGCTCGCACCGTGCCGGTGATTTAAAGGGCCCGGTGCCGGCGGAGCGTGGGGCTGTGCGGCGGCGGACAAAGGGCCGGTGTCCCGGGCTGGGCGCTGGGGCTGGCGCGGGGACACGGGGGGATCCCGCGCGGCTCCCGGCGGGCACGGCACGGCACGGCAGGGCCGGTGGAACGGGCGCTCCGGGGGCGCTGCCAGCCGCGGCTCTGCTGCGGCCGCGGGCACCGCTCCCACCCGGGTGCCGCTGGTGGTTTTTAGGCGTTGCTGCTCGGGTCATTTGTTCTCCGCAGGTCGGGCCGGGCTGGCCCGGTGTGGCACGGAGGGGCGGTGGGTCCGGCCTGGCCCGGCTGTGCCGGACCGTGCCCCGAGCCCGGGCTGAGCTCGGGCCAGAGCCGGTTCTGGTCCTGGTCCTGGTTATCCTCTCCTTCCACTCCGCTTCCCATGGCAATGCCGCCACCCTGCCCATCCTTCTCACACAGGAATGTCATTTATCATTTATCCTTTTCCTATCCCGTTGTCTTCTTGTTTTCCATGGAAATTTATGCAACAGAAATCTCTTGGATTTTCCTATTTTCTTTCCACACTACCTTCTTTTTTTTTTTTTTTTTTTTCTTGTATTTTTGTGTGCAAAATTATGCTCTCAGTGATCCTGGGTTTTACACTTACTATGCAAGTTGCCATTTCTCTCATTGTTTTTGTGGGATAGAACCGGCGGTGCCTTCAAGCTGTCAGGCTGTGGAGAATCAGTCAGAGACTCATACCTCAGCTCACATTTAACACCGTGTTAATTCGTGTTTGAAAGTACAAAGCGGAGCAAAGCTAAGAATAGAAAGGATAATTATTATTATAAATAGCTTGCTGCAAGAATAGGGGTGATTTTGGTGCCTCGTGCTTGCTGTATTTGAGGTCCAGCCTTTGAAATGTACAATATTTACATTCTGCTCTTTGTCTTTTCTGCGGGGAAACACTGGGCAGTTCCTCAGCTGCGCTCAGGATTTGAGGTGTTTCCCCCCTTTTTGATACAAGTGAAGTTCTTGGATATTGAAACATTTTATGGGAAGAGTGAGAAAAGCCCTGGGGATTATTGTCTCTGTTGCTGAGGGTTGCTGTGGGATGTATCCTGGAGTGAGAGAGCTGCTGGTCTGTTTGGAGCAGGGTCTGATTTCCCAGGCTGTGGCAGCTGCAGGGCCTCAAACACAACATTTCTGTCTTGGAATTGTGGCTGGGATGGACAAACCTGGCTTTATCCTGCCACGGGTGCCCACCCACCTTCAGAGTTTGATGCAATTCACACAGAAAGGTTAAGAGAGTTTTAAAAGAAACAAATGTGACAATTGTGTTGTTGTTACCTGAATGCTCAGACACCTCAGTCTGTGACCCTGAAGGGATTCCAGCTTCCAGACTGGAATTATCAACACAGTGTTTTCAGCCTGATGTTCAGCTTTGTGACCTTAACAATCTGATGGGCTGGTGCTGGGCAGGTAAAAGGAAAGGCGCCTCCAGGTGCCTTGGTGCCTGCTATGAACACTGTTTGGATGTGCTGGGGTTGTTGCTAACAGTGTCAGTGAAAAACAGGGTTTGTCCTTGGTTGTGTGTTACACACCTGCAGTTTGAGTGCCTGGCCAGGTGTGAGCTGGGTGTGCTCTGGTCCGAGTGCTTCAATGGCCTCTGTGAGAGAGTTCAGGAAACTGGTTTTTCCAGGGCTGTTCTGTAAATCAGTAAACCTGTCATCTGCCATGGCTGGATTTAATGAGCAAAGGGGATTGCAGAATTCGGGTCTGGGAGGGCAGAATTCGGGTCTGGGAGGGCAGAATTCGGGTCTGGGAGGGCAGAATTCGGGTCTGGGATGGTAGAATTCAGGTCTTGCTTTACTAGTGATTCCTGAAGATAAAAATGGGCTTAGGGAAGACTTGAGTTTCTAGTTCTGGGGTTGCTTGTCCATCAGTGGGGCCATTCAGCCCTTCCACATCTTCCACCTGGCTGTGCCTGCTGTCTGCCTTGCAGAGGAGCATGGAGCTGTGGCCCAGAGTGACTCCTGGAATTGCTGCTCCGGTTGTTTACTCTGGGCAGGAGAAATCCTGCCCTTTTTAGCTGGAAGGGCAGCGTGGGCAGTGAGAGGAGTGTCCAGTGGACAAATGTGGATCCCCACTGCGTGGATGTTTTTCTGGTTTTGCTTTTTTCCCAGCCTGGAGGTGATGAATGGAGTGTCAGCTCTCCCCTGTGCAGCTCCCAGACATAGCAGCGAGCTTGGCCTGACCTTGTGCTCCTCAGACTGGGCAGAAAAAGGGATCTTTTGGGACTCCAGGAGCTCCTCCTGCAGGGCTGAGCAGCAGCTCTGGGATAAAGGCTGCCTTGGAATTTCCAGGTGGATGTACTGATAACAAGGTCTATGGAAATGAGTTAGCAGTAATAGGAAAAGGAATTTGGAAGTAAACCCAGCCTGGAGGCTTTTCTGCTTTTGTAGGGAAAGGATTGCAAGAAGCAATTCCTTCATGTATCTCAGTCATTTGCCTGGAAGGGGTGATGCATTTCATTTGCCTGGGAACGTGAAATTAAGGAACCTGAGCCCCAAAAAAGTTCATGAGGAAAATAAAGTTCTCTGAAGAAGTATTGTGGCTGTCAGCTATAGAAATCAATAATGCCCATTTGTTGGAAATGTTATTCTGTTAAAATTGCCAGCTCTTTATAGGGAATTCTTCACGTAGCCGAAGGCCTAGGATTTGTGCTTGAGTGTTAAAAATCAGCTCAGTGAGAGAGTTGAGTGTCAGAAGCAGCAGAATGCCTGTTCTGGTGGTTCCCCAGGTGGGGTGTTTAGGGCAAACCTGCAAGAAAGGAAATGCTTTATATTCTAGATTTTATTGTTCAGGGCATTTCACTCGAGAGAACTTATTACTGTGGCCCTGAGTGTGAGTCAGGAGCTGCCTGATGAGTGATGAGCTGCCCTGCTTTGGGCTGCTCTTGCCAGTCCACACCTGCAGGGTCCTGTGCCAGGTTAGTGGCTGCATGTTTCGTGGTGCTGTGAAGTGTCACTGCTGCTCTGATTCTGAGCTGCACTGGGGCTGAGTCCTGAGTCTGTCAGTGTTAGTTCCAGACAGGGGAGCTGTGTTTCCTGCCAGCTGGGGATTCCTGCACACCTTGCTGCTCCCTCTCCTCTGCCAGCTGGGAATTCACCGCTGCAGAGCTGCAGAAGGAAGTTCCCAGGGCTGGGTTTGTGTGTCACCTCCAGCAATGCCACTCAGAGTGATTCAGTGTCACTGGGGATCCTGGTTCCCTGCAGTGCTTCCTCCTGCAGGCAGTGTCACAGGGGCAGGCGTGGAAAGCAGTGCCTGGAGGGGCATCTGAATGTGCAAAACTGAACCCAAAACTCCTCTCTGGGGTCTGCTGGGGACCTGAAACTCAGATCTGGGGAACGTTCTGCCAAGTTTGTGCATCTTCAGCACCTGGCATCCTGGCTGGTGGTGCACAGCTCCTTGCAATTGCACCCAAATCACATTTCCATTGAGTGATTCCAAAGAGCTGTCACTGTGAGGGAGAAGTTGTCACTCCTGGGAGGGCTCCTGGCAAAGCTCTGTGCACTTGGTGTCTTTTCATGCCTTGATTGATTAGAATATCAGCTCAGGGAGAGGGAGAGCAAGGCTTGAACAGGGCTCTGGGCTCTGGGGTGTGACAAAGGCCCTTTCTGGGCTGGGAGGAGCATTTCGGAACTGTACTTAAAATTAGAAGTGATTACAAGGTGTGATTGCTCAGATGGGAATGATCCAGTAGTCAAGAGACAGAGAAAGTGCTGTTTTCTACGTGGGGATTCAAACTTTCCCCAGCAGTGAAGTATTACATCATTGCAGGATGTTTGGAAAGGGGAACATTAAACACTCTTGTAAATATTTCCAATAAATGAAGTTTATTTACAGAGAGTTCATCATGATAAGTATCACAAATGGGTGATAAGCCTTCAAATTTTGGATATTAGCCTGCAGATTAGTAAGTCATGCCTTTAGGAAGACTTGTGTTCTTTTAGAGGAGCCTTATGGTCTCACTTTTTACTTTAATGATGCATCATTTATGCATATTCTATTTTTATTTCATTTTTTCCTGTTTCCTCCAAGGTGAATTTTAAACACCCCTGTCTTACTTGCCTTCTCATTTGTAAATTGTGTTGCTCACAGATGAGTTCTTAGAATTTGATTTTCCCAGTGGCATCTCCATTATCATTCTCACTATTTTCCTCTCAGGATCTAAAAGCTGAAGTGAATCAAAACTGAACCTCCCAGGGTCTGGTTTTTGGAAGAGCATGTCCATATTTCACAGCATTAACACTGTATTTGTGTTTCTTCTGAGTTCCTTGGTTTTCATAGTGTGTTTTCTGAGAAGCACTGAATTCCTTGGGTTGGTTTTTTTGGGAGGTTTGGGGTTTTTTTGTGGCAATCCTAGCCTTGGATTCAGTTTTTTTTCTTCCACAGGCCTCATGAATAATCTTAATATAACTGTGCTGTAATTAATAGCTGTTTTCAGTGCCAAGCTGGCTCCTTCCTGGCTGGGTGTTCAGTGTTTGTTTGCAGGGCAGGCAGGGATAAGCACTCTGCTTTTCTGCCTTTCCCTCTCCTCCCAGCTGGGCCACCCCTCCCTGTGGGGAGGCCGCTCCACTTTGTGCCCCTTTTGTTTGGCACGGCCAGCATTTGGGATGTGGGACAGGGAGCCGAGGTTGGGCTGGTGGCTGGGGTTATTTTAGTGCAGGTGTGACTGAGCTTGCTGAAATCTGCAGAGAAAACAACGTCTGAAGTCACTGTCTGCTTTGGGTTCAGATTTAACAGAGGTGTCCAACGCCAGCCCTTCTGGAGGGGGCAGATTTTGGTTCAGAACAAGCTGCAGTCCTTGGTGGAGCATTCCCTTTATCCCTGGCATCCCACGGGCATGGAGCATTCCCTGGCACCCTTTAACCCTGGAATGCCATGGGCATGGAGCATGCCCTGGCACCCTGGAATGCCATGGGCATGGAGCCTTCCCTGGCACCCTTTATCCCTGGAATGCCATGGGCATGGAGCATTCCCTGGCACCCTTTATCCCTGGAATGCCATGGGCATGGAGCATTCCCTGGCACCCTTTATCCCTGGCATCCCATGGGCATGGAGCCTTCCCTGGCACCCTTTAACCCTGGCATCCCATGGGCATGGAGCCTTCCCTGGCACCCTTTATCCCTGGCATCCCACGGGCATGGAGCATTCCCTGGCACCCTTTATCCCTGCCATGCTGTGATCCCAGTCCATTCCCTCACATCCCTGCCATCCCTCTGTCCCAGTTTGCTGTTCTCTGCTTCCCCTCCACCTTCCCTGCATTCCTTCTCTCCCCTCCTGGCTTGTCCCAGAGGTGTCCCAGTGCTCCCTCCCCTCCTTTCCCAGTTCCAGAGGGGTGCCAGTGCTCCCTCCCCACTTTTCCCAGTTCCACAGGTGTGCCAGGGGTGGGAATGGTGCCCACCTGAGCTGCTGGGTGGGAGTGGTGCCCACCTGGGCTGGGTGGGAGTGGTGCCCACCTGGAGGAGCTGGGTGGGAGCGGTGCCCACCTGGGCTGGGTGGGAGCGGTGCCCACCTGGGCTGGGTGGAATGGTGCCCACCTGGAGGAGCTGGGTGGGAATGGTGCCCACGTGGAGGAGCTGGGTGGGAGCAGTGCCCACCTGGGCTGGGTGGGAGCGGTGCCCACCTGAGCTGGGTGGGAATGGTGCCCACGTGGAGGAGCTGGGTGGGAATGGTGCCCACCTGGGCTGGGTGGGAGTGGTGCCCACCTGGAGGAGCTGGGTGGGAGCAGTGCCCACCTGGAGGAGCTGGGTGGGGATGGTGCCCACGTGGAGGAGCTGGGTGGGAGCAGTGCCCACCTGGGCTGGGTGGAATGGTGCCCACCTGGAGGAGCTGGGTGGGAGCAGTGCCCACCTGGGCTGGGTGGGAATGGTGCCCACGTGGAGGAGCTGGGTGGGAGCAGTGCCCACCTGGGCTGGCTCTGGTGGCAGTGGCTCTCCCCTCCCCACGCAGGCATCTTTGCTTACCTGAACTACCATGTGCCCCGCACGAGGAGGGAGATCCTGGAGACCCTCATCAAGGGGCTGCAGCGCCTGGAGTACCGGGGCTACGACTCTGCAGGTACCTCTGGGCTCTCTGGGGGCTTTCCTGGGTGATGGGAATGGGTTCTGCCACCTTCTGCTGCTGAAGAGAGCTGGGACACACACGGGATGTGCCTGTGGGCAGAGGTTTGGATTGACTTCAATGTACAGATTTCTATAATCATTCTTGATGTTTGGGTTTGGGTTTTTTTTGGTGGGTTTTTTGTTGGTGTGGGTTTTTTTTTTTTGTTTCCCAAAGACTTTAAAAATACTGACAAGATGACAAAGGGAAAGCTTCATTCGTTCTAATCTAATCTTAGTTCTAATCTAAGGGGTTTCTTGCCTTTATGTGGCAGGCCAGCTCTTGGAGAAAGGGCTCAGGAAGAATCAAAAAGGGCAGAATTTGTTGAGAGGAAATGCTGTAATAACTTCTGCACTTGACCCTCTTTCTCCATGTCCCTCGGGGGGGTTCAGGTGTGGGACTGGACGGAGGAAATGACAAAGACTGGGAGGCCAATGCTTGCAAAATCCACATTATCAAGCAGACGGGGAAAGTGAAGGCTCTGGATGAAGAGGTTCACAGTAAGTGTCTCCCTTTCCTCCTTTCCCTCTTTTTTGTTTTGAATATCCCCTGTTTTAGCCACAAACAGGAATTTCCAGAGGTGTAAACGCTCAGGGGTGAGCTGAGAAGAGCCTGGTGATCCTCTGGCTGTTGGTGTGAAGTTACAGAGAAATCCTGGCTCTTCCAAGATAAATGAGTTGCAACCTACTGAAGTAAAATAGACCTGAAATACACCGTGGGAAACAGACAGGAAAAACTCCAAAACAAGCAACCAAAAAGCTCCTTGAACTGGGGATAGAGGAATTAGCAGGAGATAATAATCAAGCCCAGGCTTTGGAGAGACAGGGGTTAGGGGTGCAGGTGACAGGATGGCAAGGAGCAGCCCAGGCTTGGGCTCTCCCTTAGGGGCTGCTTTGTGTTCTGGCAGAGTGGGGCGTGCAGGGCTGGTTTCTGTTCCTGCCCTCGAAGCCCTGCAGGTTTGGTTGGCCCTTGGTGATCCTCAGGGTCTTTTCCAGCCCCGACTCCGTGTCCTGGGGGTTTGCTGGCCCTGTCAGCGCTGCTGCCCTGCGTGCCCCGGGGCCAGCCGAGCCCCCTGGCTGCGGGCAGCCCCTCAGGACTGGACCTTTGTGCCGCAGAGCAGCAGGACATGGACCTGGACATCGAGTTCGACGTGCACCTGGGCATCGCGCACACGCGCTGGGCCACGCACGGCGAGCCCAAGCCGGTCAACAGCCACCCGCAGCGCTCCGACAGGAACAACGGTGGCTGGGGGGCTGGGGGGGCTTGGGGGGGCTGCAGGGGGGGCTGGGGGGCTGCAGGGGGGGCTGGGGTCACTGCCAACCCGGGGAACAGCCACCCGCAGCGCTCCGACAGGAACAACGGTGGGTGGGGGGCTGCTGGGGGTCTGCTGGCCATCCTGGGGTCACTGCCTGCTCCCGGGGCTGGGCTGGGGGTTCTGGGGGTCTGCTGGCCTTCCTGGGGTCCTGGGATCCTCTGCAGCCCCTCCTGGGGGCTGTGCTGGCCCTCTGTCCCAGGAGAGCTGCTGCCAGCGTGGGGCTGAGCAGGGCTTCCCTCTGTCCCCAGAGTTCATCGTCATCCACAATGGCATCATCACCAACTACAAGGACCTGCAGAAATTCCTGGTGAGTGACCCCTGGGGGGAGACCCTCCCCCCTTTCCCACTGCCCCTTGCTCTCACACCCTGCCCAGCTCGCTCCTGCTGTTTTCTCACTCTCACGTCCCCATTTCCATTCCCCACTCACCCCTTCCTTCACTCACAGCTCCCCTCACTCCTCTCTCACAGTCATTTCCCCCTCACATCACCTCTCACCTCCCTTCAGGCTCCCCCACTCACATTTTTACACTCACAGACTCTCAATTGCACTCACAGTTCTCAATTTACACCCCCCATTCCCTCCCTGCCCCACTCCCCACATTCCCCCACTCATATCCTGGCATTCACACCCCACAACTTCCACTCCCTCCTCATCCTCACTCCTTCTCCCACTGAGACTTTCCCTCTCAAACCCCCTCCCTGTGTCCTTCACACTCACTCCTTTACTCTCACACTGCCTCTCACTGCCCTCTCCTCTCTCCTCATATTCTTGCAGCTTAAAAGGCAGGAAGGATGGAAGGAAAGTGTGAGAAGGGAAAAAAAGGCAGGAAAGGAAAAGGAAGAGGAAAAACAGAGTGAAGGATGGGGAAAAAATGAGGGAGAGAAGAGTAAGAACAGCTGCAGTATGGAAGGGGGGAAGGAAAGGAAAGGAAAAGGAAAGGGAATGGAAAGGGAATGAAAAGGAAAGGGAATGAAAAGGAAAGGGAAGGAAAAGGAAGGGAAAGGGAAGGGAAGGAAAAGGAAAGGAAAGGGAATGAAAAGAGAAGGAAAGGTGGGAAAGGGAAGGAAAAGGAAGGGAAAGGGAAGAGAAGGAAAAGGGAAGGGAAGGAAAAGGAAAGGGAATGAAAAGGAAAGGTGAGGGAGGAAGGCAGGAGCAGAGAAAAGGAAAAGCATGTGAAAAAGGGAAGAAGAAGAAGTTAAAGGCAAGGGGGCGGACAGGGAGTGGTAAAAGCAAAGAAAGGGGAGGGGGGCAGGAAGGGCAGGAGGGGAGGCTGCAGACCCACAGGGCTGTCCCTGCAGGAGAGCAAGGGCTACGAGTTCGAGTCGGAGACGGACACGGAGAGCATCGTCAAGCTGGTCAAGTACATGTACGACAACCGCGACAGCGACGACATCAGCTTCTCCACGCTGGTGGAGAGGGTCATCCAGCAGCTGGTAACGCAGCTGGGGGCACCAGGGGGGAGCTGGGCATGGGGGGCACAGCCCCAGAGACACCCCCAGAAACACCCCGGGGCACTGCCAGGGCGGGGCTTTGTCCTCCTGCCTCTGCTCAGCTCAGGCTGGGCTTGGCTTTCTGGGCTGGCTGTCGGTGCTGGGCTGGGAAATGGCTCAGCTCTTGGGCACGGCAGCCCTGGAGGCTGCCAGCCCCTGGCTGGGCTGGTGGGAGTGGGGAGGGAGAGTCTGAGCTGCTCCCAGTCCTTCCCAAAACCCTGGCCTGGCAGAGTCTGAGCTGCTCCCAGTCCTTCCCAAAACCCCAGCCTGGCAGAGTCTGAGCTGCTCCCAGTCCTTCCCAAAACCCCAGCCTGGCAGAGTCTGAGCTGCTCCCAGTCCTTCCCAGGGCTCCAGCAGTCCTGGCAGAGTCTGAGCTGCTCCCAGTCCATCCCAGAGCTGCTCCCAGTCCTTCCCAGAGCTCCATCAGCCCAGGGAGAGCCTGAGCTGCTGCCAGTCCATCCCAGAGCTGCTCCCAGTCCTTCCCAGAGCTGCTCCCAGTCCATCCCAGTGCTCCATCAGCCCAGGGATTGCTGCTGACCCCTGCTGGGAGCTGCTCTGCCTCCGCTCCCTGCTGGTGTGCAGGAGCAGGACCCAGCCCAGTTCCCCTCTCACCCTCAGCACTCAGCTGGGCTTTCCCTGGGTTACCTGCCAGGGACTCGTGTTGCTGGGGTTGTGGCACCTCAGCTCAGCCAACACCCCCAGATTTGGTGCTGCTTTTGGCAGATCTTTGCCTCTGCAGGTCCCCTGACTGCACCCTGAGCTGAAGCAGGAGCACTGGGGTGGCCAGGGGACTCTGGGTGTCTCACTGGGGGCTCAGGAGGCTCTTTCAGATGCACTGCCAGGCTCAGGGGAGGAGCATCCTTCCAGGATGGGGGGGCTGGAGCTACAGACAGTTCTGGAAACATCTGTGAAACCTCTTGGGTGTCTCTTCTGTGTCCACAGAAACACAGGAGCAGTTTCTGTGCTGGGAGCACTGAGGCAGTGCCCGGGCCTCAGCTGGAGTTTGTTTCTCTTGTTGCAGGAAGGGGCTTTTGCCCTCGTGTTCAAGAGTGTTCATTACCCTGGGCAGGCAGTGGGAACCAGGTGAGTGTTCCATGGGAAGGAGCATTCTTGCACCCTGCCTGGCACTTCTTTTTGTACCCCCCAGTTAGAAGGCAGAGTGGAGATCATTCTCATCACACTGTATGTGCTGGGCAGAGGGTGGTGGTTGTTGTTTTTAATTTCCTTTCTCTTGTTTTCCAAGAAATGTCTTAGTGACCAGCTGTAGCACACCTGGTGTGCAACAGCTTTGTTCTGGTGTCCTCTGGGTATGATCTGGAAGGAGATGGTTTTACCTTTTCCTTTGTGCTTGCCCCTGTGGCAGCACTTGGACAATTCCTCCACTTGGCCTGAATTTGGGCCAGCCTCGTGGCCAGGTTTTCTGTCCCACTTTTCAACACCAGCATCAGCTGGGCTTGAGCTCCAGAGCCAGAACCTGGGTGTGGGTGTGTGCAGTGAGGGGCAGTCCCTGTCCAGGGGTGCAGTGACTCTTGGGGGGTTCCTCCAGCCCCGATGCAGGTTCCTGCTGTCCTCATGTTCTTCATCCCAGGGTTGTTTCAGTGTCTGCAGCAGCTGCTCTGGGGGCTCTGGCTGTGCCCCCTGCAGCTGAGGGGGGCAGAAGGCCTGGCTGGGCCACGGGGGTGTCCCCAGGGCTGAGCTGTCCCTGTGTCCCTGCAGGCGAGGCAGCCCCCTGCTCATCGGCGTGCGCAGCGAGCACAAGCTGTCCACGGACCACATCCCCATCCTGTACAGGACAGGTGAGTGGGACAGCCCCAAACCTGACCCCTAACCCCAATCCTAACCCCAATCCTAACCCACATCCCCATCCTGTACAGGACAGGTGAGTGGGACAGCCCCAAACCTGACCCCAAACCCCAACCCTAACCCCAATCCTAACCCACATCCCCATCCTGTACAGGACAGGTGAGTGGGACAGCCCCAAACCTGACCCCAAACCTGACCCCAAACCCCAACCCTAACCCCAGTCCTAACCCACATCCCCATCCTGTGCAGGACAGGTGAGTGGGACAGCCCCAAACCTGACCCCAAACCTGACCCCAAACCCCAACCCTAACCCCAGTCCTAACCCACATCCCCATCCTGTACAGGACAGGTGAGTGGGACAGCCCCAAACCTGACCCCAAACCTGACCCTAAACCCCAACCCACATCCCCATGCTGTACAGGACAGGTGAGTGGGAGAGCCCCAAACCTGACCCTAACCCCAATCCTAACCCACATCCCCATGCTGTGCAGGACAGGTGAGTGGGACAGCCCCAAACCTGACCCCAAACCTGACCCTAAACCCCAACCCACATCCCCATGCTGTACAGGACAGGTGAGTGGGCCAGCCCCAGCCCTGGGCACCTAATGAAAAGTGCTGAGAGGGACTCTGTGACCCCTGTGGACAGAGGGCTCTGAGCCTGCTCAGTGCCTGGCACCTGGACTCGTGCTCTGAGCAGGGCAGGGATCCCAGGAGCTGCTCCTGCCCTGCTGCTCCTGCCCTCCTGCAGGATCCCCAGCAGCTCTGCCTTCTGGCTGGGTGATTAGCAGTAACATTCATGTATTTGTGTAACACTGGTTTTTTATTGAATATCTCAAATTTGGTTTGTTTGTTGTTTTTTTTTTTTTTCCCAATTGCACTTCCAGCTGTACAATCTATGGATCATTCTTTTGATGGAATATCCATAAAAATGGAGGAAGGTGCCCACCAGAGAAAAGCTAACACTTGAAATTTCAGACAAATCCTCCAGCTCCTTAGAAAGGAATCATAAATATGCATTGTCTTTTTAATATGTGGCTGTTGCTTTCCATGTAGTGCAGTGAAACATGTGGGAAAATCAAAATTCCTTCTTGATCAGAAACACCACGAGCAGCACACAGGAAAATCCACCCATCCACTTCAAATATTGGGACATAATGCTCAGCATATGTGCAAAAACTGATGACAGTGCAGCTTGTACTGAGTGTTCCTGCAGCTCTGGCTGCAGAAGGAAGCAGTGAATTACCTTAAAAATAAACCCCAGTAAAGCAGGAGGCTGCTGCCAGTCCCACTGCAAGCACTGCCCAGAATTCCTGCTGCAGTTTGGGTTGCCAGAGCCCTGTCCTCCCCCTGCCCATGCTGAGTCTGAGCTGCAGCCTCTGCAGGCTGCACCAAGCTTGGCCTGAGCTGGGCCTTCCTTGCCCTGTGCATTTATCAGGGGGAGCCATCTGTGGCTCTCCTGAGCTGCTTTAGAGGCCAGCCCAGAGGGTGGGATGAGCAGCTCACATCTGAGGCAGGAGAGCCCTTTCCTGGCAGGAGGAGGAGGAGGAGGATGTGCCTGCATCTGCAGGAGCTGTCATGCCGGAAAGCAGCGCCACATAACGAAGCCAATGCAGGGAAATGCTCTATTTTGAGAACCCAAATTTGCATGTCCTGATCAGGTCTGGGTGCTTCTGGTGGGGAGTGGCCACTGGCAGCTCTGCTCTGTCCCTTCTCAACACCAAATCAGCCTGTCCTGTCTCAGCTCAACAGCAAAGGCGTTGTTCTCCTCATTTACTGATTGATACCTGGACTGGAGGCTCTGAATCACTGCCTGAGTGGTTCTTTCTCACTGAGTATCAACATGAAAGCAGTATTTTTCCTTCACATTTTCATCTGCAGAAGTGGGAGCCAGAGCACCACGAGCTCTGCTTGCATCACTGAATCAGATCAGTGTCTAGTAGGTGAAACAACATCAGGATTGTGCAATAAATATAGAATGGAGTAGCTCCAGTGTTCCTGTTCTTCAGCAATAGTCCCATTTTGGGAGAGAAGCTGATTAATCCACCCCCTCCCTCCCCATACCCTGCACAATGACTGGCAAATAATTTTGCTGGAGGCTGGTGCTGAGCAGTAGGTGTTGGGTGCCTCATTGCATCCCTGATGAGCTTCACCGCTGAGCAGCAGTTTGGAGGAGGAGGAGACAGTGTTGGGAATTTCCAGAGTACTCCAGGAAGGATCCCTGTGAAAGGCTGAGCTTTGAGGACAGGTTTTTCCCGAGCTGGCTCTCAGTCCTGGTGAGCACAGGTGTGATTTCCTGAGCAGGGTGAGCTGGCTGTGTTCGGTAGGGCAGGAACACGGCCGAGCTCTTAATCCTGGATTTCCTGAGCTGTGTCTGACACTGAGCTCAGCCAGACAGAAATAGGTTTGGGTTCCAGCTGTGGTGCTCAGGGGAGCAGGGTGGGCACACAGAGAATTCCCCCAGTGCTGAGGGTAGCAAAGAAAGAGCAGAGCTGCTCCATTCCTGGGGGCTCACCGGGGAGCAACACGGGAGAAACTTAAAATGATAGCAGGGCAGGTTTGATGGGGAAATTGGCTGCTCATAAAGCACCTTGAATTCTCTGCCAGTGGAGCCACACAAAACTTTAATTTGGATTTTCTCCTTATACTTTCCTCTAAGCTTCAGGCTGCACTGGTAACACCCTTGCAGACTTATTAAAAAGCAATCAAACTCTTGCAAGCCAACTTAGGATGGGCACAAGGGCTGCTGCTCCTTTTGCTGTGCCCACCTGCAGGCATGAAAATAGTGCTTCATGTTGGTACCGTGCTTTGGGGGCTGTGCTGGGTGTCACCTGTCCAGGGCTGTCACCTGGGCAGCCCCTGAGCCTCCTGTCTCCTAGGGAAGGACAAGAAGGGGAGCTGCAACCTGTCCCGAGTGGACAGCACCACCTGCCTCTTCCCCGTGGAGGAGAAAGCTGTGGAGTATTACTTTGCCTCTGATGCCAGGTAGGGTTTTCCAGCACCTCTGGCCTGTGTAGAAATATCCTGTTGAAGGGAACAAGGGATGGGGATGCTGGGGTTTCTTTGTGAATAAAGTGAGTTGTGTGCACGTGGCCATTAATTTACAAATACTAACCATTCCTCCATCTTGCCCCCTGAACCCCCATTCTAAAATCCCCAAAAATCTATTTTTCACCCATGACAAACTAGTTATTATTCTGTTTACACTGTCGTGGCCTGCAGACCCTCATGTGAGGTTGGTGCCTTGGTCATGGGCCATAACCCAGGGCACAGGGTCCTGTGCCGGGGTCTGTGAGCCCCGCAGGGCTGTGGGCAGCCCAGGACAGCCAGGGGTGTCCCGAGCTCAGCTGTCCCCGTGTCCCCGCAGCGCCGTCATCGAGCACACCAACCGCGTCATCTTCCTGGAGGACGACGACGTGGCGGCCGTGGTGGACGGCCGTCTGTCCATCCACCGCGTCAAGCGCACGGCCGGCGACCACCCGGGCCGGGCCGTGCAGACCCTGCAGATGGAGCTGCAGCAGATCATGAAGGGTGAGAGCTCTCCCTGCCTGCCCTCCTGCCGGGGCTGCAGCGCCCCGGGCCACCCCTGCCCGGCGGGGACACGCTGTGCTGTTCTGGCCTGGAGCATCTCCGGGAGCTGAGGGGCCACAGCCTGGTCTGGTGCTGGGGAAAAGGGTCCTCATGGGACTTCCCTCTAGTCTGGAGTTGTGGGGCTCAGGATTTGCCTCCTGCTTGGGGGTGAAATCCTCAGCTTGGGGCTGCAGGCTCCCCGTGCCACCCCTGCCCTGAGTGGGGACAGGAGCCTGGAGCATCTCTGGAGGTGCCACAGCCTGGTCTGGTGCTGGCTCATCCTCATGGGGAAAAAAGTCCTCACATGTCATGGGACTTGCTCTCTAAAAACCCTCAGCTTGGGGCTGCAGTCCTTTTTGGAGACAAAATCCTCAGCTTGGGGCTGCAGTCACCCTGTGCCACCCCTGCCCCGAGTGGGGACAGGAGCCTGGAGCATCTCCAGAGGTGCCACAGCCTGGTCTGGTGCTCATCCTCATGGGGAAAAAAGTCCTCACATGTCATGGGGCTCCCTCTCTAGTCATTGACACCTTGTGAGGAGAGTTGTGGCGCTGAGGATTTTGCCTCCTGCTTGGAACCATCTGGTTTTTAACACAGACTGATCCCTCACAAAGTTGCCAGTCTGGTTCTGCCCTTCACTGACACCTTCCAGAAACTCGAATCAAGCTCTCATCATGAGCTGGTGTTTTGGCAGAAAATCAGTTTAATAATCTTTGGCTGGTCCAAGCTTTTCCCTACATACACAGGAAAAATGGCAATTAGCAGGAGGCAATTTAAAATTTATGTTACCAAGGAAGTAAAGTGTTCTAATTTGTTTTCTGTCTTTCTTCATAGGCAACTTCAGCTCATTCATGCAGAAGGAAATATTTGAGCAGCCAGAATCTGTTGTTAATACCATGAGAGGAAGGGTCAACTTTGATGACTACACAGGTAATGGAGCCTCCCCCTGAGTGTGCAGCATTGCCCGGGGTGGCTGCAGGGGAGGGAGGCTGGAGACCTTGCTGGCTGGGATGGAACGTGTGTGCAGTGCCTCCAGAGCTCCCGTGCTGCTGCCAGGGTCCCCCTGCTGATGGCTTTGTGCAGTGGGTGGAGGAGGTGGTGACTGTGCCCCTGCCTGCCCCCTGACTGGGCTCTCTGCTCTGCCCACAGTGAACCTGGGGGGGCTGAAGGATCACATCAAGGAGATCCAGAGGTGTCGGCGCCTGATCCTCATCGCCTGCGGCACCAGCTACCACGCAGGAGTGGCAGTGAGTGCTGGGGCTGGGCTGCAGGGACCTGAGAGCCCCCCAGGGACACCCCGGGACACCTCCCCATCCCAGACTGCTCCCAGCCCCACCCAGCCTGGCCTTGGCATCCAGGGCAGCCACAGCTGCTCTGGGAGCCTCCTCCCCACCCTCCCAGGGAAGAGTTTTGCCCTAATAATCTCATCTCAGTCTGCCCTTTCTCAGTTTAAAGCCATGCCCCTTGGTCCTGCCACTCCAGCCCTTGTCCCTCTGCAGCTCTCCTGGAGCCCCTGCAGGAGGCTCTGAGCTCTCCCTGGAGTGTGCCAAGCAGATTAAGGATTGATTTCAGGGCAGGGATTGCTTCTTAACCTCAGCCAGGTTAGGAGTGAGCAAGTGCACACACAGGTGAGGGAAGGAGGACCCTGTGAAAGCTGCAAACACCAGGCTCAGGTCACAGCAGCAGCAGCAGGAAATAAAAGCTGATGAACTGAACTTGGGGAAGTGGTTCCTGTGACTTCCATGGCTGAGGAAGGCTCTGGAAAAGAAAAGTTGCTCTGTTAGAAAGGGCAGCTGGCAGGGGAGGGACACTGCAGGAACAAAATGCAGGGGCTGCCAGGGGCCAGGGGGGTCCAGCTGGGCCTGGATGTAGGTGGGGGTTTGGGTTCTTCAGGCTGGGGCACACTCAGGACACCCAGCATGGCATCATTTATGTGGAGGGTTGTAGAGAAATCTCCATCTGAGGGAGGAGCTGGCCCCACAGGCCAGTGAGTTTTCCCCCCATACCTCCCTGCCCAGGTGAATTTTTATTAAAAATAAAGTTGGTGGTGGTGCTAGGTTGCTTCTCAGGGGGGTTGGTGGTGACTGGAGTGTGGGCAATATGAGTAATTAAAGTCTAATCCAGCACTAATTGTCACACGGGGGTTTGGCAGTAATATTTTCCAGCGTGTGTGGCAGCTAGAAAGCTCTTTTTGTGTGAACCCTTTTATAAACATGATGTAACCCCTGCCCTCCTCTGCAGACCCGCCAGGTGCTGGAGGAGCTGACTGAGCTGCCTGTCATGGTGGAGCTGGCCAGTGACTTCCTGGACAGGAACACCCCCGTGTTCAGGGACGATGTCTGCTTCTTCCTCAGCCAGTCAGGTACTCCTGGGCTGCCCTCCCTGCCCGGACTGGGGGGCTGCAGGGCCCACTGGGGGACTGGGTGGGTGCTCTCGGTGCCTTGGCAAGGCTGACCCAGAGCAGAGCTGCAGAGCAAAGCAGGGGTTTATTGGAAAGCCTCCACGGATCCTCCTTGGGCACTACGGGAGCCTGGCCCAGATGGGCTTTTATTAACAGGAAAATTAATGCAGTTGTTTTTTATTAAAGGTGCACAGCCCAGAGCTGCCTTTGTGAGCCAGCAGCTGCAGATGGGTTCTGTGTTTGCTGGGTGGCACTGCCCTGCTCGGGGCTCACGCTGGGCGTGCAGGGCTGCTGGACCCCCTTTGTGCAGGGGCTGCTGGACCCTCTCTGTGCAGGGCAGGGGCTGCTGGACCCTCTCTGTGCAGGGCAGGGGCTGCTGCACCTCCTTTGTGCAGGGGCTGCTGGACCCCCTCTGTGCAGGGCAGGGGCCCCTTCTCTGTGCAGGGCAGGGGCTGCTGCACCCCCGGGGCTGCCTGTGGGGAGCTGGGGCATTTCCCAGGGCAGTGGCAGCAGCACTGATCACCCACCTCTGTGTCCCTGTGTGTCCCCCTGTGTGTCCCCCCGTGTCCCCCTCTGTCCCCCCATGCCCCGTGTCCCAGGGGAGACGGCAGACACGCTGATGTGCCTGCGGTACTGCAAGGAGAGGGGCGCCCTGACCGTGGGCATCACCAACACCGTGGGCAGCTCCATCTCCCGCGAGACCGACTGCGGCGTGCACATCAACGCGGGGCCCGAGATCGGCGTGGCCAGCACCAAGGTGGGCTGCACTGCATTGGAAATCGTTGTTTTATTTTAAATCATTATTTTATTTTATTTTTAATTTAATTTTAAATCGTTATTTTATTTTATTTTTTATTTAATTTTAAATCGTTATTTTATTTTATTTTAATTTTATTTTATTGTATTTTATTGTATTTTATTTTTAATTGTTACCTTATTTTTAATTGTTATTTTATTCTTTATTTTATTTTATTTTGAATTGTTACTTTTTTGTTTTAATTGTTACTTTATTTTTGTTATTTTATTTTATTTTTAATTGTTACTTTATTTTTAATTCTTATTTTATTTTTTATCTATTTTATTTTATATCCTTATTTTATTTTATTTTTCTTTATTTTATTTTTTAATTTTTAAATTTTTTTATTTTTTATTTTTTATTATTTTATTTTAAATCTTTATTTTATTTTTTCTTTATTTTATTTTTTTAATTTTTAAATTTTTATTTTATTTTTAATTTTAATTTCATTTTGATATTTTTATTTTAAAATAAAATATTTTATTTTTGTTTTAATTTTTAATATTTTATTTTTTATTTTATTTATTTTAAAATAAAATATTTTATTTTTGTTTTAATTTTTAATATTTTATTTTTTAATAGTGTCATTTTATTTTTTAATTCTATTTTTTATTTTTATTTTTATTTTATATTTTTTATTTTTCTTCATTTTATTTTTCTTTTTTTTAATTTATTTTTTCCTTTAAGATAAAGGAAACTTTGTCTGCATGTAACTCCCTCACTGGCTCTGCTTTCCCAAAGATATGGGATATTAAAAGTGTCTTGTAACAAATGGGGGAAGGGGCTTTTACAGAACCGCACTGTAAGTGTGCAGGCACCAGGATTGTTCTGGCTGGGGAGATGCAGTACAGGACTTGCTTTGCTGCTTCCTTTGGGTGAAGTGCTTTGCATGCTGAAATCTGCTTTGGTTCAGTTAAATTTAGAGGCAAGATGATGTCAATCTGTTACATAAATTCAGCCAAAAACCACATTTGAGTTTAACAGTTCATGGGGGAATTTGATCATGGAAAATTCATGAGTCTCTTACAAGAAACTCTTGAAGGAGCTGTTTGTCTGTCCTGTTGTTCTCACATGGCCAGCGCTTCCAGCCTGCAGAGAAATGGCATTTCTCATTTTTCCTCTGACAATGTGGGGAGTCGCCAAAGCTGTGCACGGGGGAAATAAGAACTGGAGAAGTTTCTGCCCCGAGGCTGCAGAATATTCTTTTGGATATTCTTTAGGAGAATATTTTAAACATCCCAGGCATGTTGATGTGGCTGAGCCAGCAGAGAGCTCCCACTCCCCAGCAGGCAGAACAAATGCAGAACAAATGCAGCAGTTCTGGGCTCCTCCAGGGCTGTTCTGAGCTCCTCCAGGGCTGTTCTGGGCTCCTCCAGAGCCATTCCAGCCTCCAGGGCTGTTCTGGGCTCCTCCAGGGCTGTTCTGGGCTCCTCCAGGGCTGTTCTGGGCATCTCCAGGGCTGTTCTGAGCTCCTCTAGAGCCATTCCAGCCTCCAGGGCTGTTCTGGGCTCCTCCAGAGCCATTCCAGAGCAGCCAGGGGGATTCTGTCTGCTCACAGTTTGGGAGGGGACAGAAACACTGCACACCTTGCTCCAGCCTCTGCAGGACTGCAGGGCCAGGCTGGCCACAAGCCCTTGGGTCTTGGGAGGAGCTCAGAGGCCAAACTGCAGCTTCAGTGTCCCCCAGGTGTCCCCCAGGTGTCCCTGTGACCCTTCCTGCCCTGCTGTGACCCCTCCTGTCACCTGCCTGGGCAGGGATTGCCCCCAAAGGCAGGGCAGGAGTTCAGGCTCCGGTTTAGGCTGTTCCTAAAGAAGGGAGCTGGGAAATCACAGCTGCCTTTGTGTTCCCTGAGTGTGGCCCCAAAAAATCCCAGCTGGTTGGGGTTGGTGGTGCTGGGCTTCCCCCAGACACCTCCAGGCAGCCCCTGCTGCTCTCAGGAGTCCCTGGCAGGGGAGCAGGACAGGGCATGGCCACAAAGCTGGGTTTGGCAGGGCATGGGGGATAGAAAATCCTGGTGGCTGTGTCTGAATCCCCTGGGGTGGGAGGAGATCCCAGGTGAGACCTGCCCAGGTGAGACCTGCCAGGTGAGACCTGCCTGGTGAGACCTGCCTGGTGAGGTTCATTTCTGCTGCTGGCTGGGAGCAGAACTGGGCTGAGCTGTCCCCTGTGTGCAGCAGTGACCTCTGTGTGCCCTGCAGGCCTACACCAGCCAGTTTGTGTCCCTGGTGATGTTTGCCCTGATGATGTGTGACGACAGGATCTCCATGCAGGAGCGGCGCAAGGAGATCATGAGGGGGCTGAAGGGGCTGCCAGGTAGGGCCTGGGGCAGGGGGAGCCCAGCTGGGCTGGGTCTGGGCAGGGGGAGCCCAGCTGGGCTGGGTCTGGGCAGGGGGAGCCCAGCCTGGGGCAGGGGGAGCCCAGCAGGGCTGGGTCTGGGCAGGGGGAGCCCAGCTGGGCTGGGTCTGGGCAGGAGGAGCCCAGCTGGGCTGGGTCTGGGCAGGGGGAGCCCAGTTGGGCTGGGTCTGGGCAGGGGGAGCCCAGCAGAGCTGGATCTGCAGGGAGGGACGAGCTTAGGGCCAGGCCTTGCAGGGAGGGTGGCAGAGCTGTCTCAGTTCCTCGTGGCCACGTTCCCTCGGGTGTCTCCAGGCCACCAAGCTGGGCCAGTCAGGCTCTGAGTGCAGGGGTTGTACAGGTCCCTGCTGGCTGTGGGGGTGAGGGGGTGTAAGCACACTCAGGCTGGGCTTTACCTCCCTCCAGACTTGATTAAAGAGGTGCTGAGCATGGATGATGAGATCCAGAAGCTGGCCACCGAGCTGTACCACCAGAAGTCTGTGCTCATCATGGGACGGGGCTACCACTACGCCACGTGTCTGGAGGGAGCCTTGGTAAGGTCCTGTGTGCTCACACTGCCACATTTCAGGGCTCTCACACTCACCTGGCCCCAGGTGCAGCCTTGGTAAGGTCCTGTGTGCTCACACTGCCACGTTTCAGAGCTCTCACACTCACCTGGCCCCAGCTGCAGCCTTGGTAAGGTCCTGTGTGCTCACACAGCCATATTTCAGAGCTCTCACACTCACCTGGCCCCAGGTGCAGCCTTGGTAAGGTCCTGTGTGCTCACACAGCCACATTTCAGAGCTCTCACACTCACCTGGCCCCAGGTGCAGCCTTGGTAAGGTCCTGTGTGCTCACACAGCCATATTTCAGAGCTCTCACACTCACCTGGCCCCAGCTGCAGCCTTGGTAAGGTCCTGTGTGCTCACACAGCCATATTTCAGAGCTCTCACACTCACCTGGCCCCAGGTGCAGCTGGGGAGGAGCCTTGGTGAGGTCCTGTGTTTAAAGAGTTCACAGAGCTGGTTCAAAACCACGACGAGGTTGCTCAGAGTGTCATGAATTCTTTTCCCCCCTGCAGAAAATCAAAGAAATCACCTACATGCACTCGGAGGGGATCCTGGCTGGGGAGCTGAAGCACGGCCCCCTGGCCCTGGTGGACAAGCTGATGCCTGTGATCATGATCATCATGAGAGACCACACCTATGCCAAGTGCCAGAACGCTCTGCAGCAGGTCATTGCACGGCAGGTGAGGCTGGGGGGGCTGCAGAGCCCCAGAGGGGCTGCTTCTGACAGGAGGGGCTCTCACAGACACCCCTTCTGCTCCCCTGGGTGCCTGCAGAGCTCCCAGGGTGCTGCTTCTGACAGGAGGGGCTCTCACAGACACCCCTTCTGCTCTCCTGGGTGTCTGCAGAGCTCCCAGGGTGCTGCTTCTGACAGGGGAGGCTCTCACAGACCCCCACTCTGCTCTCCTGGGTGTCTGCAGAGCTCCCAAGGTGCTGCTTCTGACAGGAGAGGCTCTCACAGACACCCCTTCTGCTCTCCTGGGTGTCTGCAGAGCCATAGAGGGGCTGCTTCTGACAGGGGAGGCTCTCACAGACACCCACTCTGCTCTCCTGGGTGTCTGCAGAGCTCCCAAGGTGCTGCTTCTGACAGGAGGGGCTCTCACAGACCCCCACTCTGCTCTCCTGGGGTCACTGCCCACCTGTGAGCCCAGGCAATACTCTGGGCATCTCACAGCAGCCCTTGCTGCAAGTGCAGAAGCCTGGCACGGTCTGTTTAACCCTTAAGTACCCGTGGAGCCGTTTGGGTCTGAGTTCAGCAGGAGGTTTTGCCCCTGGCAGGGAAGAGCCCTCCCCTTCAGCCCCTCCCCTGTGCTGCAGGGCCGGCCCGTGGTGATTTGTGACAAGGAGGACATCGAGACCATCAAGAACAACAAAAGGACGATCAAGGTGCCCCACTCGGTGGATTGCCTGCAGGGCATCCTCAGCGTCATCCCCCTGCAGCTGCTGGCCTTCCACCTGGCCGTGCTCCGGGGCTACGATGTGAGTACAGCCCCTGCCTGCCCTGCCCTGCCCTGCCCGGGGGCTGCAGGGCTGCAAGGGGCTGGGGCTGCTGCAGGGCTGCTGCAGGGCTGGGGGCTGCAGGGGGCTGCTGCAGGGCTGGGGCTGCTGCAGGGCTGGGGCTGCTGGGGGCTGCAAGGGGCTGGGGCTGCAGGGGGCTGCTGCAGGGCTGCTGCAAGGCTGGGGCTGCTGGGGGCTGCTGCAAGGCTGGGGCTGCTGCAGGGCTGCTGCAAGGCTGGGGGCTTCTCTGTGCCACTGCTTGAGCTGCTGCAGAGCCCAGGGCCAGCTGTGCCCAGCTGTGACCAGCACAGGACTGGAGGAGGCCCCGAGGGATGCACAGTGGGAGCAGACAGCTCTGCAGGGCTGGGAGGGGACAGAAACACTGCCCACCTTGCTGCAGCCCCTGCAGGGCTGGGAGGGGACAGACACACTGCACACCTTGCTGCAGCCCCTGCAGGGCCAGGCTGGGAGGGGACAGAAACACTGCACACCTTGCTCCAGCCTCTGCAGGGCTGGGAGGGGACAGACACACTGCACACCTTGCTGCAGCCCCTGCAGGGCCAGGCTGGGAGGGGACAGAAACACTGCACACCTTGCTCCAGCCCCTGCAGCTCTGCAGGGCCAGGCTGGCCTCGAGCCCTTTGGTCTTGGGAGAGGCTCAGAGGCCAAACTGCAGCTTCAGTGTCCCCCAGGTGTCCCCCAGGTGTCCCTCAGAGGGTGTTTGGCAGTTTGGGCCCCTGCCTGTCCTCAGTGGCCTCTGAGCACTGGAACTGCCTGGACTGAAGCTCTGCTCAGCTCTGGCCCAGGAGCTCCAGCAATCAGGGCTGTGGACTCTTTTTTTTCCTGCACTGATTGGCAGAAAATGAAGGGGAGAATGTGTTGGATTGTTTTCAGTTGGAAGGCAGAGCAGAGTTCCACAGGTTACAGAGTTCTACACAAACAAACAAACAAACAAACAAAGCAAGTGTGTAAATACTCACCAGCCTGTTCTCTCTCCTCCCTCTCTGCAGGTTGATTTTCCAAGAAATCTGGCCAAGTCCGTAACTGTAGAGTGAAAGATCATCTGAGTCATAGGGGCAAAGGGGAATTCAATGAAAGACTTTTTTTGGTACCAAAATAACTCGATTTTAAAGCCCCCTAGGTAAATCTTATTTTGGTAAATCGTTGTTTGTGTACAAGATCACCATAATTCCATTGCATTAGTGATTGTCCAGTTGATTCCACGTGCTACATCAATAGCTCTGGGGTTTTTTTGATCAATAGACTTCCATGAAAGATGTTAAATGGTTTTCCTTAAAGATTGCTGAGTCCTCTAGGTGAGGGGTTACTCTGAGCTGCTGTCATTGTCACTCCAGTCACTGCTGGGAAAGCTCTGGAGGAATTCTCAGTGCCCTGTGGTGCCCTCAGGACAGCAGGACAGCAAGACACACAACTGGAACAAGAGCCTGGGCAGGAATTTCACCAGTGAAGGAAACTGCAGGCAAGCCTTTGGGGTGAGCTCTGCCCCAGGAGCAGGAGGGAATTCAGCTGAGCTGGCACAGCCTGGGCACCTGGGGAAGGTGCCAGGGAGGTGATGCTGCTCCAGAGGGGTTCAACCCATGCCAAATCCAGAGCAGGTGACAATCTCCTGTCCAGGGGGGCCAGGGGACCCAGCAGGGCCAGGGCTGAGGGCACAGGGTGGCCAGGGCTGGCTCTGAGCTGCTGCTGCTGCTGCTGCTGCTGCTTGGGGCTGTTAAAACAAGGGGGCTTCTGCTGTGCTGAGGATTTCCCCTGGAACTGAGAGCACACCTGGGTGTGACACACCTGAGGGACACACCTGGGTGTGACACACCTGGATGTGACACACCTGGGTGTGACACACCTGGATGTGACACTCCTGAGGGACCCAGCTCTGTGACACACCTGAAGGGGATAAAAAGGCTCCATAAACATGACAGGAATAACCTTTGAAAATTACCTTGGTAGTTAAAGAATTACCTAAAGAAATTGCCTTGGTAATATTTCTGTGACAAGCTTGAAGAGAATCTAAAATGACACAGAAAATCCAGCTTCAGGACTGAAAACCTGACTTTTTCAGAGTCACCAAAGGGCAGTTATTATGTGTTTCCTAATGTGGGAAGATGAATTTCCTCCCATCTTGCTGGGATTTGAATTGGCACTGTCAGACCATGCCACAAGGTATGAAATGGTGCTGGGGAATGTTCCAGGTGATTCACTGCCCTGAAAAATGGCTTTAGCAAGTGGGGAGTGCCCAGTTCCCCTGGCCCAGGGGGAGTTCCCAAAGACTCAGTGGAGCTGTGCTTTGTACAAACCCCCAGGACCCTTTCCCTGCAGTTCAGTGCCAGCTGAGGCTCAGGTGATGAGAATGAAATGCTGAGTGCCTGGCAAAGCCCCTGGAGCCAGGGCATGTGTTACTGCCCTGTGCCACTGCCCAGACATCACCCTGCTGCCCTGCAGGGCCAGCAGGGAGGGAAAACAAACTCTGCAGTGCTCACAGCTGGGAGAGGGCTGCTCTTCCTCCTCCTCCTCCTCCTCAGCTGCCTCAGCAGCCCTGCAGGGCTGGGTCCAGGCTGGCTGCCCCTGGTCCCCCCGGCCCAGGGATGTGCAGTGCCCCATCCTTTGCTCTCAGAACAGCCCCTGTTAATGGATATTAATTAAAACCCCCACGAGGGGATGATGTGAGGCCCTTTTCTGTCCCCCTGCAGCCAGCATTGCTGCCAGCCTGCCTGCACAGAGCAGGGGCAGCCCTGGGCCAGGCTCAGCAGGCTCTGTCAGTGCAAAGAGGACCAAAGATCTGGGCTGGGGTGGTGCTGAGCCCTCGGGGTGTGTGCTGGGCCACAGCAGCCCCTGCTCCCTGCAGCTGCTGCTCAGGGACAGGCAGTGCCCCCTCCTGCTGCCAAGCTCTGCCAAAAGCAGGGATGAGGGGGCTCAGCCCAGGGATGCTCTGCAGCTCACCTGCCCGAGGATTTCCCTGCTGGGCGTGGCAGGGAGCCCTGAGCATCCCCTCGTTGTTGTTGTTGTTGTTGCCATGCAGTGTGAAGTGGGAATGTACAAAGGATCTCTCTGCCTTTCCTGACCTCATTCTGTCCCCCCTTGCATTTCTGAACAGATGACGTTTCTCTTCCCCTTAGAAAACTTTTAGGGTGTCTCGTGGTATTTATTAACAGCCAGTCAGTCTTCTGCTCTCCCAAATGAATGTTTTGCTTACTGAGCCAGTGAAATCCTCTCCTTCCTCACTGAGGTGTTGAAAAATTCAGTAGCCCTGTCTCTAAAATTGAGCCACAGGTAAATACAAACGAGGCCTTTGCTCCTGCCCCCGTGCTCACAGGTGCTCCTCACCTGCACAGGCTCCCAGGGAAGCCCTGAGCTCCTGGGGCTTTAATTCCCAAAAGCTCAGCAGGTTCCCAAAAGCTCAGCCCACCTTTCTGCCCAGCAGCTCTCACACCCATTCCACACTCCTGCTAATTAACCAAGAGGGTTTTTTTCCCCCTGGCTCTGCTGCAGAAGGGCTGTGGGCAGTTTTTCCCCCAGATTTTCTGTGCAGAGCCCATCAGTGCCTGGGGCTGGGCAGGGCAGCTGGGACACCCTGGTGCCCCAAAAGCTGCCTGGACAGGGCCAGGCTCAGCCCCCTGTGCTGGGGGAGCCAAAGCAGCCCCCAGAGCCTTCCCCAGCCCCTGGGATGAGCAGAACCCCCAGGTGAGCCCTGAGCCCAGCCCAGGCACTGAGCCCTGCGGGGTGAAGCCTCTGGAGGCACAGGGCAGAGCTGGGGGGGCCCCTCCTGGCTGTCCCCAGCTGTCCCTGGTGCCACCAGCCTGGTGGCCCTGGTGGATGGAGGGAGGGGATGGAATTAAGTAGCTTAAGCAGCAGGTCAGTGTTTAGCTGTGGCTAATTTTAGATCCTACCTGAATGTACCAAACTTGCCTCAAAGCATGGAGTCCCTCCTCTTCACCAGGGCAGGAAGAAGAAGAAACAGAAGTATTTGGGTTGGCAAAAAAAAAAAAAAAAAAAAAAAAAGGAAAGAAAAGAAAACTTACTTGCCTTCAATTCAGTTTTTCTGTAAATAGACATTTGAGTGGCAAACCCACATTTCTCCCTTGTGGATTCTCTGTGCTGTACATATCCAGCTGGCTGGGGCTGTGGGACCAGACTGTTTGTCGTGTGCTGTAGAGGAGATGTCTTACTCTGTCTGTAGTGTTTATTATCATTTGGGTTTTGTCTCTTTGCTTACTTTTTTTGTATCTCACCCTTTGAATAAAATCAAGTGCCCTACATTAACCAAATGGAATTGCTGGTCTTTAGTTGAGTCCACTGAGGACAGAGGTGACCCCGGGGAAGTTCAGGGATGGGTGGACAAGGCAGAAAACCTCAGTGGGGCTGTTCTGGGGCAGAGTCAGCATTTCATTTCTCAGGGTTCACTGCCCTGTCCTGGCTGGGGTTTTCCCACTCCACAGAAAGCCTGTGAGATCCCCCTAAGGTAGATCCTGTGCCTTAATTCTTACTGAATTATTATTTAATGATCCCCAGGACAGCACAGCCCAGCCCTGGCTCAGTGAGTGTCACCCACATTGCACAGCTGAGAGCAGGGGGCTCAGGGCCAAAACCCACCTGGGTGCCCCTGTCAGGGAATCCCAGGTGACAGAACCCCAGAATTCCACCCTTGGGGTTCCATCCCTTCCTCCTGGAAGTTCCACCCATTTCCTCAGGGGGACAGGACCCTGGAATGCCAGCCCTGGAAGGTGGAGCTGGTGTTTTTAGGGCCCCTGTCCCTTGTGCAGGTGCAGTTGGTGTTCATGGTCCCCTTTGCAGGTGCAGGTGGTTTTTTTAGGGTCCCCTGTCCCTTGTGCAGGTGCAGGTGCTGTTCATGGTCCCCTTTGCAGGTGCAGTTGGTGTTTTTAGGGCTCCCTGTCCCTTGTGCAGGTGCAGGTGCTGTTCATGGTCCCCTTTGCAGGTGCAGTTGGTGTTTTTAGGGCTCCCTGTCCCTTGTGCAGGTGCAGGAGCTGTTCATGGTCCCTTTTGCAGGTGCAGGTGCTGTTCATGGTCCCTTGTGCAGGTGCAGGTGGTGTTTTTAGGGTCCCCTGTCCCCTTTGCAGGTGCAGGAGCTGTTCATGGTCCCTTTTGCAGGTGGATCGCATCGCTGCCGCCCGAGACTGAGCCCGGCCCTGCCCCGGAGCTGCCGCAGCGCCCGCGGGGCTGAGGAGAGAGAGCAGAGCCAGGGGTGAGCGGGGCAGCCCCAGGGGTGGCACTGTCCCCAGAGTGACACCAGCCAGGGGTGACACCAGCCCCAGGGTGACACCAGCCCCAGGGGTGGCACTGTCCCCAGGGTGACACCAGCCCCAGAGTGACACCAGCCCCAGAGTGACACCATCCCCAGGGTGACATTGGCACTGAGGTGATGCCACCCCAAGGGTGGCACTGTCCCCAGGGTGACACCAGCCCAGGCCCCCCCGAGCCCCCAGTCTCTGCTCCCCAGCCCCCTAAATGTGAGTGCTGCGCTCTGAACAAAGCCCAGAGCCAGCCTGGGGAGGTGGCACACCTGGGGAGGTGACACAGATGGGGAGGTGACACACATGGGGAGGTGACACCCCAGAGGTCACTGCTTTCTGCTTGTGTTTGCACTGGAGTTCTCCTCCTGGCTGTAGTTTTAACAATAAAAGTCTGCAGGGATGCTCTTGGTTTGCAGAGCACAAGGGAGTGCTTTGCTCCACAAGTGCCACTTTGTCTCTGCCGGGGTGGTTCCTTCCCTGCCAGGGCACAGAGCCCAGCTCCCCTGCCTGCTCCCCCTTGTCCCTGCTCGGGTTTGGGCTCAGAATTCCCCCCTGAGCTCCCCTCCCTGCTCAGCTCTGGGCTTTGGGCTCACAGTTCCCCCTGTGTCCCCCCAGACAGAGCTCAGGGCCCCCAGCCCTGGGGTGGCTTTGTCACCAGGGCCTGGCTGGACAGTCCTGCCCCTGGTTCAACGCCCCAGACATGGGGACAGGACAGGTAATGAATAATTGGGGTCACAAATGCCCCAGTCCAGCCCCAAACCCTGCTGAGATCTCCACAGCCAGATCCTGGGAACTGGGAAACCTCACAAGGTCCCCCGTGCCCACAGGGCCCCAAACTGGGCCCCCAAATGCATCCCAAACTGGGACAGTCCATGGGAATATTGCATCCCAAACTGGGATAGTCCATGGGAATATTGCATCCCAAACTGGGATAGTCCATGGGAATATTGCATCCCAAACTGGGATAGTCCGTGGAAATGTCCAATTCCAAACTGGGATAGTCCCAGGGAATTTCAATTCCAAACTGGGATAGTCCATGGGGATGTCCAGTTCCAAACTGGGATAGTCCCAGGGAATATTGCACTCCAAACTGGGATAGTCCATGGGAATGTCCAGTTCCAAACTGGGATACTCCCAAGGGAATATTGATCAATTACAAGTTGGAAAATTCCATGGGAATATTGCATTCCAAACTGGGATATTCCCATTGGAATATTCAATTCCAAACTGGGATATTCCGTGGGAATGTTCAATTCCAAGCTGGGATATTCCATGGGACTGTTCCCATGGGAATATTCAGTTCCAGACTGGGATATTCCCAGGGATTATTGCATTCCAAGCTGGGATAGTCCATGGGACTGTTCCCATGGGAATATTCAGTTCCAGACTGGGATATTCCATGGGAATATTCAATTCCAAACTGGGATATTCCATGGGAATGTTCAATTCCAAACTGGGATATTCTGTGGGAATGTTCAATTCCAAACTGGGATAGTCCATGGGACTGTTCCCATGGGAATATTCAGTTCCAGACTGGGATATTCCATGGGAAGATAGCATTCCAAACTGGGATAGTCCATGGGACTGTTCCCATGGGAATATTCAGTTCCAGCCTGGGATATTCCCAGGGATTGTTGCATTCCAAGCTGGGATAGTCCATGGGAATGCTGCTGCTCACAGCATTTCACATCCATCTCACATTTCACAGGCTGAAGGAATGCAGACATTCCCAAGGCTTTTCCTTCCCCAGACATTCCCAAGGCTTTTCCTTTCCCACAGATTTTCCACTGAGTCAGAAAAACCTGGAGAAGATCCCCCAGCAGCCCTGGAGAGCCCCCCTGGGCACGGGGGCAGCACAAAGAATCTTCTGGAGGCTCCTCACGCCCCTGGGGGTGCCAGGGGGGGTTTGGGGAGTGGAATTCTGCAATTCCCCCCTTTCCTCGTGGGCAGCAGAGGTTCCCACTCCCTGTGGGATTTTTGGTTTCTCCATCCCTGTCGCTCCCTCCAGCTGTGGAAAAGCCCCAGGATTGAATTTCTGTGCAGAAATGCAGAATTCCTGCTCAGGCTGCAGCTCTGGGCACGTCCAGGATGTCCCTGGCTGGGGGGACACGGCCTCACCCTGACCCTGGGCACGAGAAAACATCTCCCCTCCTGCCCTGCTCCTCCCCAAGACATTTCTGTGGCACAAGAAAACATCTCCCCATCTCCCCTCCTGCCCTGCTCCTCCCCAAGACATTTTTCCTTCCCACATTACCAGGAAGGACCCTCCAAGACAAATTTAACTATTAAAAAACATTTAAATACTCTAAAAGTTCTGGCAGCGTGCCACAGACTTTCAGCCACTGTCTGCATCCAGGATGATTTATTTTGCAGCTCGTGGTGTTTTTTTCAGGAGTTATTTTATAGCTGTTTCTGAAAGGAAAAGATGCATTACCCAGAGAGAGGATGCTCTGTCTGGCATTTCCATCAGCCCCACACAAACCCTTATCTCTCACTCACATTTGGGGCTTTCTCTGCCAAATTTGGGGGGAAAAAAGCAATTTTTCCCTGCCAGTGGGAGCTTGGTTATTCCTGGTGGTGGCTGTGTCCTGGTCAGGGTGCCTGAGCCACTTTGTGAAATCCATTCTGGGAGCAATGCACACTTCAGGCTCTGTCCCATCCAAAAAAATCAGGTTTTGTGTCAGGAGTGCTCTGGGCTTTGGGAGGAAAAGCTCCAAGCGTGATTCCCAGCAGAAGGAAAATCCAGTCTGTGAAAATGAGTGAAAATTCCCTGCCCAGGGTTTGCAAGGAACGGCTCAGAGCCCACGGGAGGTTTGTGTATTCTTTAATAATGACACCAAGGCCAGCAATCAGGAGTAATGACTGGATTTAACAAAGGACACGAGGAACATGCAGCACACAGAGGGGGAAACGTCCCTGCACAGCCCCAGCTGCCAGCACCAACCAACACCAAACCACAAATGGAGAGCCCAAAGCAGCCCCTCTCTGCTGCCCTGCACCTCAAACCTCCCAAAGTCACCCAAAGCCACCCCAAAGTCACCCCAAAGTCACCCCAAAGTCACCCCAAAGTCACCCCAAAGTCACCCAAACCTCCCCAAAGTCACCCCAAAGTCACCCCAAAGTCACCCCAAAGTCACACCAAAGTCACACCAAAGGCACCCAAACCTTCCCAAAGTGTTCCCAAAGTCACCCCAAAGTCACTCCAAAGTCGCCCAAAGTCACCCAAAGGCACCCCAAAGTCACCCAAACCTTCCCAAAGTCACCCCAAAGTCACCTAAACCCTCCCAAAGTCACCCAAACCTTCCAAAATCACCCAAAGTCACCCCAAAGTCATCCAAACCTTCCCAAAGTGACCCAAACCTTCCCAAAGTCTTCCCAAAGTCACCCAAAGTCAGCCCAAAGACCCCCCAAACCTTCCCAAAAGTCACCCCAAAGTCCCCCAAACCTCCCAAAGTCCCCCCAAAGCTGCCAGAGCCCCCCGAGCCCCTCCCCACACCCAGCAGGGGCTGGAGGAGCCTCCCCAGGCCAGGGAGCAGAGAGAGCCCATGGAACTCACCTGGGCAGGAAAATGAGATCAAATAAAACCAAATAAAGCCAAATAAAGAACAATAAAGCACAATAACCCAGAGGCTGAGGCTCAGCCCTCGCCAGGCCTGGCAGAGCTGGGGAGGAGGGGCAGCCAAGGCATTTCCCAGCTTTTTTGGGGGAATTTCAGCCAGGGCTGGGCAGGGAAAGGTCACACAGGGTACACAGGGCACCACGGGGTGCTCCAGCGCTTCGACCTCATTTACACGGCATTAATTGGCATTAATTGGCATTAATTGGCATTACCTGGAGCTGGCTGGAGTCCTGGAGCAAGGTTTCCCTCCCAGCCTTCAGGGAGTCCCTGAATTCATCTTTGGGGTCCAGCAGAGGGGGAGTGGGGCTCCCAAAGGCACCCGAGGGACTTGGGGAGCTGTTTCTGCAGCCAGATTTAGGCTGGTCCTAAATCACAGAGCCCCAGAATGGCTTGGGAGGGACCTTAAACCCCACCCAGGGCCACCCCTGCCACGCCAGGGACACTTGTCACTGTCCCAGGCTGCTCCTTGGCCTTGGGGACACTCACAGGGGTCCATTCTGAAATTCAAACCAGGTACAAAATTCACCTCCAGACAGGCTCTGGTTTGTGTGGGAACATCACCAAAGCCCATCCTCTGCAGAATTGGGGATTTTTGGGTTTTTTTCCAGCCAGATCCAGGAGCAGAAATGGGCTCTGGTTTTTGTGGGAACATCACCAAAGCCCATCCTCTGCAGAATTGGGGTTTTTTGGGTTTTTTTCAGCCAGATCCAGGTGCAGAAATGGGCTCTGGTTTTTGTGGGAACATCACCAAGCCCATCCTCTGCAGAATTGGGTTTTTTTGGGTTTTTTTCAGCCAGATCCAGGTGCAGAAATGGGCTCTGGTTTTTGTGGGAACATCACCAAAGCCCATCCTCTGCAGAATTGGGTTTTTTTGGGTTTTTTTCAGCCAGATCCAGGTGCAGAAATGGGCTGTGCAGCCTGGAGCTGCCCCAATCAATGCCATGTAAAACAGGTGCTCGTCACTACAGGAAATATTTGTACATTTATATATATATATATATATATATATATATAAAAAACAAGCAATGAAACCATAAAAAAAAATACAACAAGCACAGCTTGATACGATAACATGCCATGAAATGTCATTGGCTTTATAATAATTTACTACAACTTGAAAAATGTTCTTTTATCCACAAGGGATAGGAAATGCTTCCATCTAACATATGGTAAGCATGCAGCAACAATATGTACAACAAAAATTTGGAGCTTGTTTTATGTTCTTTTAAGCTGGATGATTACAAAGGGAGCATTTGAAAATTCTGATTTTTCCTAGCCTGATCTAGGCCTTTTTTTGCTTCTTTAAATCTGCAGAGTTTGGGGTTTTTTCCTTAGTTTGGGGAGAATGAGAATTTCTATGTACATCTGCAAATCATCATGGACAATACACAGCTTTTGTGTTTTCCCCCAGCAGGAGGTTATTGGTTAATTAACCAATTAATCAACCAATCTATTGGCTAACCAACACCACAAAAAATAAAATTCTCCATGCTGTCCTGTGGAAAATCAATTTCCTCCCCAAACATTTTTGAAATGCTGAGGATCTGTTGGGGACAGGGATCCTGTGTTACACCAGCCCAGCTTGCACACCTCCCGTGGTGGGACAAATCTCACCAAAGCTACCCTGGCCAAACCAGACCAGACCAAACCAGAGCAAACCTGACCAAACCAGAGCAAACCTGACCAAACGTGACCAAACCAGAGCAAACCTGACCAAACCAGACCAGAGCAAACCTGACCAAACCAGACCAAACCAGACCAAACCTGACCAAACCTGACCAAACCTGACCAAACCAGACCAAACCTGACCAAACTAGAACAGAGCAAACCAGACCAGAGCAAACCAGATCAGACCAAACCAAACCAGACCAAACCTGACCAAACCTGACCAAACCAGAGCAAACCAGACCAAACCAGACCAAACCAGACCAAACCAGACCAAACCTGACCAAACCTGACCAAACCAGACCAAACCAGACCAAACCTGACCAAACCTGACCAAACCAGACCAAACCTGACCAAACTAGAACAGAGCAAACCAGACCAGAGCAAACCAGATCAGACCAAACCAAACCAGACCAGACAAGACCAAACCAGACCAGACCAAACCAAAAAACCAAAACGAACCCAACGAAACCAAACCAACCCAGACCAAAGCAACCAAACCCAACCATAGCAGCCAAACCAGACCAAACGAAACCCAACCAATCCAATCCAAACCAAACCAGACCAAACCCAACCCAACCAAACCAACCAAACCAATCCAAACCAGACCAAACGAAACCCAACCAATCCAATCCAATCCAGACCGAACCCAACCCAACCAACTCAACCAAACCAACCAAACCAATCCAAACCAATCCAGACCAAACCAACCAAACCAAACCAATCCAATCCAGACCAAACCAACCAAACCAAACCAGACCAAACGAAACCCAACCAATCCAATCCAAACCAAACCAATCCAATCCAGACCAACCCAACCAAACCAACCAAACCAATCCAATCCAGACCAAACCAACCAAACCAAACCAGACCAAACGAAACCCAACCAATCCAATCCAAACCAATCCAGACCAAACCCAACCCAACCAAGCCAATCCAATCCAATCCAAACCAGACCAACCAATCCAATCCAAACCAGACCAACCAAACCAGACCAAACTCAACCCAACCAAAGCAACCAATCCAAACCAACCCAACCAATCCAAACCAATCCAAACCAAACCAACCCAACCCAACCCAACCAATCCAATACAATCCAAACCAGACTAAACCAATCCAAACGAGACCAAACCAAACCAAACCTAACCAGACCAAGCCAAACCAATCCAAACCAAACCAGACCAAGCCAAGCCAAAGCCAGGAGCTCTTGGCCTGACCAGACCCCGTCCATCCAAGGGATCCAAGCCCAGCTGGGGTGGGGGAGCAGCACAGGGGCTCAGGGGCTGCTCTGTGCTGCCTGCACACAGAACAGGGGATTGGGGACAGACAGACAGACAGGGGGTCAGGGGAACACAGCCTGCACACAGAACAGGGGATCGGGGGGACAGACAGACAGACAGGGGGACAGACAGACAGACAGGGGGTCAGGGGAACACAGCCTGCACACAGAACAGGGGATCGGGGACAGACAGACAGACAGGGGGACCAGGGGAACACAGCCTGCACACAGAACAGGGGATCAGGGGGACAGACAGACAGACAGGGGGGTCAGGGGAACACAGCCTGCACACAGAACAGGGGATCGGGGGGACAGACAGACAGACAGGGGGACAGGGGAGGACAGATGGAATAGGGGGATTAGGGCAGGACAGACAGAACAGGGGGATTAGGGCAGGACAGACAGGACAGGGGACCAAAGGCAGGACAGACAGACGGTCAGGGGAGGACAGACAGACCCGAGGAGCCCCAGCTCCCGCCGGGTTGGTCTCTCCAAGGGCCGGCCCTGCCCTGCCCTGCCCTGGTGGGGGGACGGGGGCGCCCCGGGCCCGGCCCCGCTCCCCTGCCCAGGGGCCGGCGCGGCTCCGGCTCCTCCTCCGCTCCCTTTCCTCCTCCGCTCCCTTTCCCCCCTGGGATTTCCCCCTTGTTTCGCTAGGAAAGCCAGAACTGGGATTCCAGAAGCGGGGCTTAGCAAAGCGTTTCTGAGTCTGGTAAAAATGAGCTGAGAACCTTTGCTATTGACAGAACAAAGGTGGGTTTCTCTCCGGGGGGATTTCCAGAGAGTTCTGTGAGAACTGGAGGGGCCCTGGGGGATCCCCTGGGCGCAGGGGCTGCAGGGTGCAGGGATGCTCTGGAGGTGAGCAGGAGCAGCAGAAATGCAGCTGGGGCATTCCCTGGCAGCCTGGCTCCCACCTGGGCTGGGGCTGCAGGGGCTGCCCAGGTGGGTGAGCCACGGCTGCTCCTCCCCGGAGCGGGGCAGGCAGCTGCTGCTGGGGCAGGAAAGGAGAAAAACAGACCAAAAACACCCAAAACACCCCAAAACCCGGGTGTGCCCGGTGTCCAGGTGTGCCAGGAGCACCCAGGTGTGTCCAGGTATGCAGGCATGCCCAGGTGTGCCAGGTGACCAGATGAGCCCAGGTATGTCCAGGTGTGCCAGCTGTCCAGGTGAGCCCAGGTGTGTCCAGGTGTGCCCAGGTGTGCCAGGTGTCCAGGTGCACCCAGGTGTGCCAGATGTGCAGGTGAGTCCAGGTGTGCCAGGTGTGCAGACATGCCCAGGTGTGCCAGGTAGGCCAGGTGAGCCAGGTGAACCCAGGTGCACCCGGGTGAGCCCAGGTATGTCCAGGTGCACCCAGGTGTGCCAGGTGAGTCCAGGTGTGCCAGGTGTGCAGACATGCCCAGGTGTGCCAGGTAGGCCAGGTGAACCCAGGTGCACCCAGGTATGTCCAGGTGTGCCAGGTGTGCTCAGGTGTTCCCAGGTGCCCGGCTGGGGCTCTGCCCTGCTGACAGCCCTGTGCAGCCCTGCCCTGCAGAGGGGGCTCCTGGTGGCACAGGGGACCCGGAGGTGGCACAGGGGACCCGGGGGTGGCCCAGCCCTGCTGGGGGAGCCGGGGCTGTCCCTGGGCTGTCCCCGGGGGTCTCCCTGGGCTGTCCCCGGGGGTCTCCCCGGGGGTCTCCGTGGCTGCTGTGGCTCCCAGGGCCGGTGGCACTGCTGCTCGAGGGGGGGCGCAGAGGGGAGAAGGTTCCAGAAGGGGGCGGGGGGGGTACAGTACTGCTGAGAGAGCCCCGGGACAGCTCTGGGGGAGCGGGGGGGACCCCTCAGGCCGTGGGGCGGGGGGGGGGCCGGGACGGGGGGGGCGCCCGGGCGGGGGGGGGGCCCTGGGGCGGGGGGGGCAGCGGGGGCAGCGTGGAGGAGGGGGAGGGGGCGTGGGGGGAGCTGGGGGGAGGGGGGGTGTAGATGGGGGCGGGGGGCGGGGGGGTGTAGATGGGCGCTGGGGGCGGGGCAGAGGGGTAGGAGTTGTTCAGGGGGTATTTGGGGGGGGTCTCCGAGTTCTTCACCCGCGTGAAGTTGATGCAGCGGCCCTGGAGGAGAGAGGAGGAGGAGGAGGGGGGAGTTACTGGGAGAGGAATTGTCACCCCCCTGGCACGGGATGGAGCTCACAGACCACCCTGTGCCACCCCCCTGGCACGGGATGGAGCTCACAGACCACCCTGTGCCACCCCTAACCCCCATCCTGGCCCAGGATGGAGCTCACAGACCCTCCTGTGCCCCCCCCCCCTAGCACGGGATGGAGCTCACAGACCTTCCCATCCCACTCCTGGTGCCACCATGGCACAGCTGGGACTTCTCAGATCACCCTGTCCCACCCCTGGCCACCCCCATGCCATGGCTTGGACCTCTCACACCACCCTGTGCCACCCCTAACCACCACCCTGGCATGGCAGGAACCTCTCAGACCCCTCTATCCCACCACCCTGGCATGGGATGGAGCTCACAGACCCCCCTGTCCCACCCCTGGCACCCCCCTGGCATGGCAGGAACCTCTCAGACCCCCCTGTCCCACCACCCTGGCATGGCAGGGACCTCTCAGACCACCCTGTCCCACCCCTGGCCACCACCCTGGCATGGGATGGAGCTCTCAGACCCCTCTATCCCACCACCCTGGCATGGGATGGAGCTCACAGACCACCCTGTGCCACGCCTGGTACCCCCCTGGCATGGCAGGAACATCTCAGACCCCCCTGTCCCACCACCCTGGCATGGGATGGAGCTCACAGACCTTCCCATCCCACCCTGTCCCACCACCCTGGCACAGCTGGGACCCCTCAGACCTTCCCTCCCCAGCCCTCCACCAGGCTAAAGCGAGGTTTTGCTCAGCTGGGACGTTTTCCTGCCCAGAGCTGTTCCTGAAATGCATCCACTCCTCATCAGGGTGTCTCGACACCCCAGTGCTCCTCAGGCGCCAAGAAATTGCTTTTCTTGCTCTCCGGTGCTAAGCTACAGTTTGTTGTACAGTTTTAAACAAAACCTTTGCCCTCTGAGCTGTCATTTTCTTTTTTTTTCCTCACAAGTTCCACCTGCAAAAGCTCCCACTGTAAATACTCAGATGTCAGGATCAGCATTACTGTATTATGGACTCATTCCTTTGGATATGAAATCATCCCCAAAGGCACCAGAGGATTTCTGGATCCTTTCTTTACTCTTGGACTGCTGAGCACGAGCTTATTTTCTCTGTTTTACTCTTTCCTCTCCCAAAGTAAATGTTTTTCCTGGGGAAAAAAAGCCAGATTTGCAGATTTGCTGGGGATCTTTGCAGGTTTGGAATCCCCTGCCCTGCTCTGCATCCCCTCCCTGCTGTGCCCAGGCTGGGCAGGATGAGGATGAGGATGAGGATGAGGATGAGGAGGGTGGAAGGGCTGGGGAGGGGACACAGAGAGCCCCAGACAGCTCCTCCCCAGAGCTCTGCCAGCTGTGCAGGGGGAAAACATCTGCCTGGGAGGGAAAAGGGGCTCCTGGCCCAGGGAGGGCTCAGCCTGGCTGGGGCAGGAAACTCCTGGGGAAAACAAAATCAGAGATTTCAGAGAGCCCTGAACAGCCCAAAATCAGAGATTTCAGAGAGCCCTGAGCTGCCCAAAATCAGAGATTTCAGAGAGCCCTGAACAGCCCAAAATCAGAGATTTCAGAGAGCCCTGAACAGCCCCAAAATGAGAGATTTCAGAGAGCCCTGAGCTGCCCAAAATCAGAGATTTCCCAGTGCCCTGAGCAGCCCAAAATCAGAGATTTCCCAGTGCCTTCAGCAGCCCCAGCTCAGGATGACCCAAAAAGGAGGGGCTGAGCTTGGTTTTTCAGCCAAATCTGAGGCTCTACAGGCAGAGGAGTGCCAGGCTGGACCCCAAATAAGCCCTCAGCCAGGCTGGAACCCCTGGGGCTGGACCCCAAAATCTCAGCCAGGCTGGGACCTCACACAGCTTTAGGTGAGGAATAATTCCTACAGTGTTTGGTAAGGTCACATATAATCTATCATATAGGTTATATATATAAAATATTGGTTATATATAATCTATCATATAGGTCACATATAATCTATTGTATAGGTTATATATAATCTATCATATAGGTTATATATATAATGTCGGGTATATATAATATACAGGTTACATATAATCTATCATATATATAATATATAATCTATCATATAGGTTACATATAATATGTAATATAATATAGGTATAATAAAGGTTGTAGATATAATATATATTATAGGTTCTATATATATATAACCAATATTATATATTATATATTATATATAGAGAGATATATATTATATAATATATAATATATAATATATAATATATAATATATAATATATAATATATAATATATAATATATAATATATATATAATATATAATATAAAATATATATAAGATATAATATAGGTTACATATAATCTATCATATAGGTTATATATACACTATAATATAGGTTATTGAAAGAAACAAGAAAGGCCTGAGAAGGAATTTTTACTGGTCTGATTCCGCCAGTAAGCTTCCAAAAACCCCTCTTTTCCCTGAATCCTCATGAATTTGGGTGGGATACATCTCTGCTCTTTTCCCTGAATCCTCATGAATTTGGGTGGGACACATCTCTGCACACAATCTGTTGTGCCTTCCCTCTCCTCACACCCTTCTGCATCTGCACTCACCTATTCGAGCACAAAATGAAAATGCAATTTATGCAAGGCAGTCACAAACTAAAACCCAGTTTGCTCCCTGGTTGAAGAGTTCCCGGCCAGGCCTGAGCTTGAAACTCATTCTGGCAGCCCCATAAATTCCTGACAGAGCAACATTCACCAGGGAGGCACTGCAGAGGAACAGGAATTGTTTGGGTCCTGGGAGGAATTTGCACAAATAAGGGTTCCTGTGTTCCGTTGTAAAAGTGATAAAGTCCTCTAAAAATGCATCTGTATTTACATCCCCTCCCTCTGACACAAAAATAACCTCATTAATGCTGACAGGAATGCAGACCCAGTCTCTCAAAAATGGGAGAGGACCACAGGAATCCCGTGTGACCTCACCACTGCCTCGGCTCACTGGAGCCATCTGAGCCCCATCCCCAGGCCTGGCTGCCACAGAACCCAATTTCATCATTGTTTGTGCATCTCAGCCCCCTGGGCACCCTCCCAGCACCCCTGGGTGCTCCCTTTGCTCTGGGCTGGCAGAGGAGCCCCCAAAGCCTCCTGTGCAGCAGGCTGAGCTTGCACAGAGCTCACAGAACTCACAGAATTCACTCAATTCACACAATTCACAGAATTCACACCATTCACAGAACTCACAGAACTGACAGAGCTCACAGAACTCACAGAACTCACAGAATTCACACAATTCACAGAACTGACAGAGCTCACAGAGCTCACAGAATTCACAGAGCTCACAGAACTGACAGAACTCACAGAACTCACACAATTCACAGAACTCACAGAATTTACAGAGCTCACAGAGCTCACAGAACTGACAGAACTCACAGAAATTACAGAATTCACATAATTCACAGGGTTGGAAGAGACCCTCAGGGTCCTTGAGCTCAGCCCCAACGCCCCAGCCAGAGCCTGGCACCCAGTGCCACATCCAGCCTGGTGTTAAACACACCCAGGGATGGAAGCATCCCTCCCTGGGCTGACCATGGCACAGCTGTATCACTATTGCTGTGAAAAACCTTTCCCTAATATCCTACCTCTCCAAACCTTTCCCTAATATCTAAAATTTCTCTAATATCCTACCTCTCCAAACTTTCCCCTAATATCTAAACCTTTCCCTAATATCCTACCTCTCCAAACTTTCCCCTAATATCTAAACTTTTCCCTAATATCCTACCTCTCCAACTTTCCCCTAATATCTAAAATTTCCCTAATATCCTACCTCTCCAACTTTCCCCTAATATCTAAACCTTTCCCTAATATCCTACCTCTCCAACCTTTTCCCTAATATCTAAACTTTTCCCTAATATCATACCTCTCCAAACTTTTCCCTAATATCCTACCCCAGGGACCCCTGGAGCACTGAAATCCTCATTCCCAGTTCATCCCCTGGGGCTGGGCAGTGCCAGGGACCCCTGGAGCACTGAAACCTTCAGTCCCAAACCATCCCCTGATGTGGGGCTGGGCAGTGCCAGGGACCCCAGAGACCCCAGGAGCACTGAAATCCTCATTCCCAGTCCATCCCCTGGGGCTGGGCAGTGCCAGGGACCCCTGGAGCACTGAAATCCTCAGTCCCAATCCATCCCCTGATGTGGGGCTGGGAAAATCTGTCCTGGCAGTGCCAGGGACCCCAGGGACCCCTGGAGCACTGAGATCCTCAGTCCCAATCCATCCCCTGATGAGGGGCTGGGCACGTCTGTCCTGGCAGTGCAGGGACCCCAGGGACCAGCAGCTCCCAGACAGACAGACAGACAGACAGACAGACAGCCAGCCAGCAGCAAAGCCCGGCTCGGGGCCGGAGGGGAGGCCGTGCCCGTTCTGTGCAGGGATCGCTCGGGGCAGCCCAGCCCGGACACGGGCACTGATTTCAGCAGGGACGGCTCCGGACGGGGGTGATGTCAGCCCGGCACCGGCCCGGCTCCTCCCGGCTCCAAAGCAAACAGAGATGCCTTCAGCGATTTCTCATCGGGCTGCAGCGTTTGATCTCCATCAGGGGTGAATTAAGGAGCCGTTCGACAGCTCCGGGTCTGCAATCTGCTTCCCTTCCTCGGCAGGGAGGGAAAGGAGGCACAGACCGGCACGGAACAGCTCCCCCGGCAGCTCCCGGGGCCGTCCTGGGCTCAGAGCAAAGCCCCAGCCCCTCTTAACCCCCACTCGGGCTGCCTGCAAGGCTTCGGGCACTGATCCAGCCTGGGGAGGCTCCACCGGCACCTGGGGCTCCCTCTGGGGCTGGGGGCTCCTGTGGGGGGCACTGGTAACCCCTGGGGCTCCTGTGGGGGGCCCCTGGGACTGCTGGGGGGCTCTGCCAACCCCTGGGGCTGCTGGGGGGCTCTGCTGGCTCCTCTGGGCTGCTCTGCCAACCCCTGGCTCCTCTGGATGCTCTGCCCAGCCCTGGCTCCCCTGGATGCTCTGCCCAGCCCCTGGCTCCCCTGGATGCTCTGCCAACCCCTGGCTCCTCTGGGATGCTCTGCCAAGCCCTGGCTCCTCTGGGATGCTCTGCCAACCCCTGGCTCCCCTGGATGCTCTGCCCAGCCCTGGCTCCCCTGGATGCTCTGCCCAGCCCTGGCTCCCCTGGATGCTCTGCCCAGCCCTGGCTCCCCTGGATGCTCTGCCCAGTCCTGGCTCTCTCACTCCAGGGCTGGCACTGGGCACCTGCTGTTTCTGGCTGGAAACCCGAGGTGTTTGCTCAGAGCTCCAGCCTGGGCTGGGCTGAGCAGCCTGGCAGTGCCAGGCACACGGAGCAGAGCTCCTGGCAGCTCCTGGTGGGGGTGAGCAGGTCCCTGCAGCCCCGGGGTGAAACTGGGGGATTTAACAAAGGAAAACCCCAGAATCCCAAATCTCCTGCTAGCCAGCCTGGCCCAGCTGCAGCCCCTCCCTCAGCTCCTGCCAAACCCTGCAGCAGGGTCCCCAGGGTTCTGGAAACTTCTCCTGGAACTGCTGGGGAGCAGCTCCGTGCTGCGGGCACAGCCTGGGCTGGGCTGAGCTGGGAAGGACAGCAGCCAAAGCCAAGGGGGACAGGGGGGACAGGGCTGGGTCACAGGCAGGGCTGGCAGGGTGGCAGAGGTGGCAGAGGTGGCAGGGGAGGTGACAAAGATGACAGGGGTGACAGAGGCTGGTCACAGGCAGGGCTGGCAGGGGTGACAGGGGAGGTGGCCGGGAAGGTGACAGGGGAGGTGGCAGGGCTGACAGGGGTGGCAGGGGAGGTGACAGGGGAGGTGACAGGGGAGGTGGCAGGGCTGGCAGCGTCTCCAGGCCGTACCTTGTCTCCGGGCTGGGGGCGCATCACGGACACGCGGTCGTAGCCCTTCCTCAGCAGCACCCAGAGCGCGTCCAGCTTGCCCTGCAGGGACAGAAACACGGACACGGGGTTTGCTCTGCAGGGACAGAAACACGGACACGGGGTTTGTCCTGCAGGGACAGAAACACGGACACGGGGTTTGCTCTGCAGGGACAGAAACACGGACACGGGGTTTGTCCCGCAGGGACAGAAACACGGACACGGGGTTTGCCCTGCAGGGACAGAAACACGGACACGGGGTTTGTCCCGCAGGGACAGAAGGACAGAAACATGTGACAGATAACAGCGATCAGGAGTGACAGATCTGGCAGGTGAGATTACAGCACTCAGGTGTGTGACAGATCACACGCAGGTGTAACAGGCAGCTGGGCTGTTTGGGGCTCCCTCTGGGGTGTTTGGGGCTCACTCTGCAGTGTTTTGGGGCTCACCCTGGGGTGTTTGGGGGTTCACCCTGGGGTGTTTGGGGGCTCTGGGGTGTTTAGGGCTCACTCTGCAGTGTTTTGGGGCTCACCCTGGGGTGTTTGGGGGCTCTGGGGTGTTTAGGGCTCACTCTGCAGTGTTTTGGGGCTCACCCTGGGGTGTTTAGGGGCTCTGGGGTGTTTGGGGCTCACTCTGCAGTGTTTTGGGGCTCACCCTGGGGTGTTTGGGGCTCCTGTGTGACCCCAGGTCCCTCTCACGGGGCAGAGTCCTTCTCTTCCCTTTCCAGGGCCAAAATCCCCTCTGGGATCTCCATTCCTGCTGCTCAGCCAGAGGCCCAGAGCTGATCTGGGACGTGCAGGGGTGGAGCAGACACGAGAAATGACTGCATGGAACTTGTTTCCAGAGGATGTGGGGGAAAAACTTCCCAAGGTGAGAGCCAGGAAAGTCTGGGATTCTCAAAGCAAGAGGCAAGGAACTTCTCTGTCAGACTCTGCTGCATTTGGACACAGAACTCCTCAGAGCTGAGGGAAACCATCCCTGCTGCTCCAACCCATCTTTCCTCTGCAGCAGAGCTGCTGCAAGCTCTTGATCTCCTGTCCACCCTGACAGCTCTAGAAATGAGCACCTTTTTCTTCCATTTCTCCTTTAGGAAACCACAGGCAAAGCGACAACTTTCCATGGAACAAATTTAAAAAAATAAAATAAAAAAAAATCCCTTTTTACTCTGCAGTCCCAGTTTCCAAGAGCCTGCCATGGGTCCATCCCTGGGAGCCTGCAGGGTGGAAGAGAGGGAGTGTGCATCATGGAAAGGATGATGGCTGGAGACAGGGGATGGCCAGGCTCCCTGCTGGAAGCAGAAACCTCCTGTGCTCCCTCGGATGGGCTGTGCCTCCGTGTCTGGAGCTCCTCCACAGCTCCAGCACGAGGTCACTTGGAGCAATAAAAAATGCAAGGTCTGAAGGCAAACAAAGCCTCGAGCCCTGCTGGATCTGCAGCCCAGAGAGGAGAAACACTCGGGGCAGATGACAAATGAAGGAGTGCACAGCTCCAGCCCTGGAATTTCCTCTGAATTCATGGTGAGCTCAGCCCTGCACTGACCCCGAGTTACCTCAGTGCCCCTGAGACCTGCTGGAGCCAGGACAGGCACCTCTGGGGCTGTCTGAGTGCCCAGGTGGCCACAGCAGCTTTGGGAGCAGACACAGGAGGGACAGGGACAGGGGACAGGGACAGGGACACGGCCAGGCAGTGCTGGGGGAGCTGGGATCCACCTGGGATCCACCTGGCAGTGCTGGGGGGGCTGGGATCCACCTGGGATCCACCTGGCAGTGCTGGGGGGGCTGGGATCCACCTGGGATCCACCTGGGATCCACCTGAGCTTCCCCTGGCAGTGCTGGGGGGCTGGGATCCACCTGGGATCCACCTGAGCTTCCCCTGGCAGTGCTGGGATCCACCTGGGATCTACCTGGCAGTGCTGGGGGGGGCTGGGATCTACCTGGGATCCACCTGGCAGTGCTGGGATCCCCCTGGGATCCCCCTGAGCTTCCTCTGGCAGTGCTGGGGGGGCTGGGATCCACCTGGGATCCACCTGAGCTTCCCCTGGCAGTGCTGGGGGGGCTGGGATCCACCTGGGATCCACCTGGCAGTGCTGGGATCCCCCTGGGATCCCCCTGAGCTTCCTCTGGCAGTGCTGGGGGGCTGGGATCCACCTGGGATCCACCTGAGCTTCCCCTGGCAGTGCTGGAGGGGCTGGGATCCACCTGGGATCCACCTGGGATCCACCTGGCAGTGCTGGGGGGCTGGGATCCACCTGGGATCCACCTGGCAATGCTGGGATCTACCTGGGATCCACCTGGAAGTGCTGGGATCCACCTGGGATCCACCTGGGATCCACTCCTTGCTCCAGCCCCAGGCTGGGCTCAGCCTCTTGTTCCAGGTGATGAGGAGAGGAAACAGCCTCAGGTGGTGCCTGGGGAGGTTTAGGTTGGAAGGTGGGGAAAATTCCTCCAGTGCAAGGGTGGAAAGGGCTGGCCCAGGCTGCCCAGGGCAGTGGTGGGGTGCCCATTCCTAAAAATCCTGTGGCAGGGGCACCCAGGGCTGGGGTTTCATGGGGAACCTGGTGGTGGATGAGGATCCTGGAGAGCTTGTCCAAAATTGATGATTCTGGGGCTCTGAGTCACTTCCATCTACATTTTGTGCTGCCCCTCCCTGTCAGCTGAACTGAGGTTTGGTGAGGTTCTTCAGAAGTTTTCAGATTTGTCATTCCCCTTGGATTATCCTCCCTGGCTTCTCAGACAGTTGAGATGACACTTTAAAAGCAGGATAATCCAGCTGGCACCGTGCTGAGAAGCAACAGCAGCAAATCAGAGTAACAACAATAATAACCCCAATCTGTTGAGTGCCAGTAGACACATTTGGTAGCAAATAAATCTCTGGAGCATTTAAAAAAAGGCAACCTATCCTCTCTCAGCTGTCTACCTACTTACAGACATGACTGTGGGAAGAGTGGAAAATAGAGGGAAGAAGAACTCCATCAGAAAAGGCAGAACATTCTAGGGAGGGGCAGTGCAGAGTGGAGAAGAGGATCAGCAAGGTGACTGATCCTAAAATGTGAATTTCCTGGCTCTTTACCAGGTTCAAGCACCGTTCCTGAAGTTCAATTCCTCTCCCTCCTCCTTCCCCTGTGATTTTTTAAAGCAGCTCGTTACAGCCATGTTTATCTGCTCCCCAAAGGCTGCTCCAGCCAGCCCAGGGAGGGCTGGGAATCCAACCTCTGCTTTATCCAGGGTGGGAATCCAGGGTGGGAATCCAACCTCTGCTTTATCCAGGGTGGGAATCCAACCTCTGCTTTATCTGGGATGGGAATCCAACCTCTGCTTTATCTGGGATGGGAATCCAACCTCTGCTTTATCCAGGGGGGTCTGGGAGAATTCAGGGGGACCATCAGCAGACACTTCAATGGGTGAGCTCTGTGAGCACACACCAGCACAAGGAGCTGCTGGTGCCACCCTGGATGTGAACACACACCAGAACAAAAGGAGCTGCTGGGGAGGTGAGGACAGAGCACAGCACCTGGATGTGAGCACACAGCCCAGCAGAAGGAGCTGCTGGGGAGGAGAGGACAGAGCACAGCACCTGGATGTGAGCACACAGCCCAGCAGAAGGAGCTGCTGGGGAGGAGAGGACAGAGCACAGCACCCGGCAGCGAGCACACAGCCCAGCAGAAGGAGCTCTGGTGCCACCTGGGCTCACCTTGATGGGGGAGTACCACCTGCGGGGGGACGAGGGCCGCCGGGAGCTGCTGCCCAGGCTCCGGGGCTCGGGGAATTCGTACTCCTGCTCGGGCATCTTCACCCGGGCATTCTTGGCCTTCTCCAGCTTGGCTCCTTCCTCCGTGGAGCCCTTCTCCCCCCAGCGCACCTGGAAGGAGGGAGCAGGGCAGGGGCAGGGTCAGGGTCAGGGTCAGGATTAGAGTCAGGGTCAGGATCAGGGTCAGGATCAGGGTCAGGGTCAGGACTGGGATCAGGGTCAGGATCAGGGTCAGGGTCAGGATCGGGATCAGGGTCAGGGGCAGGGTCAGGATTAGGGTCAGGGTCAGGGCCAGGATTGGGGTCAGGATCGGGATCAGAGTCAGGATCAGGGTCAGGATCAGGATCAGGATCGGGATGGGGATTGGGATCGGGATCAGAACCAGAATCAGAATCAGGATCAGGGTCAGAATCAGGATCAGGGTCAGGGTCAGGGTCAGGAACAGGGTCAGAATCATGATCAGGATCAGGGTCAGAATCAGGATCAGGGTCAGGGTCAGGGTCAGGCTGTGCCCCCCCCGCTGCAGGAACAGCCCTGCCCCTGGGTGTCCCCAGCTGAACAGCAATGCACAGGCTGGGAGGTTTGTTTCTAGAGTGCAGCCCAAATGTTCAGCTTGTCCCTTGTGGAGGTTTGTGAGAAATGTGGCAGTGGGGGAGCTTTTCAGGAGACCTGAAACCATCTCCTGGTAATTCATGTGGCAGGGCTGCCCCGTGTCCCAGGCACGGACCAGGACATTGCTGAGCTCCAGAAATCTGTGTTTGCCTCTCCAGTATTCCCACAGAAAAACGATCTGCACTCCTGAAAACCTCCAGAGGATTGTGCTGGCCCTGAGTGCCCTGCTGGGTGGGCTGCAGGGGCTGTGCCCACCCTGCTGGCTCTCCTCACCTCCATCCGTTTGATGCCGCCCACTCCTCGCCCGCCGTAGTACGAGGCATCCACTGTGGGCCACTTCTTCTTTGGCAGCCCATCATCATCCTCCTCCTGCAAAACACAGCAGGGCTGGCACTGTCAGGGGAGCAGGAGGGATGGAGGGATGGGAGGGGTGAGCAGGGATGAGCAGGGATGGGAAGGGGTGAGCAGGGATGGGAGTGATGGACAGGGGTGGAAAGGGATGGGAAGGGATGGAAAGGGGTGGGAGGGATGGAAAAGGGGTGGAAAAGGGGTGGAAAAGGGGTGGAAAAGGGGTGGAAAAGGGGTGGAAAAGGGGTGGAAAAGGGGTGGAAAAGGGGTGGAAAAGGGGTGGAAAAGGGGTGGAAAAGGGGTGGAAAAGGGGTGGAAAAGGGGTGGAAAAGGGGTGGAAAAGGGGTGGAAGGGATGAGCAGGGATGGAAAGGGATGAGCAGGAATAGGAAGGGATGGAAAGGGGTGGAAAGGGGTGGAAAGGGGTGGAAAGGGGTGGAAAGGGGTGGAAAGGGGTGGAAAGGGGGTGGAAAAGGGGTGGAAAAGGGGTGGAAAAGGGGTGGAAAAGGGGTGGAAAAGGGGTGGAAAAGGGGTGGAAAAGGGGTGGAAAAGGGGTGGAAAAGGATGAGCAGGGATGGAAAGGGATGGAAAGGGATGGAAAGGGATGGAAAGGGATGGAAAGGGATGGAAAGGGATGGAAAGGGATGGAAAAAGATGGAAAAAGATGGAAAAAGATGGAAAAAGATGGAAAAAGATGGAAAAAGATGGAAAAAGATGGAAAAAGATGGAAAAAGATGGGAAGGGATGGAAAAGGATGAGCAGGAATAGGAAGGGATGGAAAAGGATGAGCAGGAATGAAAAGGGATGAGCAGGAACAGGTAGGGATGGACAGGGATGAGCAGGAATAAAAGGGATGAGCAGGGATGGGAGGGATGGAAAAGGATGGAAAAGGATGGAAAGGGATCCATGGGAGTCCATGTGGCCCCGTGGCTTGTGTCTGTGTGAAAAATGAGATTTAAATTGTGCGTCCTGCCCTGGCTGGCTGCAGCATCTCACGGTGACACTCAGGTCTGGGTGACTGAGCAGGTCAGGAAAATTCCCTGCAGTTCATTTGAAACGAGCCTGCTGGGGCTCCAGTGAAATTCAAGGTGTTTTAACTTCTCTGCAAGGTCAGAGTGTACTCTCACAGTGCCTTTCCCTTTAATTTCTACAGTTCAGGCTGTGAACTGGCAAAGCAGAAAAGCAGAGTTCATCAAAAACGTGAAGTATTTCCTGTGAAAAACGTGGAGAGAAAAGAAAAATGGTCCCTCTCTCTTTTTTCCTTCTTCTTTCTTTAATTTTTCACAGGGATTTGGCCGAACTCCAAAACTTAGGAGCTTTCCAAAACTGGAAAAGCCAAAAATACTTTGAAATTGAAACTCCCCATCAGGAAAACTGCAAAACTGGGGGGGAAGGGGAGGAATATCCAAGAAAAGCTCCGGCTTTCATGGCAACCAAAAGCATTTCAGTTTATCAAAACACAGAAACTGGGCTGCAAAACGTGTCCTGAGCCAAGGGAAGGGTGAACAACTGGTCAGCAGCACCAGGCTCCTCTCCTCAGGGCTGACCTCCCTCCCTGGCCCCGGGCAGAGCTGCAACCCAAGAACTCAATATCTTGTTTTCCATGAGGATTTTTCTTGGTTTAAAAAAAAAAAAAAATTAAAAAAAAATTTAAAAAATTTTTAAAAAGCAAAAAGTGGAAGCGAAGCCATTGGAATATTTCCCCTCAGCAATTCTCTTTCTCTCAGCTCAGCACAGACTGGACTCCTCACAACAGGAAATTCCAAGGTTTAGGAAATTTTCCCCGCAGCCCGGGGCAGCAGCACACTCCACAAACAAAGGAGTCACAAGTTTATGTGCACAGCCCTGGCAGGGCAGGGCAGGGCAGCCTGGCAGCCCCAGAACAGCCCCCAGCCCTGCCCTGTGCCCACCACGCCAGGGGAGCTGCAGGGCCAGGGAAACGGGGGGAAAGGCACCAGAACTGTGAAAAATGAATATTTAATGATTGGCTTTTTGCAAATATTGAAATGAATATTACGTGTGTTGTGTTAGAAAGTAATGCAGTATTAATTCCCCTAAGGAATGGGTTAAAGATAGTTTTGGGTTGTAACAAAATGTTCAAATAGAAACTGTGCTATGTAAGATATTTCTTTAAAGAAAGGACTTGCAGCGAGCTGGCAGCCACAGGACACCTAAATCCTTCACCACAGGACACCTAAATTAAATCCTTCAGAGAAAAAGAATTTAATGCCCTCTTATCAGAAGAAACGAACTTCTTCCCACCTCGAAGGCGCTGTTAGGATCAGGAGGAAGAAGGTGAGGATGACCAGGCAGAATCCTTTGTTTGAATGGAATTTATGCACAATGTATGGAGTGTATGAATATGCAGCAGGCTGTTGTTTTTAAGGGTTAACCCTTTGTTAATTCATGTCCTTTTCTCCCGGGCCTGTGCTGCCCTAAGAAAAGCACCTGGACATCTGTAACCCTTTGGTTTTTGCCTCATATTGTCCAAATTCAAACTGTCCAAATTATTATTACTCTAATTGTATTGTTTTCTTTATAACCATTTAATTACTATTAAACCTTTAAGACTTTAAAACCAAGTGGTTGGTGTTTTTCCTGCAGCCCCCCAGTTTGGGGTGGATTCTGACCCCCTGCTGCATTTCCCCCACCTGGGGCTGGCAGCAGCCCCAGGCACCCCAAGTGCATCTGAGGATGCTGGAAATGGAGTGTACAGAGTGGGCACCCCCAGGACCTGCTGCAGGTGGAGCTGGAGCTCTGCAGGGCAGAACTGCACAGCACAGCCAGGAGAGCAGGGCTGCAGAAATCAGAAATCTGTGTTTATCTCTGCTGGGCCCTGGATGCTGCAGCCCTGACCTGAGGGAACCTCGGCTGTGGTAACACGAGGATAATTCAGGCTCCACGAGGGACAGCCCAGCCACTCCGGGAAGAATTCAAACAAAATTTGGCCAGATATTGAAAAAAAAAATAAAAAAAAAAATTGGACAGCTTCCCCCTCTCCCCACCCTCGTAATTATTTTCCCAGTTGTCTCTGCAGCGCCTGAATTTTGTCAGAATTCAGCATTTATGGAGAGCTGTGCCTGCACCAAGGGCTCTCTGTGTGAGAGATGTTCTCTCTGAATTTCAGTGCTGAGGGAGCACAGGGGAAACCAGCTGTCCTCAGGATCCCCCCCTGCCCCAAATCCCTGGGCAGCTTGGGGACACTTTGGGGACACCCTGGGAGCTGGGGAAGGCTCCCCAGAACCTTCCCCTCTCCAGCCTGAGCAGCTCCAGCTCATCCTCGAGACACAAACACCTCAAACCAGCCTGGATCCCCCCAAAAATCCACATTATCCTGGGTGGGACTTGAGCTGCTGCCACTGCAGAGCTCAGGGGCTGCAGGAGGGTGAAATTCCATCAGCTGATGGCAACCAGCACCAGGGTGGGATCAACCAGCCCCAGGGTGGGATCAACCAGCCCCAGGGTGGGATTAACCAGCCCCAGGGTGGGATTAACCAGCCCCAGGGTGGGATTAACCAGCCCCAGAGCCTCTGCCCTGCACTGGGTGCTTCACACGAGACTGGCTGGGAAACTGAAACCTGGGCATGGAGCTAAACCTGGGCATGGAGCTGAAATTTGGCTGTGAAACAAAAATTTGGCCATAAAACTGAAGTTTGGCCATGAAACTAAAATTTATCATGAAACTAAAATTTGGCCATGAAGCTGAAATTTGGCTGTGAAACTGAAATTTGGCAATGACACTGAAAATTTGGCCATGGAGCTGAAGTGGACTGGGAGTTTCTGGGCAGTGCTGATTTCCTCCCCCAGCAGGGAATGCTCACAGGGATTCTGAGGCAGAGTTCAGTGAAACCTCAGACAGCAGAGCTGCTTCCCCTCCTTGTCAGAGTGCAATTCCCTTTCCTCCTGTGGCCCTCAGCCCCAGACCTGCTGAGGCAAGAATTCCTTTTTTGGGGTTGTTTTTTGTTTTTTTTTTTTTTTTTTAATTTCTTTTATGGCCAAGAATTCGTGAGAAGGAAAAAAACCCAGAGTGAATTTGAAGGAATTCCACTCACCTCACTGTCTTCCACAGGGGGTGGGGGAGGCTCCTTGATGATCTAGAAGGATTGAAGAGAAAGAGAACCATCAATTCATGCTTTGTTCCTCAGATCCACTGGAGAAATAGAAATCAAATATAAATACAACACACATATTTATATTTATATTTATATTTATATTTATATTTATATTTATATTTATATTGAATTAGATATAAAATAAAAATAAGAATAAAAATAAAAATATAAAATAAAAATAAAAATAAAATAAAAATAAAAATTAAAATAAAAAATTAAATAAGAATAAGAATTAAAATTTTAAAAATTATAAAAAATAAGAATAAAAATAAAAATAAACAATAATTTCAAAAAATTAAATTTAAACTTAAATAAAAATTAAAATAAAAATTAAATTAAAGTTACAAAAAACCAGTGATAACTGTGAAAATTATCATAAAATAATGATAGCTGTGACAACGACCAAAAGCGATGAAAACTCTGAAAATGACCCAAAATACTGAAAACTCTGAAAATTCTGGGGCACTGAGACCCCTCATTTTGGGCACTCAGACCCCTCATTTTGGGGCACTCAGACCCCTCATTTTGGGCACTCAGACCCCTCATTTTGGGCACTCAGACCCCTCATTTTGGGGCACTCAGACCCTCATTTTGGGGCACTCAGACCCCTCATTTTGGGGCACTCAGACCCCTCATTTTGGGGCACTCAGACCCTCATTTTGGGGCACTCAGACCCTCATTTTGGGGCACTCAGACCCCTCATTTTGGGGCACTCAGACCCTCATTTTGGGGCTCACACTGGGATGTGATCCAGAGCCCAGCAGTGCCTCCAGGCAGGTTAAATCCTGGGTAAGGATGGATTTTGTGCTGCCCTGAGGTTTCTGCAGCCATTCAGGCACGGAGTGCAGATTGTGCAGGTTCCAGGAATGTGTCTGGGATGTTTTCTGTGCTCTCCAGCCTCTCCCAGGGTCCAGCAATCCCGCAGTGACCGTCCCTGGGGCTTCAGATGATAAATTGGGGCAATGTGGTTCTTGTCAGAGGAGCATATCTGCTTCAGGATGGGACAGATCATCACTTAAACCCAGCAAACAGCACAAAATAAGAAATAAAGGGCTTTGCCTCTCATTAGGACTGGAGTTTGGAAGCATGCTGTTAACTGGGCAGATTATTTTTGTCCTTAATTGCCTTCACTCCTCTGGAAAACACCGAATATATAAATATATATTCTTGCTGCCTTAATAAAGGAGGATTTTTAATGGCATTAACCATGATCCATCTGACTAATTTCCTTATTTTTTTCCCCTTACGTATTTATAGTTTTGACCTCTCAGTCCTGTGACTGCCTCATATTTGAGGTATGAGCTGGGTGAAGGAACATTTCCTTTTTATTTCTGTCATATCTTCAGTGTCTTCTCCTTGGAGATCTGCTCCACACTTCAAAGCTAACACGAGCAGGGGCCTGTCCCAATTTCTTCAGCAGCAATAAAAACACAATCTTCTCCTTAGAGACAGAAATGAAACTTTGCAATGGAGAGCCACAGTGGTCACTGGGAGCCCCTGGTCTCTCCCTGACCCCAGATTTAAATCCTCTGGGGAATTTTCTGGTCGGGTGATGCTGCACAAGCGCAGAGGAGCTCGTGGGACAGGGGGAAAATCAGGATCCAGGGATCTCTGCAAGGAATCTCCATCCCTCCTGCCATTCCCCAGCTCTGCAGAGCCCGTGCATTTCCTCCCCTTCTCCTCCACCGCTGCAGCCATGTGGTTTTAATCTATATTTTCTGTATTTTCTCCATCCAGCTTTTTGTTTCCACAACTTCTGGTCAGCTGCAGCGCAGAGAGCCAAACAGATTGCCGGGTTCTTCCAAGCTGACTTCCAGAAAACAGCTTTAAAGTGAAAAGCTGCCGTGGGATGCTCCAACACCAACACCTCATTTATCTGCCAGCCACGCCCCGGCCTTTGCAATCACCGAGCCCGAAAAGGAGCGAGGTGGGGCAGGGTCTGCGGGCAAAGCCCCCAGCCCGCCCTGGAGGGCTGCAGGAGGGAGGGGAAGGCTCAGACCTGGGGCAGGTGGGGTGGGTGAGCACCTTCCCAGCGAGGGGGAACATCCCAGTAAAGAGAGAGCATCCCAGTAAAGAGAGAGCATCCCAGTAAAGAGAGAGAGCATCCCAGTAAAGGGAGAGACCATCCCAGTAAAGGGAGTAACTATCCCAGTAAAGAGAGAGAGCATCCCAGTAAAGAGAGAGCATCCCAGTAAAGAGAGAGAGCATCCCAGTAAAGGGAGAGAGCATCCCAGTAAAGAGAGACCATCCCAGTAAAGAGAGACCATCCCAGTAAAGGGAGAGAGCATCCCAGTAAAGGGAGAGAGCATCCCAGTAAAGGGAGAGAGCATCCCAGTAAAGGGAGAGAGCATCCCAGTAAAGGGAGAGAGCATCCCAGTAAAGGGAGAGAGCATCCCAGTAAAGAGAGAGAGCATCCCAGTAAAGAGAGAGAGCATCCCAGTAAAGGGAGAGACCATCCCAGTAAAGGGAGAGACCATCCCAGTAAAGGGAGACCATCCCAGCCCAGTGAGACCAGCCCAGCCCAGCTGTCCAGCTCTGACATTAGTTCTGCCTTCCCTTCACCCAAGCACGGAGGCAGCCAGGAGCTGGGACCTGCTGGGATCTACTGGGAATGTGCTGGGAATGTGCTGGGATCCTGTGGGACCTGCTGGGATCCTGATGGGATCCTGTGGGACCTGCTGGGATCCTGCTGCCTGGCAGCTCAGGGAAGGTGGGATCCCCCCGCTGGAGGGGTCTGTGTGCTCCTGCCCTCCTTGCCCCCAGGGCTGGCACAGCAGAATCGTTCCTTTGTCCTCTGCTGCTCCTCCTGCAGCCTCTGGGGAGGCTCCTCCTGCCCCCTGTGCTTTGGAAACATCCTGCCCAGGTATCCAGGGGATCCTGCCTGAGCTGGGGCACCAAATCCTGCCCAGGTATCCAGGGGATCCTGCTCAGGTATCCAGGGATTCCTGCCCAGGTATCCAGGGAATCCTGCCCAGGTATCCAGGGGATCCTGCCCAGGTATCCAGGGGATCCTGCCCAGGTATCCAGGGGATCCTGCCCAGGTATCCAGGGGATCCTGCCCAGGTATCCAGGGATTCCTGCCCAGGTATCCAGGGAATCCTGCCCAGGTATCCAGGGGATCCTGCCCAGGTATCCAGGGGATCCTGCCCAGGTATCCAGGGGATCCTGCCCAGGTATCCAGGGATCCTGCCTGTGCTGGGGCAGCAGGCACAGCAGAGCTGTTGTTGTTCTGACCTGCTAAGCAACAACTGCCTCTACTGTAAAGCAGTGGTGAATTCCAGCCTTCATCCCAGAGCCCTCTGAGAGCAATGAGCTTGGATGCATTTGGAAAGAGCATTCCTGCCTGGAGGGGTGCCAGGGAGATGCTGGGCTCAGATAAACCCCCAGGGGGAGGCTGTTGACTCCAGCCCATTCACCCCAGGGATGCAGCTGGCTCGGGGCCTTTCCTGGAGAACTGCTGCATGGTAATGACTCCTCTGCAATTAAGGAGCACGCCAAGAGGAATTTCAGGCTTTAGAAATGTGCTTGTCGCTCAGAAACTGATTTATACTCGGTAAGGGAAGAGGCTGTTGTGTTTTTTTCCCCTTTTTCCCCTGACACATCCCCAATTATCCCCGGGCTGGGATCCACGGCGGCTCCGGCTCTGCGGTTTGGGCACTCGAGGCTGCAGCCCTGGGCTCTTGTGCAAGGCAGCTCCTCTGCCCTCACCTCGCTCCTGGCAGCTCCTCTGCCCTCACCTCACTCCTGGCAGCTCCTCTGCCCTCACCTCGCTCCTGGCAGCTCCTCTGCCCTCACCTCAATCCCTGCCCGTGCCACTGGCAGAGCAGCCAGGGCTCTGCCGGGCTCCTGTGCCCACCCCGGCCAGGCTGGGCACCCCTCGGGCTCACCCCAATTTCGGGGGAGCAGAGCCCAGGGAGCCAGCCTGGCTGCTGCCCCTCTGCCAGGCACTCTGGTGCCCTCCCAGAGGGGTGGGAGAGATTTCCTGCAGCCTCTTGGAATGAAATCTCCCCAGCAGCTCCAGGGAGGGTTTGGCAGGGCTGGAGGCAGCGCAGTGGACGGTCCCCACTCACAGACCTGGCTGGGAGGGAACGTGGGAGGCAAAGGAGAGTGAGGAAAGGCTTTTATCTGCAGCAAAGGCTTTAGGTGGAGAGCTTCAATCTGGAAAATATTAAGCTTTTAAAGCTTCCTGTGGAGCAGACTCCCTCTCCCTGCTGCACCCACCTTGCTCATCTGGGCTGTTTTTCACACTCTGGGCTGTTGCATGACCACTGTCCTCACATGATTCCAGTGCAGCAGAGCCCTCACAAGGACAGCCCCACGTCCCCTCCACGCCCTGCTGCTGTCATTGATGCCTCTTCCTCACCAGCTTCACCTTTCTGCTTGGCAGAGCCTCCAACCAGCAGCACCACTGAGAGCACTTTCCCTCAATTCTCCAGGTGCCAGCCCATCTCCACTGAGCTCCCTGCAGATGTGCCAGCAGACAGCTGGCCCAGCTGCCCTGGGAGGTGCCACCTAGTCCAGACAAACAGCTCTGAGCCACCTACCACGCTGCTAATCCTCCGGCCAATTTTAGAACTATTTTTGTTGTTGTTGTTCTGAAAGTCCAAATAAATATTTTTTCCCATTCTGGTTTTCATCCTGGGATGGAGGTGCCAAACTACTGTGAAGAGAAGTTTTATCCCCATTGTCAGCCAGGAACAGAAATAGACAATTGAGATTTTTCCTGCAAGATTTCCATCCTTGCTCTGGATGAGACATCTCAGCACAGAGGGGCTGCAGGGCTCTCTGCAGGTTTGCCACAACCTGGGGCAAATTTACAGCCCTGGGCCTGTGATTTAAAACCGGGACTAACAGTGGTGACCCAGAAACTGGGGCCAGCCTGGGCAGCCCTAAAGCAGCTCCTGGAGGGTGGCACAGGGCCAGCCACAGAGCCAGGCTCTGTCCTGCTGACATCTGTGTGTCCCTCACCCTGGATCTGTATTTGAACAGGACCCAAAGCAGGAGCAGAGCTGCCCTGCAAGGTGAGCTCCAGATTGCCCTGGTCCTTGCAGGGAGAGGCAGAGCCAGGCTCAGCAGGGATGCTCAGGGTGGGACAGACACACAGCACCCACGGGAGATGGGAGCTCATCCCCAGCCCTGACATTTCCTTCTTCCTCCTGATTTCTCCCTGCCCTTTTAGAGCTTTGGCTCTGTGACTGTGCTGCTGAGGGAGGACAATGCTCAGGGGAGCCCCTGACTCCCACTGCCCCTGGGACACCCAGAGTGCTTTTCAGACACGGGGATGCAGGAAACCCAGCTCATCCTGCAGAAAGCTGGACACCCAGCAGCGTGCTTTCCCTGCCCCCAGGGCAGAACCAGGACTGCAGTGTGGGCTGGTCAGCCCTGCCCTTCCCCAGGAGCCCTCCAGCAAGGGTCAGAAAATCCACCCCAGGCACGGCTGGAATTCATTTCTGCAAACCAGTTCCATTTGTGACCAAAACAGGAGGCTGAGAGGCTCCTGACGAGGTTTGGGTGCTGGCAGCACGGCTGGGCAGATGGAACAGGAGCCCAAAGCTGGGATCAGTCCCCAGGAACACACTGCCTCCTCCCCACTCCTTGCTGGAAGGCTGCTGGGTGCTGGTGGCTTCACTTACCACGGTGCAGCAGAGGGGCCAGAACCACCAGAGCAGAGCCAGGGCCAGCAGCAGGAAGAGGATCAGCAGGGCAATGGCCAGGATGGTGCCATCAGACTGGAGGAGAACACAGAGAGCACAGTGGGACACCTGTGACACCCCTGACACCTGTGACAGCCATCATACCTGTCCCACCTGTGACACCCCTGACACCTGTGACACCTGTGACACCCCTGAACACCTGTGACAGCCATCATACCTGTCACACCTGTGACACCCCTGCACCCTGTGACACCTGTGACACCCCTGAACACCTGTGACAGCCATCATACCTGTCCCACCTGTGACATCCCTGACACCTGTGACACCCCTGAACACGTGTGACACCCCTGAGCACCTGTGACACCTGTGACACCCCTGACACCTGTCACACCTGTGACATCCCTGACACCTGTGACACCCGTGACACCCATCATACCTGACACCCCTGAACACCTGTGACACCCATGATACCTGTGACACCCATGATACCTGTGACACCCCTGACACCCCTGAACACCTGTGACACCCCTGAACACCTGTGACAGCCATCATACCTGTCACACCTGTGACACCCCTGCACCCTGTGACACCCATGATACCTGTGACACCCCTGAACACCTGTGACACCCCTGACACCTGTGACAGCCATCATACCTGTCACACCTGTGACACCCCTGACACCCCTGCACACCTGTGACACCTGTGACATCCCTGACACCTGTGACAGCCCTGAACACCTGTGACAGCCATCATACCTGTCACACCTGTGACACCCATCACACCCACGATACCTGTGACACCTGTGACACCTTGGGTCCATTTTGTGCCCATTTTGGTTCATCCTGGGTCCATTTTTTGCCCATTTTGGTTCATCCTGGGTCCATTTTGTGCCCATTTTGGTTCACCCTGGGTTCATTTTGTGCCCATTTTGGTTCACCCTGGGTCCATTTTGTGCCCATTTTGGTTCACCCTGGGTCCATTTTGTGCCCATTTTGGTTCACCCTGGGGGCAGCCCTGGCTGGGCTCTTGTGCTGCCCATGACACAAGGTGGATCCACAGATAATAAATTTTGATAAATCCCTGCTCCATTCTGTCACTCTGCTCTAGCTCAGCCTGTCCCAGCACAGACCTGGAGCCTGAGGCGTTCACTGAAGGCTTGGCCACGCTGTGGGACACAGAATGTCACAGTGCCACACGTTCACAGTCCCCTTTTGGGGGGGACATCCTTCAGAGCAGGCAGAGCCAGCCTGGGACCCCCAGCAGGAGTTCAACCCCAGCACCCCCAAAGCATTTCAGGGCTCACAACTCACGCAGTGCGTGCTGGAGATGATCACAGAGCTGGAGATGAAGCTCAGCCCATCGTTCATGCTCACCTGGAGAGCTGCTTCCCTGGAAAAAACAGAAACAGGTCAGGGCAGCTCCTGCCCAGCCCTCTGCCTGACACCCTGGGCGCTCAGAAATGCTCTTGGGCAGAGAATTCCCAATGCTGCCTGTGCCCCAGAGCGAGCTGGCACTGTGGGGATGGCATTTTGGGGTCCAAACGGGGAGAAACAGAATTCAGGGAGGAGAGCCAGGTCCATGGGCAGTGCTCAGCTGGTACAGAACATCAGAGGATGGCATTTTGGGATCCAAACAGGGGAAAAACAGAATTCAGGGAGGAGAGCCAGCCCCATGGGCAGTGCTCAGCTGGTACAGAACATCAGAGGATGGCATTTTGGGATCCAAATGGGATCCAAAGAGAAAAACAGAGCACAGGGAGGAGAGCCAGCCCCACCTCCCCATGAGCAGGGTGCTGAGCACGAGGGGATGGCATTTTGGGATCCAAATGGGATCCAAATGGGATCCAAATGGGACCCAAGGAGAAAAACAGAGCACAGGGAGGAGAGCCAGCCCCTTCTCCCCATGGGCAGGGTGCTCAGCTGGCACTGAGCAAGAGGGGATGGCATTTTGGGATCCAAATGGGATCCAAATGGGATCCAAGGAGAAAAACAGAGCACAGGGAGGAGAGCCAGCCCCACCTCCCCGTGGCAGGGGGAACACTGGGGCAGCCAAACCTACATGCCAACTTCCCTGAGCACAGGTGCTGGGCACAGCAGGTAGGTGTCCTCCACCACGAAAGGCTTCTCATCTGGAGAGGGGAAAATGGGATTAGTGCCAAACCACCCCCACAGGCCTCAGGAGGAGCTTAAATGAGGGCTCTGCTTGCCATTGATGGGTGAAAGAGATGGGGATGAGGACATTAGGATAGCTGTACGTTATAGAAGTTAGGATACAGGTACATTAGGATATTGGTAAATTAGAATATCTGTACATTACAGAAATTAGGATATAGGTACATTAGGATATTGGTACATTAGGATATCTGTACACTACAGAAATTGGGATATAGGTACATTAGGATATTGGTACATTAGGATATCTGTACACTACAGAAATTGGGATATAGATACATTAGGATATTGGTACATTAGGATATCTGTACATTACAGAAATTGGGATATAGGTAAATTAGGATATCTGCACATGACAGAAATTAGAATATAGATAATTAGGATATTGGTACATTAGGATATCTGCACATGACAGAAATTAGGATATAGGTACATTAGGATATTGGTAAATTAGGATATCTGTACATTACAGAAATTAGGATATAGGTACATAAGGATATTGGTAAATTAGGATATCTGCACGTTACAGAAATTAGGATATAGGTAGATTAGGATATAGGTACCTTAGGATGTCTGTACATTACAGAAATTAGGATATCTGTACATGATGGAAAAAGTTACATTTTAAGGCAGAAGCATCTGAACCTCAGCCAAACCTTCCAGCCTGAATCACACTGCTTTAAAAAGGATGAGAGGAACTGCAGAGAGGAACAGGAGCCCTGGGTGATGCTCCTCCTCTGCAGCCTGGAGTCAGGGCTCGGGGACCCTGGGGACACTGGGGACACTAGGCTCTGACACTGGGGACACTGGGCTCTGGGACCCTGGGGACACTGGGGACCCTGGGCACCCCAGGAGCTGCCCACCCCTTCCCAGCTCCCTGTGGTCCTGTGTCCTGTGCTGGCCCATCTGTCCCCCCTGGTGTCCCCACCCTGATTTCTGAGCCTGTCCTGAGCTCCCATGAATTCATCCCTCTGTCCCAGCTCACACAGGCCAAGGAAATGGAGAGCAGGGTCTTGTTTTCTCTTTGCTGAGGAGCGAGGCCAAGGGCTGCTCCCTGCCAGCCCCCACCAAACAAAAGCTGCTTCATCCTGCACTCAGCTCTCCTCAGGTTTTTGTTTCCCTTTCTCTCCCTGCCCGCTGCCATCAGCCCGAGGCTCTCTGGAAGGTTTATCAGCCCTGGCTGCAGGCACAGCTCAGTTTGTTTGGAGAATGTTTTGTGCTCCACCACAAAAATGAGCCCTGCTCTAAACAAAGGAGCATCCATTTGGTTTGCATAACTCTGGCTCCTCCTGAAAACTCACCCAGGGAAAGCAAACAAAGCAGAATTCTCCTCCCCTGCTCTGCTGCAGGACAGATTTCTGCACCCCGGAGAGGGGCTGGCTCTGAACCCCCCAGGTGACCCCAACTGGCCTGGGCAGAGGGCAGGGGGGTCAAACCTCCCCCAAAAACACCCCTGGGTGCCCTCCAGGCTGGCACCTGGCACTGCTCAGACTCCTGCCACCCCATCCCCGGTGCTCTGCACCTGAGCACTCAGGGCAGCCTGGAAAACACATCACTCCCAGCAAGAGGGGATGGTTCCTGCTGCCATCAGCAGGGTGGGACCTTCTGGCAAGCCTGGACTTGGAATATTCCCTAACCATCATCAGCATTAAAAAAAGCTTCAATGTGTGCAGGATGCTTCAAGAGAGAGCCTCGAAAAAAGAGAGCAACACTCAAAAAAACCCCTGAAAAACAACAACAAATGGAAGGAAAAGGGGAAAGGAAAAGGGGAAAGGAAAAGGGGAAAGGGAAAGGGGAAAGGGGAAAGGGAAAGGGGAAAGGGAAAGGGGAAAGGAAAAGGGGAAAGGAAAAGGGGAAAGGAAAAGGGGAAAGGAAAAGGGGAAAGGAAAAGGGGAAAGGAAAAGGGGAAAGGAAAAGGGGAAAGGAAAAGGGGAAAGGAAAAGGGGAAAGGAAAAGGGGAAAGGAAAAGGGGAAAGGAAAAGGGGAAAGGAAAAGGGGAAAGGAAAAGGGGAAAGGAAAAGGGGAAAGGAAAAGGGGAAAGGAAAAGGGGAAAGGAAAAGGGGAAAGGAAAAGGGGAAAGGAAAAGGGGAAAGGAAAAGGGGAAAGGAAAAGGGGAAAGGAAAAGGGGAAAGGAAAAGGGGAAAGGAAAAGGGGAAAGGAAAAGGGGAAAGGAAAAGGGGAAAGGAAAAGGGGAAAGGAAAAGGGGAAAGGAAAAGGGGAAAGGAAAAGGGGAAAGGAAAAGGGGAAAGGAAAAGGGGAAAGGAAAAGGGGAAAGGAAAAGGGGAAAGGAAAAGGGGAAAGGAAAAGGGGAAAGGAAAAGGGGAAAGGAAAAGGGGAAAGGAAAAGGGGAAAGGAAAAGGGGAAAGGAAAAGGGGAAAGGAAAAGGGGAAAGGAAAAGGGGAAAGGAAAAGGGGAAAGGAAAAGGGGAAAGGAAAAGGGGAAAGGAAAAGGGGAAAGGAAAAGGGGAAAGGAAAAGGGGAAAGGAAAAGGGGAAAGGAAAAGGGGAAAGGAAAAGGGGAAAGGAAAAGGGGAAAGGAAAAGGGGAAAGGAAAAGGGGAAAGGAAAAGGGGAAAGGAAAAGGGGAAAGGAAAAGGGGAAAGGAAAAGGGGAAAGGAAAAGGGGAAAGGAAAAGGGGAAAGGAAAAGGGGAAAGGAAAAGGGGAAAGGAAAAGGGGAAAGGAAAAGGGGAAAGGAAAAGGGGAAAGGAAAAGGGGAAAGGAAAAGGGGAAAGGAAAAGGGGAAAGGAAAAGGGGAAAGGAAAAGGGGAAAGGAAAAGGGGAAAGGAAAAGGGGAAAGGAAAAGGGGAAAGGAAAAGGGGAAAGGAAAAGGGGAAAGGAAAAGGGGAAAGGAAAAGGGGAAAGGAAAAGGGGAAAGGAAAAGGGGAAAGGAAAAGGGGAAAGGAAAAGGGGAAAGGAAAAGGGGAAAGGAAAAGGGGAAAGGAAAAGGGGAAAGGAAAAGGGGAAAGGAAAAGGGGAAAGGAAAAGGGGAAAGGAAAAGGAAGGGTGGGCTGGGCCTGGGGGAGCACAGGGAGTGCAGCAGCTCCAGCCCAGCCCTGCTGCTGGACGTGCTCTGATCACAGCTCTGCTCAGCAAACAGCCCTCACGCTTTCTGCAGATGTTCCCTTTTTTTCTTTATCCCACAGCTCTGGACATGATGAGTTGCTGCTCTCACCTGCCCCTTTTCCCTGCCAATAATCCCAATAAAACCCCATTAGCTCATGCCTTTAACCTCAGCACGTCCCAGCCCTGCTCTCTGCCTCTCATCTGGGATAATTTAAGGTTTCAGGAACTGTTGGCTTAGCGTTATCTTTAGAAATGCCTCCCTCCCTGATGCAATCAGAGGCACAGGGGTTTGAGGCAAACAAAGAGAGCTGAGCTTTCCAGCCTCCAGGAGGTTTCCATAAAATCCTGGTTCGGGTCTCTCAGGGAGAGGGTTTGAGTTGTGTCACCTCAGATGAGCCAAAACTCTGCCCCACCTACCAAGAAGCTGCTAAATGAAAGGAAAAATGATCTGTCATAACTGTCCTTGGAATGCACTGCTGTAAGAGCAAGGAGAAATTCCTTACAGCATCCACTTCTGCATTTATTTCCATTTTATTTCCAGCCTGGCCTCGGCAAACTCCCCCTGCTCCAAAGAACGATTTACCCAGGGGCTCAAAACCCCCCCAGCCCCGGGGTCTCTGCTTCCCAGAGCTCATTAATGCACTCATTTCCCACTGAGCAGGGGCAGGACTGCCCCCAGAGCAAGCAGGGGCTTCCTGAACAAATCCCAGCTGGGGAATCGCCTGCAGGAGCAGGGCACAGAGCCCCCAAAACACAGGGGGAGAGAGAGAACCACACCTGAGCCTCCTCTGAGCCCCCCAAAACACAGGTGGGGTGAGAACCACACCTGATCCCTGTGAGCACCCCAAAACACAGGTGGAGAGAGAGAGAACCACACCTGATCCCTGTGAGCACCCCAAAACACAGGTGGGGAGAGAGAACCACACCTGATCACAGCTCTGAGCATCCCACACCTGATCCCTCTGAGCACCCCAAAACACAGTGCTTAATAAAACAAAACACAAACCACTCATGCTTAATAACTTTTGAACTAATTACCATGCTTAATGGCTTTGGAACTAATTACCATATGGGGAATGGGATGTACCAGAGTCATGAATATGCATTTGTGCTTTGGGTATTCAATACTTTATAGATACAAGGGCTCTGTGATCACCTGTAAATTAGGTGTGTATTTGGGATTTATCCCACAATAAAAATCACTTTCTAACTTTAACCTGTCAGAGTTTTTGGATATCAGTACCAGATCAATATCCATATTGGAGTCACGAATATGCATTTGTATTTTGGGTATTTAATACTTTATAGATAAAAGGGCTCTGGGATCACCTGTAAATTGGGTGTGTGTTTGGGATTTATCCCACAATGAACACACACTTTCTAACTTTAACCAGTCAGAGAGCTCTTGTCCCTCACAGCTGGATATGGGTACAAGATATCCATATCAATATCCACACCTATATCCATATCTGTATCCATATCAATATCCATATCAATATCCATATCAATATCCATATCAATATCCACCCCACACCCCCTTTGGAGCAGGCTGTCCTTACTGAGGGTGAGGGTCTCGTTGATCCTGAAGCTGCAGAGCACCCATATCAATATCCATATCAATATCCATATCCATATCCATATCCATATCCATATCCACCCCCACACCCCCTTTTGAAGGAGCCCTTTGGGGGAGGGGGCTGCCCTTACTGAGGGTGAGGGTCTTGTTGATCCTGAAGCTGCACAGCACCCATATCAATATCCATATCAATATCCATATCAATATCCATATCAATATCCATATCAATATCCATATCAATACCCATATCAATACCCATATCAATACCCATATCAATACCCATATCAATATCCACCCCACACCCCTTTGGGGGAGGGGGCTGTCCTTACTGAGGGTGAGGGTCTCGTTGATCCTGAAGCTGCACAGCACCCATATCAATATCCATATCAATATCCATATCAATATCCATATCAATACCCATATCAATATCCATATCAATACCCATATCAATACCCATATCAATACCCATATCAATACCCATATCAATATCCATATCAATACCCATATCAATATCCACATCAATATCCACATCAATATCCACCCCACACCCCTTTGGGGGAGGGGGCTGTCCTTACTGAGGGTGAGGGTCTCGTTGATCCTGAAGCTGCACAGCACCCATATCAATATCCATATCAATATCCATATCAATATCCATATCAATATCCATATCAATACCCATATCAATATCCATATCAATATCCATATCAATACCCATATCAATACCCACCCCAACCCCCCCTTTGGAGGAGGGGGCTGTCCTTACTGAGGGTGAGGGTCTCGTTGATCCTGAAGCTGCACAGCACCCTGTCCACGCTGCGGGCGTGCCGGAAGCCGTTCCCCCTGACCACCACCTGGAAGGACTCTGCAAAACAGCCCGGGCTCACTGGGGTGCACAGGGCAGCCAAACAACCCACACACACCAGAGGGGAGACAGAGGATCCTTTGGCTTCATTCCAATCAGGGCAGAGCCATGGGGCATCCCCTGGGGTCTCAGATTTTTGGAGGATCCACCCTCCCTTTTTATCCCAATTTCCAGCCACATTTCCCTTCTCTCTTTCCCCATTCCTGAGGTACTTGAGAGGTTCAGACTCCCCAGAACACCTGATCCCAAAGATTCCCCTCTAATGCACAACCCTCCCTTTTCATTTTTAATTCTTACAGAATTTAGGGGGTTTTTCCCCATTTCTGAGGTACTTGAGAGGTTCAGGCTCCCCAGAACACCTGATCCCAAAGATTCCCCTCTAATGTATAACCCTCCCTTTTCATTTTTAATTCTTACAGAATTTAGGGGTTTTTCCCCATTTCTGAGAAGTTCAGACTCCCCAGAACACCTGATATTAAAGATTCCCCTCCTCTTTAATTTTTAATTCTTACTGAATTTAGGGGTTTTTCTTCCCCATTGTTTCTTTCATCTCTCAATGTCCAATTTCATTTCTCAGCAAACCCAAAGTTTATCTGTAAAAGCAAATCTCTTTTTCCGTTCCTCCATCCATCCATCCATCCATCCATCCATCCATCCATCCATCCATCCATCCATCCCCACTGCTCCTCTCACCTCTCAGGGCTGGTTTTATCTGCCCCAGGCTGTTTGCAAAGACAAACCCCTCATTCCCCCCAGGCAGGGAGAGAGCAGGAGTTACATTTCCAGCAGGTTTTGAATGGTGAAGCAGCCAATTTTAGCAGTTGGAAACCCTCACCAGGACCACTCCTGGCTGCTCTGTGTTATAAATGAATCAGCCAATTTGATTAATGAGGAGAATTGATGGTGGCCAGTGGCACTTCCCCATCCCAAAGGGATTTATTGAACTCCTGCAAGGACTGTGTGGCCCAAACCTGGAATCCTGAGCTGAGGATCCAGATAACTGCTGGATTTTCCAAGGATTGCTGCTCTGGGAAGCCCTGGCCAAATTCTGATGCCAACAGCTTTCCCAAACCTCTCTGGGTTTGCATTTCCTCTCTGGGCACAGCTGCTCCCGCAGTGATGAGATCAAAGCCCTCAGAAAGTGTTAAAGGCTGCTATAAATGATGGTTTCAAACCATCTGTGTCCTAGAAGCGTCCTTGTTTACCACTTAGGTATGTAAACATCTTTTTAAAGTGCATCTCCCTCAAGCATGCACAGCCAGACTGGTGTGACAGAAGAACATTTATGCCAAACTTTGGGATTCAGGCCTGTTCTGGCAGAAAATCCCATCTGGCACCGCTTGGCAGAAGTGGTGAAAGAGAAATCCACCCCAAAATAAAGGTGAAATGGGGTAATTAGTGACCCTGGCACTCCCCAGCCATCAGAGATGGAATTAAAATTGTATTTTAGGGGAGGTGGAGAACATGGGCTGGCTCACACTCACCCCCTGCACAGATGCTGGAGGGCTCTGCTGCCAGGATCTCTATGCAGGACTTCTTCAAAATCTGAGAGAGACAAAAGGGCAATTCCTCGTTTCCATGGAGACAGAGATGGAAATAAAGATGTGAAAATAACCAACCCAGCAGAGCACTCTGCACTGGGGCACAGCTCCAGCTCTGGGATTCCCACCCTGAACCCCAAACAGGTCCCACTACCCCCCTGGGCTGTGCCCAGGTGAGGGTGCCCAGGTGAGGGTGCCAGGCTCTCCCCTCTCCCAGGGCTTTGTGCCCCAGATTTTGCAATAATTCTGAAGTTCTTGGGGATTGTTTGCAGCCCCCCAGGGCTGTGGAGGTTTCCCCTCCCTCCCTGGGCAGCCCCAGCCCCCTCTCAATCAAACATCTCCAGTTTGGGCTGGACTGTTCAGCTTTGCCCCAAATCCCCCCAGAACCCCCCCAGGGGCTGGCATTCCTGCTTTTACCCTGATTTATCCCCGAGGCTGCCCAGACCAAAGCTCAGACAGTTCTCCTCCGTTTAAGCCAGGCTTAAGGAGCAGAGTGTCTTTGGGAGGGCTGGGCCTGGCTTTAAGCACTTTGTGCAGGGATTTGCTTGGCTCAGGCTTGGCTCTCAGGGCAGAGGCTTCATTTATTCTTTATTTATTATTTATTATTTATCCCCTCATGCTGCTGCAGCTCCCAGGCTGGTCCCTGCCCTGCAGAGCAGCCCCAGCTCCTCCTGCCCAGCCAGAGCTGAGCCTGGGCTCAGCAAAACTCAGCTCAGCTCCAAGAGGCCAGCAAATGTCAGCCAAGCATCCTTGGATGGCTCAAATCCAGCATGAAAACTATTTTCCCAACTTTAAATTGAAACATCTGCAAGGGAAGAGCAGCAACCAACACAATGAACCCTGTAAGGAAAAGAGAATTTTTGCTTTTTGTTGTTTTCTCCACGGTCACAGCTCCCTGCCTCAAATACCCAATTGCAAAAGGCACTCGTGGAGCCAGGCTCTGCTTTTTGGAACATTTGGACAGAAGTTGGAAGTTTTAAAGCAGCTGGACAGAAGTTTTACTCAGAAAGCAGGGCTGGAAGTACCAAGGGGCTGGAGGAGGCAGGATGCTCCGAGCTGGTGCAGCCTGACAGGTGAGGAGAGATTTGCAGGAACAAGGGTCTACAGGAACTGTCAAGTGGAGAAAAAGAGAAAGTCAGCAGCTGAGAACAGAACTGAGAAGAATTTAAAGTAGGGGAATTCTATTTTAAATAAAATAGAGAATGTCTTTATGAAAGAAATTCTTAAATAAAAGATTTTAAAATAGAAGAATTTGAAATAGACAGAATAAGGAAAAACACAGAGAATGTGAAATACAATCAGCACTTTTGAAATGAAGTGAAGCCCCACATGGTTAAATTTGAGATGAATGTCTTCTCTCAGCTCTTTACAGGCACTCCTGCTCGCTCAGAGGGGAGCAGCAGGTGCCTTGAGGGGATGGTGCAGCTCCCCCAGCCCAGGCTGATCCCTTCACACACTGCAAAACCTGCCCCTGAACACCCCACCGTGCCAGCTGCAATATTTATTGTGATTCAGATGAAGTTTCCAAGCACACACCCAGAGTTAAAGTGAACATCAGGCAGAACTAGTGCAAAGGGACAAAAATTCCCACGGCAGCACAGGGGTGCTTTGGGCCAGGGGGACAAATTCAGGGCTGATTTTCCAGCTGGAGGAGGAGCCCACAGATGGTTTGCCATCCTCTGGGGGGGTCAGTGCCCCCCTTGTCACTCCTTTCACCCACAAAACCCCTTCCCCTCTCCAGGCTGCTGCAGGGACTCGGCTCAGGGGGATCCATCCCTGCCCAGGCTGCGGAATCTGCTCTCCCCTCTCAGCTGGAGCAGCTCCTGCCTGGCCTGGGGGCTGAAGGATCCTGCCCAGCACAACTGGGAGGGGAGAGGGCAGAGCTGGGAGTCATTAAAAACAGCTGCAGGGAGGGCAGGGCTGGGGCACAGCGCTGCTGCAGTGCTGCTGATGCTGGTGATGCTGCTGCTGCAGTGCTGCTGCTGCTGCTGATGCTGCTGCTACTGCTCTGCTGCTCTCTGGGATGGAGCGCAGCCCCCGACTGCCCCTGAGAGCTCAGGCAGGGCCAGGAGCACCAACACAGCAGGGCTGGGGTCTGTGTCCATGGGGGAGCACTGGGAAACTGGGGGGAAACCATTTGGTTCATCCTGGGTTCATTTTGGGACCGTTTTGGTTCATCTTGGGACCATTTTGGGACCATTTTGGTTCATCTTGGGACCATTTTGGTTCATCCTGGGACCATTTTGGTTCATCCTGGGACCATTTTGGGACCATCTTGGTTCATTTTAGGTTCATTTTGGGACCCTTTTGGCTCATCCTGGGTTCATTTTGTGCCTATTTTGGTTCATTTTGGGACCGTTCTGGTCCATCCTGGGCGCAGCCCTGGCTGGGCTCTTGTGCTGCCCAAGCCAAGGAGATCCTTGGAATAAATCCCTGCCTTATTCTGTAACTCTGCTCCAGCTCAGCCTCCCCAGGGCACCACAGGAACTGGGAATGGGGAAACCCTGGCCCCTATGGACCAACTGCACCCCAGAGCAGCATCTGAGCCCAGCCCAGGGCTGCTCCCCTGCTCTGAGTGAGTCAGTGATGGTTTTCCAGCTCAGGGTGACAATGACAATACTCACAGAGTCGATGATGCCCTGCAGGGCCTCAAAGCCATCGTTGACAGGGAAGACATGATCTCTGCTGTCAGCAATCCGGGCCAGCTGCCACAGGGGGAGACAGGGGACAGAAATGCACGGGGTGACATCAATTAGCCAGCAGGCAGCTAATTAAGGCTTCTCCAGATTAACTCGCAAATCAATCCCTCACAGGCTCAGCTGCTCTCTCTGGGTTGCCCCTTGCTGTGGTTTATTAAGCAGGAAAATGTTTGCCTTGTTAGCCTAACTTTATAAAACCCCAGATCAGGGGTCAGAAAGGCCTTGGAGACAAGGCAGAGCGTGCCTTTCACTGGTACCAGGGCTGATGGCCTTTGGGGCAAGGTGGAACCCAAAAAAGGCTGGACTCCATAACCATGGAGGTCTTTTCCAACCTCAACCCTTCCACAACTCCACAAACCCCTGGGGAGCCTGGAGCAGGGGATTGGGGGCTGTGAGCAGGGGCAGACTCAGACTGAAAGGGACCAAAGCCAACAGGACCAAACCCAACAGGACCAAACCCTGTCCCTCACTCCAGACAGGAGCAGAGGGAGAGGAAAAGCCCTGGGGGAGCCTGGAGCAGGGGATTCAGGGCTGTGAGCCCCTGCCCAGGCTTTATTAAGCAGGAAAATAAAAGCTCATCCTCAGCAGGAGGAGCTGGGGCAGACTCAGACTGAAAGGGACCAAAGCCAACAGGACAGGGACCAAACCCAACAGGACAAGGACCAAACCCCATCCCTCACTCCAGACAGGAACAGAGGAAGAGGAAAACCCCAGGGGAGCCTGGAGCAGGGCACTGGGGGCTGTGAGCCCCTTCCCCAACTTTGTTACTCAGCAGGAGGAGCTGGGGCAGACTCAGGCTGAAAGGGACCAAACCCAACAGGACCAAAGCCCGTCCCTCACTCCAGACAGGAACAGAAGAAGAGGAAAAGCCCTGGGGAGCCTGGAGCAGGGCACTGGGGGCTGTGAGCCCTGGGCAGGCTCTGGCAGGCCCCCAGGGCTGGGCTCTCACCTGGGTCTCGTTGAAGTCCTTCACCCCCACGCAGTACACGGTGGCCCCCAGGTCCCTGGAGCGGTTGGCCTGCAGGGGACAGGGGCACAGCAAGGTCACAGCAGGGCTGGGAACCCTAAAAATCCCCCCAAAGCTGCCAAGGGCAGGCTCAGAGACAGCAGAGCTGCAGTTAGGGCTGAGCAGAAAGATTGGTCAGCAGAAAAGTTACATGAGAAGTACAAAGTGAGGACAAACTGAACAATGGTCTGTGTATAAATTCTTGGCTGGAATAACTCCCCAAGGTGCAGGAAAGTTTATCTAGGGAGATATTGGGGAGTTCTTGGAGCAGGAATTGGGCTCTTGGAGCAGGAATTGGGCTCTTGGAGCATCATTCCAGTTTCACTCTGGGCAGCCTCAGCCCAAACAACTGGAGCAACTCACAGAGCAAGGGCTGAGTTCAGGATCTCCTTCCCCCAGCCCAGAACTGCTCCTCCCCAGACCAAAACAAACACAACACTGCTGACCTTTCAACTTGTTCACTCACCTCTAAAAGCAAACTTGTTTTTCTTGTGGATTTTTTATTTAGGAAGGGAAATAAAAAGAGCTGAGCTGTGGGGACAGGAGCTGGAGATTCAGGACGTTTGCTGGAGCAGAGCTGGTTTTACTCTACAAACCAATCCTTCTTGTTGTTATTGGATTTAATATTGGATTTAATGCTGCACTTTGGACAGACTGAGAGGAAAAATTCTGTGCACAGCAAACCCAGGCAGGAATTCCCTCTGCCAAGCTGAGATCATCCTGGTTTGACTGACAAGTGCCAATTGCTCATCTCTGCAGGGAGGAGTGCAAAGGAACATTCTGCAGCAGAGCTCAGTGCTCACCCACTGCCTAACCCCCTGCACAGCTCACTCACTTCATGAGGATGCTGAGAACCTCAGGGGTATTTGTGGAAATGCCAGGCTGGCTGATCTGGAGGATTTTCTGATGTGGCAGAAGCCACCACCCTCCTCCTGCAGTCCTGACTTTGTGTGAGGGGGGGGAAAAAAGTGAAAGTGAGAATATTCAGCATTTCCCAGAGCAATCCAGCAAACCCTGAAACTTTTCAGCTGTGAACAATTCCTTCTGCTGTGTTCATTTTTAACTGGAGGTTTTAACCCCTCTCCTTCCCCCTGTGAGTCAGAGCTGCTGCTGTCAGTGGCTGTCCTTTGGATTCCTGGCTGCAGAGCACCAGAGCTGAGATTTCTGAGCTCTTCCTCATCCTGGGCATTCCCAGCAGCACACCCAGACACTGCCCTGTCCCTGACTGCCCAGTGGAGTCACTCACCTCCCTCTCAGAGTAGAAAAAGAGATCCTCGTGGAGCTCCCCATCTGTCAAGGCAATGATGACACTGGCGGTTCTGTAACCTGAACACACAAACCTCCTTAGTGCCTGCCTTTGTTAAACGCCTCAGGACACATCCCTGGCTTTGTTAAACAGCTCAGGAAACATCCCTGGCTTTGTCAAACACCTCAGGACACATCCCTGGGTTTGTTAAACACCTCAGGGTTTGTTAAACCAGCTCAGGACACATCCTTGGTGTGTTAACCCACCTCAGGACACATCCCTGGGTTTTTAACCCACCTCAGGACACTCCTGCCTGAAGGGCAGAGCCCTGCTGGCATTCCAGGCCAGGCAATGACACTGCAGCCATCACAAACCCAATTTGCTCCTCATTAGCTCCTGGTTTTATTCCTGCTGTCGGTTCCAGGAATCCAGAGGGGCTTTTTCAGCTCACAAAGATGGTGGGAAAGGGCCTAAAATCCTCATGATTCCCGAGTAACATTTCAGGAACATCATAAAACCTTTGCAGCCTTCCCTTCCAAACAGAAAGTTTTGACATCAGTTACAGGGAAGGAAAGGACATTTTTCCAGTTGTCTGCACTTTGTGCTGGTTTTAATAATTGCTGGTTGAAAAAAAATCTTTTACCTAACAGCTTCTCCACGTACCTGTGTTTCAGAAGGAAGAAGAAACGTTTGTCTGAGCCCCCAGAAAAAGTAAGGTGCCAGTTTTGGTGAGGGTGGGCACCTGCAGCCAGCCTGGCTTCTCCCTTTTGGCCTGAAACCCTTTAATTCCCCTCCTCAAAGCCCCACGTGCTCTTTTTCCCTTTCAGGGGTCCTTCCCTGACTAGCACCACATCCCTGCACGAACAGAAGCCGCCCCCACCCTTCCCACAGCAAAGCTGCATTTATTTATTTTCATTTTTAGATCTGTTAAAGTTACCAATCAAAAAGAAAGAGAAAAACCCCATTCAGTGGAAGGAGAAGGGCCTCTCACCGTGCACATTCTCGTGGTAAATCTGCTCACTGGCCTGGAATCAGATCAGAAGGTGGTCAGTGATGGATCTGGGAGCAGTTTGTGCAGCAGCAAGGCAGGGCAGGACACACAGCCACGGGGACTGACAGCCTCCCACCCACCCTCCAGGACACACAGCCCAGGTGGGACTGACAGCCTCCCTCCCACCCTCCAGGACACACAGACACGGGGACTGACAGCCTCCCTCCCTCCAGGACACACAGCCACGGGGACTGACAGCCTCCCTCCCACCCTCCAGGACACACAGACACGGGGACTGACAGCCTCCCTCCCACCCTCCAGGACACACAGCCACGGGGACTGACAGCCTCCCTCCCACCCTCCAGGACACACAGCCACGGGGACTGACAGCCTCCCACCCACCCTCCAGGACACACAGACACGGGGACTGACAGCCTCCCTCCCACCCTCCAGGACACACAGCCACGGGGACTGACAGCCTCCCTCCCACCCTCCAGGACACACAGCCACGGGGACTGACAGCCTCCCTCCCTCCAGGACACACAGCCACGGGGACTGACAGCCTCCCACCCTCCAGGACACACAGACACGGGGACTGACAGCCTTCCCCCAGGCAGGACCAGCAGAAGAGAAGGAGCAGAGGTTGCAGCCCCAGCCCTGGCAAAGGGATGAGCTCCACTGCCCCAGCAGGGAGCACGGACAGACCCCGGGAGCACGGACAGACCCCGGGAGCACGGACAGACCCCGGGAGCACGGACAGACCCCGGGAGCACGGACAGACCCTGCTCAGCCCAGCCTGCCCAGTTACCCTCTCAAATCCTTCGTGCATGTACGTGTCCCCTCCTGGCAGCACCTTCTGCAGCTCCTCCAGGCCCTGGCGGATCTGCTCCCTGCGAGGAAGGCGGCACTGTCAGAGCAGGGACAGGGACCAGGGGGGCTGGTGGCACTGTCAGAGCCAGGGACAGGGACCAGGGGGGGCTGGTGGCACTGTCAGAGCAGGGACAGGGACCAGGGGGGGCTGGTGGCACTGTCAGAGCAGGGACAGGGACCAGGGGGGCTGGTGGCACTGTCAGAGCAGGGACAGGGACCAGGGGGGGCTGGTGGCACTGTCAGAGCAGGGACAGGGACCAGGGGGGCTGGTGGCACTGTCAGAGCAGGGACAGGGACCAGGGGGGGCTGGTGGCACTGTGACACCCAGGAGCAAAGCCACCAGGCTGTCCTGGCAGGCAAAGCCACCAGGATGCCCTAGCAGGCACTGTGACACCCAGGAGCAAGGGACCAGGGTGTTCTGGTGGCACTGTCAGACCCAGGGGCAAGGGACCAGGGGGGCCTGGGGGCACTGTGACACCCAGGAGAAAGCCACCAGGGTGTCCTGGTGGGACTGTGACACCTAGGGGCAAAGGACCAGGGTGGCCTGGTGGCACTGTGAGAGCCAGGAGCAAAGGACCAAGGTGTTCTGGTGGCCCTGTGACACCCAGGAGCAAAGCCACCAGGCTGTCCTGGCACCCAGCAGGGTGGGTGATGGACCCAGAGTGTCCTGGTGACAGTGTGACACCCAGGAGAAAGCCACCAAGGTGTCCTGGCAGGCAAAGGCACCAGTGTGTCCTGATGGGACTGTGACACCCAGGAGAAAGCCACCAAGGTGTCCTGGCAGGCACTATGACACCCAGGAGCAAAGGACCAGGGTGTCCTGGCAGGCAAAGCCACCAGGGTGTCCTGGTGGGACTGTGACACCCAGGGGCAAAGACCAGACTGTCCTGGCACCCAGCAGGGTGGGTGAGGATGCACCCAAGGGTGTCCTGGCACCCAGCAGGGTGGGTGAGGATGCACCCAGCCTGTCCTGGCACCCAGCAGGGCACAGAGCCTGGGCTCAGGAGCCCCAGACTCTGCCCAGGGGGGTCACTCCCTCCCTGCTGTCCCTCAGAGGTGGCAGGAGAGGGCTGGCCCAGGGACACTGCCAAGGCTGGTGGGAGTGTGAGCTGCTCTGGGGAAGGCAGCCAGCTCCCTCCCCGTGGCAGCTGCTCTGGAATGTGATTCCAGCCCTCCAAGATGTGGAACACATGCTGCCTTACACACTCACACATGTGGGACGGATATTTCTGCTCCACGTGGCAATGGAGTTACCAGAGGAAGCCAGAGCCTTTCAAGGACCTCAGCCAGCTCTCCTTGCAGGGCAGAACAAAACCATAAAACTGAAAAAAACCCATCCTGTAGATTTTCCTGGGATTAACTTGGGGGGCTGTAAGGGGGTGGCAGGGACACACTTCACAAGCCAGGCAGTCTGGTGCTGCCAGAAAATCCACCCCAAACTCCCTGGGCTGTGCCACACCTCCGGGCCCTGAGGAAATCCCATTTTCCCCAGGCAGGAGTGTGGGGGCACCTCTGCCTTGCAGGCTGCTTTCAGGGCAGGGGGGTTTCACCCTGCCAGAGGATGCTCCACAGGCACTGAGCTCTGCTCCTCTGCCAAAATCCCGAATCCCTGGGGAGTGCAGGCTCCCCCAGGGACACCAGGTGAGCCTGAGCCCTGCCTGAAGCACACCTGGGAGCTGGAATTTAGCAGGGAACCTCTGCCTGAGGGGCCTCAGTGCATTCTGGCAGGGGAGGGTGGGCTCTGCCAGGGAATTTGGGAGCACAGAGGTGCCACAGCACCTTCCCAGCGGGATGGAAGCACTGAGGAGGGTGAGGGAAGCCACAAGGACACAGGAGCTGCTGCTGACCTTTAAACCCCTCCTTACCTGTCTTCTGTTAACCTCATTAGAATTGTCCCTCTGGTTGAAAAAACAATGAAGGACATCCTCAGCTGGGGGCTGGAGGAGAGAAAAAAGGGAATTAATGTGGTGGTCAGAGCAGAGCTGTGAGTGTGTGACACAGTCACAGCTCAACAGGATGGAAATGTGCTCAGCCCGGGGCTTCCCCACTCCAGGGAAACCTTGGGGAATCCTTGTCAAGGATGGGGAGAGCTCTTGTATCACAGCCCCGGGGCTGCAGGGGCCAGAAAGGCTCAAACCCACCCTGAGGCACGGGAGGGCTCAACATGGGTCAGTTTGTCACAGCAGTGCCATCCCCTGTCCCCAGGGACTCCTGACCCAGGGCCTGAGAGCCACAAAGAGAGGCTGTGCCTGCAGCCCCAGACCTGCACCTCGGGCAGCAGCTCAGGGACAGGAGCATCTGAGCAGGGAAGGCAGGCAGGAATAAAGGGAATTATTTCATCTCCCACACATCTGATCCTGGGAAGGCAGGCAGGAATAAATGGAATTATTTCCTCTCCCACAGACCTGATCCTGGGAAGGCAGGCAGGAATAAATGGAATTATTTCCTCTCCCACAGATCTGAGCCAGGGAAGGCAGGCAGGAATAAATGGAATTATTTCCTCTCCCCCCATGGAACAGGAAGGTGGGGAGGAGCAGTGAATGGGGGGTGGGAGGGGAGCACCAAGAGCCCTTTCTCCACCTCATTTCCCCATGAGCAGCACATGGGGGGCTGCAGAGCTCTCCTCACCTGATGAACTTGCGGGCCAGGTGCTCCACAAAGTGATAGATCTCGTTCCAGTGGTGCAGGACACTGCCTGACCTGGGGACACAAGGGACAGCACACGTCAGGGCCACCCCCTGCCCCTGCTCTGCTCACACTGCCCAAATGTCAAACTGGGACTGACATTTCCCACTTAACTTAAAAAGCAAAATAATCCCCACTCCCTGCAAGGGCTGGGGGCTGCCCTGGCAGTTGGGCTGGGCTTTAACACAGCCTTGACCCAATAAACCCCAGTGGGAGAGGGGCTGGCTCTGCACAACGGCTCAGACTCATCCCACCCCCTCACTGCCCAGCCATCAGAGTGTGTTCTGAGAACTGCAGGCAGCTGCAGGAACAGATCATTGAGCTCCTCCAGTGCTCCCACCGTGCCAGAGAGCATGAGCAGTCAAACACCCCAGTCCACATCTCAGCTGCTCTGGTTGATTCTTTCCCACCTCAGTTAAAGACAAAACAAACTCATTTTGCTCCTCGGGAGAATAAACCAGAGGATGAAATGGGGTTGGGTTATTCTTCTTTATGCTGTAAGAACGAGGAAAAAATCAGGTTAATCAGAATCTTTCAGCACAAAATGCCCCTTCTGGCATAAACACTTCTGTGAACACTGGAATATTAATATTGGGAAAAAACGTCTCTCCTGGAGTTGGAAAATAAACGTGTCACCACTTATTCAATTCATTGAGTACAATTAGAAATATTTACAGGGGAAATAACCATTCCAGCCCCAACAGAAACTTCACTGATCTGCAGCCTGAGGAAGAAAAGGTGAATGTCTGAGATGGCTTTTCACTCCCCAGGAAGAAAAGGCAAAGGAGCTGTTCTGTCCAGGAAGAAAAGGCAAAGGAGCTGTTCTGTCCTGGCTCTGGGAGTGCCAGGGGAGAGGCAGAGCAGGTCCCCAGCCTGGCTGCTCAGGAATAAACCCCAGGATGCAATGCTATGGTTTATTGCTATTTATTATTATTTATTTAGTGCCAGGGGAGAGGCAGAGCAGGTCTCCAGCCTGGATGCTCAGGAATAAACCCCAGGATGTAAAGCTATTTTATTGCTATTTATTATTATTTATTTAGTGCCAGGGGAGAGGCAGAGCAGGTTCCCAGCCTGGATGCTCAGGAATAAACCCCAGGATGTAAAGCAATTTTATTGCTATTTATTATTATTTATTTAGTGCCAGAGGAGAGGCAGAGCAGGTCCCCAGCCTGGCTGCTCAGGAATAAACCCCAGGATGCAATGCTATGGTTTATTGCTATTTATTATTATTTATTTAATAATAATAATAAAGGCTTCCCCTGCAGAGGAGCATGCAGAGCTCATCCTGGGGGTCCCAGACATTTCCTGCCCCTTCCCCCAGAGCTGCTTTTCATTCCCAGCCATTCCCACAATTCTGGAGCTGCTCTCTCCCTGCCTGACCCCTCTGTCCCTGCAGAGATGACATTTACCTCGAGGCTGTGCCCAGGACACGGCACAATGGCCCCTTCCCCACACAAATGTTCATTAAAAAGGACCCAAGGAACACCAAATTGCAAAGCCCTTGATAAAGCAATTCAACCACAGGCAGTGGGAAATTTGGCATTGGGAGAGGTGAGGGGTGACACACATCAGGACTTGCTCTCAGACAGGAAACTCAAACCCTAAATTGAGAGAGCAGAGGCACAGAGCTCAGCCCCAGGTGCAAATTCCCCTTGGATGGATGGGATAACTCAGAGAGCTTGAATTCCAGGCCCAAATCATTTCCTAGAACTGGCCTGGAAAAGAAGTTTTCATTGTCTTTAGGTGGTGAGGCATAAAAACCCCTTAAATTTACAGCAGGGGTCACATCAGTCTCCAGGAGACCTGGAGAGCCAAGGCTTGGTTAATCAGAGCCCAGTCAGTGCCTGCTGCAGGGAACCAAACATCACTTCAGACCAAACATTCACCTCCCAGAGGCACCTGGGGAAGATCCCCACATTTCCTGACCCATCTGGGGGCAGCAGCCCCTGCCCAAAGGCATTTTCTGAATCACACTTCAGACCTCTCACGTTCCTCACTCGGCCCAAAATGGGCAAACCCAATAAAAACAGCAGAAATGGACAAACCCAATAAAAACAAGAGAAATAGACAAATACAACACAAGCAACAGAAATGGACAAACCCAATAAAAACAGCAGAAATGGACAAACCCAATAAAAACAGCAGAAATGGACAAACCCAATAAAAACAACAAAATGGACAAACCCAGCACAGCCAAGCTTTCTGCAGCCAGGGCAGAGCCCACCAGAGCAGCATCATCTGACAGTGCCCCCCTCCCTGAGCTGTGGCACTCAGCAGCCACACTGTAAGTGACACTTCCCTTGCACAGCCAGGCAGGCCAAGAACTCTGAGTAGGATGAGCATTTCTGAAGTCCAACTGTAAATAAGAAAAGCCAATTTTCAAACAGTTCTCTCCTCATATTCCCCAAAGAAACGAGAGGAGCAGCGAGCCAAGGCTTTGCAGCTGAATGGCTGATGCTTTAAATTTGCAATTTCAGAAAAGACTCATCCTGAGGATGCCAAAATCTCTTCTGGAGGAGGGCCCAGTGGATGGAAATTACACCCAAGTGAAGCATTCTCTTTTACAGGAGAGTGAGACCCTCTGTGGCCACTCCACTGGCATTTGTACCTCTAAGGGGAATGCAGGTGTGGAGAGAGACTGCAGGGGCTCCTCCTCCTCCTCCTCCTCACTGGGACCAGGTGCTCCAGAGCCCAAAGCTGCCCTTGAAGCAGCTCAAATCCTTCTTGCACTTTTCAGACTCCACTTTTCCCTTTCTGCTGCCCCTCCCTGTGGCACAGGGTGAAGCCCCCACTCTGACACCCAGAGCTGTCGTGGGGGACGTGCCCTGCAGCTGGCAGGAGGACATGGGGATGTGGCTCAGGGGCTGGTGTTGGTCCAAAAAGCTCCTCCAGCTTGCCTGGCTCTGGGCTGGCTGCAGGAGCTCTCGTGGCTCTCAGAGATGCCATTCCCTAGGAAGTTGTGCAGCCCCTCTTTACTGAGCTCCTCAAAAACAACCCCAGCAAGCCCCAAAGCATCCTCTGCCTGCCCAAGCCCTGCAGGAGCAGTTCTGAAAGGCCTCCAGAGCACTGAGGTGATGCAATGGCTGGAGGAAACGCTGTTATCTCGTGCCACACTTCGCAGCAGACAGCTCCATGCCAGAGCCTGCGGGTCACAGACCCACGGGGCTCCGGTCAGAGCAGGACAAACCTCCCCGGCCAAGAACATTCCTCTGCTCCTGGCTGGCAGGGGGGATGCAGAAAAAACAACCAGCAAACAAGCAGCCACGACTTAATTTCCATCAATCGGCAGATAAAGGGCAGAGTGCTGCAGGCACAGGAGCTCCTGCCATTCCTTCCACCAGGAATGCTCATCCCAGAGGCATCCCTGGGTGAAAACACATCCACAGCTCCTGACTGGCAGGGATTTCACTCATGAGCTCAGCCCTCTGCAGTTGCCTGCCCCTGGCAGGACTGGGAGTTAATTACGTTCCTTCAGGCAAAAAGACACAAAAACTCACAAATTTCTCCGCCCTGCCTTGCTGGCATGCCTCAGCCCTCATGCTCACAGGGAAAAATCATCCCTCCACATCCTTGCAAGCTCCTGCCATCCCAACAAAGTGCACACCTTGCTCTGGGTGCAGGCCTCATCCTGGGAACGTCCCAAATGTTCCAGCTGTGCTGGGAGAGGGGAGGTTTGCTCACAGGCAGCAGGAATTAATCACACAGAGAGCATTTCTACAAAAACCAGGCAATTTGTCCAGTTTGGACTTTTTAGCAGCATCTCACTGCCTCCTCATTGTTCTGCAGCTGAATTTATCTGAATTTGCACCCTGTGTTAATTCCTTGGCACCAGCTCCTCCAGGGTGTGGAGCCCGAGCCCACAAATCCTCTCAGCACCACAGGACACAAAAGGACCAGCCAGTAAGCCAGGCCTACCTTCCACAGCACTGGGCTTATCTTGGGGTGACCCTCACCTGAGGAGCTCAGCACCTGCACAGAACCCAGACAGCAGAGAGGACACAGCCCTGAACAGCAGACAGCTCCTCCAAACAGCAAAAAGCAACTCTAAATAATGTAAAGCTCCTCCAAACAGCAAAAAGCCACTCCAAAGAACGTAAAGCTCCTCCAAAAAGCCCCTCCAAACAGCAAACAGCCACTGCAAACAACATACAGCCCCTCCAAACAGCCCCTGCAAACAGCTCGAGACCAAATTGAGAAAATAGACACAGTTTGAGCTTTTGCCATCAAAGGATAAGAGGCATGGTCTGTGGAAGGCTCCTCACCCACGGCATGGGGTGGGACCAGGTGATCTTTAGAGACCTCCCAGCTCAAACTGTTCTGTGATTCCATCAAAGTGCCCAAGGAAATGGGAGAGCCAGCTGCACCACAGCAAATCTCTCACAGGCAGCTGCAGGGGTGCACTGTGCTCAGGAACAGCTGAAGAGCTCCTCCAGAACCCCACTGGAGACCAAGGAAATCCCTGTTCATTTCTGCCCCAGAAGAGCCCCAGGAGCAGGAATTCTGCCGGGTCACAGCAGGTTTTTGTTGGGTACCTTGGCCCCTAGGCTGGGCCCAGCCTGCCTGCTTTAAAGCTTGTGTTTGCACCCAGATCCACCACCCTGTGAGGGGGGCTCACAGTGGGGGAACAGCACAGGGGCTGAACTGAGGACCTGCTGAAGTTACATCAGCTCAGAGGTGTAACCCAGCACATCCCAGAGCTGAGGGATCCTCCAGTCCTGCTCAGCTCCCAGGGAAGTGCAGCTGACCCAGCTCTCTGCAGCACCAGTCCTGCTCTGGGTTTGTTTGGGTTCGGGGTTTTGCCATTTGTAGCAATAGAGTTACTCCAATTAATAACTGGAAATGAGTGAGCCAGGTGGATCTTTCCACTGAATCAGAGAAATGAATCTTCCCCCTGGAGCACCAGGATCGCTGGCACGCTGAAGCAGCCAGTGTCTCAGGGCTAGGTTTTACCCAGGGTTTTGTAATAAAGGGTTATGTAATTCCAGGCAATTTCTGCTGATGGAATGTGGGAGCTACTGCAAAACACTCCAGAGGATCAGGCAGAAACTTCGTCTGTGAGCGCTTCTGGCAACTTGCAAATACTTTCCCGTCTCTGAAATTTATGGTTATTAATGTCAGTGCCATGGCTCTGGCAGGCAGCACCTCCACTATTTCCAAGCCTTTGGTTCAAAAGAACTGCTCTTGATCAAGAAAATCAGGACAGCCATTTCAGCTAGCATTTTTTAAAAATTTTTCTTTCTTTTTTAATTGCTGTATTGCTTTAGTAAGAAGCTTTCCAAAGCTCAGCACAAAACGATTCCACATTGCTCCATCCACATCTGCAAAAAGCAAAAGCAGCACTGCTGCAGTGCCAAGGAGGTGACACTGCCACAATTAGTGGTGAAAAAAGTGAGGCAGGAAGCTATCTCCAGCACAAACAGCTGAACAGTCCAAACATGCATTTGATTAACAGAAGAAACAAAGAAAGTGTGACTCAGCTAGGGAAAATACAGCTCTTAAAGTGGGGCACCCGAGCTGCTCTCCATCCCTGCAGCTGAATTCTGCCCCCTCCGAGGGGAGCAGCCCCTGCAGGGGCTGGAGCTGGAGCTGTGGGCACAGCTGAGGGGGCACAGGGGCAGGGACCCGGCTCGGGGGCACGAGCAGAGCTCCCTGCACATCCCAGCTCTGGAACTGGTGCTGCAGGGGCAATTCTGCCCTCCCTGCACATCCCAGCCCTGGAACTGGTGCTGCAGGGGCAATTCTGCCCTCCCTGCATGTCCCAGCCCTGGAACTGGTGCTGCAGGGGCAATTCTGCCCTCCCTGCATGTCCCAGCCCTGGAACTGGTGCTGCAGGAGCAATTCTGCACATCCCAGCCCTGGAACTGGTGCTGCAGGAACAATTCTGCACATCCCAGCTCTGGAACTGGTGCTGCAGGAACAATTCTGCCCTCCCTGCACGTCCCAGCCCTGGAACTGGTGCTGCAGGAGCAATTCTGCCCTCCCTGCACATTCCCAGCCCTGGAATTGGTTTCTCCAGGAACAATTCTGCACCCCCTGCACATCCCAGCAGGAACAATTCTGCACTCCCTGCTCTGGTGGGAGCCCTGGAATTGGTGCTGCAGGAACAATTCTGCACATCCCAGCTCTGGAATTGGTGCTGCAGGAACAATTCTGCACATCCCAGCCCCGAGTTGGTTTCTGCAGGAGCAATTCTGCCCTCCCTGGATGTTCCCAGCCCGGAGCTGGTTTCTCCAGGAGCAGTTCTGCCCCCCCGGCTCCCCCGGCTCGGCAGAGGGGTCCCGGGCGCTGCCCTGCTCCCCGGCACCGCTGTAGGAAACTCGAGCTCAGCACACGGAGCTCTGGGACAGCCCGCGAGGATGCGGTAGCGGAGCACAAAGGGATCCAGGCACGGACCTAGCGATGGAGGTACCGCGACAAGAACAGAGCGGTCGGGAGCCGCGAGGTCCCCTGGGGACACGGGGACTCCAAACAAACCCGAACCCAAAGGAAACCCCCGGGTAGCGGGCCGTGCCCGGGCTCGGGGAGGGAGGACAAAGCCGAGGGACTCACTTGTCCAGGATGAAATAGAGATCGAAGCCTCCGTAGCAGGCAGGACCTCCGTTCTCCCTGCGGCCGCCGTGCCCGCCGCAGGTGAGGGTGAAGGCGGCCAGGAAGGCGCACTGGAAGCCAAATCTCAAGATGCTTCGCTTTGCAATGGCCATTATATCCCGAGAGGAGGAGAAAAGGGAATCTCTTCTTCCGAGGCTCCTTTATTTCACAGGTTCCTCCACAAAAGCCATCCAAGGACCCTCCGAAGGCTCAGATGTGTATTGTATTCCTTAAAACTCCACTTGCAACAGTTGTCCGCAGGAATTGCAAGACTTTCCCCCTTGTTTCCCTCGCGCTTCTGTTTCTCGGTTTCAGATTTCAAGATGCACAAAACTGTATTTCACTTTTTTTTTTTTTAAAGGGACTTGACCCTCAGTCTCCCTCGCAGCTCTGGGGGAGCAGCACCATCGTTTGATCAGGAGCAGCTCCTCACAAATCTCGCTTTGTCACGGACTTCAGCGAATACAGGGAGGGCTTGTGGCTTCTCCCCCCCCTTTAATTATTATTGTTATTATTGAAAATGGCAAGCTCTGCTTTTCCTCAGCGAGAGAAGCTCAGAGAATGCCATCTCGTGGCCACAATTCCAGCACGTCCGCAGCTGTACCGGGACAGAGCCGAGCGCTCCCAGCACGGAATCCCAGCCTGGGCTGAGTTAGGACGGACCCAAAGCCCGGCCCATCCTCCCCTGCTCTGCCAGGGACGCCTCTCCCTGTCCCAGGGCGCTCCAAACCCTGTCCAGCCTGGCCTTGGGCACTGCCAGGGCAGCCACAGCTCCTCTGGGAACCCCATCCCACCCTCACAGGGGGGAATTCCTTCCCAAAATCCCATCCAACCCTGCCCTCAAGGCTGTTCCCCCCTCCTGTCGCTTCATCTTTGTCCCCACAGCCAGAAGAGATGTGCAGGGACATCTTTGTTCTGTCCCCAGAGCCAGAAGAGACGTGCAGGGACATCTTTGTTCTCTCCCCACAGCCAGAAGAGATGTGCAGGGACATCTTTGTTCTCTCCCCACAGCCAGAAGAGATGTGCAGGGACATCTTTGCTCCCCACACTGGCAACATCTGAGTGTAAAGACCTCTAGAAAAGCCTTGGTGCAGCTGCTCAGGAGTGAAGAGCCAGGCCAGGCTCAGCTCTTGCTGCTGCAGGGGCTCCCAGATTTCCCTCCCAAACCCTGAGGCCACACCAACAGCCCCAATCTCTTAAGTGCCAACCCCTGGTGAGTTCAGTGGGGTTTCAGGTCATGCAATGCACCTGTGCCAGGCTTTCACTGCCCTGTGCTGCTTAAAGCATTCAATCTGTGTTTAAAACATCCCTAAGCAGGGCTGGAGGAGGAGATCAGCTCCTCTGGGCAGCTGTGGGGTCAGAGTGACACCAGGACAGCTTGGGGAAAAGCCAAGGAAGGAAGGAAGCACCAGCTGGAGCTGGGAGTGCTCTGAGATGGAGGGAGCTGCTGACCAAGGGGAGCTTTGGCTGAGCTTTGTCCTGAAGTTCTGAATTCCTTCAGGCCCCATCCTCCCCACCTGCCTCCCTTCAGAGTGTGGATCTTTGCTGATGATCTGGTGAGAGCAGCACCAACACCCCAGCTCATGTGGAATTTGTCTGCCCTTTGCCCCCACACACCAAAAACACCAAAACCCAAAACCCAAAGGTTGCAGGTGGTGTGTGTGACCTCAGGAAGGCTGGCTGTGTTCCAGGTGCTGTGTGAGAGGATGAGGGGTGGGAGGTGCTTTATTTGCACACAGCTGTGCAAAGGGGAGCCCCCGCTGGTGCCTTGGGGTGGGGAGCACCTTTGGGTGGTTCCCTTTGGCTCCCAGGGTCTGACCTGCCTGATGGGTAATGGCTTTTGTCAACGTCTAAAAATCACCTTCCCTGTCTTCCAGGGGCCCTCAGGAAGCTGTCACAGCACTGCCAGTGTCATTGTCACAGTGAGATGATCCCTGCACAGGAATCCCTGCCCGCTGCAGACACCTCAGAGCCCCTGGCTGTGTCCCAGGGCTGCACCTCAGCCCGGCTGGGCTGCACTGCACTCTCCTGGTGCTCTGGGATGCAGACTCCTCTGGAGGGGATCGAGGGCCTTTTCCATCCCACTTGTGCAACTCGAGGCTGACACTCAGTGGCCAAGAGGATTTTTTTCCTTCCCTGGACTGCTGTAATTTTTCAAAGATTTGAGCAAGAAGAATCCCAGCCTTGCTTTATGTTAGGGACAGAACGACCCTGTAAATCCCACAAAGGAGACTCCCCTTCCCCTAAAGAAGATAAATTCATTGTTTTTCACTTCTTTCTATCTGCCTTTAGTGCCCCCTAGATTTTTAATGAGAATCATCTTTCCCTGAGCAGGGAAGGAAGGTCCAAACTGTGAATGCCTTGTTTGTACCACACACACGCTGGGGCTGCCCAGCTCTCTGGCTGTGCTGGGATGAAAAGAGCAGGGAAAGGGCAAAAATGGGGCAAAATATTCTCGTGGAGTTGTTCTTAGATGAAAAAGGGTAGAGTAATGACAAGCAGGCTGGAGTTTTTCCATGGTGGAGGAATTTAATTGCTCACCAATTGCTCTGTTCCAGCACTCAGCCCTCAGGAAGGAACCTCTGGAGAGAAGAGATGCCAGGGAGCAGCTCCAGCAGGGCTGGGTTTGGGCAGCAGCTCAGGAGGGACCTGATTTACACAAAGTTATCGTTGTGGCAGTAGGTGAGGGCCAAATATTGAAGGACTTCGAGCTTGAGGCACGATCCAAGATTGAATTGGGGTCCTTCAAAAACAAGGAAAGAAAAACAATTCCCGTGAGACAGACTAAGATGCTGTTAAGTGCTCTGGGTCAAGTCAGCAGTGAGCTCTGAGCTGAAGGACAGAGGTTCTTGGAACCACCCTTTTATTGACTGGGCACTTCAGGGGAGCTCAGTGTGGGCCAAAACACTCTGAGCCCAAAATTAAGCCCCACTGAGCTGTAAGGGTTGGTTTGGGTCATTTATGGGGGCTGTGGCCCCACCCTGCTCCAGTCCTGATCTGCAAAGATGTCAAACCTTGGTACAAGTGCTGAAACCCTCGGTTCCTGCGGGCTCTGAGGTGGAAGAGCAGCAGTGGTGCACTGTTCTTGGCCCAAGGGAACACAGGGCAGGTCACAGGGAGACAGAGCTCTCTGCTTGCACTCACCCTGACCTTCATAGGCCACGTAGGCTGGGAGCCCTCTGCACGTGGAGAAGATGTCTGGTCCGTAGGACTCCAGGTCACGGATGCTCCTCCTGATGAGGCTGAAGGAGATCTCCTTTGCAGGGGGTCTTGGGTGATTCTGGTTCTAAACATCAAACACCAGCATTCAGCAAGATCACTGCCCTGCTCTGCTTAACTCCAGCCATGCTCCTAGTTTTAGTTGTTATAAATATTTTAAGAATAATCTAACTGAGCTACAGCACTGGCCAAACGTGTAAACCCTCCACTGGAAGCATCTGAACAAGGCTATTCCAATTTTCAAAGGCTGAAAGTTACATTGTTGTAAAATGCCAGTGAAATTGATAAAAACATCTAATTAATGGTGTGACAAACCTGGTCTTTAGAGTACCTGTTGCTTTTGGAAATAGCAAGGTGTCACAGATCAGTTTGCTTTGCATTAAGTACAACTTCCCAAGGAGCTGTTCCTTTTCAGTCTTACCCTGATGTCTGCAGCCAGCTGGGGAAGTGCATCAAAGCTGGGCATCTCTGTTCTGTTCATTATGGAAATGTAGCAAGCTCTCTCTGGCAGCACCTTGGTTGCCATAAAGCCCTGCAAAATAAAGTTATTGACCACTTGGAATTTAATCATCAATACTGCAATTTCATACCTATTAAAAAAAGTGAAAAAGCAGTTTTTACTGAATGTATGAGCCAGTGTCTGAACAAGAGGCTGCACTCACTGTGTCATAGTTCCAGATGGTTTTCCAGTACTCATGGTTGGTCCTTTGCTCAATACTTGCCACCAGCCATTTCCAATTGATGGTCATGATTTGGAAACCTCCACTAATGGAGATTTTCTTGCTAATTTCAGTCTGTTGATGCTAGAAAAACAAATGAAAGAACACTTAGGCTTTCAAGGGATTATCTCCCCAAGGCTCAAGGAAAATGAAAGGTTCAAGGAGATCTCATGAAGCAGGGAACATAGGAAGAGCAGCAATGTGGAATTGTTCATTTGTACTCACGTGATCAGCAAGGGCTGGAGTCAGGACGAGTCCTAGAAGGACTGCAGTCCAAATCTGAAATGAAAATCAAATACAAAATCTAACTGCAGCTCTGGCTGACCAATCTGGTCATGAGAGTTCTCCTTCCCTTTTCCTAATCTGATGTTTAAGGCTCCTCCTTGGATCCTTTTTGTGCTTTCAGCCTGGGATTGCAGCAGTGTCCCCAAAGGGAGGCACCCTTGCTTTACCCCAGGGTGCTCCAAGTAGACACATTTCACACTTGCCCTTTCAAGAGCTGAACCTCAAGTTGTTTCTCAGAGCTCTGCAGGCACACACAGGGATTTCACAAGAGTGAGGAGAAAGCTTCTCCATTTCTTCTGCTCTGGCATTACAGGGAAGGGCTTGATGCACTAGTGCAGAGCTCCAGTTGTGCAAAAGCATTGACAATAAACCCTTCTGAGAGATAAAGGACTGGGTTTGAATCAAAGGTTCAGTTCATAAGGAAGAAAAGCATGCATACTTACAGAGAGATCCATCCTGACTGCAGAGCTGATGCTGCTGAAGGCAGAATAAGTGATGTGAGCCTCCCACCTTTTATTTGTTTTCAGAATTAGGTGTGGAAGGGCTGAATGCTGCAATAAAATTATTTTGTCATTTGTTTCCCTGCTGCATGTCCCTGATATTTATTTCCTGGTGTAACTACTTGACAAGTATGGCGATTGTACTTTTGGAAATTTTGATCTGCTGGAGTCTGATGATTATGAGGTAGGAATCTGTTGGTAGGCAAAAAAAGAATAAATAGTTTTTATTGCCTTCTGCAGCAATGCCACGTGTATGATGTTTCTCCTGGTCAGGCATAACCCCAGTGCCAGAGTGGTGTGAACTTTTCTTGTGGTGCTCCTTGGAGCTCTTCTTGATGTTCCAATTTTTGGGAGAGATTAAAGGAGGAAAGGATTTGGCTTTGTGGCTTCCCAGCAGTGTTTCTCTGCCATAAAGCAGGCAGCCATAAAGCATTGGCTGCAGTAGCCAGGTTTTGGGGGATCATTGCTCTTGGAGATCAGACTAAAGGGGAGATGGTTTGTGGCCTCAGAGGGGAGGCTGGGAAGCCCATCTGGGAGGCCCCCAAGAGCCATCAGTGCTCTTGTGTCAGGCTTTACATTCAGGCTTTACCTCAGCCCGGATTTCCTGACTGCACTGGGAGCTCTGAGAGTGGGAGTGACACTGCTCACATCAGGAATATTGGCTCCCTGACCCAGGCAGGGAACAAGGGGCAATCACTCAGCCCTGACAGCCTTGGAACATTATCTACCTGGATCCCAGCCTGAGTGGAACGGGACCATTGTTACAGCTGGGGCAGGCCAGGGTGGAAATCTCCTGGGAGTTAGGGACAGTCATCTCCTGACTCCATAACCAGCAGTGCTAGGGGCCCTGGGCTGCCCTGGGCTGCAGGGGCTCCTCGAGCTGCCCTGTGGAGGGGGATGGATGTGTCCTGCAGCGTGCCAAGCCTCGGCTCTGCAGGACTCAAATCGGACTTCCTGAACCCTGGGCTGGAATCCCCCACTCCTGCAGACTCAACCCTCACCCACTGAGAAATGCAGAGGCATCTGGCCCCTTTCAGTGAACTCGAGGGGAATTTTTAACAGGTCCTTTTGCACACAGAGATAGAGATGCAAACAGCCCTGGGCCTGTGTGGGTGCATGAGGAGTGATAAGGCCATGAATGTTGCTATCTAGAATCTATATTTCAGTCTTTGATTTAACTGCAGTAAACACTATGGAATCACCTTGTAAATGAGTCAGTGTTTAAATGCTCTTAAACCCTTTGCACCCTCACCCTTTGCACCCCTGGACTCTGTGTATGCCATTCTGAAGTGATTTTAATTTGATTTTCCTTTGCAGGTTCCATCTATGCAGTAAGCAATAGACCAGCCCTTGCCATTGAATTGTTAACTTCACAAACTGATGTTGAAACCTGCTGCTAATTGATGTGTACTCTTGCTTTTTATACATAATATCCCAAAGTAAAATCTGAAAATGGGTTTACCCTATTGGCAGGGGCCCTGTGTTCACAGAAGCATGACGAGTTTCCTGGGGAATTGCTCTGATAAGAGGAGGCTTTGATACCTGCCTGATTGAATTCATGGCATTCAGGGAGGTGAGAGAAAAGTGGTCATGGTAAGCTCAGTGTATTTAACAGCCACTTGTAAAGCAAAAGCAACGATCATCAGAAGCAGAGCAGAGATTCCCAGTAACTTGCAGGGATGCTTTGTGCCAATGTGCACCTGATTATGGACTGAGGGCTGATTTGAGTATGCCAGAAGCTGAGGGATGTGGCATGGCTGGTGTTGGTACTAAAGGCAGATTTGTAATCACCTGGATAACCTGGGGCATCCTGCCATTTTCAATAGAGAAAAGAAAATAATCTTGATTGTAAAGATTTGAGCAACAGGAATCCCAACCTTGCCTCATTTTAGGAACAGAGCAATTCTGTAAATCCCACAAAGGAGACTCTCCTTCCCCTAAAAAAGGCAAATTCAATGCTTTGCCCTTCTTTCTTTCTGCCTTTTGTGCCACCTGAATCAAGATTCTTAATGTGAGGCATCTTTCCCCAAATAGGGAAGGGAGGTCCTAACTGTGAATGCTTTGTTTGTACCGTACACACCCTGGGGCTTGCCCAGCTCTTTGTCTGTGTCCTGTGTTGAGACTGGCAGTCAAAAGAGCATTGGAAGGGCTCAAATGGGGCAGAAGGGAGACAATAAAAATATTTTTGTGGAGGGGTTCTTAAATGAAAAAGGGTAGAGTAATGAGAAACAAGCTGGAGTTAATACATAATGAAGGACTTTATTTGAAAGATGTGGTCACCAGTTGATCTGTGTCAGCATCCAAATCCCCAAGACCATCTCTAAAAGGAGATGTGAGGGAAGAATTGCATCAGGGCTTGCCTTGGGCAGCAGCTCAGATCCTCTGTTCTTGCTTGAAGGAAGACAAGGTTTTCAGGCCTTGATATTGCCACCACAGTAATTCAGATCCACAAGTTTGAGGACATCAAGAGAGATACATGATCCCTGATTCAGTTGGGGTCCTACAAAAACATTAAAAAAAATTTTAAAAACAGGGGAAAAAAAGAGGCACTGGCTGAGATGATTTTAAGTGCTCTGTGCATTCACTGACAGCCCTTAAACCTGGCAGCTTGCACTTTCCTTTCCAATCCCACTGAGCCCTTTCAGCTGCCAAAGCAACCTTAAAGCAAAGCAAGCAGTGAGTACGTGGAACTCGGGCTAAGCCAGAATGCAGCAGCTGGAGCCTGAGCTGCAGAGTGTTTTCCAAAAGAGGGCTGGAGACCATCAGCCAGGAGAGAGCCTCAGAATACTTGGATGGTGCCTCAATTTTAATTTCTCTGGGTAAAAGAATTACTTGATTATATTTCAAAAGAATATTGGCTTTGGCCTCAGTACAAGAACCTCTGTGATTAAGAAACTGACAATCACTTGGTAGATTTATACACATCTCCACACAACAGCTGCTCTTCCACAAGGATGCATGTTTGTTGCTTACTTTGTATCAGTCTCAAAGTGGAAGAGCAGCAATTGTGCACTGGTCATTCCCTAAGGGAAACAAATGCCAGGTCACTCAGAGACAGAATTGCTTTGCTTGCACTCACCATGAACTTCATAAGTCATGTAGGTGGTGAGTCCACTGCACATGGAGAAGACATCTGATCCATAGGACCTGAGGTTGTTGACCAATCCATTGGTGACAAAGGTGATCTTCTTGGTAGGTCTTCCAAAGCCAGTGTTCACGTTCTAAACAACAAATACCAACATTCAGCAAGATCAGTGCCAGGAGCTGGTTCCTGCTAGGGCTGCTCCCAGCTCTGGAAGGATGACTCGAGGCTGGGTGTTGGAGTTCCAACTGCCTTTAGGGACACCTTCCAATCCCTGGGAGACTGGGGCACCACTGGCAAGCCTTGAAGGCAGCTCCAAAGGCATATGTTCCAAGGTAGCCAAGGTGCAGGGAGCCTGAGGGGAAGAGGCAGCACAAGGAAAGCGCTGAAGAGGAGAGGAGGAGTGCGGCCACTCTGTGGAGCCAGAGCTCCTTCCAAGGCATGTGCTCAGTCCCTGCCCTCGCCCCTCAGGGGCACCCGGGCTGTTGGCTGGCAGGAGAAGTCTCCTCCTGCTTCCCTTCTGCCCTACAGGCCTTCCTGCTGTTTGAGGTGTGCTTTTTTACAGACTCAGTTCTCAGATTTCAAGGGAAGACAGTGTTTAGCAAAGGTGAATATGCTGAATGCTGAGATCATTTGTATAATGTCTCTGCTAATGGGGATGGCTGAACTAAAACATGGCATATAGTCCTCTTCCAAAAGTTTGAAAGCTTACCAAAATATTTTTTCTATAAAATGGAAATATGTTTTCTTCCTCAATTAGATCTTCTGAAGAAAAATTATATTCTAGACTTTGAGAATGAGACTTTATGAAACATACTTAGCAAAGAATCTAAAGTCTTGTTTACTAAGGTAGTATAAAATGTCAATTGAAATAATAATTTAAATAACTCTAAAAATAACCTAACTAATCTGGGACCTGGACTCAAAATTAACCTGCACTTAAGGCATCCAAACGAGGATATTGTAACTTTTGAAACCCTTCAGATGATGTACCTGAAAAATATCACTGAAAATATCACTGAAAATAACCAGTAAAATGGCTTTTAATTTACCAGTTGTTTAAGAGAGTTTTGAAAACAGCAGTGCTTCAGGCATAAAAAGCAATTTCAAATACAGCCCAGTATTCCAAGCAACTGCTGACTTTGACTCTTACCCTGTTCTCTGAAGCATATCTGACGAGAGCATCAAAGCTGGGCATCTCACTCCTGTTCATGGTGGAAATGTAGCACGTTCTCTCTTGCACCAGTTTGGTTGCAATGATGCCCTGTAAAAAAAACTTATTGAGCACTTGCAGTTTGGTTTTCCACCTGAAAAGACGGGACAGACTCTGACTAACAAGAGTAACAAATGCTGAGAGGTTCTACCCCTAATCCTGGGCTCAGGACGGTGACAGTACAGAAGCATGCCCTGTCCCTGGGCCAGCTGTACCTAGAGGCAGGCTCCCAGCTCCCAGCCAAGCCTTTGAAGGAGCCCCCTCCCTGCCACTCACCGTGTTGTAGTTCCAGATGGTTTTCCAGGAGAACTGCTGGCTCCTCTGCTCGAAAATCACCTCACGTGTCTGACTGCTGAGGGTCATGTTTTGGAAAACACAGGCACCAGAGAAATGGCAGTTGTTACCCGTCTGCTGAGACTGAAAAGCCAAGAGAAAGCAGATGTTTGGCCTCTGAAGGGAGACAGTGATGTCCCCAAAGCTTCTGAAAAGTTCCTGCTACAATGGAAGAAGTGCTGCCCCTTGAGAAGTGCCCAGCCCTGCCCACAGTCTTTTCCAAAGGACCCAGAATCAAGGCTGTGCCAGTGGGCAGAGGCCATAAGAATTCTTTCTGTTAATTCAGTGAATCATTGCTGCATCTGACAGCTGCCAGCTGGGGCCTTTAGAGGTTGATACATGCTAGAGCACTGGCCAGAGGAAATCCACACTTAGGGTCCTGAACAGAAATCTCTGCTGACCCATTGCCCTCTTTCAGCATCTGCACCCTCAGGCAGGAACCTCTCAAAAGAGGAGATGTCAGGCAAGAAGGGCATCAGGGTTGGCTTTGAGACCCCCAAATTGGTTCAAGAAAGGCGAGGGCTAACGTTTTCTCACCTGTCCATTGCCATTGAAATTACCAGTGCAGTACTTCAGATCCACAACTCTCAGGACATCAAGGGTAATGCATGATCCCAGATTCACCTGGGGTCCTTGCAAACCTGGAAAAGATAAGACAAAACCGCTTGAGCTGATGCCTAAGACCTTTGCTACCTTTCTACTTGAGGCTGGTGATGTTGCTCAGAGCCAGACAGGCTCTGAAGAGTTGCTGCTCTGGGAATGTTTGAGCTGTATGAGGGACAGATTCTCTTGGAGTCCCAAAGAGCACTGGCTCTGTGGCTCAGCCAGGAATGCTGAGCTCTTCAAAGACCAGCTCTTGAACACACTTTGGGATATCCTGTGCAGGAATTAGGGCTCTATTTCACTTTGTCCTGGGAGGCCCAATGGCTGGATATCATTACATGGTGAGGCTGCTGCCAGTTCATGGGCCCAGACTCATTAAAATTAGTGGAAAGGAGCTGTAAGGCTGGGTTTGGGTCATTTACGGGGGCTGTGACACCACCCTGTTCCAGTCTTGATCTGCAAAGATGCTGAACCCTTTGTACCACTGCTGAAGCCCCTGGTTTGTGCCTGACTCAAGGTGGAAGAGCAGCAACTGTGCATTGGTCATTCCCCAAGGGAAACAAATGCCAGGTCACTCAGAGACAGAATTCCTTTGCTTGCACTCACCATGAACTTCATAAGTCATGTAGGTGGTGAGTCCACTGCACATGGAGAAGACATCTGATCCATAGGACCTGAGGTTGTTCACCAATGCACTGGCAACAAAGGTGATCTTCTTGGTAGGCCTTCCAAAACCAAACTGATTCTAAACAAGAAATTACAGCAATCAGCAAGATAAGTGTCAGGAGCTGTTTCCTGCTAGGCATATTCTCTAGGGAAAAGGCTGTGGAATAGGGAGGTGCTCTCTCACACCCCAAAGGAAAAGGGAGTGTGGCCAAGAGCAGCTGCAACACCAAGCTCTGATCTGACCAATGGAGTTTGGTACTGAATAGTCCTTGAAGGACTTTGAGATCTTGGCATGGCAAGAGAATTAAGGCCCTTGAAGAGCTCCTCAGATAAAGCCTTTGCCCAGAAAGCTGCAGAGCTCAACCTCATCCTCAGAGAAACAGAAGAGAGGAAAGAAATGGTGCAGCCTCCTTTCTTCTTTCAGCAAACCATTCTTCTGAAAAAATCCCACTAGTGTTGGGAGAAAGAAAATCCTGGCACTTGGGACAAACTCATCCTGTCCAGAAGGAAAAAGCACATGGAAAAATGGGCCAATGAACTCCAGGCTCATCAATCTGCTACTCCTTGGGAACCTTACCCTGCTCTCCTCTGCCAGGCGAGCCAGATTATTGAAGCTGGGCATCTCATTTCTGTTCATGATGGAAATGTAGCAGGCGTTCTGTTGCGTGACTTTGGTTGCAATGACGCCCTGTGAAATGAAATTATTCAGCACTTGGATTTCATTTTTTCATCTCCTGAGACTGGAGAAAACCCTTTGTTAAAACAGGAGCGCATGTCAGGAGTTCCTACCTTAAACTGAGCACTCAACACGGCCAGAAGAAGGCAAGAAGCCCCATCTCTGGGACAGCTCTACCTCCCCATACATTTTGTGAACAGGTCCCCTCCCTGCCACTCACCGTGTTGTAGTTCCAGATGGTTTTCCAGGACCTGCTGAAGCTCCTTTGCTCAATGACGGCCACACGCCATTGCCAGTTGATGGTCACAATTTGGGACTGGCCACCAATGATGACTTGAGTGTTGTTGAAGATGCCACCCTGGGTGTTGTTGAAGATGCCACCTGGAATCTGCTGAGACTAAAAAGCCAAGGGTAAGAAGACATTTCATCCTTGAACAGAGACAGTGATATCCCCAGAGCATCTGAAAAATCCTGGCTACATTCAAAGAAGTGCTGCCCCTGGGAATGCCAGTCCTGTGCATGGTTTTGTCCAAAGGACCCAGAATCAAGGCTTTGGCACTGGGCAGAGGCCATAAGAATTCTTTTCAGCATTCAGTGAATCATTGCTGCACCTGACAGCTGCCATCTGATGCCTTTGGAGCTTGAGAAGTGCATTAGGAGTTGCCACAGTTAATCCATTCTCCAGGTCCTGGATGGAAACATCTCCTTAGCCACTGCTTGCTTTCAGCATCTGCACCCTCAAGAAGGAGCCTCCCAAAAGAGAAAATGCCAGACTGGAAGGGCATCAGGGTTGGCTTTGGGCAGCAGCTTTGAAGCCCCCACCCCATTAGGTTCAAGAAAGGTAAGGGTCAGGTTTTCTCACTTGTCCATTGCCATTCCCAGTGCAGTACTTCAGATCCACGACTCTCAGGACATCCAGGGTAATGCATGATCCCAGACTGACTTGGACTCCTTGGAAAGCAAGAAAGGAACAAACAAAACCCCATGAGCTAATGCCTGAGATCTGGGCTGCCATTTAAATCATCAGTCAGCTCTGACCTGAAGGACAGCTGGTGACACTTAGGGTGATACTTTTTACTGACTGGGCATTACAGGGGAGGCCAGTGTCAGCTGAAACACTCTGGGCCAAAAATTAAGCATCCTTAAGCTTTCTGGAAAGGAGCTCTAAGGGTTTGCTTTGGATCCTCTGTGGGGGCTGTGACCACACCCTGTTCCCGTCCTGATCTGCAAAGATGTTGAACCCCTTGTACCACTGCTGAAGCCCTCAGTTTCTCCCTAACTCAGAAAGGAAGAGGAGAAGCAGCAACTGTGCATTGGTCATTCCCCAAGGGAAACAAATGTCAGGTCACTCAGAGACAGAATTCCTTTGCTTGCACTCACCATGAACTTCATAAGTCATGTAGGTGGTGAGTCCACTGCACATGGAGAAGACATCTGATCCATAGGACCTGAGGTTGCTGACCAATCCATTGGTGACAAAGGTGATCTTCTTGGTAGGTCTTCCAAGACCAAACTGGTTCTAAAGGAGAAATTACAGCATTCAGCAGGATCAGAGCTGGGATCTGGTTCCTGCTAGGCACATTCTCTAGGGGAAAGGCGGAGCAATAGGCAGACATTCTCCTGCACCCCAAAGGGAAAGGGAGTCTGGCCAAGAGCAGCAGCCATGCAAAGTTCTGAGCTGACCAATGCAGTCTGGTATTGAAAGGCCTGCAGAGGACTTTAAGGTCCTGGCATGCCAAAAGAATTAAGGCCCTCAAAGAGCTGCTCAGAGCAACAGTTTTCAGCAAGCTGCAGAGCTCAATGTTCTCAGGGAAATCAGAACTCCCATGGGGAATGTGCAACCCTCTTCCTCTTTCAGCAGAAAATCCCTATGGACTATTCCCAACCCAAATACAGGTCAGAGAAAGAAATTCCTGCCATTTGTGGCAACCTAGTCCTCTCCAGAAGGAAGAGGAACATGAAGAAATGGATCAATGAATTCCAGGGTAAGGACTCTGCTTCTTCTTGGGAACCTTACCCTGCTCTCCTCTGCCAGGTGAGCCAGATTATTGAAGCTGGGCATCTCATTTCTGTTCATGATGGAAATGTAGCAGGCATTCTGTTGTGTGACTTTGGTTGCAATGACGCCCTGTGAAATGAAATTATTGAGAGCATTTACTTCATTCTTTCATGTCTTGAGATTGAAAAAAGCCCATTGTTAAAACAGGATTGATTGCAGGAATTTCCTACCTCAAACTTTGCACTCAACACACTCAAAATACGGAAATGAGCCCCATCTCTGGACAGCTCTACCTGATGCCAGTCTCCTCATGCGTTTTGTGAACAGGTCCCCTCCCTGCCACTCACCGTGTTGTAGTTCCAGATGGTTTTCCAGGACCCGCTGAAGCTGTTTTGCACAATGACGGCCACACGCCATTGCCTGTTGATGGTCACAATTTGGGACTGGCCACCAATGATGACATGAGTGTTGTTGAAGATGCCACCCTGGGTGTTGTTGAAGATGCCACCCTGCGTGTTGTTGAAGATGCCACCTGGAATCTGCTGAGACTAAAAAGCCAAGGGTAAGAAAACATTTCGTCTTTGATCAGAGACAGTGATATCCCAGAGCATCTGAAAAATCCCTGCTACATTCAAAGAAGTGCTGACCCTGGGGAATGCAAGCCCTGCACTCAGTTTTTTCCAAAGGACCCAGAATCAAGGCTGTGCCAGGGGGAAAAGTCTGTAAGAATTCTCTCTGTGTATTCAGTGAATCATTGCTGCATCTGACAGCTGCCATCTGTTGCCTTTAGAAATTGATGGGTGCAAGAGTACTGGCCACAGTTAATCCATGCTCAAAGTACTGGAAGGATTGCAGACCTGACCCACTCCTCAGTTTCTGCATCTGAACCCTCAAGAAGGAGCCTCCCAAAAGAGAAAATGCCAGGCTGGAAGGGCATCAGGGTTGGCTTTGGGCAGCAGCTTTGAAGCCCCCACCCCATTAGGTTCAAGAAAGGGGTAAGGGTCAGGTTTTCTCACTTGTCCATTGCCATTGCCAGTGCAGTACTTCAGATCCACGACTCTCAGGACATCCAGGGTAATGCATGATCCCAGATTGACTTGGACTCCTTGGAAAGCAAGAAAGGAACAAACAAAACCCCATGAGCTAATGCCTGAGATCTGGGCTGCCATTTAAATCATCAGTCAGCTCTGACCTGAAGGACAGCTGGTGACACTTAGGGTGACACTTTTTATTGAGTGGGCATTACAGGGGAGGCCAGTGTCAGCTGAAACACTCTAGGCCCAAAATTAAGCATCCTTAAGCTTTGTGGAAAGGAGCTCTAAGGGTTTGCTTTGGGTCATTTATGGGGGCTGTGGCCCCACCCTGTTCCAGTCCTGATCTGCAAAGACGTGAACCCCTTGTACCACTGCTGAAGCCCTCAGTTACTCCCTAACTCAGAAAGGAAGAGGAGCAGCAACTGTGCATTGGTCGTTCCCCAAGGGAAACAAATGCCAGGTCACTCAGAGACAGAATTCCTTTGCTTGCACTCACCATGAACTTCATAAGTCATGTAGGTGGTGAGTCCACTGCACATGGAGAAGACATCTGATCCATAGGACCTGAGGTTGCTGACCAATCCGTTGGTGACAAAGGTGATCTTCTTGGTAGGTCTTCCAAGACCAAACTGGTTCTAAAGGAGAAATTACAGCATTCAGCAAGATCAGAGCTGGGATCTGGTTCCTGCTAGGAACATTCTCTAGGGAAAAGGCGGAGCAATAGGCAGACATTCTCTTGCACCCCAAAGGGAAAGGGAGTCTGGCCAAGAGCAGCAGCCATGCAAAGTTCTGATCTGACCAATGCAGTTTGGTACTGAATAGTCTTTGAAGGACTTTGAGACCTTGTATGTTAAGAGAATTAAGGCCCTTGAAGGGCTCCTCAGAGAAAGGCTGTGGCAAGCAAACAGCACAGCTCAACATTCTCAGAGAATGTGGAGATGAGGAAAGAATGGTGCAGATCCTTTCAAGTTTCAGCAAAGCATTCCTCTGAAAAATTTCCAAGCCCCACTAGTATTGAGAGACAGAGAATACAGTCACTTTGACAACATTTTACTGCCCAGAAGGAAAAAGCATGTGAAGAATCGGGCCAATGAACTCCAGGCTCATTAATCTGCAACACCTTGGGTACCTTACCCTGCTCTCTTTTGCCAGGCGAGCCAGGTTATCAAAGCGGGGCATCTCATTTCTGTTCATGAGGGAAATGTAGCAGGTGTTCTGCTGAGTGACTTTGGTTACAATGATGCCCTGTGAAATGAAAATATTAACAAATCACACTTCAGCCTCTCAAACATTGGAATTGGAGAAAACCCTTTGTTAAAACAAAAACAAATTCATGTGTTCCTATCCAAATTGTGCACTCCACTCGGACAGAATAAGGAAACAAGCCCCATCTCTGGGACAGCTGTACCTGCAGCCAGTCTCCTCATATGCTTTGTGAACATGCCCCCTCTGTGCCACTCACCGCGTTGTAGTTCCAGATGGTTTTCCAGGACCCAAAGCCAGCCTTTTTCTCAATGATGGCCACACGCCATTGCCTGTTGATGGTCACAATTTGGGACTGGCCACCAATGATGACTTGTGTGTTGCCCTGACCACCAGGAATCTGCTGAGACTGAAAAGCCAAGGGGAAGAAGGCATTTCACCTTTGAAAGGAGTCAGTGATATCCCCAAAGCGTCTAAAAAATCCCTGCTACAATGGAAGAAGTGCTGCACCTAGGAAGTGGCCAGCACTGCCCTCAGTCTTTTCCAAAGGAGCCAGAATCAAGGCTGTGGCAGTGGGCAAAGGCTGTAAGGAGGACTGGCCAGAGTCCATGCTTTAAGTCCCGGACAGAAACCTGTGCTGACCCATTGCTCTCTTTCAGCATCTGAACCCTTTGGCAGGAACCTCCCAAAAGAGAAAATGCCAGGCTGGAAGGGCATCAGGGTTGGCTTTGGGCAGCAGCTCAGGTTCCCCCCCCCCCCCCCCCCCCATTAGGTTCAAGAAAGGGGTAAGGTCAGTTTTCCTCACTTGTCCATTGCCATTCCCAGTGCAGTACTTCAGATCCACGACTCTCAGGACATCCAGGGTAATGCATGATCCCAGATTGACTTGGACTCCTTGGAAAGCAAGAAAGGAACAAACAAAACCCCATGAGCTAATAACTGAGATCTGGGCTGCCATTTAAATCATCAGTCAGCTCTGACCTGAAGGACAGCTGGTGACACTTAGGGTGACACTTTTTATTGACTGGGCATTACAGGGGAGCTCAGTGTCAGCTGAAACACTCTAGGCCCAAAATTAAGCTCCCTTAATCTTTCTGGAAAGGAGCTGTAAGGATTTGCTTTGGGTCATTTATGGGGGCTGTGGCCCCACCCTGTTCCAGTCCTGGTCTGCAAAGACGTGAACCCTTTGTACCACTGCTGAAGCCTCAGTTTCTTCCTGATTCAGAAAGGAAGAAGAGGAGCAGCAACTGTGCATTGGTCATTCCCCAAGGGAAACAAATGTCAGGTCACTCAGAGACAGAATTCCTTTGCTTGCACTCACCATGAACTTCATAAGTCATGTAGGTGGTGAGTCCACTGCACATGGAGAAGACATCTGATCCATAGGACCTGAGGTTGCTGACCAATCCATTGGTGACAAAGGTGATCTTCTTGGTAGGCCTTCCAAGACCAAACTGATTCTAAACAAGAAATTACAGCAATCAGCAAGGTAAGTGTCAGGAGCTGTTTCCTCCTAGGCATATTTCGTATGGAAAAACTGTGGAATAGGGAGGTGCTCTCTTGCACCCCAAAGGGAAAGGGAGTCTGGACAAGAGCAGCAGCCATTCAAAGTTCTGAGCCGACCAATGCAGTTTGGTACTGAATAATCTGTGTAAGACTCTCAGATCTTTGCGTGTCAGGAGCATCAAGGCCCTTGAAGGGCTCCTCAGTGAAAGGCTTTGCCCAGCAAGCTGCAGAGCTCAACATTCTCAGAAAAAGAGAAGAGAAGGAAAGTAATGATGCTGCCGCTTCCTTCTTTCAGCAAAGCTTGCCTATGGAAAAGTCTCAAACCCCTCTAATGTTGAGAGAAAAAAAATCCTGCCACTTGTAACAACATCATTCTGCCCAGAAGGAAAAAGCACGTGAAGAATCGGGCCAATGAACTCCAGGCTCATAAATCTGCAACACCTCGGGAACCTTACCCTGCTCTCTTTTGCCAGGCGGGCCAGGTTATCAAATCGGGGCATCTCATTTCTGTTCATGACAGAAATGTAGCAGGCGTTCTGTTGAGTGACTTTGGTTACAATGATGCCCTGTGAAATAAAGGTATTGAGAACCCGTACTTTAGTATTTCAAGCCTTAGATTTGGAGAAAACCCTCTATTAAAATGAAACATATTCCAAGACTTCTACCTCAAACTGTGTACTTTACACAGTAAGAATAAGGAAACAAGCACCATCCCTAGGCCAGCTCTACCAGTAGCCAGTCTCCTCCCACGCTTTGTGAATATGCCCCCTCTGTGCCACTCACCGCGTTGTAGTTCCAGATGGTTTTCCAGGACCCAATGCCAGCCTTTTTCTCAATGATGGCCACACGCCATTGCCTGTTGATGGTCACAATTTGGGACTGGCCACCGATGATGACTTGAGTGTTGCCCTGACTACCAGGAATCTGCTGAGACTGAAAAGCCAAGGGGAAGAAGGCATTTCACCTTTGAAAGGAGTCAGTGATATCCCCAAAGCGTCTAAAAAATCCCTGCTACAATGGAAGAAGTGCTGCACCTAGGAAGTGGCCAGCACTGCCCTCAGTCTTTTCCAAAGGAGCCAGAATCAAGGCTGTGGCAGTGGGCAAAGGCTGTAAGAAGCACTGGCCAGAGTAAATCCATGCTTTAAGTCTGGGACAGAAACTGTCCTGACCTATTTTCCTGTTTCAGCATCTTCACCCTCAAGAAGGAGCCTCCCAAAAGAGAAAATGCCAGACTGGAAGGGCATCAGGGTTGGCTTTGGGCAGCAGCTTTGAAGCCCCCACCCCATTAGGTTCAAGAAAGGGGTAAGGTCAGTTTTTCCTCACTTGTCCATTGCCATTGCCAGTGCAGTACTTCAGATCCACGACTCTCAGGATATCCAGGGTAATGCATGATCCCAGATTGACTTGGACTCCTTGGAAAGCAAGAAAGGAACAAACAAAACCCCATGAGCTAATGCCTGAGACCTGGGCTGCCATTTAAATCATCAGTCAGCTCTGACCTGAAGGACAGCTGGTGACACTTAGGGTGACACTTTTTACTGACTGGGCATTACAGGGGAGCTCAGTGTCAGCTGAAACACTCTAGGCCCAAAATTAAGCTCCCTTAAGCTTTGTGGAGAGGAGCTGTAAGGTTTTACTTTGGGTCATTTATGGGGGCTGTGGCCCCACCCTGTTCCAGTCCTGATCTGCAAACATATTGAACCCTTTGTACCACTGCTGAAGCCCTCAGTTACTCCCTAACTCAGAAAGGAAGAGGAGAAGCAGCTGTGCATTGGTCATTCCCCAAGGGAAACAAATGTCAGGTCACTCAGAGACAGAATTCCTTTGCTTGCACTCACCATGAACTTCATAAGTCATGTAGGTGGTGAGTCCACTGCACATGGAGAAGACATCTGATCCATAGGACCTGAGGTTGCTGACCAATCCATTGGTGACAAAGGTGATCTTCTTGGTAGGTCTTCCAAGGCCAAACTGGTTCTAAAGGAGAAATTACAGCATTCAGCAAGATCAGAGCTGGGATCTGGTCCCTGCTAGGCACATTCTCTAGGGGAAAGGTGGAGCAATAGGCAGACATTCTCCTGCACCCCAAAGGGAAAGGGAGTATGGCCAAGAGCAGCAGTCATGCAAAGTTCTGAGCTGACCAATGCAGTCTGGTATTGAAAGGCCTGCAGAGGACTTTAAGGTCCTGGCATGCCAAAAGAATTAAGGCCCTCAAAGCGCTGCTCAGAGCAAGAGTTTTCAGCAAGCTGCACAGCTCAATGTTCTCAGGGAAATCAGAACTCCCATGGGGAATGTGCAACCCCTCTTCGTCTTTCAGCAGAAAATCCCTATGGACTATTCCCAACCTAAATACAGGTCAGAGAAAGAAATTCCTGCCACTTGTGACAAACTCATCCTGTCCAGAAGGAAGAGGAACATGAAGAAATGGATCAATGAACTCCAGGGTAAGGACTCTGCTTCTCCTTGGGAACCTTACCCTGCTCTCCTCTGCCAGGTGAGCCAGATTATTGAAGCTGGGCATCGCATTTCTGTTCATGATGGAAATGTAGCAGGCGTTCTGTTGCATGACTTTGGTTGCAATGACGCCCTGTGAAATGAAATTATTCAGCACTTGGATTTCATTTTTTCATCTCCTGAGACTGGAGAAAACCCTTTGTTAAAACAGGAGCGCATGTCAGGAGTTCCTACCTTAAACTGAGCACTCAACACGGCCAGAAGAAGGCAAGAAGCCCCATCTCTGGGACAGCTCTACCTGATGCCAGTCTCCTCATACATTTTGTGAACAGGTCCCCTCCCTGCCACTCACCGTGTTGTAGTTCCAGATGGTTTTCCAGGACCCGCTGAAGCTGTTTTGCACAATGACGGCCACACGCCATTGCCAGTTGATGGTCACGATTTGGGACTGGCCACCAATGATGACTTGAGTGTTGTTGAAGATGCCACCCTGCGTGTTGTTGAAGATGCCACCCTGGGTGTTGTTGAAGATGCCACCTGGAATCTGCTGAGACTAAAAAGCCAAGGGTAAGAAGACATTTCATCCTTGAACAGAGACAGTGATATCCCCAGAGCATCTGAAAAATCCGTGCTACATTCAAAGAAGTGCTGCCCCTGGGAATGCCAGTCCTGTGCATGGTTTTTCCCAAAGGACCCAAAATCAAGGCTTTGGCACTGGGCAGAGGCCATAAGAACTCTTTTCAGCATTCAGTGAATCATTGCTGCACCTGACAGCTGCCATCTGATGCCTTTGGAGGTTGAGAAGTGCATTAGGACTGGCCACAGTTAATCCATTCTCCAGGTCCGGGACGGAAACATCTCCTTAGCCACTGCTTGCTTTCACCATCTGCACCCTCAAGAAGGAGCCTCCCAAAAGAGAAAATGCCAGGCTGGAAGGGCATCAGGGTTGGCTTTGGGCAGCAGCTTTGAAGCCTCCACCCCCATTAGGTTCAAGAAAGGGGTAAGGGTCAGTTTTTCCTCACTTGTCCATTGCCATTGCCAGTGCAGTACTTCAGATCCACGACTCTCAGGACATCCAGGGTAATGCATGATCCCAGATTGACTTGGACTCCTTGGAAAGTAAGAAAGGAAGAAACAAAACCCCATGAGCTAATGCCTGAGATCTGGGCTGCCCTTTAAATCATCAGTCAGCTCTGACCTGAAGGACAGCTGGTGACACTTAGGGTGACACTTTTTATTGACTGGGCATTACAGGGGAGCTCAGTGTCAGCTGAAACACTCTAGGCCCAAAATTTAAGCCATCTTAATCTTTCTGGAAAGGAGCTCTAAGGGTTTGCTTTGGATCCTCTGTGGGGGCTGTGACCACAGCCTGTTCCAGTCCTGATCTGCAAAGATGTTGAACCCCTTGTACCACTGCTGAAGCCCTCAGTTACTCCCTAACTCAGAAAGGAAGAGGAGAAGCAGCTGTGCATTGGTCATTCCCCAAGGGAAGCAAATGTCAGGTCACTCAGAGACAGAATTCCTTTGCTTGCACTCACCATGAACTTCATAAGTCATGTAGGTGGTGAGTCCACTGCACATGGAGAAGACATCTGATCCATAGGACCTGAGGTTGCTGACCAATCCATTGGTGACAAAGGTGATCTTCTTGGTAGGTCTTCCAAGGCCAAACTGGTTCTAAAGGAGAAATTACAGCATTCAGCAAGATCAGAGCTGGGATCTGGTCCCTGCTAGGCACATTCTCTAGGGGAAAGGCAGAGCAATAGGCAGACATTCTCCTGCACCCCAAAGGGAAAGGGAGTCTGGACAAGAGCAGCAGCCATGAAAAGTTCTGAGCTGACCAATGCAGTCTGGTATTGAAAGGCCTGCAGAGGACTTTAAGGTCCTGGCATGCCAAAACAATTAAGGCCCTCAAAGCGCTGCTCAGAGCAAGAGTTTTCAGCAAGCTGCACAGCTCAATGTTCTCAGGGAAATCAGAACTCCCATGGGGAATGTGCAACCCTCTTCTTCTTTCAGCAGAAAATCCCTATGGACTATTCCCAACCTAAATACAGGTCAGAGAAAGAAATTCCTGCCATTTGTGGCAACCTAGTCCTCTCCAGAAGTAAGAGGAACATGAAGAAATGGATCAATGAACTCCAGGGTAAGGACTCTGCTTCTCCTTGGGAACCTTACCCTGCTCTCCTCTGCCAGGCGAGCCAGATTATTGAAGCTGGGCATCTCATTTCTGTTCATGATGGAAATGTAGCAGGCGTTCTGTTGTGTGACTTTGGTTGCAATGACGCCCTGTGAAATGAAATTATTCAGCACTTGGATTTCATTTTTTCATCTCCTGAGACTGGAGAAAACCCTTTGTTAAAACAGGAGCGCATGTCAGGAGTTCCTACCTTAAACTGAGCACTCAACACGGCCAGAAGAAGGCAAGAAGCCCAATCTCTAGGACAGCTCTACCTCCCCATACATTTTGTGAACAGGTCCCCTCCCTGCCACTCACCGTGTTGTAGTTCCAGATGGTTTTCCAGGACCCGCTGAAGCTGTTTTGCACAATGACGGCCACACGCCATTGCCAGTTGATGGTCACAATTTGGGACTGGCCACCAATGATGACTTGAGTGTTGTTGAAGATGCCACCCTGGGTGTTGTTGAAGATGCCACCTGGAATCTGCTGTGACTAAAAAGCCAAGGGAAAGAAAGATTTTTTTATCAGAGTCCCTTATATCTCCAAAGCTTCTGAAAACTCCCTGCTACAATGGAAGAAATGCTGCCCTCAGAAAGCCTTAGTTCTTTCCAAAGGACCCAGAATCAAGGCTTTGGCACTGGGCAGATGCCCTAAAATGTCTTTTCTTGAATCAGTGAATTATTGCTGCATGTGACAGCTGTCATCTCGTGGTTTGAAATGTTGATGCATTCTAGAGCAGTGGCCAGAGCTAATCTCTTCTCAAAGGTCTTGGACAGAAATCTCTGCTGGCCTGTTACTCTCTTTCATCATCTGCACCCTCAAGCAGGAACCTCTCAAAAGAGGAGATGCCCAAGAAGGCATCTTGGGCGTCTTCTCCTTTCAAGAAGGACATCAGGGCTGGCTTTGGGCAGGTGCACATAAACCCCCAAATTTGATACATGTAAAGCTAAGAGCTAATGTTTTCTCACCGGGAAATTGCCATTCCAATTGCCATTGCCATTGCAGTAATTCAGCTCCACAATTCTCAGGATCTCAAGGGTAATGCATGATCCCAGATTCACCTGGAGTCCTTGCAAAGCTGGAAAAGAAAAAACCCCTTGAGTTGATGCCTAAAACATTGGCTGCCCCATTAAGCTTCCTGGAGAGAAGCTGTAAGAGTTTGGTTTGGGTCATTTCTTGGGGCTCTGACGCCACCCTGTTCCAATCTCAATCTGCTGAGGTGCCAAACCCTTTGTTCAGCTGCTGAAGCCCCTGGTTTCTGTCTGGCACAAAGTGGAAGAGCAGCAACTGTGCCTGAGTCATGCCCCAGGAGACAAAAAGGCCAGGTCAGTAACCCTCAGAATTGCCATGCTTGCACTCACTGTTAACTTCGTAAGCCATGTAGGTGGTGAGTCCATTGCACATAGCCATGATGTCCATTCCATAGGAGTAGAGGTTGTTGACCAGTCCATTGGTGACAAAGGTGATCTTCTTGGTAGGTCTTCCAAGACCCATCTGGTTCTAAACAACAAATACCAACATTCAGCAAGATCAGTGCCAGGAGCTGGTTCCTGCTAGGGCTGTTCCCAGCTCTGGAAGGATGACTCGAGGCTGGGTGTTGGAGTTCCAACTGCCTTTAGGGACACCTTCCAATCCCTGGGAGAATGGGACACCACTGGCAAGCCTTGAAGGCAGCTCCAAAGGCTGATGGTTCCAAGGCAGCCAAGGTGCAGGGAGCCTGAGGGGAAGAGGCAGCACAAGGAAAGCGCTGAAGAGGAGAGGAGGAGTGCGGCCACTCTGTGGAGCCAGAGCTCCTTCCAAGGCATGTGCTCAGTCCCTGCCCTCGCCCCTCAGGGGCACCCGGGCTGTTGGCTGGCAGGAGAAGTCTCCTCCTGCTTCCCTTCTGCCCTACAGGCCTTCCTGCTGTTTGAGGTGTGCTTTTTTACAGACTCAGTTCTCAGATTTCAAGGGAAGCCAGTGTTTAGCAAAGGTGAATATGCTGAATGCTGAGATCATTTGTATAATGTCTCTGCTAATGGGGATGGCTGAACTAAAGAAACATTGTGCATAATTTTCTTCAAAATGTTTGAAAGTTTACTTAAAGATTTTCTCTGTAATACTGCAATATTTGTCCTTCATCAATTAGAACATCTGAAGAAAAATGATTTTTTATACTTTGAGAACGTGAAATTAAGAAATATCATGAATAATCTAAATTGTAGATACTAAGATGGAAAAACAAAGTCAATTGTATAATAATTTAAGTAATTGTAAAAATAATGTAACTAATCTGGGACTTGGGCTCAATATGACCAACCTGCACTAAAGGCTTTTGAATGAGGATATTGTCGTTTTCGAATGCTTACAAATAATGTAACTGAAAAATATTACCAAAAGTATCAGCAATAAAATGTCTCATTATTTACCCATTGGTTAAGAAGGTTTGGAAAATAGCAGTGTCCCAGGCAAAAAAATGAATATCAACTACAGTAAGATATTTTTGAATCTTACCCCATTTTGTGAAGCCAGGCGAGCTAGATTCTCAAAGCTGGGCATCTCATTTCTGTTCATGACAGAAATGTAGCAGGTGTTCTGTTGCACCAATTTGGTTGCAATGATACCCTGTAAGAAAAAGTTATTAACCACTCGCAATTCAGTTTTTCAAGCCTTGGGACTGGAGAAAACCCTTTATTAAAACAGGAACGAATGCCAAGGGTTGCTTCCCCAAATCATGGGCTCCAGACATTCAGAATAAGGAAACAATCCCCATCCCTGGGCCAGCTTTACCAGGAGCCAGTCTCCTCATACTCTTTGTCAGCAAGCACCTTCCCTGCCACTCACCGTGTTGTAGTTCCAGACGGTTTTCCATGAGAACTGGTTGCTCCTTTGTTCAATAACCACCACACGTGTCAGACTACTGAGAGTCAGATTTTGGTAAACACCACCAACAGAGACTTGGCAGTTGTTACCCGACTGCTGAGACTGAAAAGCCAAGGGAAAGAAGATGTTTAGTGTTTGAAGTGAGGCAGTGATGTCCCCTTTTAGAAAAATCCCTGCTACATTGGAAGGGCTGCTCTCTGCTAAATGCCATCACAATCTGTGATTAACCACTAGTGATGGGGACTGCAAGAATGACTTACTGGTTTTTAATTTTTTGCTGAGACTCAATTTAAAAATGAGACATTTTTAGATTTTCAAGCTAGTCAGTGATCTCCTAAAATTTTTACAAAAATCTTTTCTAGACACGAATAAGTTCTACCACATAGAGATTGCCAGAGTTTCATCTGTCAGAGAAGACTTGATTTGCTTCCTCCAAAGGGGTGGTGAAAGAAAAAGGAGATCTCATGAAGCAGGGAACATAGGAAGAGCAGCAATGTGGAATTGTTCATTTGTACTCACGTAATCAGCAAGGGCTGGAGTCAGGACGAGTCCTAGAAGGACTGCAGTCCAAATCTGAAATGAAAATCAAATACAAAATGTAACTGCAACTCTGGCTGACAAATCTGGTCATGAGAGTTCTCCTTCCCTTTTCCTAATCTGATGTTTAAGGTTCCTCCTTGGATCCTTTTTGTGCTTTCAGCCTGGGATTGCAGCAGTGTCCCCAAAGGGAGGCACCCTTGCTTTACCCCAGGGTGCTCCAAGTAGACACATTTCACACTTGCCCTTTCAAGAGCTGAACCTCAAGTTGTTTCTCAGAGCTCTGCAGGCACACACAGGTATTTCACAAGAGTGAGGAGAAAGCTTCTCCATTTCTTCTGCTCTGGCATTACAGGGAAGGGCTTGATGCACTAGTGCAGAGCTCCAGTTGTGCAAAAGCATTGACAATGAACCCTTCTGAGAGATAAAGGAATGGGTTTGAATCAAAGGTTCAGTTCATAGGGAAGAAAAGCATGCATACTTACAGAGAGATCCATCCTGACTGCAGAGCTAATGCTCCTGCAAGTAGGAAGAACAATATGAACCCTCCACCTTTTATATGTTTTCAGAATTAGGTGTGGAAGGGCTGAATGTTGCAATAAAATTATTTTGTGATTTGTATCCCTGCTGCATTTTACTGAAAATTATTTCCTGGTGTAACTACTTGATAAACACAGGGATTATACCTCTGCAAATTTTGACCCAATAATTATCAGATAAAGCTCCATTTCTAGGAAAAAAATAAATATGCTTTGTAGTAAGTTTCTGACATGTACTAATTACTTCTGAAACTTTACATCAAACTTACAATCAGAGATATCCTTGGCTTTAAGCAAACAAAAAAACCCGCTTTCAATTAGTCTGAATAAATAAAAGGCTTTGGACTTTCCAAAATGCACTTTATGTTCTTTGTAACCATAGCACCCACAAAAATACATGCCCCAAGTACGACATGGCCACTGAAAACTGTTTCAGAAGAATCATAGAATCACAGAAGACCCACAAGAACCATCAGGTCCAACTCCTGGGCCTGCACAAAGAACAATCCCCAGGAGTCCCACCTGAGAACATTGTCCAAACACTCCTTGAGCCCCACCCAGCTTGGTCCTGTGACAACTTTTCTGGGAGCCTATTCCAGCTCCCAAGCACGCTCTGGGTGAAGAACCTGTTTCTAATATCCAGCCTAAACCTCCCCTGACCCAGCTCCAGCCATTCCCTCGGGTCATGTTACCGATTACAGACAGTAGGGATGGGAGAACTGCTTTTCCACCGCGCCTTGGGAGGATATTGAGGAGCTCCATCTCCCCTCAGCCACATCCAGCTGAACACACCAGATACCCTCAGTTGTTCCTGCCATGGCTTCTCCTTGAGACCGTCCTCATAGCCCAGCGCCAAGTTTTCAATTTCATTCTGTGAGCAATCTGGCCCTATGGCACGGAAACTACTCAGCTGCAACCCAGCAGCTTGTTTGAAAAGGCAGTATGTCTAGGTGTGGGGGGTTATACATAAAAATAAGGTCTAAACGCTGTTGCACGTGCAGTATGAAACTGAATGCTTGTCTCAGTTTCACTTTTTGAAACTACAAGCCCGAAGCGGTTATTTTTGACACGTACAGCTACACCACACGGGCACTACATTCAACAGGCTGCTTTACTAGCAGCAGCGCCGGTGTGGATTTGTGAGGGCCGCACCGCGCTCTCCCTCCATCACTGCTGCCCGACGAGAAACACCGAGAGAGCCCCGGCGCTGCCCGCGAGGAATTCGCCCTTTGCTCAAGGAATAAACGCTGGTGCTTTTGCTGCGGCGCGGGACGGCTGGAGAGGGCCGGAGGGAGCGGGGCTGAGGCGGCGCCGGGCCGTGAGGGGAGCGGGGAAGGGCGGGAAAGCCCCAGTGAGGCGGCGGGGGAGGAGAGGAGCACGGGAAGGCGGAAAAAGGGCGGGAAAGCCCCTGTGAGGCGACGCCGCCTCAGCGGACCCGGCGGAGCGGCGCTGGCATGGTTATGTCGTTGCAGCCTGGTTAATTTGCAGTTCTTGAGGTAATATTTATTCACAAGACGGGTATTAGGCCTGCTGGTGCTGTGTCCAATCAGAATATCTATTTTGTGTAAAAAAACAACATCCCACAAAACTCTCAGAAATCAGTTTCTTGCAAAATCTCCAATTTGTCTTAAAATGCATGAGGGAATTAAAACACATTTGTTAGATTGTGTGATGGCATTTTAATTATACTCAAGTCACACTTGAACATTTTTTTGTTTATTGTTTTTCAGTTGTTAATTTTATATTCTGTCTGCTGTAGGATGAGCAGCAAAACAGATTTAAGATTGGATAAAATCCTGACACTTTGTTACACTGAGTGAAATGCTTATGGGTTGTGCTCACAATTTAAATTCAAATGAAGCTCAGGCCTCACCCTTGTTGAGAGAGAGCTTTTCTGGCCTAGTAAGCCACTCCAATCTTCTGCATTATTCTGAATATTTCTAGACCTGTGTACTTAAATAGACATTTGGAGAGTTGCTGTGTTGATGTCTCCTGAGGCTCACTGGAGTCTTTGCTGTCATGTCCCTATTTAGAAATCTCTTTTTCAGTCTCATTCTCTTAATTCTGTTATTTGCACCTTGATTTCTGGGTTGATTGGAATAACAGTGCATCTCTCTGTTTGCAATTGGTCAGATGGCATGACAATCCTTATTTCTAAAATAAACTATTGTAATACCTCGCATGTTGGTAAGATGTTAAAATAAAAATACCTTAGTTATGCTGATCTCTATAAAACCAAACTTTAGTTCACCTGATTTTAAATGGTTAATGTAGAAGATCTAGCAAAGGAATAGGCAGTTAATTTATCTTAACTTTCAAGTGTGACATATCTTGCTCTAAGAAGTTTGAGCCTGATAAGACCTTTGATTCTGAAAGAAAAAGAAAAGCTGATTAGACTGAGAAAATAAGAGAACATTGTAGTGGAAATTTTTCCAACTTAGCGTTGGAAATATACCAGGAAAAGTCACTTAAAAACTGAACTGCATCATTCTAAATGTATACAGCGAGCACTTGTTTGTTTTGGAACATGAAGGCTGTCAGTAGCAGACTCACCAGGGTAAGTGAGGTAGGAGGGAATTCCTCTGCACAGGGCTTGGATGCATTTTCCAAATGGCCTCAAGCTTTGGAGTCTTTTCCAGGAGATAACGAAGTGATTCTCTCTGGGTGGCAATTGGTGGGTCCAGGTCCCTGAGCATCAAAGAAACAAAGCCAGAAAACAGCATTTAGGAAAACCAGCGCTAGAATCCAGAGCCTGTACACACTTCTTTGGTATGAGGGAAGGGGTCATTCCTGGGCAATGCAACTTTTGAAGGAACTTTCAGGGCGACTCAGCCCTGCTGAGAAAGTTCTCTTCAGTTCTTGGAGCCTTTCCTCCTGCGTGTGTAGGAACAAGTGCTTTTCACTGACAATCTTTTGCCCCGCTTTCAACCACCATCCTACCTTTTCTCCTGGAGGTGGTGTAGGAAAGGGTTTGCCAAGCCAAAACCTCTTGCTGGTTGTAGCAATGATGCAGGTGTTCTTTGAAAAGACCTTGGTTGCAACGTAGCCCTGTTAAAGTTAAACAAAAACCCCTCTTTGTTGCAAACAATGTACAGGGAAAGAGAAGTGTGTTGCTAGAGAGAGGCACTGGTTAAAAGAAAGGCTTCCTGCAGTGCAAATAGTCATGAGGGAAGAAAAATATTGGTCCTTTCAATTATATTGTTTAGGTAAATGTGTCATGGAGGCTGACGAGAGACTTTGGTAAAAGGTAAATTGCCTCCTCCAGTAATGCCACGTGTATGATGTGTTCTCCTGCTTAGGGCAGGTGAAGGAATTTGCTGCTGAAAAACGAATGCAGCACACAGTGTGCCAGAAAGAGTTCCAAGGCTGAAGGACCATGTTTTTAAGCATCTCCTCAGAAATCTGGTGAAGTTTTACAGAATCAAAGAATCAACCAGGTTGAAAAAGACCTTTGAGGTCACCAGACAATGACCTGATACTTCCTTGTCAACCAGACCATGGCACTGAGTGCCACATCCAGATTTTTCTTAAACCCCTCCAGGGACAGTGACTCCACCACCTATCTGGGCACCCATTCCAATGCCCATCATGCTTTCTGTGAGGAAATTCTTCCTAATGTCCAGCCTATACTTCCCCTGGTGCTGAGTCCTCTTGTCCTATTGCAAGTTACCTGGGAGTAGAGATCAACCCCACCTGGCTGCATTCTCCTTTCAGGAAATTGTAGGGAGTGCTAAGATCTCCCTGAGCCTCCTCTTCTCCAGGCTAAACACCCCCAGCTCCATCCACATAGGGCTCGTGTTCCAGACCCTCTTCCAGCCTTGTTGCCCTTCTCTGGACACACTCCAGCATCTCAACTTCCTTCCCTTTTATGGGAAATGATAGGTGTACTTACAGGGAACTTCATTTGGATGGCAGGCCAGGCCAGCTCTGCTGCTAATTGATGTGTACTCTTACTTTTTATACATAATATCCCAAAGTAAAATCTGAAAATGGGTTTACCCTATTGGCAGGTGCCCTGTGTTCACAGAAGCATGACGAGTTTCCTGGGGAATTGCTCTGATAAGAGGAGGCTTTGACACCTGCCTGATTGAATTCATGGCATACAGGGAGGTGAGAGAAAAGTGGTCATGGTAAGCTCAGTGTATTTAACAGCCACTTGTAAAGCAAAAGCAACGATCATCAGAAGCAGAGCAGAGATTCCCAGTAAACTTGCAGGGATGCTTTGTTCCAATGTGGCAAAGGACTCAGCCTGAAGTTGTGCCTCTGACCAAAAGCACCATTCAAACCAAGGGGGTGGTAATCTTGCTATGTTCAAAATGTAATATGAGTCCCTAGAGATCACACGGTTGGTTCTAAATCGTAGGACTTGCTGACTTCTCTTGCTGCCCTTCTTTTCTGAGCTCATTCAGTATCTGCTTTCTTCTTGTCAGACATGGCCCTGAATCTTCACAGAGCCTCTTTAGGAGAGTAGCACCTGATTATGGACTAAGGGCTGATTTGAGAAAGGGACCAGAAACTAGAGGAAGCAAAACGTGTGTGAGGGAGGAGCAGTGACATGGGGCATGTTATATCCCATGTTATTTAGGAAGTAGATTTTAATCTTTCTCTGAATTTGATATACAGAGCCATGGCCCAGGAGCCTGTGGTAATTTGGATTTGCTGTTTTGCAGTGCCTTTTCCAGGTTCTGGAGCAGCACTCCCAGAGGAGCTCACTTCCCAACTCCCCAAGTGCTTTGTATTTGACAGTAGTTCTGCCAGTCCCCGTGAGCTGATTGTGCCCTTGGCTGCAGTTCAGGGTGGGTTTACACTAAAGCTTCCTCTGCAGTGCCAGACTGGCCTGATGGGGACTTGGTGTCTCTCTGATCTGATGTCTCTGAACACTCTTCTCCTCTGCCATCCATTGCCAAGGATCATTATTGCAGCTGCTCCTGGAAAAGCCAGAGGATCTTGCTTTGTTTGGGAAGGGGAGGCCCAATTGTCACTGTGCTGCTCTGGGCCATACTCTGTCCTTGTGCTCCTGCCTGGCGCCTTGCTGGAGCTCTGAGTGCTGAGGAGGTGCAGCAGTCTGCCAGCACTGTGAATGGAGCACTCACGTTTTCATGTTTCACATTCACTTCATACTTCACTCGAGGTGTCAAATACAGTGAATGAAAATAATAAACTATCAAGGGGGAAGATTATAGGTCTTCTAATCAGACTGATTTGTGGATGCCAAATGGAGACCGGTTTTGTCCTTAGCTTCCAAGATACCAAATACACATCAAAGTCTTATTTCGTATGTTAGAAAAATCCTCTTTTAGGCTCTGGAAATTCCCTAAATTGAGCCCTCCTCAAGAAAGGCAAGACAAACCAAGCTGTACAATCCTCCTCCTTCCAGTGGCATTAGCAATGAGTTGGAAAGCAGTTTTGTCCCCAGCTTCCACCAGTCCAAGCCAAATTGGCCATTGCAGAAATGCATCACCCTTGGAACCCTGACCCTCCACATCTTCCATCAGCTTCTGAGTACTTGAGCAGTTTGTGTGGCAAATGCACAGGTAACTACTGACAGCAGTAGGGTAGCCAGGAAAAAGGGCAGGTACTGTGTGGGGCTTTGCATAAAAGACCCTGTTTTCTTTCAGTACAGGTTTGTCTCTGTGTCCTTTTCAAAGGTCTGCTCAAGGCAGTCTGCTTCTAGAGTAAATTCTTGTCCCACTGTGCAGCAACCTCCCAAGGGTAAGAAAATTCCAGATTTCACCCTTTCCTCAAATTCCAGTTTCATTCTGTGCCCACACATTTTCATGTGTTTTTTCTGCTCCTGCTGTCTAGCTGGAGTAAAACTGATGAAATGATTTCTGGTTTCATCCTTGAAGCTGGAGCTTGAGTGTTTTCTTTTAACTATGGAATGTGATTAATTCTGTCCTTGAGCCACAGTTTTCTAGGCTATGTCATGCTGCCTTTATCTAGAGCATGGCATGCCCACCTGAGTGCAAATGGGAGCATGCAGAATTATGTTGGTTTTTAGAGGTGTTGCTTCACACTTTACCTTTTCTCCCACTACCTGCTGACTCTCTGATAAAGTAAATATTTATGAAAAGTACCTGGAGAAAAACCCCGTGTGTCATCCATGAGAGTTTATTGTGAGCATATAATCTCAGCATAACTTGATTGAATCTTCCTTTTACTTATTTAAATTTCTGTTTGTTAATCAGACTTGAACTGAAATGCTGCAACTTTACTTTTCACTTGATGCTCAGGGTTCTCCTGTTTACCTGTTTTTTAGTGGATGACTAGTGGTTTTTACTGTCAAATAATGGGTCAAATTTTTCTGGCAATTTATAAGTTAAGAGTAATCCTGGAGCTTCATAATGTCGAAGTAGATGGGGATTGACATTTTGTCAAGTGCTCTTGTTAGCTCAGCAGAATCTTGACTCTATTCCTAGCTTGATTTGTGTCCACTTCATGCTACTGAACACTGGGGGGATCTCATAGAGAGAATCTGCAATTCACTATCAGGAAAGAGATATGTTCCTGGCAGCAAAAATAGAAGAAATCTTTAATTTTTTAGGTACCATTACTGCATTAAAAAAGAAAGCTTTTTTTTTTCTTTTCTTTTTTTGCATGTCCATGTCTGAACTAAAGGCATTTGGGAGGAGATGAGTGGGAATCTTGCACTGTCCCAAGGGATCAGCAGTTGGGTTTATACTGTGTGTGCATCTTTGGAGGGCATTTTCCTCCATGTCAGCGTTCAACGCAATGCCCTGTAGCCAGTCTTTGCTATTCACTGGAAAATGGAGGGCTCTATAAGAGCAACATGGTAAGTTCCACAGAGAGTCCCTTCCCCTAAAAAAGGCAAATTCAATGCTTTGCCCTTCTTTCTTTCTGCCTTTTGTGCCACCTGAATCAAGATTCTTAATGCGAGGCATCTTTCCCCAAATAGGGAAGGGAGGTCCTAACTGTGAATGCTTTGTTTGTACCGTACACACCCTGGGGCTTGCCCACCTCTTTGTCTGTGTCCTGTGTTGAGACTGGCAGTCAAAAGAGCATTGGAAGGGCTCAGATGGGGCAGAAGGGAGACAATAAAAATATTTCCATGGAAGTTTCAAAGATGATTGAAGGGTAGAGTAATGAGAAACAAGCCAGAGGTCATCTATGCAAAAGGTTTTTAATTGAAAGCTCTAGTCAACAAATTATCTGTTTCAGCTTCTGAACCATGAAGAGCAAAACTCTTGAAAGAAGAGATGTCAGGGAAGAACAGTGTCAGGGTTGGCTTTGGGCAGCAGCTCTGAAGGCTGGATCTTGGTTCAAGAAAGGTAAGATTTTCCGAACTGTCCATTGCCACTGCAGTAGTTCAGCTCCACAAGTCTCAAGACGTTAAGTGCAATGCATGATGGTTGATTGTATTGAGGTACTTTAAAAAAACAAAAAAATTACAATTAGTTCAGGGGGAAGATATTCTTAGGTAATCGATAAGAGCTCATTTTTGTTGCTTGAAGTGAACTAGGTTGTCCGTAGCTGCTGTATAAGAAATTGTTGAATAGACAAAGCATCTCTCTAAAGTCATGAAACAACACTGGGTCCATAATACAGAAATGAGTGAACAATGGTGCTTAGAGCTACCCTTTCTCTTAATGTACACATTGCAGAGGATATCAGTGTGTAAAATCCTACACAATAACTTAAGCCACCCTAATCTTCACAGAAAGGGGTAGTAGTGGTATAGATCAGGTCATTTAAGGAGGCTGAGACTCTGCCCTTGTTTCGATCCTGAGCTCTGGAGATGTAAAACCGTTTGTACAACTGCTGAAACCCTTGGTTTCTGTGCAGCTCAAAGTGGAAGAGCAGCAATTATGCATTGGTCGTTCCCCAAGGGAAACAAATGCCAGGTCACTCAGAGACAGAATTCCTTTGTCTGCACTCACCATTAACTTCATAAGTCATGTAGGTGGTGAGTCCACTGCACATGGAGAGGACATCTGATCCATAGGAGTAGAGGTTGTTGACCAATCCATTGGTGACAAAGGTGATCTGCGTGGTAGGTCTTCCAAAACCACCGGTCATGTTCTAAACATCAAATACCAGCATTCAGCAAGCCCTCAGGAGGTGATTCCCTTCTAGGCCTCTTCCTAGCATTGCAATCATGTCTTGGGGCTGTGTTTGAGTCCAAACTGCCTTTAGGAACACCTTTTAATCCCCTGTGGGCCTATGGGACCACTGGCAAGCCTTGAAGGCAGCTGCAAAAGCAGAGCTTGTTCTAAGGGAGTCAAGCCTTGAGACAAGCCATGATCTATAGCTGAAGCTGAATATTTTTGCTATGCCTCTACTGATAACACTCTGCTGGTTTTCTTCTGCCCCCTAGTTGTTCTTGTTCATTAAAGCCTTGATTTTTTTAAGGACTCAGTTCTGAATCTTCAGTGGAAGCCAGTGCCTACCAAAAGTCAGTATGCTAAATGCTGATACCATTTTTAAAATGTCTGTGTTAATTTAATGGGTGGAGCTCATGCTAACATGATATTTATTTGCAAACATTTTGAGAGATGATTTAAAATTTTCCAGTGTATTAGGATAATTGTTCTTAATCAACTACACTTAAACCAAAGAAATTAATTTTTTTACCATGCAAGGAGTGGGAGACTGTAAAGGGATCCTTACCACATATCTACATTCTTGGGTCATAAGAGAGTATTAAAAAGAGGTCAGTATAAAAACTCATTGCAAACTATGTGAAAATTACCCAGAATATCTGCAACATTAATTAAAAATTACAAATCTTTACCCTAAAGAACTTATTCTTATTTTTGAAGTTTTTCAAATAAAATGTAATTAAAAATAAATTGAACTATATAATTAACAGTGTGATAGAAATCACTTCTAAAATAGCAGGCTTCCACATCTGTTTACTTTCAAATACTGAGCAACATTCCAAGTGACTCCTCCATTAAATTCTTACCCTCCTCTCTGCAGCCACTCTGACAAGTGCAGCAAAGGTAGGCATCTCACTCCTGTTCATGGTGGAAATGTAGCATGTTCCCTCTGGCATCACTTTTGTTGCAATGATACCCTGTAAAATAAAATTATTCAGCACTCACAATTCAGTTTTTTCCAACTGTTAAACATTTGAATAAAGTTTGGATTGAAACAGTAGGAAATAACGAGAACTTCTACCCAATATAATGGACTCATAAATTCAATATAAAGGCGACAATGCCAGTCAGTGGGTGAGCTGTATGAGTAGTCAGTCTCATCGTATACTTTTTGAACAAGCCCCCTCCATGCCACTCACTGTGTTGTAGTTCCAGATGGTTTTCCAGGACAAATAGTTGCTCTTTTGCTCCATAATTGCTTTCTGTGTTTCGCTATTGATGCTTATGCTTTGTGAGATGCCAGAGATGGAGATATGAGAGTCCCCACCAGAGATGGAGATGTGGGAGTCTCCATCACTGATGATTTCTTGGTTGTTACCCCACTGTGGAGATAAGAAAACCACATGAAATATTTTCATATTATGTAAGTAGCTAGGTCTCACACCATATATTTACAAAAAATCCCTGCAAGAAAAGAATAAGTGCTCTGATCTAGGGAGGGATGGAAATAGAGTTTTATTTTCAAATGAGGAAGAGATTTTTAAAATTTAAAAAAAAAAAAAAGGCTGTGGCATTCAGCAGAGGCCATAAGAATTCTTTTCATGGATTCAGTGAATCATTGCTGGATCAGACAGCTGCCATCTGGTACCTTTAGAGATTGGTGTATGCTGGAGCACGGGCCTGAGGAAATCCACGCTTAAGGGCTTAGATGGAAAGCTCTGCTCACCCATTGCTCTCTTTCAGCATCTGCGCCCTCTCAAAAGAGGAGATGCCAGGCAAGAAGGACATCAGGCTTGGCTTTGGGCTGCAGCCTGGGATCCCCCCCCATTTGGTTCTAAGAAATTTAAAGCCAAAGCTTTTCTCACCGGGAAGTTGCCATTCCAAGTGCCATTCCAGTTGCCGTTGCCATTCCAGTTGTTGTTCCAGTTGCCATTGCCATTCCAAATGCCATTCCAGTTGCCATTCCAGTTGCTGTTGCCATTCCAGTTGTTGTTCCAGCTATTGTTCCAGCTGTTGTTGCCGATGCCATTCCAAATGCCATTCCAGGTGCCATTGCCAATGCCATTCCAATTGTTCCAGTTGCCATTGCCGATGCCATTCCAATTGTTCCAGGTGCCATTGCCAATGCCATTCCAATTGTTCCAGGTGCCATTCCAATTGCCATTCCAGTTGTTCCAGTTGCCATTCCAATTGCCATTCCAGTTGTTCCAGTTGCCATTCCAATTGCCATTCCAATTGTTCCAGTTGCCATTCCAATTGCCATTCCAATTGTTCCAGTTGCCGTTGCCATTCCAATTGTTGTTCCAGTTGTTGTTGCCGATGCCATTCCAAATGCCGTTCCAGTTGCCACTGCCGATGCCATTCCAAATGCCATTCCAGTTGCCATTGCCGATGCCATTCCAATTGTTATTCCAGTTGCCATTGCCGATGCCATTCCAATTGTTATTCCAGTTGCCATTGCCGATGCCATTCCAATTGTTGTTCCAGTTGTTGCCGATGCCATTCCAAATGTTGTTCCAGTTGTTGCCGATGCCAGTCCAGTTGTTGTTCCAGTTGCCATTCCAATTGCCATTGCCAATGCCACTCCAGTTGTTGTTCCAGTTGCCATTCCAATTGTTGTTCCAGTTGCCATTCCAGTTGTTGTTCCAGTTGTTGCCATTCCAGTTGCCATTGCCAATGCCATTCCAATTGTTGTTCCAGATGCCATTCCAATTGTTGTTCCAGTTATTGTTCCAGTTGCCATTCCAATTGTTGTTCCAGTTGCCATTCCAATTGTTGTTCCAGTTGCCATTCCAGTTGTTGTTCCAGTTGTTGCCATTCCAGTTGCCATTGCCGATACCATTCCAATTGTTGTTCCAGATGCCATTCCAATTGCCGTTCCAGTTGCCATTGCCATTCCAATTGTTGTTCCAGTTGCCATTGCCATTCCAAATGCCATTCCAGTTGCCATTGCCGATGCCATTCCAATTGTTGTTCCAGTTGTTCCAGATGCCATTCCACTTGTTGTTCCAGTTGTTGTTGCCGATGCCATTCCAATTGTTGTTCCAGTTGTTCCAAATGCCATTCCAGTTGTTGTTCCAGCTGTTGTTCCAGTTGTTGCCAATGCCATTCCAGCTGTTGTTCCAGTTGTTGCCAATGCCAGTCCAGTTCCAGTTGTTCCAGTTGCCATTCCAACTGCCATTGCCAGTCCAGTTGTTGTTCCAGTTGCTATTCCAATTGTTGTTCCAGTTGCCATTCCAGTTGTTGTTCCAGTTGCCATTCCAATTGTTGTTCCAGTTGCCATTCCAAATGTTGTTCCAGTTGTTGTTGCCGATGCCATTCCAATTGTTGTTCCAGTTGCCACTGCCTATGCCATTCCAATTGTTGTTCCAGTTATTGTTGCCGATGCCATTCCAAATGTTGTTCCAGTTGCCATTCCAGTTGTTGTTCCAGTTGCCATTCCAATTGTTGTTCCAGTTGCCATTCCAAATGCCGTTCCAGTTGCTATTGCCGATGCCATTCCAAATGCCATTCCAGTTGTTGCAGATGCCATTCCAATTGTTGTTCCAGTTGTTGCCAATGCCATTCCAATTGTTGTTCCAGTTGCCATTCCACTTGTTGTTCCAGTTGCCATTCCAAATGTTGTTCCAGTTGTTGTTGCAGATGCCATTCCAATTGTTGTTCCAGTTGCCATTGCCGATACCATTCCAAATGTTGTTCCAGTTGCCATTCCAATTGTTGTTCCAGTTGCCATTCCAAATGTTGTTCCAATTGCTGTTCCAGTTGCCATTCCAATTGTTGTTCCAATTGCCATTCCAAATGTTGTTCCAGTTGTTGTTCCAGTTGCCATTCCAAATGTTGTTCCAGTTGCCATTCCAATTGTTGTTCCAGTTGCCATTCCAATTGCCATTGGTATTGCAGTACTTCAGCTCTACAACTCTCAGGACATCGAGGGTAATGCATGATCCCAGATTCATCTGGGGCCCTTGGAAAGCTGGAAAAGAAACAGCAAAGCCCCATGAGCTGATGCCTAAGACCTTGGCTGATGTTCTGCAGGGGGGTTTCTCTGGGTTCTGAGATGGAAGAGCAGCAACTGTGCCTGAGTCACAACCCAAGGGAAATAGAGGCCAGGTCAGTAACACTAAGAATTGTCTTGCTTGCACTCACTGTTAACTTCGGTCGCCATGTAGGTGGGGAGTCCACTGCACATAGCCATGATCTCTATTCCGTAGGAGTAGAGGTTGTTGACCAGTCCATTGGTGACGTAGGTGATCTTGGTATGTCTTCCAAAAATGCCAATCAGGTTCTAAACATTGAAAAACAGCAGTCAGCAAGCTCATTGCTGGGAGCAGGTTCCTGCTAGGGCTATTCCTAGCTCTGGGAAGGGGACTCTGGACTTGTGTTTGATTCCCAACTGCCTTTAGGGACATCTTTAATCCCCTAGGGGCACCTGTGGGACCACTGGCAAGCCTCAAAGATATCTTCAAAGACAGAGCTTGTACTACAGGAGTCTAGGGAACTTGAGGGGAAGTGGCAGCACAACAAAACCAGTTAAGTGGTCTACACAGAACACTTGTGCCCATCAAGCTGCAGAGGCCAACATCCTCAGAGAAAGTGGTGAGGGGAATGATGCAGCCTCTTTCTTCTTTTGGCAAATCATTCCTAAAAGAAATTACTCATCCTCATTTCTGGTAAGTGAAAGGAAAGTCTGTCAAGTCTGCCACTAGAGACTACTTGATCTTTTCCGGAAAGAAGAAGCACAGGAAGAAATGGACCGATGATATCTGCAGCCAGGAACCTGCTACCCCTCCTGAACCTTACCCTGCTCTCTCGGGCCAGGCGGGCCAGGTTATCAAAGCGGGGCATCTGGCTTCTGTTCATGATGGAAATGTAGCAGGCGTTCTCTTGCGTGACTTTGGTTGCAATGACTCCCTGTGAAATGAAATTGTTCAGCACTCACAATTCTGTTCTTTCCAACTGTTAAGGCTGGGATAAATTCCGCCTGGAAATCCTAACAAATTCTGAGCATTTGTGCCCCAAACTGTGGACTCCAAACATTCAGAATAAAGGAACAATCGCCCTGCCTGGGCCAGTTGTGCAAGCAGCCAGCCTCCTGGGATGCTTTTGACGGAGCCCCGTCCGTGCCACTCACCGTGTTGTAGTTCCAGATGGTTTTCCAGGACCCACTGATGTTCCTTTGCTCAATGACGGCCACACGCCATTGCCCGTTGATGGTCACAATTTGGGACTGGCTACCAAAGATGACTTGAGTGTTGTTGAAGATGCCGCTGGGAAACTGCTGAGTCTGAGAAGCCAAGGGAAAGGAGAAGTTTCGCCTTTGAAGGGACACAGTTATGGTCCCAAATTTCCTGAAAAATCTGTGCTACAATATCACAAGTGGTGCCCCTCAGGGAGAGCCAGCCCTGTGCTCAGTCTTTTCCAAAGGACCCCAAATCAAAGCTAGGGCAGTGGGTAGAGGCCATAAGAATTCTTTTTGTGGATTTGGTGAATCATTGCTGCATCTGACAGCTGCCATCTGGTGCCTCTAGAGGTTGATGCATGCTAGAGTGCTGGCCAGAGGAAATCCACACTCAAGGGCATGGTTGGAAACCACTGCTCTCCCATGTCCCTTTAAAGGCATCTGAACCTTCAAGCAGGAAGCTCTCGATGAGGAGATGCCAGGCAAGAAGGGCCTCAGGCTTGGCTTTGGGTGGCAGCTCGGGTTCCCCCCCATTTGGTTCAAGAAAGCTAAGGCTATGGTTTTCTCACCGGGAAATTGATACTGCCATTGCTATTGCAGTAGTTCAGGTCCACAGCTCTCAGGACATCGAGGGTAATGCATGATCCCAGATTCACCTGCTGTCCTTTGAAAGCTGGAAAAGAAAAGACAAAATGCCATGAGCTGTTGCCTAAGACCTTGGCTGACATTCTGCAGGGGGGTTTCTTTGGGTTTTGTGGTGGAAGAGCAGCGACTGTGCCTGAGTGACACCCCAAGAGTAAAACCAGGCCAGGTCAGTAACAGTCAGAATTGCCATGCTTACACTCACTGTTAACTTCATAAGCCATGTAGGTGGTGAGCCCGCTGCACATAGCCGTGATGTCTATTCCGTAGGAGTTGAGGTTGCTGACCAGTCCACTGGTGACGTAGGTGATCCTCGTGGTCGGTCTTCCAAAAGCACCGATCAGGTTCTAAACATCAGAAGCCAGCATTCAGGAAGTTTAGGGCAGCGTGTTGGCTCCTGCTAGGCCTGTTCCTCTGCAATGATGACTCAGGGCTGGGTCTTTAATTCCCACCTGCTCTAAGGGAGGCCTTTTAATTCCCTGGGGGGCCTGTGGGACCACCAGCAAGCCTTGAAGGGAGCTCCAGAGGCAGAGCTCATTCCAAGGGAGTCAAGCTGAATGGAACTTGGGGGGAAATGGCAGCGCAAAGAAAGCACTGAAGGGCTCCACAAAGAACAGGTTTGCCCAGCAAGCTGCACAGCTCTACATCCTCCAGGTACGTGAGGGATGGAATAATGCAGCCCCTTTCTTTTGGCAAAGCATTCCTACAGCAAATTCCTAATCAGCATTACTGTTGAGAGAAAGGAAACTCTGCCACAAGACACAACCTGATCCTGCCCAGAAGGAAGAAGCACATGAAGAAATGGACCGATGATCTCTGGGGCCACAAACCTGCTGCTAGTTTGGAGCCTTACCCTGCTCTCTTCTGCCAGGCGGGCCACGTTATCAAAGCTGGGCATCTCATTTCTGTTCATGATGGAAATGTAGCAGGTGTTCAGTTGTGGGACTTTGGTTGCAATGACACCCTGTGAAAGAAAAGCATTCAGCACTCACAATTCACTTTCTTCCAAGTATTAATGTTGGCATAAAGTTGGGGTGGAAACCATAATTAATGCTGAGTTCTGCTGCCCCACACTGTGGTCTCCAAATGTCCAGAAGGAAGGAACAATCGCTGTACCTGGGCCAGGAATATGATCTGCCTGACCCCTTGGATGCTTTTTGAAGGAGCCCCCTCCCTGCCACTCACCGTGTTGTAGTTCCAGATGGTTTTCCAGGACCCGCTGAAGCTCCTTTGCTCAATGACGGCCACACGCCATTGCCTGTTGATGGTCACAATTTGGGACTGGCCACCGATGATGACTTGAGTGTTGTTGAAGATGCCACCTGGAATCTGCTGAAACTAAAAAGCCAAGGGAAAAAAGACATTTCGTCTTTGAAAGGAGACAGTTATATCCCCAAAGCTTCCAAAAACTCCCTGCTACAATGGAAGCAGTGCTGGCTGCCTGGAACTGGCCAGCCCTGCCTGCAGTCTTTTCCAAAGGACCCAGAATCATGGCTGTGGCAGTGGGCAGAGGCCATAAGAATTCTTTTTGTGGATTCAGTGAATCATTGCTGCATCTGCCAGCTGCCAGCTGGTACCTTTAGAGGTTGATGCATGCTAGGGCACTGGCCAGAATAAATCCACGCTCAAGGGCTTGGATGGAAAGCTCTGCTCCCCCACTGCTCTCTTTCAGCATCTGCACCCTCTCAAAAGATGGAGATGGCAGGCAAGAAGAGCATCAGGGTTGTCTTCTGGCTGCAGCCTGGGATCCCCCGCTATTTGTTTCTAAGAAATCTAAGGCCTAAGGTTTTCTCACCGGGAAATTGCCATTCCAATTGCCGTTCCAGTTGCCATTTCCATTCCACATGTTGTTCCAGTTGTTGTTCCAGTTGCCATTCCAAATGTTGTTCCAGTTGTTGTTCCAGTTGCCATTGCCATTCCAGTTGTTCCAGTTGCCATTGCCATTCCAGTTGTTGTTCCAGTTGCCATTCCAAATGTTGTTCCAGTTGTTCCAGTTGCCATTGCCGTTCCAGTTGTTGTTCCAGTTGCCATTGCCATTCCAGTTGTTGTTCCAGTTGCCATTGCCGTTCCAAATGCCATTCCAGTTGCCATTGCCGATGCCATTCCAATTGTTGTTCCAGTTGTTGCCGATGCCATTCCAATTGTTATTCCAGTTCTTGTTCCAGTTGCCATTCCAGCTGTTGTTCCAGTTGTTCCAGATGCCATTCCAATTGTTGTTCCAGTTGCTATTCCAGCTGTTGTTCCAGTTGTTCCAGATGCCATTCCAATTGTTGTTCCAGTTGCCAGTCCAATTGCCATTGCCAGTCCAGTTGTTGTTCCAGTTGCTATTCCAGTTGTTGTTCCAGTTGCCATTCCAATTGTTGTTCCAGTTGCCATTCCAGTTGCCATTGCCGATACCATTCCAATTGTTGTTCCAGATGCCATTCCAATTGTTGTTCCAGTTGTTGTTCCAGTTGCCATTCCAATTGTTGTTCCAGTTGTTGTTCCAGTTGCCATTCCAAATGTTGTTCCAATTGTTGTTCCAGTTGCCATTCCAAATGTTGTTCCAGTTGCCATTCCAATTGTTGTTCCAGTTGCCATTCCAATTGCCATTGGTATTGCAGTACTTCAGCTCTACAACTCTCAGGACATCGAGGGTAATGCATGATCCCAGATTCATCTGGGGCCCTTGGAAAGCTGGAAAAGAAACAGCAAAGCCCCATGAGCTGATGCCTAAGACCTTGGCTGATGTTCTGCAGGGGGGTTTCTCTGGGTTCTGAGGTGGAAGAGCAGCAACTGTGCTTGAGTAACAACCCAAGGGAAATAGAGGCCAGGTCAGTAACACTAAGAATTGTCTTGCTTGCACTCACTGTTAACTTCAGTCGCCATGTAGGTGGGGAGTCCACTGCACATAGCCATGATCTCTATTCCGTAGGAGTAGAGGTTGTTGACCAGTCCATTGGTGACGTAGGTGATCTTGGTATGTCTTCCAAAAATGCCAATCAGGTTCTAAACATTGAAAAACAGCAGTCAGCAAGCTCATTGCTGGGAGCAGGTTCCTGCTAGGGCTATTCCTAGCTCTGGGAAGGGGACTCTGGACTTGTGTTTGATTCCCAACTGCCTTTAGGGACATCTTTAATCCCCTAGGGGCACCTGTGGGACCACTGGCAAGCCTCAAAGATATCTTCA